>NC_133526.1:154474589-155674589 GCF_048544455.1 Silene latifolia
AAAAAGGAACCCAACAAAACCAGATCTGAAAAAAATATATAACAAGACGGTTTTTTATAAGACGAGATTTGAAAATTTATAAAACAAACACCCACCTTTTTAGGTTATTAAAACACCACTTTCTCAAAAAAAAAAAGAAAAACAAAAAAAAAAGTAACCAAGTCACGACATCACGACAACAAACACAAACCATAAAAGAAACCATTATAAACACAAACAAACCCATCAACCTACCATCAACCTTTAAATAAAAAAAAAGAAAAAAAGAAAAAAAAAAAGACAACGACAACACTGCAAATCATCTTCAAAAAGAACAAAAAAACATAAAAAAGCAAAGAACACATTTTGCACACGTTTTTTTAAAAACAAATCAGTTTTATAAGAAGTAAATACTCAGATTTAGAAATATGAGGTGACGGTGACGGCTGTGTGTGAGTGGTGTTGATGTGTGCTCAGATCTGGAAGAGGAGGTAGGTGGTTGTGGGTGATGGTTGTGGGTAACGGAAATAGAGGAAGAGGCGCGGGTCTGGGTTCAAGATCTCGGCCATGGTGGTGTCGGGGTGTGGCGGATCTGGGGGCGTGAGGGAGAGTGAGGAAGATAGGAGGTGGTGTCGGGTGGTATTGGGCCGCTGAGATCCGACTTTTTGGGTTTTTTTTTATTGTGGTTGTAGGTGGTGGTGGCAGAGGTGGTTGATTTGTGGTGGTGGTGTACGTGGTGGTGGTGGTGGAGTGAGGATGGAGGTGAGGGTGTGGTGGTGGCAGAGGGGGCGTGGCGGGACAGGAGGGCGGTGGTGTCGGTGGGGTTGGTGGGCGTGGGTGGGTGGCGGTGGAGGTGGTCGGTGGGGTCGGGTGAGGAAGAGGGGGAATTTTTTTTTGAATTATTTGGTTTTTAAATTTTATTGGATTTTTGAGAGAAATTGGGTTTTTTTTGGTTTTTAGAGAGATGGAGGGCTGATATTTATGTGAAGGAGAGAGAAGTGAATGGAAAAAGAAGGGTTTTATAGTGAAATTAGGGTTGATTAGTGATAGTAGAGAGGGAAAGTATTTAATTAGGATTGATCACCTAATTTTTGCACTAATCCTCCCTTTTTCTCTTTCAATCTCAGCCCTCCATCGCATCTTTTAAAGGGTCCTAAAGAGGACTTATGGACTCAAGGATTTTTGGCGGACTCACTTGATCCTTCTTCTATATATATATAGTCAAGTTTAAATGAGTCCACCTAAATAGGTGAGTCCCTAAGTCCTTATCTAAGCCATTGATCTTCTAAGATTGATGGTTGAGATTTGAAACTTTTAAACAATTTTTGGAATAAAACTTTAATGTTTTATAAGTGAAACTTTAATATGTGAATGAAACTTTAATTGTTAAGAATTGTAACTTTAAATTTTTAAAGTCATTTTTTAACAAAATTTTAAAATTTAAGTATTTTTGAATATAATTTTAATATTTTTCAAGTGAAACTTTAATGCTTAAAAATGTAACTTTAATTCTTTTTAAACCATTTCTAACAAAAAAAAATTGATTTATGAAATAATGTAATTATAACCAATATTTATTTAATTTAACTGATTTTTGACTGTAAATTTAATGGTATACGAGTGCAACTTTAATACCTAAAAATGAAACTTTAATTTTTTTTAGGCCACTTTAATAATTTTTTTTGGATTTATGTAATAAAGTAACTGTGAATAAAATTTATTTAAATTCATTCATTTATGGACGTAACTTTAATATTTACGGGGTGTAACTTTAATGTTTAACTGGTATAACTTTAATTTTTTTAGGCCATTTCTAATATAAAAATTGAATTTATGTATTAATATAATTTTAACAGTTTATATAACTTTAATAATAAATTATGAAACGTTAATCATAAATTATGAAACTTTATTCTCTTAGGGAGAATAACTTTAACTGAAATTTTAGTCCATGTCATTGTAACTTTAGTACTTTACTGGTGAAACTTTAGTCCATATCGGTGAAACTTTAGTCTGAACCACCACCACCACCACCGCCACCAACTAATAACAACAACCACCTTCTTTGTCACCAACCTGACCCACCACTACCTTTACCAACCACCACCAACACGCAACACGTACCACCAGATCTGAAAAAAAAAGGGGGAAGGGGGACATGAACCACCACGACATCACCACCACCACCCTCCCCATAAACCACCATCAACACCACGGCACCACCACCGTACCCTGCAACATAGATTTGAAAAAAATAATTAAAAAAAAGGATAAGAGAGAGGACGACAACCTTCACTAACCGCCACCATCACCCACCACGACACCCCGCCTGACCAATCATCATCACCACCACCCCCATGGACAGATCTGAAAAAAAAAAGACGGGAGAAAGGCGGCATAACGGCTGCCACTACAACTCAACCACTACCACATAACCACCACGACAACATCCAACAACAAAAAAATGAGAAGAAAAGGCGGCAACAACCACCAAGACAACAATAAAAAAGAAGAAGAAGAAGAAAGGTCGGCGGCCGCAGGTCAGGCGAGAGGTGGTGGCGGCGGCAGAAGAATGTCGTGGTGAATGACGGTGGTTATGGAGATAATGATGGCTGGTGGATCTGAAGACAGAGGGAGGCGCGGGGTGGTGGCCGAGGGAGGTACGGTGTGAGAGGGAGGTGGATTAGAGGGGCGAAGGTTGCTGATTAGAGGGGCGGAGGGAGGTGGCGGCTGTGGAGTTAGAGAGAGAAGGTGAGGAGTAAGAGGGAGAAGTGAGAAATGTGTTTGTGAGGATTGAAATTGGAAAATTAGGGTTTTGTTGTGCTTTTATATAGGCCCTTTATTTTGAGATTTAATCTAAGCCCTTGATTTTAGTTAAATCTAATGGACAGAATTAGGACTCATGGACTCACCTAAGGGAGGTGGACTCATTTGATCCTAATTCTCTCTCTCTCTCTTTCTCTCTCTCTCTCTCTCTCTCTCTCTCTCTCTCTCTCTCTCTCTCTCAGGGAGAGAGAGAGAGAGAGAGATAGTTAGGTTCTTATAAGTTTTGTTTCTTATGGTGAGTTGTGAGTTTGTGCATGGAAATCTCAGCCACTAGATTATATTAGAGATGAATGGCCAAGATATAATCTTACCTATCATATAAAATCACTGTCATTTACTTATTTTCTCTTTTTTCTAGTGCTACTCTTTTTTTTTACTTTAATTTTTTTATCCCATTTTTTTTACCTCGTGTTATCATGCTTTTTTTTTACTTGAAATTTTTTTACTTGAATTTTTTTTACCTCGTGTTATTATATTGTTATTGTGCTTATTTTTTTTACTTTGATTTTTTTTCTTTTTTTTTACCACATGTTATTGTGCTGTTATTTTTATTCCGTTGTTATTGTAATGTTATTCTGCTGTCACTTTGATTTTTTTTTCTTTTTTTTACCACGTGTTATTGTGTTGTTATTCTACTGTTATTCTGCTGTTATTGTGATGTTATTCCGGTGTCACTTTGATTTTTTTACTACTTTGATTTTTTTTACTACTTTGATTTTTTTTATTCTTTTTTTATCGCATGTTATTGTGCTGTTATTCTGGTGTTATTGTGATGTTAATCCGGTGTCACTTTGATTTTTTTTACTACTTTGATTTTTTTACTCTTTTTTTTACCACGTGTTATTGTGCTGTTATTCTGGTGGTATTGTTATTCTGATGTTATTGTGATGTTATTCCAGTGTCACTTTGATTTTTTTTACTACTTTTGAATTTTTTACTTTTTTTCTATCACATGTTATTATGCTGTTATTTTGGTGTTATTGTGATGTTATTCCGATGTCACTTTGATTTTTTTTACTACTTTGATTTTTTACCACGTGTTATTGTGCTGTTATTCTGGTGTTATTGTGATGTTATTTAGGTGTTATTTTAATTTTTTACTACTTTGGTTTTTTTTACTCTTTTTTTTCCCGTGTTATTGTGCTGTTATTGTGGTATTGTAGTGTTGTCCGTGTGTTATTGGAGTATTATTCTGGTGTTATTATGATGTTATTTAAGTGTTATTGTACTGTTACTCTTAACTACGGGCACATCATCTTTTGACCCAAGTACTTGGTATATTTGGGACAATACTTGGTGTTACTCTGATATTATTGTACTGTTATTGTGGTGTTATTCTTCTGTTAGCACGAAATCTCATTATAGACGGTACATATTCGTCTATAACTAAAGACGGGTCAAATACAATACCACATTTCTAATAGGACAAGCAACAAGTGGGGTGGTGGGGACAAAAAAGGTCACCACTTTCAAGCTATTTGACCCGTCTTTAGCTATATCGGTCTATAACAAGACTAGCTGTTTTGTTAGTCTCATGGCACCTACCACGGTCCGTGGGTCCACGACTCAACCTCGATCCTTTGACCGACCTGTCTAAAATCCAGTTTTCAGTAGTCCTATTTGCTAAAGCGTATACATAAAAAAAGCTATGCCATAGTAACTAAGCAGCAGACACACATGACAAGTTACGAAAATATTTGACAACTCGTAAGAACGAAAATTAATGTAGAGACTGCATTTTTGCACATTCACACACATACCATATGGATATTGAAACAATCATATAAATGTCAGAAGGCAAAATCAAAATGGCCGTGGAGTCGTGGAGATATAATGATAATCTACAATGTACGACGTATTGCATATCAGCTTGACTGTAACACTGAATGAGAAACATCAAATGGAGCATCGTCTTCAGCCATTCCTGCCTGTACTTTCAGGGCATCAACTGCCATGGCCTCGATCTTTGCATAGAGAATGACAGGATTTCATCATCTGGGATCGGGTCTTCACGAACATTCCAAATCCCGGTTTCAACCCGTTCTTTCCTGCCAGTAGTCATTGAACTTGCATACTTTTTAATAGTAGCAAGGCTTCTAGCAGCAGTAGAGCTAGCACCTTCGTTGTTTCTGTCACTGATGATTGCTGATGCAATCCCTTCAAATGCTACCTGTTCAGCGCTTTTACCCATTATATCTTCAATGGCCATTAATCAAGATGATACCTGCAGGCAAAACATTTGAAGCCAATATAATTATTAGTAGAAATAAAGCTCGGAGGTCAAAACTATTATCAATCAAGTTCCGCAAGAAGGAACTGATAGCATGGATGCACTTAACACAACATATATATACAGATTGAAAAACTCGTCTTGAGATTGGAAAACTCGTCCTGAGATACATGAGTGTTACTAATTTAACTTGAAATCACTATGCTAAGACTACTTATCTCCATTGATTGTCAACCGAAACCCAATTGCCATCAGAGCCCAACCACAGATGCACTCAACACAGCATATATATATATACACCAGATACATCAGCAACCAGAAAATGTCGAAAAGGCAAAAAAAATACTTGGAAAGAAAAGGAGCTCACGTTTTATCTTCAAGCTTGAGCTCTTGGCCACCGTACTCAGGCAATAGAACAATGTCTCCTTCCTTAAGGCTCACAGCAATCACCGTCCCATCATTAGTACCACTTACTGGACCCACAGCAATGACTTTCTCGGAGTTCAGCTGAATCAATTAATAATAACACAGATTTTGGTATTCAACTCTTTCATCACACAACCTAGTACTTAGGATCTACATTGATATCCAGAAATATGACAAGATTCAATCTTTTCATAAAAATTACTAGAATGCAATAATTTCAGAATGGATTAACCTTTGTATCACATAATACGATCACAAAAGCAGTAAACTTAACTTGAAATCACTATGTTAAGACTACTTATCTCCATTGAATTAGTCTTCCCTTGCAACGAAATCAATTCCATCCAATTAAACGGATTCGAAACACCGTAAATTTTCCCACACCCTAACACTCCCAACAACTTGTCCGCAACAAACTCAATATATTGACTCATCAACTCACCATTCATCCCAAAGCACGCAAAGTAGAACCATCTTCGAGCAACTTGAGCCAACCATGGATTCACGCACCGCATCTGTTCATAGACCATTACATTGTCATTTCAATTTAGGGTTCAAAATTTGGGGAGAAACACAAGAGTGAATACTAAGCAAAAAGTGGTGTAACGGAAGTTAAAATCAATAAGAAAATAGGGGAATCAAATGAATATAATAAATCCGAGCTATTAAATAAGAGGGAATGGCTGGGTGGTGATGATAGTGGAAGAGGAGATGAGGCCATGTTTGAGGTTTGAGATGTGTAACGTGTTTAGGAAAGCAAAGCGCGTGCGTTTTATTATCAGTATTAGAGCCAATCTCAGCCGTGTACTTGTACTTATTCAATGTTCCAGATTTTCCAAACTCACAACTCACCGTAAGAACCAAACTCACGAGATCCCGTCTCTCTCTCTCTATCTCTCTCTCTCTCTTGTGAGTTTTGTTTCTTATGGTGAATTGTGAGTTTGTGCTTGGAAATCTCAACTACTAGATTATATTAGAGATGAATGACCAAGATCTAATCTACCTATCATATAAAATCATTGTCATTTACTTATTTTCTCTTTTTTCTTACTTTAATTTTTTTTATCTCCTTTTTTTTACCTCGTGTTATTATGTTTTTTTTACAACTTTGAATTTTTTTCTCTTATGTTTTTCTTTAATTTTCTCATTAGTTACCTTTTTTTCTTTTTCTTTTTGTACCAGATTTTTTTTTTCCTTGAAATTTTTTTTACCTCGTGTTATATGCTGTTATTGTGCTTATTTTTTACTTTGATTTTTTTTACGACTTTGATTTTTTTTCTCTTTTTTTTACCACATGTTATTGTGTTGTTATTGTTATTCCGCTATTATTGTGATGTTATTCTGCTGTTACTTTGATTTTTTTTTACGACTTTGATTTTTTTCTTTTTTTTACCACGTGTTATTGTGCTGTTATTCTACTGTTATTCTGCTGTTATTGTGATGTTATTCCGGTGTTACTTTGATTTTTTTACTACTTTGATTTTTTTTACTACTTTGATTTTTTTACCCTTTTTTCACGCATGTTATTGTGCTGTTATTCTGGTGTTATTGTGATGTTATTCCAGTGCCACTTCGATTTTTGAAGAAAACGAATTTGATTAAGCTAGTGTTGATGATGCTTTAAGATAAATTAATCTCATTGTTATTTAATTGTGTGCCTCTTAAGTTTAACCATGTAGCATGAAGCTCCAATTGTCAATTCAAGGTTATCAAGAATGTCACCATGAAGATCAAAGATGAAGATTATCATTAGTGCTAATGTCATGTGTTGTAAGGTGATCGTTTAACACGAATTTACGTTTAGGTGCAAAAACAACAGTTGAGTCAACAGTTAATTAAGGCTCGTCTTTGAAAGAAATATTTCGAAAATATTTGAATCTTTGTTAAAGTGCTTTCAATGTTCACAAATGTTTTCTGGAAATATTTTGAAGTCTTTTAAAGAAAATAAAGCTTTCAATGACTTGCTAAAGAGTTTGCTTGCACAATAAGACACTTACTATAAATGGGTTGTTTGCTTTTACATTTATGGAATGTTTATGGTTCCCATAAACATAACCATTTATGCTTGTTTCTTGTTGAAAAACTCAGCCTATTTTTGTGAGTGTGCACAATCTGATTTCTTGCAATCTTAGGCACCGATTTCTTGAGGAAGAATACTCGGTTGCTTGGTGAAGAATTCGGTTGGCTTGTGCATGTTGCCCAAGCAAACTACTTACATTATTTTAATCACTTGTGCTTATGAGTGTAAGATATTTTAATGTGAAGTATACTACTTGAACATTATAAATAGCTTGCTTAATTCATTTTTACAAGTGTGCAACAAACGCGTTTTAAACTGAAAAAGACTTAAGCTTTCAATCGAGTAAATTAACTTTGCAAAACCGTTTATCATTTCAAAATCTTTGAATCTTTTTCAAGTTTGTTTATTTATCTTTTGAGTCTTTAAATTGAGTTTGTTGTTGCACCTAGTCGTTGTAGTCGTGTTCAAGGATCCCGTATTTTGTACTTAAACTTTATCTCCTCCGTTCAATTGAGTGAACAACATTGAGATAAGTGGTCTTGTAACAAACGGGTAGAACCAAAAAGTCTTAGGATAGAGTTATCCTTAAGCATGAAGTCTTCGAAGCGGAGTAACTTTTGAGCATGAAGTCTTTCGGCAGAGTGGCCTAAAGCAAAAGTCTTATTGCGGAGTAGCTTTAAGCAAGGAGTCTTTCGGCGGAGTAGCCCAAAGCAAAAGTCTTGGAAACGGAGTAGCTTTTAAGCATTAGCAACCGGAGTAGGTTGGGGAGTTGTTTTATTATTCGGGGTGGTCTTAGTTTGTATGAGTTTACTTCTGAGACGTTTAATAAAATAGCGCTGGACGTAGGTCGCGGAGTAGTGACCGAACCAGTTTTTAAAAACATCGTTAGTCGTGTCTATTTCGTTTTATTTCCGCTGCACACTCTACTCGAATTTTTATGTACAGAATCAACTGTTGAGTACACTATAACTTCTGCTTGCTGAATCGTTGTTGAATACTTCTAAATCTATGGTTCTAAGTATCGACTTCTCCTTTCATCTAAGCATTGTTAAAAGTGTTTAAAATTTTTAAAAGAAGCTTTCATTAAGCTTAAAATTTTAAATAAACACCTAATTCACCCCCTCCCCCTCTTAGGTGCCCTCGTCCGTGACTCTTCAATTGGTATCAGAGCCTTGTGCTCTTGATAACTGGTTAACTACCAGTGAGTTGATCCTATAGTCATGGACGGGAAACATACTAAGTACCCTATCTTCAAAGGGGATAACTACTCCTGGTGGAAGCACCGTATGGAACACTACGTCAAAAGTACGGATTATGAGTGTTGGGTCATTATTCAAAAGGGTCTCCTTGATATAACGGTTACTGACTCTGATGGGAACAGTGCCGTACAAAGTGAGGAAAGTTATGTCGAGGCTGACTATCGTAAAGTCGAGAAAAACTCTAAAGCCATGTCCATTCTTCAATATGGCATCGGTGAACAAGATATCAATCGCATCTCCGAATGTACCTCAGCTAAAGAGATTTGGGACACCTTAAGCCTTGCTTATGAAGGAACGTCTCAAGTCAAGAAGCATCGTATTGACCTTCTCATGCAACAATATGAGATGTTCAATATGATGAAAGATGAGTCAATCAATGGTCTTTCTTCTCGCTTTTCTAGTATTGTTAATGAACTTAAAGGCCTAGGTAGAGAGTTCGAATCCGAGGATATAGTCCGAAAGATCCTTCGTAGCCTAAGTGATAAATGGCAACTGAAGGTGACGGCTATTGAGGAGGCTAAAGATTTGTCCAAATTGTCCCTCAATGAGCTAATGGGTTCACTCATGGCACACGAGTTAAGTCTCGCAAAGCGCCCGGGTGAAAATTACAAAGCTAGAGGTTTCGCTCTCAAATCAACCTCAAGTGATGAGGAACATGATGGAGATGACGAACAAGCAATGTACTCACGTAACATGGCGGATATGATCAATAGTCACAATCCTAAGAAGTTTAACAATGCTAATAGAAAACGTTTTCAAAAGAAGAAATATTATTCCACGGTGGATTGTTTCAAATGTGGTGAGAAAGGTCACCTTATCAAAGATTGCCCCATGTGGAATGAGTTCAAATCTAGAGAAAAACGAGATTTTGCAAAGAAAGATTTTAAGCATAAAGTCATGTCTGCAATATGGGGTGCATCTGATTCCGATGAGGATGAAGTCCTTGAGGAAGAATTAGATGACAAAGTTTGTATGACAACTCGTCTTGATCTTGACGGACCCAAGTCTTCAAAGAAAGAATCCGCACTCTGTCTAATGGCTCACTCCGACGACTCCAGCGATGACTCTGACACCGAGGTAATGAATCTCAAGAACAAGGTGAGAACTCTTTCTAAAGATAAGCTTTGTTTGATGTTTGATGATGTACTTGACAAGAGTCTAGCTAAAAACGATAAACTCTATGACTTGCAAACTCAAATTGAGGAAATTGCTGAAGAAAATGTTGGTTTTAGAGAGTGTCTAGACGAGATAAAAGAAAGTAACATCATTCCATCACTCAGAAAAGAAATTAAGAAATTGAGAAAAGAAAACCTTGTTCTAACGAATATTGCTAGCTCGTCAAAATCAACAGTTGCCTCAACTGTTGTTTCTGATGTTGAAAAAGAAAACGAGTGTTTAATTATTAAAGTTGATATTTTGATTAAAGAACGAGACTCACTGCTAGCTGACCTTACCTCGTGTCGACATTATAATAAGCAACTTGAACAAATTGCTATGTTGCTTAGTGATGAATGTAGTAATGCAAAATCCGCTTTCGACAAAGTAGGCAAACTAAATCTTGACCATCTTGCTAAAATTAAAACATTAACCAAAGAGTTGCATGATGCTAAAGCGTTTTACAGGAAATGGGAAGGTAGCCAAAACATTTTAGACTCCCTCATAAATCAGTCCCAAAAATCTGAAGAGAAAGCGAAACTTGTTTTCCAAAGTAACAGTTCAGTGAACTGTAACTTCAGAAACCAGGAACCAAGTAACACAGATTTTCGAAGGAGAAAATATGCAGGCCTTCCTGAGTATATTGTTTGCAACTTTTGTGGTAAGACTGGTCATGACTTTAATGGTTGTCTTAAACGACTAAACGACTTAAATAAGAACATCAAGGTTGGTAAAAAGGAGTGGGTTCGCAAAGATTTGATTAACAATACAACTCACAAAAAGGGATCCAAATTCGTTTGGATTCCTAAACTAACCTCTTGATTTCTTATAGGCATTAGTGAGAGGCAGCAGCAATTGGTACTTGGACAGTGGATGTTCACGTCATATGACGGGAAGTAGAAACCTATTTCTCTCACTAGAAGCCTACAATGGTAGCACCGTGACGTTTGGTGACAATAAGAAAGGTGAAATTATTGCAATCGGAAAGGTTGGTAAGTCATCGTCACAATGTGTCGACAAAGTGTTGCTTGTCAAAGGTTTGAAGCATAATCTCCTTAGCATATCTCAATTGTGTGATAATGGTAATATTTTTGAATTTTGTGCTAGTGAATGTCGTGTCTTAGATGGTAATACAAGGGAAGTTGTTCTAGAAGGAAAACATGTTAAAGATGTTTACTTGACTAATCTTTTTGCATTGTCTAGTCGTACCATGTCTTGTATAAGTGCTTTGAAAAAGAACGACCCATGGCTTTGGCATAAGAGATTAGGTCACGTAAATGTTAGAACATTGAACACCCATAAGCGACTTGACTTAGTCGATGGCATTCCTAATATGAAATTTGACTTTAATAGTTTGTGTGATGATTGTGCTAAGGGAAAGCAAGTAAGAAGCTCTTTTAAATCCAAAAAGTTCGTTAGTACATCTAAACCTCTTGAGTTACTTCATATTGATCTATGTGGTCCAATGCGTGTTAGAAGTAAAGGAGGTAGTCATTTCTTATGTGTGATTGTTGACGATATTTCACGATTTGTTTGGCTTCTCTACTTGAGTTCTAAAGATGAAGTATTTGATGAATTTTTAATTTGGTTGAAAAAGGTCCAAAACAAGTTTGATAAAAAGCTCATATCTTTGAGATCCGACCATGGAACCGAATTTGAAAATTCCTCATTTATTACTTATTGTGATGAGCACGGTATTAGCCATAACTTTTCCGCGCGTGCTACACCTCAACAAAACGGGGTTGTAGAGCGTATGAACCGTACACTTGAAAACATGGCTAGGACTATGCTCATTAGTAGTAAGTTGCCAAAGAATTTTTGGGCCGAAGCCGTCAACATATCATGTCACATTTATAACCGTGTTATGATCCGAAAAATGCTTAACAAAACACCCTACGAGTTGCTTAAAGGAAGAAAGCCTAATTTATCCTATTTGAAATGTTTTGGAAGCAAATGTTTTGTTCACAACAATGGAAAGGAAAATTTGGGTAAATTTGATGCTCGTAGTGATGAGGCCGTATTTGTCGGTTATTCAGATCGTAGCAAGGCTTATAAAGTGTATAATAAATGAACCATGAAAATGGAAGAAAGTGTGCATGTCATATTTGATGAGTCTAGTCTTTTTCATTCTAATACACAGGAAGAAGATGATGAAGATGATGAGGACTATGAGCTTGGAATGATCCGACATGACATGGATGATGTACATGAGGAGAACGAACAAGAGGAGCTGAATCAACAGTCGGATCAACTGTTGATTGAAGGAACTGGCTAAGAGACAGGGGGAACAGAACCACTTGAACCACAAAATGAGGCTACGACATCCAGGGGGAATGAGGGTACATTTGAACAAAATGAACAAACAGAAATAAACCCTCAAACACAAATTGAACCAGAACCAACAGTTGAGCGAACTGTTGAGTCAGAACCCCAAGAAGCCTCACCATCCTTAATCGTACCAAAGAAGTGGAAACACCAAAAATCTCACCCCCTTTCTAACTTGACCAGTGACTTAAATTCGGGAAGGAAAACAAGATCATCCCTCAATGATTTCTTTGCATCTCATGCGTTACTCTCACAAATTGAACCGACGAACATCACCATGGCACTTGAAGATCCGAGTTGGGTGATGGAAATGCAAGAGGAACTTAATCAATTCACAAGGAATGAGGTATGGAATCTTGTCCCTAGACCTACTGGTTGTACCGTGATTGGTACCAAATGGGTCTTTCGCAATAAGCTTGATGATTCGGGCAATATCGTAAGGAATAAAGCTAGACTAGTGGTGCAAGGATTTAAACAACAAGAAGGCATTGATTATAATGAAACCTTCACACCAGTAGCAAGGCTTGAAGCCATACATATGCTCATAGCTTTTGCTGCTCACAAAGGTATCAAACTTTTTCAAATGGATGTCAAAACGGCTTTTCTAAATGGTTATTTAGAAGAAGAGGTCTTTGTGGAGCAACCACCGGGTTTTATGAACAATGAATTTCCAAACCATGTTTTTAAATTGGACAAGGCGCTTTATGGTTTAAAACAGGCTCCAAGAGCTTGGTATGATCGCTTGTCAAAAATTCTTTTGGAAAATGGTTTTGTGCGTGGATCGGTTGATAAGACATTGTTCATAAAGTCACAAAGTGTGGTGAATCTGTGATTGTACAGATTTATGTCGATGACATAATATTTGGTGCAACGAATGAACTCCTTTACTTGTACTTTTCGGAACTAATGAAATCTGAGTTTGAGATGAGTATGATGGGAGAACTAGGTTTCTTCCTTGGGCTTCAAATCAAGAAAACTCAAGATGGTGTGATGATTCATCAACAAAAGTACATAAAGGAGATGCTATGTAAGTTCGGTATGACTAATTCTAAACCCTTCTCTACACCTATGGTTTCGTCCAAAATGCTTGACAAAGATGAGAATAGTAAGAAAGTTGATGAAACGATGTATCGAGGTATGATCGGTTCATTACTTTATTTGACCGCTAGTCGACCGGATATTTTATATAGGGTATGTCTATGTGCTCGTTTCCAAGCTAGTCCTAGAGAATCGCATTTTATTGCCGTAAAACGTATTCTTAGGTACTTGGTTGGAACGTCTAATTTGTATCTTTGGTATCCCTCACATTGTCCTTTTGAGCTTTTAGGATACTCGGATGCAGATTATGCCGGAAGCGTTGTTAATCGAAAGAGTACATCCGGGATGGCTACTTTCTTAGGTCCGTGTTTGATCTCATGGGCGTCTAAGAAGCAAAACACCGTTGCTCTTTAATTTCCACCGCTGAAAGCGAGTACGTAAGTGCCGCATTGTGTTGCGCGCAAGTTCTTTGGGTTCGACAACAACTAAGGGACTATGGTATTATCTTTGATTCAACTCCAATTTTATGTGATAATACTAGTGCCATTAATATTTCAAAGAACCCTATACAACACTCAAGGACTAAGCATATTGATATAAGACATCATTTTTTACGTGATCATGTGGAAAAAGGTCAAATTCGTCTTAAATTTTGTAGAACGAAAGATCAAATAGCCGACATTTTTACAAAACCGCTTGAAAGAGAACAATTCGTAAAACTTCGGTTGGAAATTGGTTTGTTGGATTCCGCGTAAAATTTTATGACGACTTGCCCTCGATGATTGACTAGAGTAGATGTTACATTTGTTTTTATAAGTGATTATGTATTATTTTTACTCAATGAATTAAATGATTAATTTGCATGTAAATCCAATGGGTAAAGTAATTATTCACATGGAGCCACTAAACCATCATCTAACCATCAAATCTCACTTTCCACATTACCCATGTCCTTAGCCGCCTAAACCCACACCTAGTCGGCTACACCCACCTTCCTCTCAACCAATCAAATTAAAAAGCCTAAAACACTATTCACCCACCTCATTTACTACCTATATGAATTTTCAACTCTTAAATGATGACCTCCTTACTCACTTTCAAATATTTCAAAAAATTACATCTTCCCCAAATATTCTCCAAAACCGTCCTACACATACCTCTACCAACTGTCACTTTTACTTTCACTATAAAAATCATGCCTCCAAAATTAACCAAACCGAAAACCTTAAAAGAAATCCGAGACTCCTACAAACCGAACACTGCATCGGCTAATCCACAAATCGAAAGTCTTGGATCAAAAATTGTCCAAACTCAAAAACCACCAAAGAAACCTAGAGTCTTTGTGCCAAACGCCCCAATGACAAGAAAGAAATCAGTTGCTAATCGTCCTAAAACAGCTGTCGAGGCTAGAAGATTCTCAAGTCGAGTGTTCAATCAAAAATTCGATTTGAATATGCCGCATGCAACCGAAACCGAGGGTGAAGAAGAAAGCTCACGGGTTGTTGGTGAAGTTGATGATGATGGAAATCCAATAATTCAAGAAGTTGAGGAAGTTGATGCTGGTGTTGGTAAGGAAAGTGAAATTGAAAAGGAGATTGTTGATGAGGATGTCGAAAAGGAAGGAGAGAAAAACAGTGAGGAAAAGAAAAGTGAAAGTGAAGAGGAGAATGAGAAAAACAATGAAAAAGAAAAAGAAAAGAGTGTTGAAAAATCAATTGAGAAAAGTGAGGAAAAAGAAAAGAGTGTGAGAAAATTGGGGAGGAATCGGTTGAGAAGAGAAATGGAAAATCAAAATCAAAATCAAAATCGAAATCGAAAGAAAGTGTTGGTAGTGATGAGAAGTTGAAGGATATGGTTGGTAATAAAAGGCGAAAAAGGAAAGGCAAAACCGTGAGTGAGGCAATGGTTGTGGAAACGGTAATTGACATGGAGAAATTGAATACCGTCTTCAATGATGACGAGTTATTCAAGAAGGAAACCGTTCCCAAACCGAAAGGCAAAGCTAAGAGAGTGTCCACTCGGTTGATCTCAAAGAAAAGGAAAGTGGAGAAAATGCCAAAGGAAGTCGATGAATCGAATATTGCTATGATTGCTATTGAGCAACCTCTCGATGAGAACAAGTCCAAGGCACTCGAGATTCTTCATGGGTATCGCTTTCCAAAGGAAATATTTGATTGTTGCAAACATGTCATTCAAGGGAACTTTAAGTCGGGCCGTCGCTATGAACTCGAATGGTATGATACGTCCCCCACTTTTAAATTCTTTAAAGATGCAATTCATGCACAAAAGTGGGAGAGTCTTCTTAATCTCTATAACCGAGTTTATTTAGCGGATATTGTTCAATTTTATACTACGGTCAAAGTCGATGTCCAATCGGGTAGTCTTACCGCCGTTATCAATAACAAACCCTTGTGTCTCAATGTCGAAATTGTCGGGAAGTTACCCGGTATTCCTACAACCGGGTTGTCCTCATTTCCCAAGGGTGGTTGGCCGACTATTGATGGTATAAGTTCCTTGACCGTCAAAAAGTTTCTAAGTCCCAAAGCTACATCCCCTATCACAGTAAAACCAAGAGAAATCAAAATAAACCACCGGTTCTTTTTCAATTTCATTTATAAAACCTTGATTCCATGTAATGAGAGCCATGGTGTGTGTAGCGTGCTAGACATGTGGTTGATCTTTTATCTTGCTAAAAACTTACAAATTAACCTACCCGCTTTGATGTTCTTTTACATTGATCATCTTGCTAAGATTGTTGAAAAGCGTAAGGTTGATAGTTCCACCGTGTTAGCATATGGGATGTGGTTATCGGTCATTTTCGAGAAAATGGATATTGTGGACTCGACTAGTTTCGGTGTGGATCACATGTGTGACACTATGACCTCGGGAGTTTTATCACAAATGTACTTGAAAATTGATGGTGATAAACTTGCTCGTATTTGGTCGGGTATGAAGTCTACGGATGTCGCCTCCTCCTCTATGCAATCGTCTTCCTTGACACATCTCACTAAGGATGTCAAAGCCTTGTTGGATCTCCAACATGCTCAAATGAGTGAGATTGCGGGTCTTCGTTTAGAAGTGTCGGGTTTGCGTAAGGAACTCAAGGAGGTTAAGGGTCAAAATGAAGAGCTTATGGAGATGGTTCACGAGTTGGTTGGAGAAGATGAAACCGAAGAAGCCGATGATTGATATCTTGCTCTATGCCATGCCTAGTCTATGCCGTATGTCGTACCAAGCCTTTTGCCATAACCATGCCTACTTCCTAATCAAAACAAAAGCCTTTCTAATCCCTTTTTACCTTGGCTTTGTGTTTGTGATTTATTTTGCTAATATTGGTTATGTTGTTAGTTGTTGAACAATTTGTTTTGTATAACTCTAATCCTTATTTAGACTTGTGTTCTTCCTACTTGATGATGTCAAGAGGGGGAAGTTGTTTAAAATTGCAGGTGGTAATTCAATGACTCTTAGGCTTGCGTTCACCGTAACTATGTTAACTTGGCGATTAAATGTTCTACTTAGGCTAACGAAAAATTTGACTAATTTTCAATGACCATGTATTTATGCATCTTATTTTGATCATGTTTTGACTTGTTAACCTTGACCATGGATTAAGGGAGAATTGCACACTGAATTTTATTTGTCTTGCCATCATCAAAGGGGTAAATTGAAGAAACCCAATTTGATTAAGCTAGTGTTGATGATGCCTTAAGACAAATTAATCTCATTGTTATTTAATTGTGTGCCTCTTAAGTTTAACCATGTAGCATGAAGCTCCAATTGTCAATTCAAGGTTATCAAGAATGTCATCATGAAGATCAAAGATGAAGATTGTCATTAGTGCTAATGTCATGTGTTGTAAGGTGATCGTTTAACACGAATTTACGTTTAGGTGCAAAAACAACAGTTGAGTCAACAGTTAATTAAGGCTCGTCTTTGAAAGAAATATTTCAAAAATATTTGAATCTTTGTTAAAGTGCTTTCAATGTTCACAAATGTTTTCTGGAAATATTTTGAAGTCTTTTAAAGAAAATAAAGCTTTCAATGACTTGCTAAAGAGTTTGCTTGCACAATAAGACACTTACTATAAATGGGTTGTTTGCTTTTACATTTATGGAATGTTTATGGTTCCCATAAACACAACCATTTATGCTTGTTTCATGTTGAAAAACCCACCCTATTTTTGTGAGTGTGCACAATCTGATTTCTTGCAATCTTAGGCACCGATTTCTTGAGGAAGAATACTCGGTTTCTTGGTGAAAAATTCGGTTGGCTTGTGCATGTTGCCTAAGCAAACTACTTACATTATTTTAATCACTTGGGCTTATGAGTGTAAGATATTTTAATGTGAAGTATACTACTTGAACATTATAAATAGCTTGCTTAATTCATTTTTACAAGTGTACAACAAACGAGTTTTAAACTGAAAAAGTCTTAAGCTTTCAATCGAGTAAATTAACTTTGCAAAACCGTTCATCATTTCAAAATTTTTGAATCTTTTGCAAGTTTGTTTATTTATCTTTTAAGTTTTTTACTTGAGTTTGTTGTTGCACCTAGTCGTTTTAGTCGTGTTCAAGGATCCCGTGTTTTGTACTTAAACTTTATCTCCTCCGTTCAATTGAGTGAACAACATTGAGATAAGTGGTCTTGTAACAAACGGGTAAAACCAAAAAGTCTTAGGATAGAGTTATCCTCAAGCATGAAGTCTTCGAAGCGGAGTAGCTTTTGAGCATGAAGTCTTTCGTTGGAGTAGCCCAAAGCAAAAGTCTTACTGCAGAGTAGCTTTAAGCAAGGAGTCTTTCGGCGAAGTAGCCCAAAGCAAAAGTCTTGGAAGCGGAGTAGCTTTTAAGCATTAGCAACCGGAGTAGGTTGGGGAGTTATTTTATTATTCGGGGTGGTCTTAGTTTGTATGAGTTTACTTCTGAGACGTTTAATAAAATAGCGCTGGACGTAGGTCGCGGAGTAGTGACCGAACCAGTTTTTAAAAACATCGTTAGTCGTGTCTATTTCATTTTATTTCCGCTTCACACTCTACTCACGTTTTTATTTATAGAATCAACTGTTGAGTACACTGTAACTTCTGCTTGCTGAATCGTTGTTGAATACTTCTAACTCTATAGTTCTAAGTATCAACTTCTCCTTTCATCTAAGCATTGTTAAAAGTGTTTAAGAGTTTTAAAAGAAGCTTTCATTAAGCTTAAAATTTTAAATAGACACCTAATTCACCCCCTCCCCCTCTTAGGTGCCCTCGTCCGTGACTATTCAATTTTTTTATTCTACTGTTATTCTGCTGTTATTCTGATGCTATTCCGGTGTCACTTTGATATTTTTTACCGCGTGTTATTGTACTGTTATTTTGGTGTTATTGTGATGTTATTCCGGTGCCACTTTGATTTTTTTACGACTTTGATTTTTTTTCTTTTTTTTTTTTACCACATGTTATTGTGCTGTTATTCAACTGTTATTCTGCTGTTATTGTGATATTTCTTTTACCATAGATTTTGACGGATTTTGTACATTGTAACTTGGTTTTGTAGTGTCAGTGTGAATTACCGGAATCTTATGAAGCATATAGAAAGCAACAGCATAGATGGCATTCGGGGCCAATGCAATTATTCCGGCTTTGTTTACATGATGTCATCAATTCCAAGGTAACTTAAGAAACAATCTCACATTTTACATTCTAACAATCATGTCAAATTTCGCATTGGTTAGTTTGACATCAAGTCATTAACTATGTCCCGCTTTTAACTTGCAGATTAACATCTGGAAGAAGGCCAATATGATATTTCTCTTCTTCCTTTTGAGGAAACTTGTTTTGCCCTTTTACTCGTTCACTCTCTTCCGTTGAATCCTGCATATGACAATGTTCATTCCTGAGGCCGAGCTTCCTGCTTGGGTTGTGTGCTACATTCCCGCTATTATGTCTCATCTAAACATCCTTCCAGCCCCAAAATCCTTCCCATTCATTGTTCCCTACCTTCTCTTTGAGAATACAATGTCAGTCACGAAGTTTAACGCCATGATTTCCGGTTTATTCCAATTGGGTAGTGCATATGAGTGGGTTGTCACAAAGAAATCAGGGCGTTTTTCTGAGGGAGACCTTGTTGCTTTATCCGAGAAAGAGCTAGTACACAAAAGGGACTCTTCCGAACCTAAACTTGAAGAAATGGAGGAATTAATAAATCAGGAGCAAAATCTGTCCAAGAAGAAGAAAATGAAGCGCAATAGGATTTACATGAAGGAATTGTCCCTTGCGTTTCTTTTATTGACAGCAGCTGCCAGAAGTCTACTCTCGGCGCAGGGAATTCACTTCTATTTCTTCCTTTTTTCAAGGGATTTCATTTTTGCAAGTTGGTCTTGATCTGATCGGCGAACATGCTAACTAATCAAGGTAGCATATACAGCAGTAGAATTTTGTAGGAAAATATACTGGACAGTGTACATATCTGTACTCCAAACCCAGCAAAATTGAGTTGGAGATGAAAATGCAACATGTTGTGACTGCAAGAAGCTCCGGAGGTTTGTTTTATTTTCTCGCCCTTGGGTTTCTGATGCTTGTCCTCCTGCCATATTGGCGATAGATGTAACACCCCCTCATACCAAGGTGCCTTACCAGGACCACCCTACCATGAAAGTGTGTTACCATCTCGGTTGCCCGAGGTTAGTACATATCAAAAGCGTCGGAACTGAACACATTTATTAAAGTACTGTAAAGTATAAAGTTTACAACATCCAAACCCAAATACTGTTTAACAAAGTACAACTCCAAAGTCTAACAATAAAGGAAATCCAACTAAGACTCGGACGATGATGCTATGACTCGTGATGGTAATTCTCCCAAGACAGTCCCCAAGCTCACACTAGCAATACCTGTCAAGCCTGCTCACCATCCCCGAATGGATCACCGCAGATTCCACAAACAACAACGGGGTCAGTATTACTCAAATATTAAGACAAACAAACAGAGAAATCAACTGATCATCACCAATTCCCAAACATCCAATCTCCCACAGTAACCGACTACACACCGAAGTGTGTAGCCCTGCCAGATTACCCATCGCAACAGGTAAGCCTCGCCGCCAGTGGGTGACCGCAACCGATCCCACCTAGTCCAGCTCCTCAACGAGCGACAACAATCTCTGTCCCTTAATGTGCACATCCCCTCCCGTGGCGGGTTCCACAGAGGGCGAACTAGGGTGTGAAGCCACTTCCGCAAGTGACTCCACCACAATCACAATCACATGACATCACAGCCATCTCAATGCCCTCACACCAACATCGTCACAACAATCTCCATGCTCCGATGATCAACAGATAACAATAATCACAACAACATGTCTTACAAAGAACAGTAAACTGAGTAGGGAAACCCTACCTTAGCAATCAACAGTGGAATGAACTCGAACAATCAGAAAGGCTCCTCTACGAAGTCTTCTCCTATACCATAACCATACAACACAATTACACAATGCACAACCCCCATATTCCCAATTCCGCAAATATACAGTAACCCCAACGAATATGAATAACATATAATTAGAACTTACCAACAGTAGGACGAGGGATTATACGCAAGAACTCCGAAGATTTCACACACAACAAAGCTATGGAATGATAAGGGAGTGATTTAGGGAGAGATTAGGGTTAACGTAGAAATGATGAAGTTGAAATGATGTTTTTGAAAACTGACGCGGGATATAAAATAATCTTAAACACTCCCTAATCAAACCGTCAAAATAATACTCGCCAGACCGAATACTCGGTCGAGTAAAGTTATACTCGGCCGAGTATCCGCTACTCGGTCGAGTATTCACTATACTCGGCCGAGTATTCATCGGCAGAACCAAAACAACTCACAACAACAGCATTACTCGGTCGAGTAGGCTTTACTCGGTCGAGTAGTCACCAAAGAAAATCCGTAGTGTTACAATCTTCCCCCCTTAAAAAGAACTTCGTCCCGAAGTTCACACTCTACTATAAAACAAAGCACAACACTACGCCACAAGACTATACTAACCACATATAACAACACCAAGGAACTATACAAGTCACCACAAAAATCATTATCCCGACTCAAAGCAAAACAACAAACAAAACAAAACAAGGCCGCGACCATCTCCTACCCCCCTAAAAAGACAACGGTTACGTCCCCGTAACCAAACATACCTGATCAAAAAGGTTAGGAAAACGTTCTCGCATAGCTTCCTCGGGTTCCCATGTGGCTTCCTCCACATTATGATTAGACCAAAGGACCTTGAGTAAGACCGTCTCACCATTCCGGGTCTTACGAACCTTGAAATCAAGAATCTCCTTAGGAATCTCGGTGTAGGACAAGGATTCATCAAGCTCAATGTTCTCCATTTCAAGGATATGTGACGGATCGCTCACATACTTCCGAAGTTGAGATACATGAAAAACATTATGCACCCTATCCAAAGCTGGTGGTAATGCTAACCTGTAAGCCACCTCGCCAACACGGTCCAAAATCTCATAAGGACCTATAAACTTTTGGCTTAGCTTACCCTTTTTCCCAAACCTCATAACACCTCGCATAGGTGACACTTTTAAAAGAACCTTGTCACCTACCGTAAACTCAATGTCCTTGCGGTGTAAGTCGGCGTAGCTCTTCTAACGATCTTGAGCTGCTCTCATCTTTTGCCGAATTAACTGAATTTGCTCAACCATATCTTGAACCAGCTGTGGCCCTAAAACCACCGTCTTGGAACTATCATCCCAACAAACTGGACTTCGGCATTTCCGGCCATACAAAGCTTCAAAAGGTGCCATCCCAATGCTTGTATGATAACTGTTATTGTATGAAAACTCGATCAGATCAAGCCTGTCTTCCCAATCGCCCCCAAAGTCCATAACACATGCCCTCGGCATGTCTTCTAAGGTCTTGATGGTCCGTTACATCGACCATCGGTTCTTGGATGAAAGGTCAGTACTCATCTTTAAAGTCGTACCCATCAACTCTTGCAGCTCTTGCCAAAACTTGGATATGAACCTCGCATCACGATCAGAAACGATATCTTTAGGTATACCATGTAACCGAACCACATGCCTCCTGTAACCCAATGCCAGCTGCATCTTAGACCAAGTATCTTTCATGGGAACGAAATGGGCTGAATTGGTTAACCGATCAACAATCACCCAAATCATGTTGTTACCTTGTTGTGACCTAGGTAACCCCACAATGAAGTCCATGGAGATCGACTCCCACTTCCACTCGGGTACTTTCAAAGACTGAATTTTACCTTGTGGTCTCCTTTGTTCACCCTTGACCTTTTGACAGGTCAAACATTTGGCCACAAACTCAGCTACATCTCTCTTTATGTTTGGCCACCAAAAAGTCTTCTTAAGGTCTCTATAGAGCTTGTCACCACTCGGGTGAACTGAATAGGGAGTGCAATGAGCCTCCGTCAAGATCACTCTCCGCAACTCTGCATTCTCAGGAACACACCATCTCCCATCAAAACGAACACTCCCATCTGGATGGATAGAAAACCTGGAAGCCGTTCCACTCTCTACCTTTGACTTCCACTCCTGAATTTTAGGATCAAGCTCTTGCTTACTTTTGATGTTCTCATACAACTCTAGCTCGATCGTCAAATCCCCGATGGTATCCCCCTCTCGAATCATAAAGATCCCCAAACTAGACATCTCATCCCTCAACTTCAGCAAGGACATAGCTGTACATAGCGAATGAACGCTCTTCCTACTCAGTGCATCTGCAACAACATTAGCCTTACCCTCGTGATAGATGATCTCCATATCATAATCTCCAATCAGCTTCATCCACCGTCTATGTCGCATGTTAAGCTCCTTCTGAGTGTAGATATACTTTAGACTCTTATGATCAGAGAACACCTTAAAAGTTGCTCCATAAAGGTAGTGTCTCCAAATCTTAAGAGCGAACACAATCGCACCCGACTCCCGGATCATGAGTAGGGTAGTTCTCCTCATATTGCTTCAGCTGCCTCGAAGCATAGGCTATGACTTTCCCTCCCTGCATCAAAACACAACCAAGACCATTCTTTGAAGCGTCGGTATATACCTCAAAGTTCTCACAACCCTATGGCAAGGCTAGGATAGGAGCTATGGTCAAGCGTTCCTTTAAGGTCTGAAACGTTGTCTCACAACTCTCATCCCAAACAAATCTGACTTCCTTCCTCATCAAGGATGTCATAGGTCGCGCTATGGTAGAGAAATCTTTCACAAATCTCCTGTAGTAGCCGGCAAGGCCTAAGAAACTCCGAATCTCGAACATTCTTCTTGCGATTCCCACTTGGTAACGGCCTCAATCTTACTAGGATCCACAGATACCCCCTTCTTAGATATTACATGGCCCAGAAAAGCCACTTCCTCTAACCAGAACTCACACTTGGATAGCTTGGCATAAAGCTTATTTTCTCTCAAGGTCTGCAGGACTATCCTCAAGTGCTCCTCATGCTCTTCCTTAGTCTTAGAATAGACTAAGATATCGTCGATGAAAACAACCACAAACCTATCCAAAAACGGTATAAAGATCCGATTCATCAAATCCATAAAAGCTGCTGGCGCATTGGTCAACCCAAAAGGCATCACCACGTACTCGTAATGACCATATCGAGATCGGAATGCTGTTTTAGGAATATCCTCATCTGCTATCCTCAGCTGGTGATACCCCGACCTCAGATCAATCTTGGAAAACACACCTGCTCCACTTAACTGATCAAAAAAATCATCAATCCTCGGCAACGGATACTTGTTCTTCACAGTGACCCGATTGAGCTCTCTGTAATCAATGCACAGTCTCATACTCCCATCTTTATTCTTTACAAAAAGAACTGGAGCTCCCCACGGTGACACACTAGGCCTGATGTAACCCTTGCCTAGCAACTCATGTATCTGCTTCTTCAACTCTGCCAACTCTTTAGGTGCCATACGGTAAGGTGCTTTAGATATAGGACCCGTTCTCGGCTTAAGCTCCACGCTGAAATCAACATCCCTCTTGGGAGGCAAACTCGGTATCTCCTCAGGAAAAACATCTTCGAACTCTCTCACCACGGATATCTCGGAAGGCGGGTGGCTCTACTCGGTGATCTCTCACATGGCAAAGAATCAAGGGACACTTCTTCCTTAAACATGACTTTAAAGTCATCACAGCTATGAACCTACACTTAGGCTTTACCACAAACCCTCTATAGGACACCCTAACACCCTTGGGACCCTTTAAGGACACCCTCTTTTGCCGACAATCTATCCTGGCATCATACTTACCCAACCAATCCATCCCAACAATCACCTCCAACCCATCCATAGGAAACTCTAACAGGTCTACTGGTAAATCTACTCCTCCAACTACCATGGATACTCCCTTATACAGCTTGAGACACGACACAGACTCCCCTGAAGATATGAATACATCATGTTTTACAACCTCAAACGTCCCCAAACCCATAGACACAGCATGACTCTTAGACACAAAAGAATGTGTAGCCCCGGAATCAAACAAAACAAAGGACGGTACATTATGAACAAGAAAGGTACCGGTAACTACATGAGCATCATCCTGTGCTTCCTGCTTGTCCATCATGAAAAGCTTTCCACTGTTTTTCTATCCTCCACCTTAAACTGAAGCATTGGAGGTACTTGGCTTGGCTGCCGAATCCTGAGTGGTGCTGTTGTGCTGGCGCCGATAAGATCCACCACCACCGCGGTTGTAACCGCCCTGGTTGCCCTGTCCAACTCTGTTGCCCCATGAACCTCCCGGTCGGTTACTAGCAAAACTCTGAGTCGGCCCCTGAGAAAAATTCCCGGACCGAGCTCCTGAACCATTTCCGGGCTTGTAGCTCGTGCATTCCCGTCTTTTGTGGCCTATCCCACCACAGTTGAAGCATGTAAGGTTAGAGTTGTCACTCACACTCCGACCTCCATTCTTTCCCCAGCCACGAGATCCTCCCGAGAAACCAGCTCCCCCAGAAAAATCCTTAGCATGGCTAAAGTTCCCTTTCTTGTTGGCCGACTGACTGTTGTTTCCATCATCAGCCTTCCTCTTTTCAGCAGCAGTCCTCTCATCGATCTCTCTTGATAGATCTACCATTCTCTCTGCTTAACCCGCTCTCAGGTACACTTCCTTGAGGTCAGTAGCAACCCCAGCTGGCATACGACTCACTATCTTAGCAGATAAGCCCCTCTCAAAACGGAGAGACAAACCTCTCTGTCCTAGCTGCATGTCTTCAACATAATGAGATAGCTCCAAAAACCGATGATAGTAGTCAGTGACCGTCATCTCCTCAGTCATGGTGAAGGAATCAAAGTCGGATCTCATCTTATGTCGGATATGCTCCGGCACAAACTGCTCTCTCATAGCACTCTTCAACCCAGACCAAGGAATAGCTCCTTCCGCCTGGTAAAAAGCTCTAGCATCTTCCTTGACATTTTGCCACCAAACTGCAGCCTCACCTCTTAGGTAGTACACTACCTGCTCAACAATCATGTCCTCGGGGCACTTAACCATTTCCATGAGAGCTTCAATCTCACGGTGCCACTTCTCGAGTAGCTTTGGTTCACCTACCCCATCATATGTGGGAGGGTTGAAGCGAGCAATGATGATGCTGAGCTGAGTTGCATCCATCGACTTCTCGTTCCCCTTTCCCACATTTTTTAGAGCTTCAAGGAGAGCCTCTTGTTGCTCAATCATGCGAGCAACCTCATCAAGAGTCATCTCCGAAGCTTGGATCTGCGCGGGAGTTCTTTTTGGGCGGCATACTGAACTGACAAGAAACACGGAAACGTAAACACAAAAGCCTACAACTCAAAACGTAATAACTTTCCGCCAAAAGAACACTCGGCCGAGTATACAACCATACTCGGTCGAGTAACGACCACTCGGTCGAGTATTCGACTCCAGAAGCGAACGTCAGAAACTCAAAAACAACACTTGGTCGAGTAAAACAACACTCGGCCGAGTAGCCACTACTCGGTCGAGTATACTTCTTACTCGGTCGAGTTATCAGGTACAGTAGCTACTGCTACTCACTACCAAACAATACTCGGTCGAGTGCTAGGTTACTCGGCCGAGTGCTCCCTACTCGGTCGAGTACCTGCCCTGCTCAGCCGAGTCACAGAATAGACGGGTATACAGTATAAGGTTCTCTATCATGCTCACTATTCCCGCAACAAACACATAACATCAAAGACTTTATTGCCAATTAAAATCACATCAGCCTACAATTCAAATATCAAGAACTTTAATGCCACGTTATAATCATATGAGCATACAAATCATGCATACGCTAACTCCAACATGACAAAAATTCACACACCCGTCACATCCTCCATTTTTTCATCACCACATTTACAACTCTCAACACACATCTTCAACTATCAACTATTACCAACATGTATCTTCACATACATATGCATACAAAACCTAACTCTCATCACACTTCCCCATGTTACCGGCTCGAGTTAGTGAGGGCCAATTTGCGACTCCGGGACGTCTCCCGAGTCTTTGCGGTAGCTCCAAACAACTTTCCCCGGGTTCATTTTATTTAGACTCCCTAGGTTCATTAAATTCATTTATTTAGGTGCCGGAATCTTCGGCTCTGATACCACTTTGTAACACCCCCTCATACCAAGGTGCCTTACCATGACCACCCTACCATGAAAGTGTGTTACCATCTCGGTTGCCCGAGGTTAGTACATATAAAAAGCGTCGGAACTGAACACATTTATTAAAGTACTGTAAAGTATAAAGTTTACAACATCCAAACCCAAATACTGTTTAACAAAGTACAACTCCAAAGTCTAACAATAAAGGAAATCCAACTAAGACTCAGACGGTGATGCTATGACTCGTGATGGCAATTCTCCCAAGACAGTACCCAAGCTCACACTAGCAATACCTGTCAAGCCTGCTCACCATCCCCGAATGGATCACCGCAGATTCCACAAACAACAACGGGGTCAGTATTACTTAAATATTAAGACAAACAAACAGAGAAATCAACTGATCATCACCAATTCCCAAACATCCAATCTCCCACAGTAACCGACTACACACCGAAGTGTGTAGCCCTGCCAGATTACCCATCGCAACAGGTAACCGTCGCCGCCAGTGGGTGACCACAGCCGATCCCACCTAGTCCAGCTCCTCAACGAGCGACAACAATCCCTGTCCCTTAATGTGCACATCCCCTCCCGTGGCGGGTTCCACGGAGGGCGAACTAGGGTATGAAGCCACTCCCGCAAGTGACTCCACCACAATCACAATCACATGACATCACAACCATCTCAATCCCCTCACACCAACATCGTCACAACAATCTCCATGCTCCGATGATCAACAGATAACAATAATCACAACAACATGTCTTACAAAGAACAGTAAACTGAGTAGGGAAACCCTACCTTAGCAATCAACAGTGGAATGAACTCGAACAATCAGAAAGGCTCCTCTACGAATTCTTCTCCTATACCATAACCATACAACACAATTACACAATGCACAACCCCCATATTCCCAATTCCGCAAATATACAGTAACCCCAACGAATATGAATGACATATAATTAGAACTTACCAACAGTAGGATGAGGGATTATACGCAAGAACTCCGAAGATTTCACACACAACAAAGCTATGGAATGATTAGAGAGTGATTTAGGGAGAGATTAGGGTTAACGTAGAAATGATGAAGTTGAAATGATGTTTTTGAAAACTGACGCGGGATATAAAATAATCTTACACTCTCCCTAATCAAACCGTCAAAATAATACTCGCCAGACCGAATACTCGGTCGAGTAAAGTTATACTCGGCCGAGTATCCGCTACTCGGTCGAGTATTCACTATACTCGGCCGTCATCGGCAGAACCAAAACAACTAACAACAACAGCACTACTCGGCCGAGTAGGCTCTACTCGGTCGAGTAGTCACCAAAGAAAATCCGTAGTGTTACAATAGAAGCGTGTGATAAACAAAGGGCGGTTTTAGGTATGGTAGAACCCGACGTCGGAGCTTTCCATTGCTTGCTTCACGCACCTACACTCCACCACAAGCTCCCATTCTCGTCATCAACCTCGCACTACGATCCTATACACCGAGAAGCCACCATCATGACTGTCACACCTTGACATCGTCGCATCTCTTCCATCAACCCACACCTATTCGTGCAGATCACCATGGCTGCAACCGAGAGTCCACCACCGCATCAACCTATATGCGATTTAAGAGACCGAATTCGATGATGATATTACGATGATTAATCTGATGATGATGACGAATTCGATTGAAGATCGCAGCTTGAGTAGTTTCAAGTACTTAATCGAGAAACAATTCATTCAAATATTTTAGTAATTAATTGGCTTAAATCAAAATATAGAAACAATCCGAAGAATAAGAATTAATTAGTGATTGAGAAGATTGAGAAGAAGAAGAAAGTTATTCCTGTGATTGGGGTTTTTGAGTTTAGTGAGGTTAGACGGAGGATTATAATTGATTTTAGTTTGATATTCACGATAACCTGTAGTTCTCTTGTTGTTTTTTAGTTAGTATTCTTTCAATCTTAACTGTCTATTTATTCTAATTTAATGGTCTAGATTTTCCAAACTCACAACTCACCATAAGAACCAAACTTACGAGATCCCGCCTATATATATATATATATATATATATATATATATATATATATATATATATATATATATATATATATATATATATATATAGAAATAGGATCAAATGAGTTAGGGTACTTTTGGTGAGTTACCCCTCTAAATCTGGACCATTCATCTAACATAAGATATGTGGCTGAGATTTAATTTTATATCTCATATATAAACCAAATTTTTACAATTCAACTTCTTTTTTTGCCCACTTTTCTCGTCAGTTTCTACTCTCTCTCTCTTTCTCTCCCTCTCTCTCTCTCTCTCTCTCTCTCTCTCTCTCTCTCTCTCTCTCTCTCTCTCTCTCTCTCTCTCTCTCTCTCTCATATTTTCGTTCGTCCATTTTTACAGTTCTCCATTTTCGTTCGTGCTTCTCGTCAATTGAACTTCAGTTATTGTGCTCAATTTTTTCGTCCTTCTACTTCATTATCGTCATTTTCTCTCATAAATCTTTGTTCTCAATTCGTTCGTGCTTCTCAACAGGTAATCAATGAACTGAACTAAATTTTTTCGCTGATTTTGCATTTGTCCTCTTCTTGTTTTCTACTTGATTTTCTTTTGTTTCCTGTGTTTATTCTTCATTTTGTTTAGTATATAGTTTAATTTGTTTTGTTTTTGTTGTTAAATTAAATTTTTTCATTGTTTTCGCATAATTTAGGGTTTCGTAATTTATTTTTTCATTTTTGTATCTTTTGTTGAGGTTTTTCTTTTTGTCTTGAATTCATGTACATTCTAATGAACATAATGTGTGTTTGTTTGGAATTATTTTTGTTATTGTAATATATTGATGTTGTTATTGTAATGTATCTGTAATAGTTATTGTAATTTAGAAAATCAGTTATTGTAATGAGTATTATTTTAGTTATTGATCTTTGGTTAATGTTTTAAAGTCAGTTTTTAGTCAAATCCAGTTATTTTAATATGAAAAGTTTGTTATTGTAATATATTGATGTTGTTATTGTAATATAGTGATGTTTATTATTGTAATGTATTGGGATAGTTATTGTAATATAGTAATTTAGTTATTCTATACGTAGTATTATTTAGTTATCATTTTAGTCAAGTCCAGTTATTGTATTCATCGTATCCCGATTATTGTATTATTAAAACTCAGTTATTGTATTAGTTGTTGTCATATTTTTTGTGCTTATTCGATAATTTTGTATTCTTTGTTGCTCGTGATAAAAACAAATGGGTCCTAAACGTAGCGGGAGCCTGAAGATGGTAATAAAGCGATTTGAAACGCTCAAAAGTAAATTTTCCAAAAAAGAAGCTCGAAGGTTCCCGGAACTCCAAGATTGAACATGTGAGTATATGTGTCCTGCCCCCTGTTATGAGTTTCTGTTTATTTGATGTGTCACTCTTTTTATAATTTGCTTGATTTTCCATTTTCAGTGCTGCAAACATTAAAGTGAGCTGTCGTCCTAATGGTTTGGTTAATCTGGTAAAACAACTTGGTCCAAATTAGCGAAAGGCTATCATTGAGATCGGATTTGGTGGTTTGCTTGATTTTAAAGTTAACAGTTTGCCATTGGGTGTTATACCATTGTTTATAAAACACTTTAATGCTACTGCTCATATTTTTCAAGCAAGAGATGTCAAATTTTTTCTGTCAAAAGATGATGTGTATGATGTTTTTGGATTGCCAAATGGTGGTGATAAGGTTGAGGTTCTTTACACTGGACATAGTTTATTGTTTTCACAAGAAACGTTGAAAGCTGAGTTCCGGAAGAAGTTTAATGTAGAAGGGACAAATTATGTTACTATCCCTGCTGTTTATAATGCAATTACTGATATGGGGGATGATGGGGGAGATGAATTTCGGAGGCTGTTTGTGCTTTATGCTATGTCCATTGTCCTTGCTCCCCTTTCAAATTATGGAATTGACTTTTCAATTCTTAAAGCGGTGCAAGATTTTTCACGTATCCACCATTTGGATTGGTGTGGGTATGTGTTTGATAAATTAGTCGAAGGTGTTCAGCGGTGTAGAACTGGGTCGTCTAATTTGCGTGGTTGCATACTTGTTGTTATGGTGCCATACTTCCATCGTATGAGTTTTAACGAATATACAATGTCTTCTGAGACTCCTCTTATCAAGCACTGGGATGAGAAGTCTTTTGCTAGTAGGGATATTTTAAAGCTCAATTCTGGTTCGCTAGGGAATGGGGAATATGTCAATGGTGTGTATCCTGACTGCAAACACTTAAGAGAAGCTAAAGGCTGGCCGAGGTACGTGCGTGCGATCGTTGATAAACCTGAACCTGGGAAAAAGTATCTGGAACTGCCTGACTATTTTGATACTGATGATGTTATTCGAGCAAAGGCTGCTGATGTAAGTTCCAATCATTCTTCCCATCATTTTTTTGTAGTTATTGTAAAGGTGTAGTGTAGTTATTTTAAAGTTTTGTGGCAGTTATTTTTTTCAATTATTGTAAAGACTTAGTATAATTATTGTAAAGACTTAGTATAATTATTCTTTTTTTTTGTTTTTCTTAGGTTTTCCAAGCACGTATTTTGATGATGAAGAGGGATGTTAAGATATTTCTCCATTTGTACACGCAACGGAAGGAAGCGATGGGAAAAAGGAGTGTGGTTCTTCAACAGTTGAAGATTCTTCGACAGCCACTTCAGTTTCTTCGACTCCTGCTTTCATTAGTGACGATGATTCTTTGTTCACTAAATATTTCAATTTTATTTGTGAAAAAGCTGAGGAAATGAAACAGGCGGGAAGTAAACTGCCGTTGTATGAAAGTTTTTGCAAGGAGCATGAAAAGGGAAAAAATGAAAAGAATGGGGGTTTAGCGTTTGATCCATAAAAATATAAGGTGGTTTATTCTCGGGAGAAAGGTAAAAATAAGATCCCTGATGTAGCGGTTGAGAAACCGAATGAGGAGGTGCCAACTAATGACGGCATTGATAATATTGATGTTGAGAATGAAGCTGTGGACTTGGGTAGTGTGGATGACGTTGTTAAGAAAGTTGTCAACGAGGCTGTTGTTGGGGCTAGAATGCAAGATAGTTCTGTTATAAATGCTTACCTGCTGCATTCAGACGTTATGCCTGAGCATACGTTTTTTGGGAATTGTGGTATAGGGTGTGATTTAGATTGTGGATCACCCAATCCTGATGCAGTTGTCTGTTTTTTTGTGCGAGTACAAGGAGCTTTTTGCTCCTATTTTAATGCGGAGGAAGACTGTACTTGATTACTGTTTTCTGCACGATCATGACCTACGAATTGGGTAAGCATTATATGTTTTTCATTTCCTCTCTTTTTTTTTTTTTGCTAATATATCTACTTTTTAAAAGCTTTTATTGTTGTTTGGGTTTTTGTTTTTACTATATAATTTGTTTCCATGTGGCAAGGAGGATTTGGTTGTGTTTCATTTCACAACATGTTAACTCGAGATGACATTATTTCACTGTCTGCTAAGACTATGATCACATCGAACGTGATTGATTGCTGGTCATTTTTACTTAATGACATGCTGGTCAAGGCTGGGAAAGGGTTATCCCCCACAAGAAGTGTTTTTTGTACAAGTCATTCGGTATGTGAATTTTTTTTTATATATTTCTGTATCAGTAAATTTACAATGGTTATGACAGTTATTCTATTGTTGTTACTTGATTATTGTAAAGCATGTTAGCTGTTATTTTATTCAGCTAAACAAGTTTTCCTGTTCTTCAATTTTGTTTATTGTTTCTTGGATGATTACAATCTTGCAAATGAGTATGTTCCTTTTTCTCCAAACCCAATGAGAAACAAGTTTCTATGATTATTTTAATACTGTATTGCAGTTATTGTATTATAAAAGTTCAATTATTCTATCTTTTTTACAAGTTACAATAACTGAGTTTTCATAATACAATAACTATGTTATTATAATACAATAATTGATTATTGTATTACAATAACATAGTTATTGTATTATGAAAACTCAGTTATTGTAGCTGGTAGTTATTTTTTTTATTATTATTTCAATACGTTAGTGTGGTTATTGTATTATAATGAAGCTGTTATTGTTGTGATAGTTATTGTAAAGAAGAATAGTAGTTATTGTATTCAGTTAACCAAGTTTTTTCAATTGTGATACTTCATTTTCTCTTATAGTGTGGTAATATTTTTCATAGGTTTCTTTGTTTAACCTTATCAAAGCTGCTGATGATGAGAAAGATTTATACAGAAAGGAAATTTGTAATGCTTGGGACACTGTCATTGAGAACAGCCAAGGTTCTCTTGACATTGGTGCCGATTTGGTAATTTTTCCAATCCTTTCTCTTCTTTCTTTCTTCTGTTGATTATTTTATCGTTGAGAACAACAAAGGTTTATGTACGCCTGTTTTATCATGCCAGGTTTTTATCCCTGTTCATTTTGGAGATCATTTTTTCTGTGTTGTTGTTAATTTTGTGGGGAAGACTGTGGACTATCTTGACAATCGTGTATATGATGATTATGAAGATAGTATCTGGGTGTTGGCTACCAACTCTATTGATGTACCTTATTATAAGTTTTTGTTTTCATCTACTTCTTTTAGTTATGTTTTTTGTTCTTGAGTGATGAATTTTGATTTAAAAATGTAACCAGGTTGAAATATTTGGTAGTTTTCTTGTCGAGAAAGGTTTTGAAAGAGGCAGTGAGGTCTGCAATTTCAAATTTGTAAATGTGGCTTTTGGGTGGAAATCGGAAGGGTCCCAGAATTTGGATTGTGGTGTTTTTGTCATGATTCATATGATGTTTTATGTTGGGAAGTCGTTCAAATTAGGAAACAGTTGTTGGATTTGGTTGATGATTTTACAAAGGCAAAGGCACCTTTGCTGCATGTTTTGCTTGAGAAGCGTAAGCTAGCTGAGTTGGAAGTGACAAGGGCTGAAGCAGATGCTTTGGAAGCTGCTAGGGTTGTGGTAAAGGAACCGGAGGATGGTGTAGGTACTCCGGGGCCTGGGAAAAAGAGTATGTCTGATACACCTATGAGCGCTGGGATGATTAGATCAGGCCGAGGTAGTAAACCGAACTCTGATGGTCTTGGTTGCTCAATAAACTGTGGCAAGGCAGATACAAATCTTGTTGTTGTTTCAAAAGTTATGAGGGCTAACAACATATATACACGTGCTATGCCAAGCAAGAAGAAACAAGTTGTTGATTATTGTTTCTTGGATGATTACAATCTTGCAAATGAGTATGTTCTTTTTTTTCCAAACTCAATGAGAAACAAGTTTGTGTGATTATTCTAATACTGTATTGCAGTTATTGTATCCTACAAGTTCAATTATTCTATCTTTTTTACAAATTTTTTTTTTTGGTAAAATGTGAGATGTGTATATATATATATATGAAAGAAAAAGAACCAATTACAAAGCCTTATAACATACAAAGCAAAGAGCCCTATATGTATCCTAGTTCGAACCCCAAGAGGCTCAAACTTACAAACTAATTCCCAACTTTTCTAACCAAACTTCATCCCGTCTATTCAATTTGGCTGAACATTTGAACTTAATTCTTTGCCTTATCACTTCCTTAATTCTCTGAACCACCACAGATGGAGCAAGAATACAGCCATTAATCCTAGCTGAGTTCCGCTGCTCCCAGACATGATAAATACAGGCAGAGAGACCAAGAGCATATACCCTTTGTAACAGTTTGCCACCAGCATTGCCAAAGCCTCCAGCCATGGTACTAGACATCGAAATGCGAGCTCCACACCAATCTTGAATGAGAGATACCACAGTTGAACTGTATTCACATTCAAAGAAGAGGTGTGAAATAGTTTCCTTTGCATTCTCACAAATACAGCATGTATCTGTGCTGCAGCAACCAAACCTGTGTAATTTTTCCCTGGTATTCATCCCATTGTGCATGGTGATCCAAGAAATGAAAGAATGTTTAGGGACATTCCAGTTACTCCAGATTGTGTCATACCACCAGGGTTTGTTTTGTTGCACTCTCAACCAATTATAACCATTTCTAACAGTATATCCCTTCACATCAGGTTGCCAATGTCCATCAGTACAGGCACTCTTCATCAGTTCCTTAATCTTGCAGATGCTCTTCCATGTCCAAGCAGCATCTGCAGGGGGACTGTAAGAATGCCATTCACTTTGCTTTATGTATATCTGATTGATCCAACGTATCCACAACCTGTCAGCCTTACTGTAAATCCAGTCCACCAGCTTAGCAACAACAGCAATGTTCCACAGTTCAGCTTTCTTGATGCCAAGTCCACCTTCATTTTTTGGCAAGGTGACTGTGTCCCATCCCACCAGAGGTACCTTATGATACTCAGTATTCCCATCCCAAAGGTAATTTCTGCATATTGCTTCTATTCTTTTGATGATACTTTTAGGAAGAATAAAAATATTAGCCCAGTAGGAATATAGAGTATTGAGGACAGAGTTGATCAACGTGAGCCTTCCAGCGTATGATAGTTTTTTAGCACCCAAACTTCTTATTCTATTAACCATCTTCTCTGCAATAATGTTACACTCCTTCTTAGTGAGCTTGGTAGGTTGAATTGGTACACCCAGATACCTGAAAGGCATCTGTCCCTCTATAAAACCAGTCACTTGCTTAATATCATCCTTTAATTCAGCTGTCATCCCATTAAAATAAACCTCAGATTTTGAACAGTTCATGGATAAACCTGAAGTCTTTGAAAAAGTTGAGAATGCTCTGAGTAACAGCATCACAGAATGGGCATTTCCTTTGCAAAAGAGAAGGAGATCATCTGCAAACATCAGGTGAGTGAGTTTCAGTTCTTTGCAAAGAGGGTGATATTGAAATGGCCATTTAGTGGTAGCATATTTGATTGTCCTTGTGAGATAATCCATACAAAGAGTGAAGATCAGGGGAGATATGGGGTCCCCTTGCCTCAATCCTCTTTGACCCTTGAAGTAACCAAAATTGCTGCCATTAAGGGATAAAGTGAAAGAGGTGGTTCTGATGCATGTCATAACTTGCTGGCAAAAGATAGGAGGAAATTTCAGACCCTTGAGCAAATCTTCCACAAAATCCCATTCTACCGTGTCATATGCTTTTTGAAGAGACATCTAGGAGACACAGCAGACCTATTATATAACTTCACAATGTCTTGGCAAATCAGGATGTTTTCAATAATAGACCTTCCCTTAATGAATGCACCCTGATTCTCATGTACCAGGTCAGGCAATATTATAGACAATCTGTTACAAAGCAGTTTTGAGATGACCTTGTAGAGCATATTGCAGCAGGCAATAGGTCTAAAATGTTTAACTGAAGAAGGTCTTTCACATTTGGGTATGAGGGTGATGTTTGTAGCATTGATCCGCTCGAAAAGTTACCATTGTGAAAAAATCTTTAATGGCTTCACAAACATCATGGCCTACAGTATCCCAGGCATCCTTAAAGAAACCACTGGTATACCCATCAGGGCCAGGGGATTTATCAATAGGAGTATTAAAGAAGATACCTTTGATTTCTTCATTGGTGACAGGCATCATCAGAAGATTACCTTGTTCCTGTGTACAGCAAGGACCTTGGCTCAGAATACACGTCCTGATGCTCTCAGTAGGAGTACTGCTACCCAATAGTTTCTTATAGTAGCCAAGGAAAGCTTCCTGGATACTATGGCTTTCAGTACACAGGTTCCCATGTTGGTCCTCAATTTGTATAACCTTATTTCTCAGTTGCCTTCTCTTGATTGTTCCTTGAAAGAAAGCAGTGTTTTGTTCACCATCCTCCAACCACTTGACTTTAGCTTTTTGTTGTAGGAAACTATTCCTTGGCTTGGACAATTCTTTTAGATCAGCAATAGCATTCAACTCTTGTTCAATGAGCACCTGATTAGTCATGTCCTGGACAATCTCTTTTTGAATACATTCTAATCTCTTCTCTGCCAATAAAACTTTATTCTCAATATCAGAATAGCATTTCATATTAAGACTTTTGAGGACAGGTTTCAGACTTTTTAATCTCTTCACCACACTAAACATCTTGCACCCTTCATATTGTTGCCCCCAAATTTCTCCCACATTATCCATGAATCCAGGTGCTTGCCCCCACATATTGAAGTATTTAAAGCTGGCATTCTTAGTATCACCACTCTTGTTACTCACTATGCAAGGGCAATGATCAAAGAGGCCTTCAGGATAAAAAAGAGCTACCATGTTAGGATAAATATCTAGCCAGGCTTGATTAACCAGAAATCTATCCAGTCTACTATAAATCCTGGTAGAATAGTCTTGCTTGTTGTTCCAAGTGAACAATGCACCAGTGGAAGCGATATCAGTCATGCCACAATTTCCCATACTGTTGATAAAGTCATCCATATCCTCCTGTTTGGTATTGCCTCCCAGTCTCTCATCAGGACTTAGAACAGTATTAAAGTCCCCAGCTAGAGCCCATGGACCAGAACAGTTGAGGTTGATAATCTCCAACTTCTTCCAAAGGTCAATTCTATCACACCCTTCATTGAATGCATAAATCATGGTCAAGTAAAACTCCTGTTGATTGACCCTGGAGTGAACTTTAGTGTGAATAAACTGTGCATCATATTGCAAAATTTGCACATCAAATAAACTTGGTTGCCAAAGAATCCACACCCTACCTCCTTTATGATAATTACAATTGGTAGTGACACTCTAGCCATCCAGCATATTATTAGCAATATTAAAAACATTTTTATTGTTGATTTTGGTTTCTAACAAGCCAAAAAGGCCAGCACCCTTATTATGAATAAACCACTTAACTTCACGCTGTTTATGTACACTATTGAGCCCTCTAACATTCCAAAACCCTATATTATGCATTGGGGGTATTTGGAGAAAGAGTACCTGTACCTATCCCACTTTTAGGGGTTACTGAACCATCTAGTGCTTGCAGATAAGATTTGCTTGCTGTTTTACCACTATTAGGTTCTTCCTGCTGCACTGAAACCTGTTTGATGGGAGTATGGTCAGGACTTTCCACTACTACCAGTTCAGTAGCCTGTGCAGGTTCAGTAACTGTCACAACTGCTGATTCTGTCTCAGTTGCTTTAGCAGGCTTCTTAGTAGCCACAGCAGCTGATTCAGTAGCTGTAGCAGCAGCAGGTGCAATTGGTTGCCATACCTGTTTAGTAGCAGTTTTCTTTTTAACTGTGGGAGCAGTTTTCCTACATTGATCTCCTGTGTGGCCAATACCCTTACATTTAAGACAGATATCTGGTCTCCATTCATATTCAATCTTTATTGAAACCACTGCACCTGTCTCGTCCAAGAATTTCACCTGCTTAGGGCACTTCTGGCCTACATTCAATTCTATCATAACACGAGCAAATCCAAGCCTCGTTTTGTCACTGGTGGCTTGATCAGATTTGACATACTTGCCAGCCAGACCTGCTATGGTAGGTAAGCATTTGCCCCAGAATCTTAAAGGGAGTTCGTGTAACCTAATCCATGCAGGAACAACTTTAACGTCCTCGTTTGTCAACTCAATATCCTCCTTCCAAGGCCTTACAATCAGAGGTTTGTTATCAAACATGTGATAACCCGCAGACAAAATAGTCTCCTTGCTTTTATTCTCTTTAAATCTAACCAAAAAAACTCCATTTGGAAGAAAAGAGACCTTATCAATGCCATATTTTCCCCATATTCGATGGATATAGCCTTGTAACACATCACTAGGAGGGTTTGCCCCAAGAACAAAGCAAACAACAGCATTATTCCAGTATGAAATCTCATCCTTAGTATCATCAGATGAGAACTGTATCAAATTGTCTAAACATACCTCATCCTCCTCCTCAATCTGTATCTTTGTCTTTTTTCCACGTTTAGTAATCCATTTAGAATTCTCTGCAATAGAATCTTCATCTTCAAATGACAATCCAGGAATGCCATTAATTTCATGCATGCTTTTGGTACGAACAACGTCATTCTCAGAAGGTCCCTTACCCATGTTCAATCTTTGTGAAAACGATGCTCTACGTTGCGTTTGCATCTTACCAATCCTACTAAATCGTTTTTGAATAGTTTTTGCGGAAGAATTCCGTGCCATATGCAAGATCTGAAGTAGAAAATTTGAAAAATATGGAAGCCCTAGGTGATGAACGTAGTCGCCTCCTTAGGGTTCATTCTCTATCTAAGTGCGTGGTAATGCTTTAGTTAATGTCTTTTTTACAAATTACAATAACTGAGTTTTCATAATACAATAACTATGTTAATGTAATACAATAATCGATTATTGTATTACATTAACATAGTTATTGTATTATGAAAAACTCGATTATATTGTAAACTGGTAGTTATTTTTTAAATATTGTTTTAAAATCTTACTAAGCTTTTTTTTACTCCTTTGCAGTGAACTTTTGTTTTCTGCGGGCAATGCTATCTTGGATAGGTCTGATATTCTTTCTACGAAGCCCGAAAATTACACCGAGTTGCGCATAATAGCTTTGCTGGTCGGTTGTCTTGAATTTCATGGAGTTTAAAGAGAAAGAAGCGCCAGTGATGATGTTCCTTGGGACACAACATATGGTATGATCTGTTTTTCATTGTGCAGTTACTGTAGAATGTTTAATCATTTATCTTCAATTTTCTTCACACTTTTATGGTATTTATAGGGAATCTTTGAGGACATGCTAGAGCAGGGAGGGGATAGTGATGATGTAACTGACAGCCAGAAAGACAAGGTTGTGCAGTTTTAGTCCTATTATTTAGGTGAAAATGTTGTAAACTATGAGATCGATGTGGACCTTGTCTTCATCCCGTTGTCTTTAGAGAAGTACTACTTTTGTGTTTTGTGAACTTTATGAACAAGACGGTTGATGTGCTGGACCATACGTCGCATAAAGATTGGGAAAAATCCGATTTTTACAGACTTGCAAAGATTGCAGTACGTTTTTCTAACTCCTAATCATATACAAATGCTATTTTCAGTCAGAATTATTGTATTGCTGTAACAAAGTTATTGTATTGTTTTAAACTTGTTATTGTATACTCGTGCTTTCTAATTCTTTTTTTGTTAGTAGATGCTGTAGGTTGATTGTTTTTCTGACTTTTTGGATACAAGGAAAACAGCAAAAGAAGGAGTTCTCATTAACACATTTATATTCGTGAATGTTGATTTTGAATGGAAAACGAATGTCAAGGCTGATAAGGAATCGAGATTTTTCACCATGTTTCACATGCTCACATATGAAGGGAAGCACGAGAAGGGATTGTATACGGTTAAGAAGAGAGTTGAGAGGATTCCTATATGGCTTGAGATGGTGACTATTTTGTTGATGTCAGATGCCAACGAGTCAAGAGCGTCTCTTTTGGAAGAAGTGGAAATTTTGAGGGGGAGTATATTGGAAATAGAGAAAGATCTTTTAAAAGTCAGAAGATAAGGGAGGAAAAGGGTTAAAACAACAACCGTTAATGGTCCTTCTCGGCGAAACACATAAAAGAACAATTGTTTGATTCTAGATGGATTTAGCGAACAATTCTAGATGGATTTGTCGGATAATCTAATGTTTAGATAACTGTTATTGGTTGATTGAACAAATTTTTTCAGAAAGTGTTTTTGTAATGCCAATAAGCTGTTATTGTAATATCTCCAGACAGTTATTCAAATGATCAAATGCAATTATTTTAAAGCTTTCATGTAGCTGATTATTGTAAAGCGTTTGGCCAATTATTTTAAAGCATACCTCTGATTATTTTAAAGCTCTCATGTATCTGATTATTGTAGAGCTCTTCCCCAATTATTTTAAAGCATATCTTTGATTATTGTAACAAATTGGCAAGTGTAAAGCATTATCAATTACTGTAAAGCATTATCAAATTAACATATTTATGGAAAAAAATCAGAACAATTGCAAATAAACTCAACATCAATTATTATAAAGCATAATTGTGATTATTGTATAGTTTTCACATGATTATTCAGTTATTCAAATGATCAAATGCATTTATTTTAAAGCTTTTCATGTAGCTGATTATTGTAAAGCGTTTGCCCAATTATTTTAAAGCATACCTCTGATTATTTTAAAGCTCTCATGTATCTGATTATTGTAAAGCTCTTCCCCAATTATTTTAAAGCATATCTTTGATTATTGTAACAAATTGGCAAGTGTAAAGCATTATCAATTACTGTAAAGCATTATCAAATTAATATATTTATGGAAAAAAATCAGAACAATTGCAAATAAACTCAACATCAATTATTATAAAGCATAATTGTGATTATTGTATAGTTTTCACATGATTATTGTAATAGCGCAAGGTATTATTAAATGAGCAAAATCAGAACAATTGCAAAAAAATTCAACATCAATTAATGTAAAGCATAAATTTGATTATTGTAAAAGTCTAACACACTTATTGTAAAGTATACCCCTGATTATTTGTAAAAAAGTCTAACACAATTATTTTGCAATCTTGCGGTTATTGTAAAGCATAATATGGATTATTTTAAAATGTAATCTTGATTATTTTAAAGCGTAATGCATTTTTCATTCTTCTTCTTCATCTTCATCCTCCATTTCATTTTCCTCTTCTTCTTCTTCCTCTAAAGCATGCTCAACAAACGGATTTGGACAGTTTCTCTTGTCGTGGTGTCCCATTTGTTTGCAGTTGTTACATAGCCTCTTCGGTTTGCTCGCCTTCTCAATTTCCTTATCCTTGTTTGCTTTCATTCTTTTGCCGCTTCCTTTGTTTTTTGCAATCTTTGGTGGAAGAACAGTAATATTTGATTTTGCTGAACAACCTAAGAGCATTTCCAGTTCTTGTTCCTTTGTCAAGCTCTCTTTTATTGGATTTATTTTCTCTCGGAATTGTAAAAGCATCAAACTTAGCTCCTTGATTTGATTTTCAGGCATCGAGTTAAGAACACTTATTGTTTTATAAAACTCTAACCATACCCTTGATAATTCCAACTTTCTCAAATCAGTTGGATCGTAATCTTGCAATAACTTTCCATCCAGTCCATACAAAGGCTTTCTATATGATTTCTTCGTCCATCTGGTTTCGATGTACTGCTCCGGTATGCTTTGCAGTCATTTTCCTGATATAATCCATATAATGTGTTTACAAAGGATTCCTTTCCTCTCAAACATCTTGCACGTACATGTTGTTTCCTTTGATTCGTTATTGTGAGCAACCTGCATTACAGTGTAGTTATTTTAAAAGGCAAACATAGTTATTATATAGTTCAACATGAATTATTTTATGTAGACTAGCAATGAACACCAAGGTAGAAGTCCTTCAGTTTTTTAAATGGTAAAACACGGTTATTGTATTCTTTTATTACAGTTATTGTATGTTAAAGTAAAAAGACAATTATGTTTATAAAATTGAATAACCTGAAATATTCTATGCTTCCTGTAGGCATCTTCAACATTTATAATGTGCATGTTTTCTTGCTCAGAAAACCCCCTAACGGCACACGAACAGGGAGCCATTTGTACTTGCTCTTGGAACTCATAGAAAACAGTGTGTGTGTAGATTTTAGAGGCATGTTTCTCAATCATTGTCTTAGAAGAAACCTGTGGCAATGTGATGTCACTTGCAGCATCAAGAAATCTGTGATTATAGCGTTGTTGTTCCATTGCACTCTGAAAACGCAACCAAAATTCTACAAGTGTGCCATCTATGCTCTCAAATCTTTTGAAATAACTGTTTTGACTCTCTGATCTTTGTGTAGTTTTCAAAAGGCAGCCTAAAGGCAAATCCCTAAAGTAAGCAGGTATCTATTTGTTCCTTTTGCAATACATGTATGTCAACCAAGTATTATCATTCAACTCAAAGTCATTAATCACTTGAGTCCATTTTTCTTCAAACTCAATGGGTTCCAAGTCAGTATCCCAAACAACTCCACATATCCTCTCAACAAAGTCAGTCTCCTTACAAATCTGTGACTCAACTTTATCGGTAAGTTTTTTCATTATATGCCACATGTAGTAGCGATGTCTTGCTTTCTTGAATACAGAACGCACCCCGAGTTTAATTGCCGGATCTTGATCAGTAAGAATGCACTGAGGTTCCTTGTTGCCCATACAATCAAGGAACTTCTTAAACACCCAAATGAATGACCCATCGTTCTCATGATCGACAAGTGCAAAGCAAAAAGTCACCGATTTTTTGTGGTTGTCAACACCAGTGAATGGGGTGAAGGTCATGTGGTACTTGTTAGTACCGTAAGTAGGATCAAAGGTGATGGTGTCCCCAAACAAGGAATAATTCATTCTTGCTTGTGCATCTGCCCAAAATATTTTAGCCACACCATTATCCTCATCAACTTGATAAGCATAGTAAAAGTCATCTTGTGATTCAGAAAGCTCCTTTAAATAATCGAGAATCATGTCAGCATCCTTGTCACCTATATAACATTTAATATTTCTTTTGAAGTTCTTGAATTCTGTGAGAGATGCACCAATATTTGTATACCCATTTGATTGTTCCGCCAGAATTCTAAATGTCTTGGTAGCCCCGATGTTGAGTTTACAATTGTTAACAATTGTCTGCTTCATGTAAAGGTTAAGTGTTCTTACGTTTTTCTGGAATTCCCATTCTTTGAGTGAGCAAAGTCTGTGATTATGACCTTCATAAAACGTATTAATAGCATACCCTATTAGCTCCTTAAGGTCATTGAATACAGCACAAAACCGTATTTTTACCTTGCAACCAAATCTTGTTATTTTTGTTTTCTTTGGCTCTACAGATCTTTTCCTCTTCTTTTTCTCTTCTGTGTTTTCAAATTCAACAACAGGTTTGAGTTTTTTGCGATCCTCTTTGAATCCATGTCTGTTGCAGACCATTGATTTTTTATCTATCAAACCATCACGGAATCTTGTTTGTGTGTACTTTCTTGGTATGAAACCACAAGCCACAGCATATAAATTGTAAAACTCTATTGCCTCCTCTAGCTTTACAAACATTAACCCCAGAGCAGGTTTGAAACCATTTTGTACCATTCTATTCCACTCCTCACTGCCACCTGGAGTATATCTCAATCCCAGATTATGGATAGTATTTTCTCCTGTTTCAGACGCAACAGTAGGTGTAGACAAAGTTGTTGCATTGGTAGTATTAATTTCAATGCCTGGAAACATTAAAACAAGAGAATTGTTATGGTATTATTAATTTCAATATCTTAGATTCTACACAAAACAAAACAATATAATCTCTGCTACAGCAGTTATTTTAATGTTTTAATGCAGTTATTGTATCATACAAATCCAATTATTCTATCAGAGAGGGGAGGGTTTTAGTAAAATTGGTAGCCTAGTCCACCACAATGCACACACAGTTATTTTAATGTAGTATTAAAGTTATTTCATTATTAAAGAGTAGTTATTGTAAGGGTTTTTTGTCAGATCCTATATAATAGTATTTATTATGAAAAAACAATTTCTGCTATAGCAGTTATTTTAACGTTATAATGCAGTTATTGTATTATACAAATCCAATTATTCTATCAGAGAGGGGAGGGTTTTAGTGAGATTGGTAGCCTAGTCCACCACAATGCACACACAGTTATTTTAATGTAATATTAAAGTTATTTCATTATTAAAGAGCAGTTATTGTAAGGATTTTTTTGTCAGATCCTATAAAATAGTATTTATTATGAAAAAAACAACTTCTGCTACAACAATTATTTTAAGGTTGTAATGCAGTTATTGTATTATACAAATCTAATTATTCTATCAGAGAGGGGAGGGTTTTAGTGAGATTGGTGGCCTAGTCCACCACAATGCACACACAGTTATTTTAATGTGATATTAAAGTTATTTCATTTTTAAAGAGCAGTTATTGTAAGGATTTTTTTGTCAGATCCTATAAAATAATATTTATTATGAAAAAAAAAACAATTTCTGCTACAACAGTTATTTTAACGTTATAATGCAGTTATTATATTATACAAATCCAATTATTCTATCAGGGAGGGGGAGGGTTTTATTGAGATTGGTAGCCTAGTCCACTACAATGCACACACGGTTATTTTAATGTAATATTAAAGTTATTTCATTATGAAAGAGTAGTTATTGTAAGGATTTTTGTGTCAGATCCTATAAAATAGTATTTATTATGAAAAAAACAATTTATGCTAGAACAGTTATTTTAACGTTATAATGCAGTTATTGTATTATACAAATACAATTATTCTATCATAGAGGGGGAGGTTTTTCTATTGAGATTGGTAGCCTAGTCCAGCACAATGCATCACAGTTATTTTAATGTAATATCAAAGTTATTTTAATATTGTAAGTCAGTTATTGTATTATTGTAATTTAGTTATTCAAATACTAGATATTGAATGATATCATGAATGAAAACCTACATGCAATTACTGTGATATTATGTAGTTGTTATTATAACGACAAAATAAGTAACAATATGAAATCAATCTACATGCAATCAGTAATTTTAACAAAAAACTTATCAACCTAATAACAACAGTTATTATATCAGCATTATGTTACAAATTTATACCTGAATTCATCGTTGTTTGATTATCAAAGAATATTATCAAGCGAGTAAGAGTTTGATCGTTCAATTCAAAGATCGTTGAAGTTTCTAAAATTATGGAAAAAACACGTAAATCAAGTCAGAATTTGTTATTTGATTCAATTACTGAGGTTATTCGATTATTAAATCAGAAATCGGAACAAATATCAATACCTTCAGTCGAATTTGAAGAATTAGGGTTTTCGGAGAAAAATTAATGAACAAATTGATAGTTTTAATTGAAAAAATCAAAATAATGAATGAATTGTTGATCAAATTTTGAATAACTGATGAATTTGTTGATCAAATTTTGAAGAACTGATGAAACAAATTTCGCGTGAATTTTTGATGAACAGAGTGTTTGATCAGTAGAGAGAGAAAGGGGGAGAAAGAGAGAGAAAGAGCTGGGAATTTTATGACGTCTGAAATTTTGATAATTGGGTTTTGTCAACTCATTTGCTTATATACGCGGGGGGAACTCACGAAAAGTGTCAAACTCACCGGATTCCTATGGTGAGTTTGTACTCACAAATATGGACCATTGAAAATAATACTCCCTCCCAGTCATTATATTGTTTCCATTTGATATGGGCACAATTTAAAATAGGAGTAAAAGAGTTGTGTGGGGTTGGTGATAGGAGAGAGGGATAAATTATTAGTAGTTAAATAAAGAATTGTGACGCCAAAATATAAAGGAAAGTAATAAAGTAGAAGTAAAAGAGTTGTGTGGGGTTTGGTGATAGGAGAGAGGAATGAATAAAATAAGAGTAAAAGTTACCAAAAAAGAAAATAAGAATATTAGTTTAATAATCGGTTTCGGAAAAATGGAAACATTATACTGAGTGGGAGGGAGTACAATCAAAGGTCTCAAATTAAAGTACGTCTATATATTATGAATTTCCCAAATTTCCAAAGCATATTTACCTAACACAACCTCCTCTTTCAACCATCAATGGCGACATCTGCTGCAACTAAGTAGTTACTTCCTTTTCCTTCTCATCTATCATCAATTTATCATCAACTCCTTGTTTTACTGTTAAATATTGCTATTGCGCATTTAATTTCATAATTGTTTCTCTTAATTCAGGTTAATATTTGTTCGATTTCCGGCGTTGCACCGACGAACTCCGGTAACCGAAATGCGTCGTTTTCGGTGAAGTTTTCTCCCAAGAATTTTTTGTCATCTTCTCCTTCATTCGCTCACCTATCACTCACGTGCTATTCTCCTTATTTACTTCACCGCTTACCTCGTCGCGTTCTTCCCTCAGTTCGAGTTCGTGCTTCTACTGAGGTATTTTTCCTACTTATTTTTCGATTTTCGTTATTATGCATTTTCAATATGAAATAGATTTATTATTGTTCTCATTTAGTCGATTAAAATTGATTGTGTATAATTTAGGTACTTTAAAAACTGGAATTCAATTTCGAATTGAAAGTAAAACCTAAACTAGATTGAACTTGATATACACGATGATATGATTATGATGAAGATGAGCTCGCGATTTTCGTCACGAATTCCTAGTACGTCTTGTTGCCAGGTCCTGGTCCTCGTTTTCTGGGTCACCACGAATGGCGGTGGTGCAGTTCAATGAGGAGTCGAGAGAGCAGGTACAGAATAATTAAATCAAGGCGAATTGTTGGTGATTTGTTTGGTGGTATCGATGCCGCATTAATGCTACTGGCTCGCCAATCGGCTGATGCTGGCAAAGGGATGGTGGCTTGTGTGCGGTGTTACGAAGCTAGCAGTAGTTCCGTGATGAGAGGTAATGCTGGTGGTTCCGGGCAGCCTGATTGGGCTCCATTAGAGGTGTCCGTGATTATTGTTTGCCTCCTGAAGTAACCAGAATACCTGATTTGTTCGAGTCCGAGCCGTTTCCGAGTTTGGTTAACTTGCACTTGTCATTCATCGTTTGGAAGGTGGGTTGTCTAGTAGTTTTGATGCGTACTCATTATGGGTTCATTTGTAGAAAAGGGAGGCTAGATTTGGTTGAAGAGTGATGTTTTGCACATTTAAATCTTGCCCTTGCTCTTTTATACATGAAAATGGCTAAAAAAATGAGAAACAAATGGTCACTGAAATGGTACCCATAGAGTCATAGTTGTTGGGAAGTTGTTTACTGTACTCACACTTATTTAGTTCAAGACATGGTTACTTTCATTCAGCTAAGATTTGGTGACATCAACGTTAATCAACAAACGCCTCCCATTATTTTAAACAAAAAAGATGTATATCATGTCAATTTTAAGTATGGTGGTGGACTAGTGGCACGATAATTTGAAGCAAAAATTGCTTAATTATTTAATTATTTATTATTTATTATTTTTGTTTTTGTTTTTGTTTTTCTAGTCTCACTCGTACACTTCCGAAGCCAAAGAAGTAGCAATGATCAATCCACGATAACGAAAAAGTAACAACAAAATAACACAGAGTAATAATAGAGTAATAAAAGAATAAGATGGGGTAATAATAGAGTAACAACAAAAAAACACGGGGTAACACATAAGAAACGCCACAATAACACTGTATTAACAATAGAGTAACATCACAATAACACTGCAATAACAATAGAATAACACTACAATAACACTGGAGTAATAACACAATAACAACAGAATAACACCGGAGTAACAATACAATAACACCGGAGTAACGACGTAATAACACCAAAATAACACCCGAGCAACACGTGGTAAAAAAATTAACATAATGAGATAATTAGAGAACCGTGAGAGAATATAAGAGTAACACTATAATAACAAGTGCTAACATTAAAAAAAATAAAAAAAAATAAAAAGAAGTATTAGAGTAACACTGGAATAAAAAAATTAAGAGTAGCACTGGAACAACATGTTGTAACACAAAAAAACAAAAAAAGAAGAAGAATAACACTGAAATAACATGTGGTGATAAAAAATAAAAAAATAAAGGTAACATAACGAGAAAATTAGAGAAGCATAAGAACATAAGAATAACACTGAAATAACATGTGAGTACTATTAAACTACATACATGATAAACCAAATCCTAGGGAAACTTACATCTCGGAGCCGAGTCGATTAAGACTTTACAACACCTACAAGTCGATTTGGGTTATCCCTATTCAACTCTATGCAAGGTCTAACAAGGTTTGAGTTGGTTTATATCTTACAAGCCTTGTTGAATAAATAAGAGATGGGTAAAAAAAAATGCAAGGTTCCATAGTCTAGCATTTCATCAAACATGACATGTTCATAAGTTGAAGAACAATAAGCAAGCATTCATATGAACTCATTAAGCATAAATCTATACCATGATTAACTCCCCTAATCACCCACTAATCCTAGTTAAGTAACTACTCAGTTATTATCATAGAAAACATGTCATCAATGGTGTCAATCATCACAACAAGTATAAACATGATAAAAGAGTGAAGAAATAAGCAATAAAGAGTAAAGATTAAAGGAATTATACCAAACTTAAGATGAACAAATGGAAAGGAAAGAATAATAGAAGAAAACTTGATTGATTGATGAACAGTTGTCAATTCTCCAATAATAAACCCAATAATCTTCAATTACCCAATAATAATAAACTTGAACAATGATTAAGGAAAGATTAATGTGGAATGATTGAGATTAATCTATTCTAATCTACTTCTAATCTAATCTAAGGAAGGTTTGCCTCCACTTTGGGAACCTAATACCTTGATTATTACAAATGGAGTATATATAGTGGTCATCATTAGGTTAAGTAAAGATAGATTAGTAAATAACAATGCTAAGTTTTAAATAGGGAATCGCATATCCCGAAGGAAATGCGTAGATCACGTTGCTACTCCCACCACGATCCGCTCAGATTGGCTTGAAGCACGGCCAGTCTGTCTGGAAATCCGCTCGTCCCAAGTAAAGAGCTGCTCGGATCAGGGCACTGCAATCCGTCCATCCCGTGCCAAGGACGCACGGATCCTGGCACGGGATTCATCTTCTTGCTTAAAGGCCTATGATCTATGTATACTCTTTATTCTCACTTCTTTGGTCATCGTTCTTGCCTCCTCTTCATACTAGTCCATCCAAGATCGTCAACAAGCTTCCGAATATGCGCGAGAGACGGGAATTCCGCCTCATTATCTTCTTCCCTATAAGATATATAAAATACAATAGGAAAGCAAAATAGGAAGGAATTGACGGATAAAATGGCCACGAAATGCTATATTAGTATGCAAAATAGGTTCAATTAGGGGACTAAATATGCGCAATTAAGAGTCACATCAGTCTTGCTGTAAATTAAAATGTCATCAAAGTAAAACACAACAAATTTTCCTAAACATGGCATGAGAACCTTTGTCATAAGCCGCATGAAAGTGCTAGGTGCATTTGACAGTCCAAATGGCATCACAAGCCACTCATACAGTCCATGTTTAGTTTTAAATGCAATCTTTCATTCATCACCTTCATTAATCTTGACTAGATGATACCCTTGCCTAAGATAAATTTTTAAAAAGACGTTGGCACCACTCAACTCATCAAGCATATCATACAGCCTAGGTATTAAAAATGTATACTTGACTATAATGTTGTTGATAGCCCTGCTGTCAATGCACATTCTCCATGTTCCATCTCTTTTTGGCACTAACAATGCTGGCAGAGCACAGGGGCTCAAAGATTCCTTCACAAATACCTTGTTCATTAGCTCTTTTATTTGCCTTTGAAACTCCCCGGCGGCATGTGGATCACTGTGGACATGGCCCACCTGCGTATTCCCAGTCGATCTTTGGACACGGCAGCGGTCTTTTTGAAAGCCACGCTCGGCGGCGTAAGAATGCTTTCGACCAGATCGTTTTAAATCGGTCGGTTTCGTCTCGGCAAGGGTCTCGAAACGATGCCAGAGATGTTCAGAGTCGCCACCAAGCATTTGTGGGATGCTTGGAACCCGTTCGAATCCACTTTATACCTCGGTCAAACGAAGCACAAAGTAGGGTTTGTGCAGTGTCAAACCCCAGGCCTGACACAAAAGACTTAATCTTTGCCTAGACAAGAGTTTCCTGAATTGTTCAGGAATGCAACAGACTTAAGAATATAATTAAAAATACCAAATGGCCTACTAAAATCATGAAATTTGGTGACGAGCTAGTTAACTGATTAAACCAACTATGAGTAAAATTCCAGGAATTTTGAGACACTCTAACTATTTTTAGTTGAATAGATAAGTCAGGCTGACAGGAAGAATCAGACTGCTTGACACAGGAATGTTGTTTGATGATTTGGAGGGAACCAAGGGATATAATTATCAACTTAAATCCCATAGAATACTCACAGGGAAACAGGCTAACAATTTGGATAACTTGACAAGGAAATTATCACAGCCTAGCACAGATAATAACCAACTCAAGTTAACAGCAAGACCATACAACCCACAAATCCGAGCACGGGATTGAATGAACCTTACCAACGGACTTTGTTCAACACCTACAATCTAAGCACAAGATGTTAACAGGCCTGACTCTTAACTACAGACTAACCACAAGTTATAGAGATTTAAAATTGAGAGAAAACTCGGGTTTAATATTCATCAAAAGTCGCCTCGATGCGGTTGGAGGAGAGGTCCTTATATAGGCCTTCCTCTTGGAGATCTGGTACAAAGTTTAACCTAGTAATCTCATCCAAGGGCCAGGATTCGTTCTTAGGACATAATTAAAGTGCTGGAAATATTTTACAATGATGACAAAATGATTTAAAAGAAACTGCAAGAAAACAACAGAAGTCCTGCACTGATAGTGACATGCTGCTTCCTAGGCTGCAGTGTTGCTTTGGCAGGGAGTGTAAGGACGAATGGGTGCAGTGGGGGTCTTGACTTTGGCTTTGAGGTGGTATCTGAAATATGGAGAGACAAGCAAAAGTTTTTCAAAGAACAACTCCTTCTTTGTTTAGCCGAAATGGCAATTTACTTTATGCTTTATGTCCCTTTCAAACTTGACTTTCGGTTGGATTTTCTCTTGATTGCGGGGTGAATTTGGCCTGGCTCCTTAGGACTTTTCTCGATCTTAGTTGGTCAAGGTTTCAGTGGCCAGGGTGGCGGTGGTGGTTGAGCTTGTGCTTGATACCCGAGACTTCTCAAAGCGAGGCATGGCGGGGGTTGTTGACGGGGTAGTATGATTGGAATTATCTCCGCTTGCCGATCGGTGTTGCCACGATCCCCGGCTCCTGCTGCGACCTCCCCGGTTGAACAGGGCTTGTCCTCAAGCCTCGTAGTCTCCTCATCATCTCAATCATAGTAAGGACCGAGATCTCCCACATTGAAAGTACCATGTACCCCATAATCACCTGGTAAATCCACCTTGTAGGCATTTGATCCAATCTTTTCAACAATTTTAAATGGGCCATCACTCTTGGCATTAACTTGTTCTTTCTCCCGGTCGGGAACCTTTCTTTCCTTAGTTGAATCCGGACTGGATCACCCGGCATGAATTCCTTCTTCCTTTGAGGACCTTGGACCGCTTCCCCGTACCTTTCATTGGCTCTTTCAATTTGTTTCTTGACGATTCATGAAGTTTTAGCATTTGTTCACTCGCCTTAGCATCAAGGTTCATCTCCTCTCTTGCAACACTGGATAAATCTAAGGGCATGAGTGGATTAACCCCATAAACTATCTCAAATGGACTATGACCATTCACCGATGGTGTCTGTTGAATGCAAACTCAGCTTGTGACAGTTTCAAATCCCAATCTCTCAAGGACTTACCGACTATGCACCTCGGGATCCCGCCCAATGTTTTGTTGGTGACTTTAGTTTGCCCATCGATCCTGGGGGTGGTGAGATGTACTTGAACAACAACTTTGTTTTCGAAGTCTCCACAGGGTTTTCCAAAATAACTCATGAACTTGGTGTCCCCGTCGACACTATAGTCTTTGGCACTCCATGTAACTTCACAATTTCATGTAAATAGAGCTCAACAATACCGGCAAAGATCCTCGGTCTTCTTGCATGCCACAAAATGAGCCATCTTGCTTTGAACCTATCAACAACTACCATCACGTAAATCCTTGCCCCTCCGAGTCCTGGGTAAGGCAACAAAAAATCCATGCTTACATCTTCCCATGGCTTATCGTGCACTTTGGTAGAGGAGTATAAGGGCCACTGGAATGAGCTTTTGGCCCGCCGACACACCGAACACCTCCTGAGAATAATTTGGACATCTCCCATCATCCTGGGCCAATAGAACTAATCCTGAAGGATGTCCAAGGTCTTTTGGACTCCAAAGTGACCTCCTAAGCCTCCTGAGTGGACTTCCCTTATTAGTAGATCCCTGTAAGATCCTCTAGGCACACACAACTTGTTGCCTTGGAATAAGAACCCTTCCCCGCAAGAGATACCGCTCCCTAGAACCCTTTGTTCTTGATCCGAGTTATCCATTCTTGAAAAATCGGGGTCCTCCTTGTACATCTCTTTCATAAATTCAAACCCAAGGACCTTGTTTCCCATGACTGAGAGTAAGGTGTGTCTCCTTGACAAAGCATCTGCTACCACATTTTGTTTTCCCTCTTTGTACTTGCTAGAAAAAGTGAATGATTGCAAGAACTCCACCCACTTAGCATGCCCGTGGCTTAATTTGTGTTGACCATTGATATATTTCAAAGTGCCTCATGGTCCGAATGTAACACAAATGGTTTGGGCTTCGATAATGAATCCGTGCATCGGGCTCGATGATAGCATAAAACTCTTTGTCATAGGTAGAGTATTTCAGTTTAGCTCCATTTAGCTTCTCACCGACATAGGCTACGGTTTCGAGCCTCGAATTAAAATCGCTCCAATGCCAACTCCACCGGCATCACATTCTACTTCAAACAAATTGATCAAAATCGCGACTTCGGGATAGGGGTTTCACACATCAACTTCTTAATTCTTTCAAAGGACTGTTGAGCATTGTCACCCATTGAAACTCTCCTTCTTCATGCACTCGGTGATTGGTGCTACAACCGAGTGAAGTTTTTAATGAATCTTCTATAAAAGGAAGCCAATCCATGGAATCCCCTAACTTCGTGATTGTTTTAGGGACTGGCCAGGACGGATTGCTTTGAGATTTTCTCCTGGTCTCTTGATATACCCTTCCAGAGACAATGTATCCTAGAAAGGTCACCTCTTCAACCATGAAGGTGCACTTTTCCAGCTTGCCAAACAGTTTTACGCTCCCGAGAATCTTGAAAATCACTTCAAGATGCCCGAGATGTTCTCCTCTCGCTGCTGCTGTACACCAAGTATGTCATCAAAGTACACTACAAAAAATGGCCTAAGCATGGCCTCAACACTTCAGTCATCAACCTCATGAAAGTGTTGGGTGCATTTGAGAGGCCAAATGGCATCACAAGCCACTCATATAACCCATGCTTTGTTTTGAAGGCGCCTTCCATTCATCTCCCTCCCGATTCTCACCGATGGTATCCTTGCCTCGAGATCAATCTTGGAAAAAATTCTCGCACCACTCACTCATCAAGCATGTCATCCAACCTTGGAATTGGGAATCTATACTTGACAAGAATATTGTTGATGGCTCTACTCACAAGACACATTCTCCATGTTCCATCTTTCTTAGGAACAAGCAATGCGGGGGACCGCACAAGGACTTAGAGACTCCCTGACAAAGCCCTTGCTCATAAGCTCTTCAATTTGGTGTTGTAACTCCTTGGTGGCTCTGGATCACTCCCGTAAAGCTTGTGTCCGTTAGGCAAGACAAAGACTGTACAAGATCAATATGGTGCTCAATTCCCCTCAAGGGTGGCAGTCCACTAGGTAGTTCTTTTGGAAAGACATCCCCGAACTTATGGATCAAAGGTTCAATTTCTACAGGCAACTCGAACCTTCTCTTTCAATCACTTCCTTGGACAAGAGGATGAACACAGTTGTTCTTGTTTCATTTCTGAATCATGGCGACCTCGCATAAGAACAAGACACCACCGATCTCTTTTGGCATGTTTGGGCTCCCATAGTTTCTTTGATTTGGTGGTAAGGGGGTCGGGGTGACCTTCTTACCTTCATGCTTGAAGTCAGAAACATTCTCCTTTCCCTGGTGAGTTGTATTCCTGTCAAATTCCCATGGCCTCCCTGACAGCAGGTGGCAAGCATCCATGGGCACAACATCACACAGTACCTCATCCTTGTATACCTTTCCAATAGAGAATGGGACCAGACATTGTTTGTCAACCTTAACCTCTGCTCCCTTGTTTAACCATCTGAGTTTGTAAGGATTTGGGTGATCCTGGGTCACCAGATTTAGCTTGTTGACCATGGTGATGGAGGCCACATTGGTACAGCTCCCCTCCATCTATGATCAAGTTACAAACCCTTCCCCGAATCGTGCATCTACTCCTCAAGATCGGGGATCTCTGGTCAGCTTCTAAGGGTGCTTGTTGTGAATGCATAACTCTCCATAAGACCAAGTTGTGCCCCGTGTCGGGGTGAGCTACAACCCGATCTTGGCCGATTCCTCCTCGCTTCCATTTCCTCCAACACTAGGCTCTCATCCTCCTCATACTCAACCAATCCTTCCCTTTCCCACTCTTCTACTTCCATTGCTGTTAGTGCCCTCTTAGAAGGACAATCCTTCCTAAAATGGCCATATCCCTGACATTGAAAGCACTTGATCTTTCCCTCGATCCTTTGGTGGGTTGGTTTTCTGGTTCATGGGGGCTTTCCCTTTGTCTAGTGTAGGTGGTGCACTGGTTTGGGTGTACTACCAATCCCGACACCAATAAAAGGCCCGAATGAAGGTCTAGTGGTAGTTTTAGGCACTGCAGACTTAGCCTTTCCCATTTTTTCAACTCTTAAAGACAAAGTTAACCGCATCATCATAAGACCACAAGGGTTGCATCCTAACCTTTGTAGCAATATTCTTATCAAGACCCTCCAGAAACCTAGCAATCCTTTGCTCAGGTTTTTCATTAATCTCACATTGCAGAGTCAACTGCTCAAACTCCCTCAGGTAGGTCTCAACTGGTCTCTCATCTTGCCTAAGTTTGGACAGTTTAATAAAGAGATCTTGAGTGTAATCCTTAGTGACAAATTTACCCAACATCTTTTTCTTAAGCTTAGACCAAGACCTAAGTGGTTCTTTTCCTTCCCTAATCCTTTGGTGTTTCAGGTTATCATACCAAAGAGAAGCATATCCCTTTAGTTTCAAGACAGCAACTTTAAAGGCCTTAACATCAGTGTAACCTTTATACTAAAAAATTTTCTCAACATCCCTAATCCATTCTAACAAATCCTCAGGATTTAGGCTACCATAAAATTCAGGGATTTCTACCTTTAAATGCTTGTCTGTGTGCTCAGGAACCTCCTCTTGTGTTCTGATACTTTCCTCAGACTCTGACTCATAACCAGGTGGTGGTTGTCCTCTTCCTGCTCCCATAAAGAAGCCTCTGCCTCTGCCTCTTCCTCTTGGAGGGGGTTGTCCCTTGGTATCATGGTTTGGAAACCTTTCCATCACCACATGAACAACATTGAGTAGTGTGTCCACATTTCCTGCAAGAGCTTCCATTCTGGTCTCAATACCAGCAAGTCTCTCTTCACTCATGGTTGTTTTTGTGTTTTTAATGTAGGTAGGGATAATGATCTCACAGTTTCTCTCAACCCAAGACTAACACAAAGGTGGAATTGTGTTAAGCCTTGCTCTGATTACCAAATTGCAGTGTCAAACCCCAGGCCTGACACAAAAGACTTAATCTTTGCCTAGACAAGAGTTTCCTGAATTGTTCAGGAATGCAACAGACTTAAGAATATAATTAAAAATACCAAATGGCCTACTAAAATCATGAAATTTGGTGACGAGCTAGTTAACTGATTAAACCAACTCTGAGTAAAATTCCAGGAATTTTGAGACACTCTAAGTATTTTTAGTTGAATAGATAAGTCAGGCTGACAGGAAGAATCAGACTGCTTGACACAGGAATGTTGTTTGATGATTTGAAGGGAACCAAGGGATATAATTATCAACTTAAATCCCACAGAATACTCACTAGGAAACAAGCTAACAATTTGGACAACTTGACAAGGAAATTATCACAGCCTAGCACAGATAATAGCCAACTCAATTTAACAGCAAGACCACACAACCCACAGTCTGAGCACAGGATTGAATGAACCTTACCAACAGACTTTGTTCAACACCTATAGTCTAAGCACAAGATGTTAACAGGCCTGACTCTTAACTACAGACTAAGCACAAGTTATAGAGATTTAAAATTGAGAGAAAACTCAGGTTTAATATTTATCAAAAGCTGCCTCAATGCAGTTGGAGGAGAGGTCCTTATATAGGCCTTCCTCTTGGAGATCTGGTACAAAGTTTAACCTAGTAATCTCATCCAAGGGCCAGGATTCGTTCTTAGGACATAATTAAAGTACTGGAAATATTTTACAATGATGACAAAATGATTTAAAAGAAACTGCAAGAAAACAACGAAGTCCCGCACCGATAGTGACATGTCGCTTCCTAGGCCGCAGTGTTGCTTTGGCGGGGAGTGTAAGGACGAATGGGTGCAAGTGGGGGTCTTGACTTTGGCTTTGAGGTGGTATCGAAATATGGAGAGACAAGCAAAAGTTTTTCAAAGAACAACTCCTTCTTTGTTTAGCCGTAAATGGCAATTTACTTTATGCTTTATGTCCCTTTCAAAGACTTGACTTTCGCTTGGATTTTCTCTTGATTTCGGGGTGAATTTGGCCTGGCTCCTTAGGACTTTTCTCGATCTTAGTTGGTCAAGGTTTCACTGGCCAGGGTGGCAGCTGGTGGTTGAGCTTGTGCTGATACCTGAGACTTCTCAAAGCAGGCATGGCAGGGGTTGTTGACGGGGTAGTATGATAGGAATTACTGCCTGCTGCCTGATCGGTGTTGCCCTGATCCCTGGCTCCTGCTGCGGTTTGCCATAGGTACTAAAGATAAGGAATCGTCCCTCTTTAGCATCCTATCTCTAGAATGACTCTCGTACGCCCTGGATAAGGTCATCCACTATCCAAAGTTTCTGAGTAAGCGGTGAAGGTACGTATTGGGAAGCTCTTTAATCAGACACCCAATCCCGCCCGCGGTAGCGGCCTCTACTGATCGATCTTGGTTTGTTAAATGCAAAAATTGATAAAACGGGTAAATGCATGAATGCGCATCCACTAGTTTGAACCTAACATGTGAGCTTTCTATGTCGGTTTGTTTAATCTAAGTATCAAGTATAAGATGTCAAGTTGGATTTAACGTTGATTTGCATGCAAGACGGAAATTAAACATCCATTTACCGGATTAGGTTTATGGTGCATAACTGTTGGAAATCTATAGCTCATTATTTAACATATTCATATATGTTTCAAATTAATTTAGTCATAAAATTAATTACAAATCTTATGCATGCAAACTAAAATAAATAAGTGAAGAAATCATTTTCTCACCATATGAATTTCGGTCAAATGGGCACCAACAAGATCTCCTTCTTGTTAGTTCTTGAGCTATCCATATATAAGGATGATCCTCCAAAAATCCCAAAGTAGAGATTCTCCTCTAGATTGCACCCAAGACTATCCCTTATCCCCACTAAATAATATTAGCTAGATATTAGTTTAGTAGTTTACCTTAAAATTGATTACTAACACTCATATATTACATTAATAATTTTAGTAATTTCTTTGAACAATTTGGATCAAAGTTTCTCAAGTTTTTAGAGAAAAAGAAAGGGAAGAGAGAAGAATGCATATGAATATATCCACATGCATAAAGAGAATGAATTAGTAAACAAAAACCAAAGTCCCCTTGTTAGTAAAAGGTGTCACGGTTTTGGGAGTAAAAATGGACCAACATATGGTCCTTCCCTTTTACTTTTTGGTCTTTTCAAAACCATAGGCATGTAAGGCTAGTAGGTATAGGCATCATTGTTTTATTTTTTTAATCACATAAAATAAAACAACCACAACCCACTAACATCACCTCCATTTCGGTTTATACATAATATGGACCACCATTTTATTTTTGTCAATTTGTCATTTGTCACACAATATGTCACATGTAGTATGATACATGTTATTAATTAATTTAATGCATATTTATCACATAAATATCATTTCATGAATTAATTAAATTAAATCCAATAAATTGACTAGTGATAGTTGATCACATAAATAAAATGGGTCATGTAATTATAATTCACAATATCTTGTAATTATAATTAACCATTCATTCCTATCTCTATTGTTTCTCAAACAATAAATAATTTTAGTAACAAAGCATTTTATTACTAAAATAAATCTTATTTAATCCCATTACAATAAGATATTTATTCTCTCTCACAAATCGAATTGTTCAATTTTAAGGAATTGATCAACTTGCATCGTCATACAATTAATCAACTTTATAGATAAGGGCATCATCCTTTAGGTGTGACCTTAAGGGATCAACTGACCACCACCGTCCCACGACAGTAACGTCAAACTCTAGCAAGCCAATCGTTACCGATTAATGTTGATCAGTCGACTATATAATTGAATCATCTCTTACGTATTCTTTATATGAGATTTAATAATGATATTTAAATCACGTGATCGCACTATTGTTGAGGACACATTTCCCAACAATCTCCCACTTGTCCTCGACAAGTGTGCGTCACCAATTCTCTTGTCCTATTACTATCTCCCACTCAATGCAAGGTGTCTTTCGGGTCGTACTTGCAAGTGATCATATCGAGAGTGGTTTCCTCGATCTGGAGAATAACTGATTGACCGGATATATCTATCATAGATACCTTCCGAGCGTGGCCACGCATTTCCAGTTCATTACTCCTCGAGTGGCCCTGAGATATTGTTTTAACCTTGACAAGGGGGTGGACAATTCCTATCGCACTTATTCCCTTCGACTAGCCACAGCCATCATAACCCAAAATATGCCCATTTGACCCCATTTACGAAGGTCGTAGTAACACAAATCAAAGTTAATATGAAACTGTGCCACCTTAGGCGAATAGTCTTTAGTCAAAAGAATCGACTCATTAGAATACTATAGTAGCTCTCGCCACGACCAGGCTATATAAATTTGCCAGAACTCTATAAGCGGTCACTGCCCGACAAAGTGTTCCTAACAGTCTGCCTATGTGATCGACTAGTCATCTCAGATGACTCTATGGCACTTGAACTTGCCATCAATCGCATCACACTCTAGTCACTTCGAGACGTCACTTCATACAAGCGACTATGGGCTAATACTATGTTAATCCAGGTTCACTTTAACGGGGTTCAATGTTGTCTCTACAACCCGTTTGGATGTAACAAAGTATAATAAAAGAGTTTTAAAGTAAAACTCGAACGACAAATGCGATTATCACATATGAATAGTCAATGCCTGATTACTATTTCATATTCTATAATCTAATTTGATCTTGTATGTAGTTGTTCATTTCAATTCAATTGAAATGACATGACTCATCATGTTTAGCCTTTGAGAAGGCTTTGGTCAGTAGGTTTTATCAACTTCTTGTACCTTAGTCAACCTTACTACATACTCGTTTTCCTTCGTAATGTATACATTTGCATCACAAAATTTTCTGAGTACGTGTCGAGATCCAATCAAGACATAGGCCCTCTAGCCTAAGAATAGCTCCCACTGTTTTCACAGTGTGCGAGACTCATCCTCTTGCACATCTCATGATTGCAAGTGTACTCAATTTCCGTTATAAATATCTCTCATTGTTCTTTATTGCCTAGAACGATTCTATAAAATCTATTTCTTAAATAATATAGCCACAATGGTATCTTAACCATCCTGATGTGTTTTGATTATGGTTTTGTCGGAAACCATGCGCAATCTCAATTGTCAATTGTCATTTGTGTAACACCCTTACACAAAATTACATCATAAACACTTTGCTTTACTTCCTTAATGCTTCTGCAAGCACTTAAGGGTAATCTTTATGGCTTACTTGGTAAAGATTACTTAAATTCGATTTTGAAAACAATTCATCATACCCAAAGTATATGAAGTGTTATACATCATTACTCATTTAATTGATCCGGCAGCGGAAGCAAATGGAATCAATCAAATATGTTCAATTTTATTGAACTTAGTCATGAATCTTATGAACATAAGACTTCTTATTTGACGCTAATATCATGTGGATTTATTTTCATAAATACGGATATTAAAGATGTATTATAATACTCCAAAAGTCTTAAATCATTCTCAATGATCAATATGTCATCCACATATAAGACTAATTAAAATTTCCGTAACTCCCACTAAACTCCATGTATAAACACAACTTCTCGACTTATCGAGAAAAGTTTTATAACATGATCAAATCATTGATTCCAACTCATTGATGTCCTACTTAAGATTCTCTCTTAAGTTTCACATTATCTTAGGATTGCAAGAATCTACAAAACTCAAGACATGTATTGAATACATTCCTTCTAATTGAAGAAGTGGGTTTTAGATTTCACTTGCTATGTATTTCATAATAATGAAACACAATCCCTAAGAAAATCCAAATAGACTTAAGCATTTCAACTAGTGCAAAACACTTTGCCACCAATCAAGCTTTGAAATCTCTCTTTATTAGTGCAAAACCCTTTGTCACTAATCAAGCCTTTTTATTTCGGATTTTCATGGCTCTAAGCCTTGTATTGAGATGTGACTTAAACACTCTCATGTAAGTCATATGTTCATTACTTTCCAGAAGTAATCAACTTGAATCAAACAATTCCTTTGTAAGTTGTTAGCTCTTTACTTTCTTTAAAAGTAACACTAATTCATCACCTTTAACAAGTGATGACTTTAACCTCCTGGGTTTTAAAGAAACAACGTCTTACACAAAACGTCTCATGTAGCCAAGAAAGACCAGTTTCTTGCGACATAACATTCTTTGTGGCTCTTGAATAATTTCTCCCACTCTGTCTTCTAGAAATAAACTTGTATTTTAGAAAGACAGCTTCACGAGCCGCAAACCCCTCGTACTCGTGATAATTGAAAAAAGGGAAAAATGAGCATTTGTTTCTTGTGAAAACTTACAAATATGGTACATTACCATTTCATATCTCATATGATTTAGTGGAAAATAATTTAGACAAAAATGATAAATTCTCCAAAAGGATCAAGTAACTCAAAGTAACTTGATTGAAGTCCAAACCATATCGAATGGCGTTTGAATTCTTATCCAAACACACATTATTCCATAATGCGTGCTAAGAGAGTATAACATGTGATACCATATCACATTTCCTTTGGCTTATATCAAAATCTTCACTTTGATAATCCCATCACGACTAAATCGTGCTTCTTTGAACATTTGAACTTCTTCAAAGATTTCTCTATTTACCTTATTAAGTGAACACATTAGTGTCAACCTAAATCGTTGGTAAAAGAAAATGATCAACCTATTTTGGATCAATGATTTACAACCTCGATCTCCTTTTAACCAAAAGGCACGAGACATCTTGTTTTGAGTACAAGATACGCATAAACCATTAACAATCTAATGGTTTCAAGAGTACTCGATAACTCTTTGCGTTAATCATTTCAGAATTTAAGGTTTAATCTTGGGTTACCAATTTGAGTCTTGCATCATCTTCATGATATATCGTTCTAGTTTGGTTTAGAATATTATCACTTTGATAATGGGCTAGCCATACATCAAATCGTGGTGTATAGGGTCACAAAAGTGAAACCTATTTTGTATCTTAACAAGTTTATATTCTTATTTAGAGTTTATGCACTTAATAGTCATAATTAAGTACAACTATAAACCCAAAACTAGATTGATTACACAATGACTCTATCTCTCAACATTATAGTTGCTAGTCGGCATATTCTAATCATCCTATGTATCAAGTACAATGATGAAAACCTCCATTGGTTTCTAATATTGACGATGTAGTTCTAGCAAGATTTATGTCAATCAAATAAACATTTAAAGAAGAAGATCCCATTAGATGTCCCACAACTAACTTGTTGATTCTTCAATAATTTGGGGTAGTTTCCTCTCTAGTGTCCAACATTTAAGACAATGGAAACTTTATCGGTCAGGATTGATAGGTTTAGTATCGCTATTACCTTGTATCAATTCCATTATTATCTTTACTTCTTTAAAACCTTATCCTTTTCTTAACGGTTTAAGAGAATGCTCCCACTAATTTCAATGAGTCTTTACTTTGAGAAGCAAAATTGAAATTCATGAAGACTGCTCTTCATTCGTTAGTTTAGTTTTAAAACTTTCATTGAAGTGGTTGCGATATTTTGGTCAATTTTGATTTCCAACAAATCTAGTTACCAAAATTAGAAACAGTTCATTGTAAGTAGATGTGTTAGTCAAGAATCAAAAACCTGTTTGATAATGAATAACTTTTATCTATACTCTTTACAAGAGATCCTTAGCAATGGTTCATTTGAGGTTTTAGAAGCAAATTCATATTTGTCTTTAGTTACGATGTTTTAATGGAGATTTGAATCAAAAATCGAAATGATATCGTATATGAATTGTGGTAAAGAAATAGAACAATACGTCAACGGAATAATGAAAACAAAACATTTATCGTTATAATAATACTTGCAAATAACAAGTAAAGCATTTACATAGTGACCTCTACCCAACTATGATAAATGATTCCAGGATCCAAATTCATATTAACTTGAGCACGGTGTGGCCGATACATCCCTTATCAATATAACTCGGTGGATTAACTCTTTAATCGATTCTACTTTTAGAACTCTTGGTCGATAAAATTACATTAACATTTATCTTTAGCCCAAAACACATCCGACAAGGGCACGGTGTGGCCGATACATCCCTTATCAAAAAAAAAAAACTTTTGTTGAGTTCAACCCAAATTTCGAATAAATGTGTCCATGATCCAAATCCACATCAACTTGGGCACGGTGTGGCCGATACATCCCTTATCAACATGAATTCGGTGGATAGACATTTATCACCCACTTCCCCTACGTAACAAGGTTTGTACCCCGGTGTGGCCGAGCGCACTCCCTCACGAAATAGGTTTTCATGGTTTCTACTCTTTGGTAAGGCTAAGTCTCAATTGTTTATTTTAGCGAGAGGTCATGTCAATTTATTATCTATCACGTTTTAAGTGAACTAAAGCGGTGAACTACGATAATTGTAATTGACACGGTCGATAAACTCGATAAAATGACAATGAATGTTTTAGTTATGGCGATTTAGCGATGCATGCAACATATAAATAAAATGCAAAGCATAAATTAAATCCTAGTATGGCCTTCCTAAAATAGAAAATCTAATAAACTATTACAAACTCGGAAACCAACTCCATTAGTCCCTTGAACTTCGGTTGAGGCACGCATCTCGAGGTAACACCGTCTTTAAATGGATTTCCTTCTTGAGTGGCACCGTCTTCAAGGATCTCCGGAATAAATAAATTACATAACTAATTACATAATTTCCTATTATACATTTGTAATTAAAATAAAATAAATCTATTAAATTACAAAACGGTGATACGAGATCACAATAAATTACAACCGAATCGATATTCCCATACATTTCGGGTAATACCAATTAAAACTAAGGCCATACTAAGTAAAATTACATAATTCAAAATTATATAAAATAAAATTATGACAATCATAAATAAAATGCAGCATTATAATATGTATGAACATGCCCAATTTTATGCTAAATCGCCTTTAAGGAGCCAATATCGTATATTTAAACGGTTTTTACGGATTTGCGTGATTCAACCTTTCAAAATCACAATAAATTACATAAAATCATATTTATGCACAAGTTAATTACCCTAACCAAATTAAGACTCAAAATTAGTCTCCACTAACAATTTGACTATAATTAACTTATATTTCTTAAAATTGTTCATTAGAGGACTCAAAATTACAATAAAAATGCTATAAACTTCAAATAAATCACAAAAATTACAAATAAATTCAAAATTTGAAATTTAAACTCATGAACATTCTGGAAAAATACCATGACACTCATAATGTTCAAAACCTTAGGTTAAAAATTTCGAAAATTATCGGGAAAAACAATGTTGCGGTTTATCGGATTTAACAATTATAATCATAAAAACATGAGAAAAATTATATTCACCAAATTTTCAATTTTAGATCTGAAAAAGATAATAAAATGCAACATGTGACGTTTTTCCTTAGTCATGAAGTATGTTTTAGCAATTTTTCACTAATTAAGTCACTATTTATGCTATTTTTCATCAAAAATCCATAAATCATGCATGAAGACTTCATTATAGCCTATTATTTTACACAGATCTTGTACAAATGCATGTGACAACATACTAAATTTCTATGACCAGATTCAAAATATTTCTCATATTAACCTATTTTTCATTTAAATTCGATTTTTAACATGAAAAATCCATTTTTCGAGCATAAGAACTCCAAAAATTATGAAAATTTCCAGATCAACTAAAAATAATATATCATATACATAAACCATTGGAAAATTCGAAGTTTAGCTAATTTTCGTCAAAAAATGACATTTTTATCATAAAAATCACATTTTAATGCCAATATTATATAAAATGAACAATAAAATCCATAAATTAAACCAAAATATCCTAAATACATTTGAGGATCAGAAACTTTCACATGCATAAATTAATTTCGTGATATATCATAATAACACAAATTTACAAGTTTTATATGTTAATCGTATAACTCGGAAAAACTATAACCGATTTGCATGCAAACAACCTTGTGCTCATGATACCGCTTGTTGAAAATCTATATCTCATTATTTAACATATTCATATATGTTTCAAATTAATTTAGTCATAAAATTAATTACAAATCTTATGCATGCAAACTAAAATAAATAAGCGAAGAAATCATTTTCTCACCATATGAATTTCGGTCAAATGGGCACCAACAAGATCTCCTTCTTGTTAGTTCTTGAGCTATCCATATATAAGGATGATCCTCCAAAAATCCCAAAGTAGAGATTCTCCTCTAGATTGCACCCAAGACTATCCCTTATCCCCACTAAATAATATTAGCTAGATATTAGTTTAGTAGTTTACCTTAAAATTGATTACTAACACTCATATATTACATTAATAATTTTAGTAATTTCTTTGAACAATTTGGATCAAAGTTTCTCAAGTTTTTAGAGAAAAAGAAAGGGAAGAGAGAAGAATGCATATGAATATTTCCACATGCATAAAGAGAATGAATTAGTAAACAAAAACCAAAGTCCCCTTGTTAGTAAAGGGTGTCACGGTTTTGGGAGTAAAAATGGACCAACATATGGTCCTTCCCTTTTACTTTTTGGTCTTCTCAAAACCTTAGGCATGTAAGGCTAGTAGGTATAGGCATCATTGTTTTATTTTTTTAATCACATAAAATAAAACAACCACAACCCACTAACATCACCTTCATTTCGGTTTATACATAATATGGACCACCATTTTATTTTTGTCAATTTGTCATTTGTCACACAATATGTCACATGTAGTATGATACATGTTATTAATTAATTTAATGCATATTTATCACATAAATATCATTTCATGAATTAATTAAATTACATCCAATAAATTGACTAGTGATAGTTGATCACATAAATAAAATGGGTCATGTAATTATAATTAACAATATCTTGTAATTATAATTAACCATTCATTCCTATCTCTATTGTTTCTCAAACAATAAATAATGTTAGTAACAAAGCATTTTATTACTAAAATAAATCTTATTTAATCCCATTACAATAAGATATTTATTCTCTCTCACAAATCGAATTGTTCAATTTTAAGGAATTGATCAACTTGCATCGTCATACAATTAATCAACTTTATAGATAAGGGCATCATCCTTTAGGTGTGACTTTAAGGGATCAACTGACCACCACCGTCCCACGACAGTAACGTCAAACTCTAGCAAGCCAATCGTTACCGATTAATGTTGATCAGTCGACTATAAAATTGAATCATCCCTTACGTATTCTTTATATGAGATTTAATAATGATATTTAAATCACGTGATCGCACTATTGTTGAGGACACATTTCCCAACAATAACGTGATCCATTTGTCTTAGTAAGGCATTTTGCAAATATAATGTTGAATGACCAGATTCGTCATCTGATCCGTCTGGTATTCGGGTTAACCGAAGTCGGGATCGTCCTGGAGGAATGCTGGAAGGGGAACAGACCCTGCATCAGGCAGCCAAAAGAGGTGCGAGCCTGTTGGCGTTGCAAATGGGTCTCCCGTGGTTTGAAAATAGAAAAATGAGCGGCCTGTTTAAGCGCGGTTCAGTAAACGATGGAAAACGTATTCTGACCATTGAAAAAGTTTGTAAAACGTATTGAAAAATGGGTGTTTGAGCCCGGCTTGATTTGAAAAGACCGTTTAGGCCGCTTTTATGTTGATTTGAAGAACGAGACTTGAAAAATCTTCATTGTTTTGACAATATTCGATGTCGGGTTCGATTTTGCAAGCTTGACATGAATAGTTTTGAAAATGATTATGAACTAATTGCTTTAAGTTCATTTGTATATAATTAGTCAACATTCATCATCGTACTCGGGTTAAAATCCGACATGGTATATAGAACTAAGGATGACTTTGTGTTGGTGACTAATACATTTATTTTGAAAATGTAAAGAAATGAGAAAGGATTTAAAATACCTTTCAAAATGTAAAGAAATGAAATAAAAGGTTTTAAAATACCTTATATAATGTAATTAACCAAATATTATCACCGAAACACGGATTAAACTGTCATGGTATTAGGAACGAAGGGTGAAAAATGTTTTATGGTTAAAAACTTGTCATAAGAAAAATGAAAGATTTGAAAATACTTGAAATGGTAAAACCGATTACAAATATGAAATAAAAATGAAGGAGATGAAGAGACCAAACACGGTTTGGATTTAGGTTGCGCAGGCTGCTTTAGGCGCGAGCCTGTGTGCTACGTAAGTAGCCTCTGCCTTAACCAAAAATCCGGTTTTGCTCATTCTTCCCATGTTTTGGACCATGTTATGCATGATTTAGCATGTTATAGTCATGAAGCAAATTAAAAAATGATAAAAAAGACTTTTACACCCTCATACTTACACGCTAGACTTGTGGCGAGAAACCAACGTAAGTGTATCAACTTGTTTGGCCGGAAAACTCGGTTTAAAAACCGTTTTAGTAAGTAAAAGAGTGTTTTGTTAAGTTTAGTGCTGGTGTAGTGGTCAAGATGGTCGGTCAAGTGACTTAATGCACGATGACGGTACCAAACAATGTGTAAGGCTTGTGTTTACGATCGGTAGGTCGTAAACACGTGTCGGATTGTGACTTGAGAAGTTGAGTCTAGAATTTTAATGGAGAAAAGAGAGGGCGGACACTCGCGTAACTCTCAAATGGTGGCATTTGAGGGGTATTTATAGGAAAATGGGTGGTTGTGTGTGTTTTGAGCGACGTGGCCGCATGGGCTGCTCAAAGAGGCGCGAGCCATGTCGCACGTCTTCGAGGTGTCTTGTCACTATCACACGAGGAAGTCATGATTTGTTCTATCCTAGGATTTGGAAGAATTTGATTTGTACTTGACTATGTAAGATTCCGGGAAACCTTAACATAGAAGCATTTGAATGGTTTTTTTTGTGTTTGACTCGGTTTGACTCGTTGTTGTAGTCGCGATTTGAATTTTGAGTCGGTTTTTGGTCTGGTGTAGGTTTTGACTCTAGTTAGTGTCATTGCGACCCTGTCGTCATGCATTAAACACTCCAGGTACTTTTGAAAAGTTTTGAGATGTTTTATTTTTGAAATCGTTTTATGTTTTCCGACGCATAGTTGTCACAAACTGTCGATCAAACGTTGCGATTCCTAATCATGTTGTCGTCCGATAATCATCAGGTGTTTGTTGGAGACTCGACAGATACTGGGTATCTACAGAGCCCCCACTTTGACTGAGGCTTGGACAGGGTGAAAGTCAAAGTAGAGCCCCCAGGTCAATCGAAGATTACAACCTTGAGACCGAAGCGACGTCAAGGCAGCTCGAAAGGATTCGGCCAAAGACCTTCCGTCGGGAAGGGCGACGCCAAGGCGACTCGAGGGTACGAGACAAGGACCTGTCGTCGGGAACAGTTTAGAGTCTGTCGACTGTCCATGCGGGTCGTTTAAAGTCCGTTAGACTACGTACAATGGCTCGCCAGCCATAAGAAGGAGTCATACCTGAGGCATCTTCGGGATATGTCCTTGCGCATTTGTGGACAAACGCTCGCCAGCTGTGTTGCGTATATGAAGGGGCTCGCCAGCCACGGTGCGTATGTGAAAGGGGCTCGCTTGCCGTGGTGCATTGTAAGGCTCGCCAGCCATGCGCGTTTGTAAGGCTCGCCAGCCATGCGCGTTGTAAGGCTCGCTAGCCACGGTGCGTTGTAAGGCTCGCCAGCCATACGCGTTTGTAAGGCCCACCAGCCATATGCGTTTGTAAGGCCCGCCAGCCATATGCGTTTGTAAGGCCTGCCAGCCATATGCGTTTGTAAGGCCCGCCATCCATATTTGAACATGCAGCATTTTGAGGCTCGCCAGCCATATCGACCGTGGGAAATAGCCGTGTTGGATGGGCTTGTTTCAGGAAGTTTGTTTGAATTAGCGAGCTTCGTGAGGAAGCCTCCGATATCCTGTTGGGGAATCTCGGTGTTTATATTGAATGTTTGTGGTGCCGGAAAGGGATAAGTTTATGAGCCTAGCCCCAGGCCCAGCAGCGATTTTTGAATCTCGAGGAGAGATAACGGTTTTTTATTGCCGTCGTTGAAATTTGAAGAAATAGTGAATTTTGAATTTCACTATTAATTTTTTGAAATGACGGTTTTAATTGCCGCCATTGAAATTTGAAGAAATAATGAATTTTGAATTTCACTATTAACGTTTTTGAAATGACGGTTTTTAATTGCCGCCGTTGAAATTTGAGGAAATAGTGAATTTTGAGCTTCACTATTATTTTTTGAAATGACGATTTTAATTGCCGTCATTGAAATTTGAAAAAATAGTGAATTTTGAATTTCACTATTAATTTTTTGAAATGACGGTTTTAATTGCCGTCGTTGAAATTTGAAGAAATAGTGAATTTTAAATTTCACTATTAATTTTTTGAAATGACGGTTTTAATTGCCGTCATTGAAATTTGATAGTTTGTGTGGGAAATTGGGCCAAAACCCAAAATTTCGCTGAAAAAGCAAAGAGACACCCCATTGAGGCGCGAGCCCTTTGGCGATAGAAGGGAGCTTCCCTATTTTTGTAGAAAAGATGCGAGATCAGGCTGTTTGTCATTCTCACTTCGTCTTCTCCAAACACAAAACCCGAAACAAGGAAAGACCCCATTTTCGACCTCATTTCTTGCTTGCTTTCGTGTTTCTATCAGTCATGCCATCTCAAGGTATGTAAATCCTCTCGAATCCATTTGAATTTGTTGGTCTTTTCATTGATTGAATTAGGGCGAAGACTAAACCCTCAAAAATTGATTTGGGCGTTTTTGATTGAGCCAATTTTGAGTGAAATTGATGATTGCATTAGGTTAGAAACCTGTTTAGGAGTGTAGGGGTGCTTTTAGTTCGCATTTTGGTCCCCGTTCCCGCTCCCTATACTCGAAAAACGTGAATGAGGCGAGGGAACCGTCTCACTTCACAATGTCAAGTTTATTTGCTTGAGTTGTGTGCCCCACTAGGTTGTATTGTAGTCGGGGAAGACCGTGTTTGCCATATTGAACCTTCGTTGGGGGTATTGTGGGCAAAATTACAATTTTCGCTTTCGAAGCGGTCTTGTGTCTGACAAAATAAGCGCCTGTTTGAGCTCAAATTGAGTCAGTTTGTTTTGAAATGGACCTTATTGGTAGTTTAGGTCGCTTTGAGACATGATAAAATCACGTTGTTTTGTTGTGGTCGTATTTTGAAATTTTGACCTGTTTGCGCTCAAATCGGCGTAAATCGCCGTTTTGAGCCGTGGAAAATTTCCCATTGCATCAGGAATATTTATTTTGGTTGTTGGCGGACCTTGTGTGGGTCTTGAGGTGCCGTTTTTGTTGATGTTGTTTTTTTACTTGTCTTTTGCTTGAAAAGAAGGGCGAGTGGTTTTTGTGCGGTTTTTTGTGGATTGTTTTGTTGTTTTTGTTTGGTTGGGTTTTGGCGGGATTGCCCTTGTTTTGTTTTGCATGCGTTTTTTTTGAATTTGTCCATTTTATGCCGTCGTAATGCCGAAATTTCGGCTGACGTTCTTTGGTTGTTCTTTTGATTGCAGGGGAGTGTTCGGGGCCTACAGGGTCCCTCGCTGACACTTTGGAGGACCTGTTTAGGACTGGGCCGGTTAGTACTCCGGCTAGTGCATCTGCGGTGGTAGTAGAGGACGCTTCCGAGGAGGAGGGGCCCACTGAGGAGGCTGTCTCGGCTGAGGGAGACGTTGAGGTTCGTGAGGGGCCCGTTGTTGGGGCCGTTGGTGTTGAGGGAGCCGCTGGGGCTCGGGAGGAGCCCGTTGTTGAGGCTGCTCGTGTTAAGAGAGCTCAGACAGGGTCTGAGGCTGGTACCTCCGGGAGGAGGGTTGCTAGGAGGAGGGGTCCTCGGCCGACCAGACGGGAGTTACAGAACGTCGCTAGGGTCGTTGAGAGACCTCCTATCCATCACGTGGAGTCTCGTGGGCAGAATAGACGGAGAGCGGAGACGACCGAGAACGACGCTCACGTCGCGGGTTGGGAGGCTAGACGGGTTACAGCTCCGTGGGGGTTGAACCTGCGGGCGGCGCCTACTTGGGCTAGGGTTTTGACGGTAGCTAGTTGTTGCTTTGGCTAGACAGGCACATCTCCTACCGTACGTACGAGGGCTTGATAAGTTGTACCATTTTGTCGAATTTTCGTCGTTTTTGACATGTCAGACCTGAATAGGTGTTCTGACGTTGTTTGTTTTTGATTTCAGGAGATTGGTACTACGAGGACTTTATCAGGCTTCTCCACTTGTCTGGGTTTCTACAACGTTCTCTGAGCCGGTACGAGGGCGTTGATGGAGAGGTCGGCTTTGGGGCCGTTGGTGGCTGCTTGGCGGGATATTCACAGGGCTTCGATTAGGTCGAACCTGTGTCTGATCCGTGCCATGTTGGACCGTTACTGGGACACGACGTCGTCGTTCCACATGGAGTTTGGGGAGGTCGGTGTGACCTTAGAGGACTTTGCCATGATATCGGGCCTCCCCTGTGGTGAGACGCCTGTTGAGTTCTCGGAGACGCCGGGGAGGGTGTCTTCTCCTGCGGTTACTCGTCTGATCGGTAGTGCTTTGCCTGAGCCTTCCGACATCACTCCTTACTTAATCGCGAGCTCATATATGAGGGATCACTTCAGTGGGAGAGTGGCGGGCTATGCTCCGGCGCCGTTGGCGATTCCGGTGGCAGAGGCTAGAACTGACACGCAGGAGGCGCGGTTGTGGTTGTGGTACTTCTTGGGTACCACGTACTTTGGCGACAAGGGTGAGCGCTTGTCAACCAAGGTACTTCCTCTTCTCGCCGACCTCGACACTTTAGGTCGGTTTGACTGGGTTACGCCGACTTTGGCGAGTTTTACCCGGTACTTGCGTGTTGTGGTGCGTCCGGAGTCGGTGGGTGACGGTAGTTCTCCCGCCTTGGTTGGTCCCGGCCTCATCTTGGAGGTACGAGCGCTTTTGTAGTTTTTGTTGAGTTTGATTTTGATTTTGATTTGTGGTTTTGATTTTGGCAATTTTTGCAAAATTGCCTGATTTGTGTTTGCTGTGTTTGGTTACAGGCTTGGTTGTACGCTTACTTCATCCCTCTGCGCCCGGGGACTACTGGTGGCGTTCCTTCGACCTACCCTACTGTGAGGGCTTGGACGGTGGCTCAGAAGAAGTCGACTAAGTCGACTTACGAGGACTGCAGGCGCCGGGTAAACGCCCTCCGAGTTGCTGACGTAAGTTATTCTCCCTTACCCCTTTTGTTTTGTAAGAACAGATAGAGATAGGATGACTAGGTAGCTTAGAAAGCCCCCAGTAAGTTGATTGGCTCTTGTTCGAACGCAGTTTGTCGGGTGGCCTTGGGAGCACTACACAGATGTAACGGCCGTTGTCAGGGAGCGTTTGCGACCTCGCAGCTCCCAGCGCTTGTACATTGAGATGGCGATCGAGCTGGTTTGGTACCTGGGCGAGTGTTTAGCTCGTCAGTGCTTTACTAAGACTTTCGTGGTACCGGTCGATCCGCTTAGGGTGTTGTTCCAGGAGTCGACACCCGACGAGCTTGAGGAGCACCTTCACGGTCAGGGTGGTGAGGAGCTGTTGTTGCGGGAGGCCGACTACGACACCTTTCGGTTATCGAGGCTTGCCTGGTACCCGATCGAGGTATGTTTTCCCCTGTTCTTTGTTTTCATTATACCCTTTTATAGAAGGGTTTGTTACCTTCGATGTGGACCCAAATTGTAGGGGGTCGATGCGTTGATGAGGACCCAGCCCCCAGTTTTCCCATCCGAGACCACCTTTCAGGGGCCAAGGGGCGAGGAGCTACAGTTGCACTTGCCAGAGCCCGCGGTCGTTGAGGTGACCGATGCTGGCATGGAGTGGAGATTGACTGTTTTGAGGGTGAGTCCCTGTTTCGAATACTCCTCTTCATTTGTGTATTTTACCTTGCGTTGTATTGAAGGACCTTTCTGGTTGTAGGTGTCGACCGCTAGTCATCATGCTTTGTGGCGGATGGCTAACCGGTGGAGGGCACTTGTTGGTGACCTGGCTGCGAGAGAGTCTAGGCTCGCACAGGTACTTTTTGTGGTTCAGTCTTTGTGTATTTTTGTGTTGCATTTCACGTTTTTAGATCTCAATGATTTGTATTGTGTCTTTTAGGGTACTGTGGATCCGACGGAGCTTGCTCGGGTCCGTGCTGAGTTAGACACAGTTAGGTCCACAATTGAGGCCCAGGGGTTGGTGATCATCAGCCGAGACCAGGAGTTGAGGCGTCACGAGGACGGGTTGCAGAGCTGAGATGCGGATTCCCTCAGGGCTCAGTTGGGTGCGGCGGAGGAGCTTCGCATCACGATGGAGTACGAGATGTTGGAGAGTTCTCTGGAGAGAGAGCCTGGGCAGATGTTGGTGTCTGCCCTGCCCGCGATCCCTCGTGAGACCGAGACTGGCCCGACGGGAGGTGCCGAGTAGTTGTAGTTGTTTGTCCGTGTCTTGGACTCTTGTTTGTACATATTCACATTTTGCGTGAGGCGGTTTGTATATATGTGTTTTTGGATTGTGGTTTTTTTTGTGTTGTGTTTCGGAAAAGCGCTGTCGACTGTCAATTCCCCTTTGATACGTACTAGTTCCTGCCTCGTTAGTGTAGAAAACAAGCAACATGTAGCACATACGCATAACCGTAAACACGTAAAAAGCATTTAGTTGAAAACAAAATTAACCGCAATGACTCAAAGTTAAAATTGAAATTTGAAACGATATTTTGAAAATTCCGCGACAAGTTTTCACGTTTGGATTTATCAAAAAAGAAATTAATTTGAAAATTGAGCAATTAACTCGTGTCTTGAATTAAATTGTGTCGAAATTTGATTGAAAATTGATTTGTAACTCGAAAAAACTCAAACTCAAACCGTCATGGGTGAATTTAAGAAGATTTTTGCGAGTGTATTTGATTTGATTTTTGTGAGATCAAGACTCCGATTTGTGAGAGCTTGAAATTTTGAAGAAAACTGACGTTGTGTTTATCAATTTTCGATTTTGTGGAAAATGCGAGAAAGCGAAAAATTTTCGGAATTTTGATTGACATGGAATGATCCGTCGCGGATTGGGGCGACTAGCCCTTCCCCCTTAAAAAAGAGAGAAAAACCCGTATGCATAAAGCTGCGTCATGGAAACCGTGTTGGATTTCGTAAAACGCGAAACCAAGGAAATGTGAGTGTGAGAAAACACAAAACATCCTGGATAGGCCCGAAGAGGCGCGAGCCCTGCGGCGGGAAGTTTGAGGTGTCAGGAAGAAACACAACTTGAAAGGGACAATTCAAGGTGGGACTCCTGAGGAACAGCCCAAAGAGGCGCCAACCAATTGGCGTTAGAAGCCAGAGTTCCCCTTTTTCGGAGAAAGGCGCTGATTGTTTTGTAAAAATAGAGACGTTTGTGCTTCATTGTTTCATCATCCGAAACACGAAAAACATCTCTACAAAACCTTTCTTCTACTTCCACAAAATTATTCATGGATGCTTTCGAGAATAGGTTGCGACATTGGTGTCGGGATTTGTCGCCTCCCGAGAAGTATCAACTCATTTGCATGGAAGTTGGTCAATTGTTGGTGCTTCGTCAAGTCAAGGTGCAATCCTCATTTCTTGAAGCATGCTCTTGGTTTTGGGATTCGAAACATCATGTTTTTGTTTTCCCGAAAGGCGAAATTTATCCTTTTGCCGAAGAAGTAGGTGCCATTGGTGGGTGGCCGGGTTGTGTTCCGGTGCTTCCCCCGACTCGGTTGTGTTATAAGGAGAAATTACGTTCAATGTTGGGTTTGTCAACAAGTCAAGTTAACTTTCTCCTTGATCCTCATGGTGTGGATATGTTGGCTCTTATCAACATTTTCTCAAATCGATTGGATGTCAATGTTTCGGAGGTGGCTAGGAGAAGGGCTCTTGCCTTTTGCCTAGTACATGCCTACCTATTTGTTGATGCCTTGAAGAAGGAGGGGCCAAAATGCTATGGTAGCATGACCCTTGTGCATGTGGTTGAGCAAATGGAGCATGGTAGGGATCCATCATGGTTGGTGCTTGGCGAGATCATCCAGGCTTTGGACAAGAAGGGCTCTTGTGGAGAAGCTTCCTCGTTTGGATCTCCAAGGATCCTCCAAGTATGGCTTTTGGAGAGGTTAAGGTATGTAGAGCCTCCGACCGATTCTTCTTCTTATTCCTTCCGTCACCTTACTATGAGGAAGAACTTGTACTCAGATAGCTTTGCATCCACCGAGGCCTATTGGACCTCGAGATTGGTGGAGGAGGGTGGTCCTCACATCCGGTGGGTGATGCCATGGTGGAACTTGAGGTCCTTCACGGGGTTGTCCGCTCCGGTTACTAGTTCTTGCTCTTTGATGGTGGTGGATTTGAAGGTTGCTTCCTTCATTTATCCCGAGAGGATCATGAGGCAAATGGGGCGTCAACAAAAGTTGCCCGCTCAAGATACCCTTGTCCAATAGAGTGGTTTTAGAAACTCCGAGCTTGTGGAGGTCTTCGAAAGATGGTGGGCCACTTGTCCGCTTTGGGAGGTACCAAACCCCGTTGCCACGACATGGGTGACTCCCGCTTATGTTAAGTGGTCAAGAGCTCAAACCTTGGAAGAAAGGTCCAAATCTCGTAAGGACGAGGTTGTTGACTTAAAGTATAGAGAGGTTGGCAATGGCAAGGCTAACCGTGACTTCTTTGAGGACTTTGTTGATGGAGCTAGCCCAGATGTGATGAGGCCACCAAAGAGGAGACGCTCGGGCCCCAAAGATGTAGTAAGCCGTGTATGGACTCGTCTTGGGCCGAATATGGGGTCGTGCAGGAGACCGGAGGCCGTCGTCGTTGTAGATCCGTTGAGGATCCGTTCCGAAGAGGAGGTTCATGTTAGGCGGACCAACAAGAAGAACAAGGGGAAGATGTACCCCGAGGGAAAAGGCAAGGGTAGAATGGAAGAATGAAAACCTCCATTATCCGCTTTATTATTATGTTGTAATAGTGTTGTGATTTTTTATTATGTTGTACTAGCTATGTATTGTGTGTTTTGTGCTAGTTTTACTATGTGAGGTGCTTTAGTCGACGCCTTAGCTTTGACAAGCTGTAGACTTGTCTTGCTTTATTTGTTGTTGAATTTGTAATCCTTCTCATTATTAATTAAATAAGAGGTTTGCTTGTGTCAAAATTGTGGGCGCTTGTTTCTTCCATCCATTTTGTAAAGGCAATTCGGCTTGAATAATCCTAAACATTGCACTTGGGAAATGGGATTTTTGTGGGAAGGGAGAAAGGCTTCCTTTTTTGTGTTTTTGGGGGAAAGGGAATGTTTTTCCTTTTTTCTTTTTTGAAGTTGATATGGATGATTTTTGTATGTGGGTAAACATAAGAGAATGTTTTTTTTGTATTATGGGTATGGTTGTATCCTTCTTGTGTAAGAAAGGACAGCCTAAGTATCCATCTGAAGAGGTGAAATCAAACCATGATCGTAGTTCAGGGTGTTTTGTGAATTTATTTTGGTTTTGTGGTTGTATCCTTCTTGCGTAAGAAAGGACTGCCTACGTATCCACCTAAAAAGGTGAAATCAAACCGTGCTTGTAGTTCAGGGGTTTTGTTTGAGTCAAAATGGATGTTGCCTTTGACAGATAAAAGGGCATTTGAAACGGGCAAGGTGCCGCACCTTAGACTCGATAAAACATGCAATTCAAATCAGAAAGCGTTGAGGAACTTGACTTAAAAGGGTTAAGGTGGTCGCTAGTTGTAAAACTAGGGTGAGGCTGTTGGTTGCTAAGGTTCAAGGGTAGTATTTCTTGAGTTGGTCTAGGTTGGTCGGGTTTGCAAAATCCTCCCCGTCTAGGTCACTCAGTCTCACTGCGCCCCCGAAAGTATTTTCTTGACCAGATATGGCCCGACCTAATTGGGTTTGAATTTCCCCCTCGTATCGACGGGTAACGGTGCTCGAACCGACTTGAGGACCAAGTCGCCTTCCTTGAAGTTCATGGGTTTAATCTTTTTGTTGAATGCCCGTTGTATACGTCGTTGGTATAGCTGGACGTTGTGCAGGGCATTGAGCCGCCGTTCGTCTAGGAGTGTGAGTTATTCGAATCTTCGACGGGTCCATTCCGCCTTAGGGACTTGACTTTTCAGTAGGATGCGTAGAGAAGGGACCTCTAACTATACTGGCTGAACCGCCTCCATACTGTATGCTAGGTAGAACGGGGTGGCTCCTGTCGGTGTGCGAAGGGATGATCGATGTCGTTTGATCTTGTATTTGTCCAGCAAGGATTGTGTTTCCACCCGGAAGTGAGAGCCTTGATCGATGATGATTTCATGGGGTACCCCATATCTGCAGATGATGTTGTCCTGGATGAACTTGGCCACTTGTTTGGCGGTCAAGACTGCGTATGACTGTGCTTCCACCCATTTGGTGAAATAGTTGATGGCGACAAGGACGAAACAATGCCCTTTGGTGCTTATCGGGTTGACTTTACCGGTGATGCCGATGCCCCAGGTCGAGAAAGGCCAGGATGATGTCATGGTGTATAAAAGGGACGGTGGTATGTGTTGTATGTTGGCGAAGATTTGGCAATTGTGGCAATGTTTGACGTAGTTACGGCAATCGGTTTCCATGGTGGTCCAATAGTAGCCTAACCGCATGATTTTTCGGATCAGCATCATTACGCTTATGTGAGGGCCACATTCTCCGTTGTGGACCTCTCCCATAACTTTTTTGGCTTTGTGATGGTCGATGCAAAGGAGGAGAATCCCTTGGGGTGTTCTTTTGTATAATTGTTCTTGGTTTATCACGAATTGTGATGCAAGTAAACGGATGGCTCTTTGTCCTCTTGGGTCAGAGTTGGGAGGGAATTCGTTTTTGGTTTTGTAATTGAGGATGGCTTGGTACTAAGGTTCATCGTGGTTTTCCTCGTCGTTGTTGATGGCGCAAATGTGAGCTGGCTCGCTCCTTCTCTCGACACATAGGGGCATCGATTTCATGTCGTCAGGTATGTTGACGAGTGCGGCAAGTTTTTCCAGGGCATCAACAAATTGATTTTCCTCTCGTGGCAAGTGGAAGTAGTCGACTTAGTCGAAGAACTCGGCCTCTTGATTGATTTTTGCTTGGTAGGGAGCTAAGCTGTCACATAGGATTTTCCATGATCCGGACACCTGATTGATGATGAGTGAGGAATCACCGTGGACCCTCAGTCTCTTGATTCCAAGTGTTATGGCTGCTTGTAGGCCGATGAGGCATGCTTCATATTCGACGGCATTGTTGGTGACGGCGAAGTCTAGTTTGACTGAGATCTGAACATGTTCTCCCTCTGGTGATATTAGAAGGATTCCTACCACGAAGCCTCTCAGATTAGATGCACCATCGAAGTATAAGTCCCATGCATCGGATTCGGCACAAAGGATGTCTTCGTCAGGAAGTGACCATGTGTCGGTCGTTGGATCCTCGTTGACGGGATTTTCTGCTAGGAAATTGGCGACTGCCCTTCCCTTGATAACCTTGAGGGGTACGAACTTGAGATCAAACTCGGACAGCATGAGTGTACATCTAGACAGCCTTCTGTTTGGTACGGGGTTTTCGAAGATGTATTTAACTGGGTCCATCTTGGAGTAGATGTGAACCGTGTAGCTGAGCATGTAGTGCCGCAGCTTCTTTGTTGACCATACTAGGGCAAGGCATGTCTTTTCTAGTTGGTTGTACCTTGTCTCATACTCAATGAACTTTTTGCTGATGTAGTAGATGGCTCGTTCTTTGCCATCGACTATTTATGCTAGCATTGCTCCCTTGGCTGTGTCGGTGACAGTCAGGTACATGGATAAGGGAATTCCTTGTTGAGGTGGCATAAGGACAGGAGGATTGGATATGATTTCCTTTATCCTGTTGAAGGCTTTTTGACAGTCGTCGTCCCAATCGGTGTGATCGGAGGCGCGAAGCTTCTTGAAGATTGGTTCACAAATCATTGTGAGCTTGGCTATGAAGTGGCTGATGTATTAAACCTGACCGAGAAATTCCCGAATCTCCTTCTCGTTCTTAGGCCGAGGCATTTGTTGAAGGGCTTTGATTTTGGTTGGATCAATCTCAATGCCTCTTTTGCTGACGACGTGTCCCAAGTGATTTCCGGAGGTGACCCCGAATGCACACTTCTGAGGATTCAGTCTCATGTTATATTTATGCAGTCGAGCGAAGAACTTCCGAAGGGCGCTGATGTGGCCGTCCTGTTCTTTCGATTTGACGATCATGTCATCGACATATACCTCTACCTCCTTGTGCATCATATCATGTAGGAGAGTGGTAACGGTTTTTTGATAGGTTACTCCGGCTTTGATGAGGCCGAAGGGCATGACCGTGTAGCAATATGTACCCCACTGTGTAGTGAATGCAGTCGTGTGCATGTCTTCCTCATCCATTTTGATCTGGTTGTACCCAGCATACCCGCCCATGAATGATAGGAGAGCATGCTCAGGGGTATTGTCCACCAGAATGTCAACATGTGGCAAAGGGAAGTCATCCTTTGGACTTGCTTTTTTCAGATCTCTGAAGTCGACGCAAACCCGAATTCTTCCATCTTTCTTGGGTACAGGCACGATGTTGGCCACCCAGTCAGAGTACTCGGACACTTTGATGAACCCAGCCTTGAACTGTTTATCCAATTGATCCTTGATTTTCAGGGCCCATTCAGGGCGCATTCGGCGCAACTTTTGTTTCACGTGTTTAGCTCCGGCTTTAATGGGTATCCCGTGCTCTGCAATCTCCCTGTCCATCCCAGACATGTCTCTGTAGGACCAGGCGAATACGTCCTTGTATTCGTGCAGGAGGTCAATGATCTGTTGTCTTTTCGAGGGGTCAAGGGTTGTCCTTATCCTAAGTTCTTTAGGTGTATTGTCGGTCCCTACGTTAATAGGTTCGGTCTCCTCAATGATGGGGGTCCTAGTTTCCCGTTTGTCAAGTTCTTTGGCTAGGTGAGGTGGGTAGTCACTCAAGTCAAATTCCTCATAGTCATTCAGAATTGCATTGCAGTTAAATTGAGACGAGTCATAAGCAAACTTAGCGTTCATTAAGTTGACTCGAGCAAAAAGCTCGGATAGGACAGACATCTCGTGGGCAGTTAGAGGCGACACAGTAGAGGAGGTGGCCCCTGGAACAAGCTCCAGGTTGTCACCTTTCATGGGAGTGGGGATGGCCCTAGTTGACTCAGCCTCTGAAGCATCAGGACTGCTAGGAGCTAAGACAGACTCTGACTCCTACTCAAACTCAGATCCTTCTTCACTTCCCTCTTTGAACATAGGGCCTTCTCCAGTTGTAATCTTGAGAATGCGGCCTTGACGATTAGTCCACTTGACGGTTTTCCTCCAGCCCTGTGTAGTTTTCTCTGGGTCAGTATTAGAGATTAAGGCAGTGGGGTCAAACTGGTTGTCCTTTAGAGCAATGTTGATGATGTCCTCAAGTCGAGGTGCTTGATGTTGTCTTCTCCGAAGAGGAGAGTGACAGCTTGTCCGTCGAGGCACGGGGACGACTTAGACTTAGTCCGACCTGCGTATGCCCGTTAGGTTATGGGCCCGGACAAGGAGCCCGACCGTGACCGTAATATCAATTAATGCATTTCAACCAAGAACTCGTTCGAGTCTCACCATCTAGGGTTCACAAAGACACAAGTTAACTTTCTTTCCCCAGCGGAGTCGCCAATCTGTGGACATGGGCCCACCTGCGTATGCCCAGCCGATCTGTGGACATGGCAACGGTCTCTTTGAAAGCCACGCTCGGCGGCATAAGAATGCTTTCGACCGGATCCTTTTAGATCGGTCGATTTCGTCTCGGCAAGGGTCTCGAAACGATGCAAGAGATGTTCGGAGTCGCCACCAAGCATTTGTGGGATGCTTGGAACCCGTTAGAATCCACTTTATATCTCGGTCAAACGAAGCACAAAGCAGGGTTTGACATAGGTATTAAAGATAACGAATCGTCCCTCTTTATCATCCTATCCCTAGAATAACTCTCGTACGCCCTGGATAAGGTCGTCCACTATCCAAAGTTTCTGATTAAGAGGTGAAGGTACAAATTGGGAAGCCTTTTAATCAAACACCCAATCCCGCCCGCGGTAGCGGCCTCTACCGATCGATCTTGGTTGGTTAAATGCAAAAATTGATAAAACGGATAAATGCATGAATGCGCATCCACTAGTTTGAACCTAACATGTGAGCTTTCTATGTTGGTTTGTTTAATCCAAGTATCACGTATAAGATGTCAAGTTGGATTTAACGTTGATTTGCATGCAAGAAGGAAATTAAACATCCATTACTGGATTAGGTTTATGGTGCATAACGTGATCCATTTGTCTTAGTAAGGCATTTTGCAAATATAATGTAGAATGAGCAGATTCGTCATCTGATCCGTCCTGTATTCGGGTTAACCGAAGTCGGGATCGTCCTGGACAAATGCTGGAAGGGGAACATACCCTGCATCATGCAGCCAGAAAAGGCGCGGGCCTGTTGGCGATGCAAAGGGGTCTCCCCTGGTTTAAAAATAAAAAAAATGAGCGGCCTGTTTAGGTGCGGGTCAGTAAACGATGGAAAACGTATTCTAAACATTGAAAAAGTTTGCAAAACGTATTGAAAACTGGGTGTTTGAGCCCGACTTGATTTGAAAAGACCGTTTAGGCCACTTTTGTGTTGATTTGAAGAACGAGACTTGAATAATCGTCATTGTTTTGACAATATTCGATGTCGGGTTCGATTTTGCAAGCTTGACATGAATAGTTTTGAAAATGATTTTGAACTAATTGCTTTAAGTTCATTTGTATATAATTAGTCAACATTCATCATCGTACTCGGGTTAAAATCTGACATGGTATGTAGAACCAAGGATGACTTTGTGTTGGTGACTAAAACATTTATTTTGAAAATGTAAAGAAATGAAAAAGGCTTTAAAATACCCTTCAAAATGTAAAGAAATGAAATAAAAGGTTTTAAAATACCTTTTATAATGTAATTAACCAAATATTATCACCGAAACACGGATTAAACTGTCATGGTATTAAGAACCAAGGGTGAAAAATATTTTATGGTTAAAAACTTGTCATAAGAAAAATGAAAGATTTGAAAATACTTGAAATGGTAAAAACCGATTACAAATATGAAATAAAAATGAAGGATATGAAGAGACCAAACACGGTTTGGATTTAGGTTGGGAAGGTTGCTTTAGGCGCGAGCCTGTGTGCTACGTAAGTAGCCTCTACCTCAACCAAAAATCCAGTTTTGGCCCATTCTTCTCATGTTTTGGACCATGTTATGCATGATTTAGCATGTTATAGTCATGAAACAAATGAAAACATGATAAAATAAGATTTTTACACCCTCATACTTACATGCTAGGCTTGTGGCGAGAAACCGACGTAAGTGTATCAACTTGTTTGGCCGGAAAACTCGGTTTAAAAACCGTTTTAGAAGTAAAAGAGTGTTTTGTTAAGTTTAGTGATGGTGTAGTGGTCAAGATGGTCGGTCAAGTGACTTAATGCACGATGACGGTACCAAACAATGTGTAAGGCTTGTGTTTACGATCGGTAGGTCATAAACACGTGTCGGATTGTGACTTGAGAAGTCGAGTCTAGAATTTTAAGGGAGAAAAGAGGGGGCGGACACTCGCGTAACTCTCAAATGGTGGCATTAGAGGGGTATTTATAGGAAAATGGGTGGTTGTGTGTGTTTTGAGCGACGTGGCCGCATTGGCTGCTCAAAGAGGTGCGAGCCATGTCGCACGTCTTCGAGGTGTCTTGTCACTATCACACGAGGAAGTCATGATTTGTTCTATCCTAGGATTGGGAAGAACTTGATTTGTAATTGACTATGTAAGATTCCGGGAAACCTTAACATAGAAGCATTTGAATGGTTTGTTTTTTGTGTTTGACTCGGTTTGACTCGTTGTTGGAGTCGGGATTTGTATTTTGAGTCGGTTTTTGGTCCGGTGTCGGTTTTGACTCTAGTTAGTGTCATTGCTACCCCGTCGTCATGCATTAAACACTCCAGGTACTTTTGAAAAGTTTTATTTTCGAAATCATTTTAAGTTTTCCGGCGTATAGTTGTACACAAACTGTCGATTAAACGCTGCGATTCCTAAGCATGTTGTAGTCCGATAATTATCGGGTGTTTGTTGGAGACTTGACAGATACTGGGTATCTATAATAAATCTTGTATGTTGGCCTGTTTGGCAGTATAGAACTAGGAACTAGATCAATTTGGTGCTCTATGGCTCTTTGTGGAGGTAATCCACTTGGTAGCTCTTTTGGAAACATTAATGGTAGTTCTTTATCAAGGGATCAACCTCCTTAGGTATTTCAGAAAACTCACACTCAACCATTAACTTTTACGGGAGAAGCAGGACTGGTTCTTCCTGCTTCATCTCCCTGGTCATTGCAGCCTCTGATCGAAATAGAACCTCATTGGTGCTTTCTATTACATTAGGACTCCCATAGTTCTTTTGATTTAGGAGTAGAGGAGTCAAGATGATTTTCCTGTTACCCTACTTGAATGTGTAAGTGTTGCTCCTTCCCTGAAGTGCCTAATAGTAAATGACAGACATCCATGGGCACCAATTATACACATTTCCAATAAAAAATAGTATTATACATTGTTTGTTCTATTTTGGTAAAAGTAAATATATTAACAACAATAAAGCGTAATTTACATCCTAGATTTGGATCATCCCCTATTATATTGCAAATGAGTATTGTGGACTAGGCCACCCGCACCGCACGCATCCGCGCATTAGACATTTGAGGCGGCGACACTTCTCCCACGGAACTTTTTAAATAAAGAACGTCATGGGCCGTTACCGATTTGAAAAGCATTGAAACCAGTGAAATGTTTGAGCAAGCCTGCATTTGTGGAGTCGCCACCAATTTTTGTGGAAAATTGAAAACTGTTCGAATACTTCATGTTATGTCAACATGAAGCATGACATAGTGTAGACACCTCGTTTCTGCACCTCCCGCCAAACACCCAGTGATGATTGGGCCGCATGTTTAGCATATCTCGCGTTTTTATGACGTTTTATAAATCGGTTAATAAAAGGTAACTCATACACATGTTTCTACCCCTTGTTTGTCATCTAGGTGTCATTACGGTCGTTTTGACAGTAATTAGAGTACATTTGGAGTCCAGATCAAAAACCGTCTTCATTTCCTAAAACAGTCAAATCTCGAGTCAAAAAGCAATGTGTTTGTCTACCTAAGATTAGGATGTCATAAAATGTTATGAGTATATCTCATTTTGAGTCCCAAGTCACTTCTTTGGGCTAAAACTTAAAGTTTACATTATAAAATGTGTATTTCATATAGCTAAAATGACAACCCAACATTTAGGCCCGTTTTACGAGGTTATAACGACTTTTTTGGGTCTGTCCTATTTCACAAAAAATTCTAGATCTTTCTTTTACTTTCCAACACCACCGAAATCACCTTAATACGAGTCTTGTAGAGAAAGTTATGTCTAAAATACGACAGGCTGTCAAACGCGTTTTCTCACGCTGAAGAACCCTACCCGAGAAAGGATGCAGTAAGTTCTGCGCCTCTTCTAAGGGACGCAGCACCTGCTGCGCCTTTTCTCAGGGCTTTCTTTTTGTGTAAGTTTTCGTGTTTCAACCTAAGTCGGTTGTTTCCGGATCTTTCGTTCCGTATCCTATTCTTACCATAATTCCTCCGTGTGTTTAGTATAAATAGAGGCCTTTGCCTCACATATTTTTCACGCGAGTGTCCACCCTTCTCTTCTCCCTTTGCATTCTAAACCTTGCTCTAAGATTTTGACACCTACGTGCTTGATCAATCGACCACGTAAGCTCAGATCATTCTGAGTACCAGTTACGTTTACATGACCGACCAGTTTGACCACTGCACAATTAATTAAAGCAATCTTTTAACTCCTTTTTTAAGGGGACTTTCATATTTGCATAGATCGAGTCGAGTTACCACTAAAAACAGATTTAGTTAAATCTCGCGGCGCTAACATGTAAGTCTTAGGGTGTAAAATCCCAATTTTATTTATTGTACTTTTTATTTTGTAATTAATGTACGAGTTTATGTCATAAGAATGCTCAAAACCGTTTTCAAAATCATGTTTTAAAACCCTTTTCGACGAAACAGCAGAGAGACACTGTCGAGAAGAAACGCAACAGCTGTTGCGCCTTCTGGAATAGTCGCAGCACTTGCTGCGCCTATTCCAGAGGCTGCTTAGCCGCTGTTGCTCTTCTTCTTCCTCGTGTTTTTTTCGTTGCTTTGTTTAAAGGTCTTTTCTTTTCTTATTTCTTATTTTCCTCAAGTTTTCACCTTTTCCAGTTTCTTAATTTATTTTAGAAAATCCTTTTCAATAAATTTCGACTTAAATCCCTTATAATTCGATATTCGCAGGTTTTCGTCATCTTATTCAAACCCGAATTTTATAGGTTCGATTCTTCCATATCGAGTCTTTAGAATTTGTCTTTTGTACATAAACATGTTAAATCACTTCTACTTGAGTTATATACCAATAATCGACATTAAATAACTAACGAATATTAACAACCCGCGGTTCGACTTTCCACATCGAGAATCCAACCGAGAATGAGACGCGAGAAGTGTCTTTGCGCCTCTTCCGAGGGACGCATTTATCTTTGCGCTGTTAGAGTTAACTTCGCCCTCGAACTCTTCTCGTTTTGACGTAGGCTTCTAATTAGGTTTCTAATTAATTATTATTCTGATTATCACCATAATTCGACATATTTTCCATATAATTCTTTTTTTTTTTTTTTTGGTAAAAAGTAAGAATAAAATTAAAACTGAGGTTTTCCATATAATTCATATTTTCCATATTTCCATATTTTCTATTTTATTTTCATTTCTTTATTTTCTATTTTCCTAATTTATTTTATTTCCTATTTTCTTTTAATTTCTTATTTAAATCAATTTCCAATTTCCTTATTTTTCCAATTTTCTAATTTTCCTTGTTTCATTTATTCTTTTCTTTTATTTCTAAAACTCTTTTGGGCATGTCTATGGTGCAAATTCAAATATCCATTGTAATTTATTTCTTATTCCTTTGTAATATTTCTTATTATCTTGTATGATTTATTTACTTGGCATTCACATGTAATTGAATCTAACATCCACTTCGACTCAATTGTTTGCTAAATTACGTGTTCACCGACATAGTCTAATCTCACATGCTAGGATTAATCTGTGTTTGTTGCATTGCATGCATTACATCGACGACATATCAAATATGAACGATTATCCTAATCATTATTAGAGGCCGCTATCGAGGCGGGCGAGATTAGGTGTTCGATTAAAGAGCTTCCTAATACGTACCCTCACCCCTTACTCCTGATCTCTTTGAACATCCGTGTTCATTGGCATCCATGAGAGTCATTCTAGATATATAATGCTAAGGGTAACGAGTTCTTAGTGTTCATGTCACTACTTTGTGTGTTGGCATGACACGAGGTATACGAACGGTTCCAATTTCCCATAAAAATTGGTGGCGACTCCACAAATGCACGCTTATTCAAGAGCTTCCGCGCGCGCCGCGGATGGCCCATGTCCACACATAGACACCAAAGAATTCATTTACCCTTAGCACTCTATGTCTAGAATGACTCTTGATAAGGTTTTTTTTCAGACGTTGGCCTATCGAAATAAATCCTAAATTACAACTAACTGGTAGCTAGTGGCAAAAAAGGGTCGAATCCACAGGGAGGCGAGTTAATTGTTCTATTTGCTAATATTTAAGTTCGTCTTAAAGGTAACCAATTTATTGAAGGATTTGTTTGTTTGGTTTGCTAAAACTAATTGCAATAAAGTAAATAAGACAAATTCAATAATATTAAAGAGTCTAGGGATTAGGTTCACTTGGTAGTCATTCGGGGGTCAAATTTAATTCATTAACAGAGCCAATTATGTTGTTTAAGGTTATATGATCGGTCGATTCAATATTCCCTTTAGATCTAATTTAACATGCGGCCGCTATCATTAAATTATCTCTATTCAGTTATCGCAGCCTATATTGATTCTAACCCGATCGGTGAAAGTCTTAATTCGCTATACTAGTCAATTAACCCTGGCTAGTAATTAACTAACTAGATGAAGAACAGTAAACTGAACAACAACGAATAAGCGATTTAACTATCAATTCATTAATTAATCCTCCTTCTCACAACCTAGATCCCCATTCACCCTAGATTAGAGGTTTAGCTACCCATATTAGAAAGAACAACAACAACAATAATTATGGAAGACATAATTAAAAGCATAAAAGATGAACAATAAATGAATGATTAATAATAGAGGAAAGATTAACAATAATACCGTAATAGAGAGTGCTAGATCCGAAAATAAGAGCAATGCACTAAACTAAGAGTTTTTAAAGAGTTTCTAGGGTAAATTCTATGTAGCTAGGTAAAATAAAGCGTAAAAATATCACAGGGTACGAATTGGGTATTTATAGTAAAAATAATCGATTTAAGAAAATTACAGAAAATTCCTCAAAATAGTGTGTACTCGATCGAGCCTGGGTTCACTCGATCGAGTACATTCCCAGTTGATAGAGTTCACTTGGGCTTGATCGATTATGCTCCCTGTTTCAGCTCTTTTCTTCTTGTTGTCTTCTTCACTTCTCTTCCTTTATTCTTCTAAATTCCCATGCTATGGTCCGTGTATTCCTTCACGCCCACTCCGCGGTGCTCATTTAATTCCTTTGCTCCACAAATGCATCATTCCTGCATTAAACACCAAATAGCGGAAGTATCGACATTCTAGCATAAAAGGCATGTAAATAATATAAACTCGCACGAAAACCGTATCAAAAGTAATTAAGAGGAGGCATAAATATGTATATAATTATGAATCATCAAATTCTCCCAAACCATCTCTTTGCTTGTCCTCAAGCAAAGCATCATACAATACAGTAGGCAATCATACAAATGGCGAATAAACAACTCAGAGCTAATGTTGATGCATATACAAATCCCAAGCTATCCATATCTGTAACAAAGTAATGACCATGGTGTAAAACAAATTCAAAGGCTCGGGTAACAGAAAACGTAACTTAAGTCTCATGTCACCGTACTATAGACAAATGCCAAATAAATTTCGATCTTGCAAGACAAATTAGTCGGATACTCGCGGATTTCACTCATGCACTCATAAATATGGGTAATTTATATGCGAGGATAGAAATAATTAGAAGCACTCACTCAACTTATGAAACATGCATGCAATCTAATGTGATATAAATGGTCGTGTGTCGTTATTGCTCATTAAAGCTTTCAACCAAAATATCTATATCTTTACAAACTACTCTTAGTAGAGTGGTAATCAAAGGTCGGATCCCAAGGGACGGGTATCGATTTAAGATTTCAATTGCAAATAGTTGTGTCTTAGGGTGTCACAATTTGGGTTGAGATGAGATGTAGTCTAAACTAATCAACAAGATGAATGAAAACAAAGTAAAGCAATTAAAGAGGTTTGTAAACAATTGATTATGGGCACAAGGGTGTCATGGGTTCATAAGGGAATCATGGAAATAGATCATACAAACATGTTCTCAAATAGATGCAAGCAACTTATTGTTATGATGGAATCGAGTTAGTGTATATCTTACAGTTCCTAGGAAGATTTAGGTCCTGGAGCCGAGTCGATCAAGACTATACAACACCTACAAGTCGACTTAGTCTCTTCCTATTCAACTCTATGCATGGTCTAACAAGGCTTGAGGTGGCTTATATCTTACAAGCCTCATTGAAAAGATAAGAGATGGGAAAAAAATGCAAGGTTTCATAGTCTAGCATTTCATCAAACATAACATGTGCATAGGTTGAAATCACAACAAGCAAGCATTCAATTATGAAAGCATATTAAATTAAGCATAGATCTAATCCCATGATTGATTTCCCTAATTCCCCATTAGCCCTAGCTAAGAGACTACTCACTCATGATCAAGTTTAACATGCTAATAAGGATGTCAATCATATTAACAAAGCAAAACATGATGAATAAGTAATGTAAATTAACAATAATTAAGAAAAGGTATAAGGGATTATACCACAACTTGAGATGATCCAAATATAAAGCAAAGAATAATAGAAGGAAACTTGATGATTGATGGAGAGTTGTCAATCCTCCAATAAACCCCAAATAATCTTCTAATTACCTAACTAAAACTAAGAACAATTGAGAAATTAAGGAAAGATTAAGATGTGATTAATATTAAAATGTGTATTGCAACTTGGATTAAGACTAAATTAAGAGATTAAAAGGAGATTAGTACTTGATTCTAAGGTTTATTGATGATAAGATGCTAATCTAGGTAGTAGAATAGGGTATTTATACTAAAATTAAGTACAAGGATTAGGGTTACTAAGGGTTTAAATGACGATTAAGACCCTAAGAGAAGCTTGATGATTTGCAAATCCCGTGGGACATACGCGGCATGAGTAGCAACTCCCCAGGGACACGCGAGTCCTGGCCTTGAGAATGCTCGGGTCTGTAAGGTGATCCGCTCGAGCTGGGCCTCCGGACGCCCAGATCCTGGGCTGAGACGCTCATCCTGAGCTCGGGACGCCCGAATCCTGGGACAAGGTTCTTCCTCTTATGTTGGCTTCCTAACAATCCATGGGGACTGTCTTAGGGACGCTCGGATCTTTCATCATTGCCCAATTCACTTGATTTATTTGCTTAGGCCTTTAGTATTGGTCTCCTCTTCAATGCTTGGTCATTAGATGCGATCCATTTAGGTCCATTTTTCTCCATAAATGCAAGGCTAGCAATCCTCTCCTACCAAGGACACAAAACCTCAAAAAATATGCAAAATGGGGAACTAAAGATAAGAAATGACCCTAATAATTGCTGGAAAGCATGGGAACGAGGTTAATTCGGGTCTCACTCCGCCCCTTCAACTCACAACAAGACATCCATGAGGTAAGATACCTTCTTGCAAGGCAAGGTGGGGCTTGCCAAAATGGCGATACATCCGAGCACTAAGCACACAAAACAAGTAATGGATGCATCTACGAAAAGGAATAGCCACTTTCCTCATCTAAGTGGCGGATATTATCTAAGAGGGAAGCAATCTAAGGGTACACACTCCATTATAGATATGGTTTCTTCAAGTTACAAAGCTTAGGAGAATACCAACAAATCACCTCCAAGTTGTGTCGAGCTAGGGTACCTTTGTCCTCAATCACTAAATGCTTTTGTCAAGAGTAGGCTCCCTATGGTGTTAGAAACACTGTAAGATCGCGGAATTCCCCTTCTTGCCTAGACAAGAAGAAGGGCCGTCCCCTCTCCACCATGCACAAAAGTGGAATCAATGGAAAAAAGGGATCAATATGATTTTGAGTTTCATAATGGGAGTTTGCTTTTGATTTGTTATTCCCCCAAAATTATTGTAGAATTTTGACATTTTAAGAACAATTTTTTGCCATTTCTTTGATGCTTGACATTTTGATACTTGGAAATTTTCATTTTTTTGCATTATTTGAACATTTTCAAAGTCACCCTAATTTGTAATGAGGGTGCTTTTATTTAAGAATAAGAGTTCTTATTTTTGTACTCCTCTTTTCTTTGATGCAATTTTGCAAACTTTTTGATTTTCATTTTGATGCTTAAACAAATTGAAAATTTTTGTGCCCATTCCCTTTTTGTTGTGAAATATATGATAGAAGTGGAAGATGGTTGCATGGTTTCAAGGGTCACCTTGGAATAAACGGTAGTCAAGGAGTTATCACACCACAAGGTACTCTTAACTAGGCCTTAATCCATGGGTCAAAGGATAGTAGCATGACACATCCTAGGGTGTTTTGGAGGTATTATAATGGGCAAAGTCACAAGAAGAAAAAGTATCTACAAGGGCCTTATATACATTTACCAAGCTTCCCAAATAGATGATTTCACAAAAGTTTCCTAGAGTGCAACTACATGCGATGATGCAACTAACATATATACAACCTAATGCAAATGCTTCTATCAACTAGTATGCCATATAAACTAAATGCAAGCTCTTAACACACATTAGTTTGTACCGCATCAACCAAAATAAAGCCACATTGTCATTAACGTATAAAAGGAGGAAGGAGATTTGGATAGATCATACCATGCGGTCTTCTATTTCCTTCATGCTTCGAATGTGGCGTAGTCGATCCAATGTGATAAGAGTGACAAACAAACATAAATATATACACAATATACAATTATACACTATAAAGGAATGAACATGTTTTTGGATTTTTGAGAAATTTTTATTTTTTTTTATCATTTTTCGAGTTTTAAATGCTAAGTTAGAATTTCCCATCCCCACACTAGTATGGGCATTGTCCTCAATGGCCAATACGATAGGAAATTATGCAATGAAATCTTTATGAAAATGCATGATTTCTAAACTAGTATGCAAACTATATGACATATATAACAAGTGATGAAATCTAATCTATCCTATATGATGCATGCTTTCGATTAGTCGGAGAGCCAAATTCAATTGACTCGTATTCCTTTTGAGTGAACTTCCCCAAACCGAACAAAACACTATTTATAGTGTAGAAAAGAGGGGAAGTTCATGCACAAGGTAAGTATGTAATGCATGAATTCTAATTTGTCATTTTGGATTTTGCAAATGGGAAGAAAATATTTATGTAAGATTCATTAACCTCTTATTAGACACTTCTAATAACTTTATAAATTTAGTTTAGTCATAAACTAACTAGATCTTATGCATGCATAACAATAAAATGCAAAGTAAGAAGAAAACTGATCAACTTACAATGAGGGCCGAAAGGTTAAACTAATTGGACACCTTCCTAATTAGTCTTCTTTAAGAAAATCCTAGTGCCCCAATGATGAACTTAGACCCAATGGTAGGATCTACTCTTCAAGGAATTGTATCAAGATAATCACCCTTAATACATGTACTAACTTGAATACTAGAATTAGTATATGAGCCCTTAAAAATAACAACTAATATTATTAGTTTACTACTTCTAGTAATCACTACAAGAAAAAATGAAACAGGCGACCGAAATTTGACGACTGAAGAAAGTAGTCGCCAAATTGGCGACTGATTTTCAAATTGGCGACTGAAATCAGTCGCCAATCTGGCGACTGACTTTTTTAAAAAGGGAATCAAATATGGCGACTACTTTTTTAAATTTGGCGACTGATATATGGGTAGTCGCCAATTTGGCACTGAAATTCAGTCGCCAAAATGAATTTCAGTCGCCAAATTTTTTTATACAAAGCAGCGCTCCTCTCTCCTACTTTACTCTTTACGAAACAAAAAAAAAGGACGAGCGATTGAAACAACGGCGACGACACCAACGAACAACACCACACAACCACCCTTCCATCGCCATTTCCACCGCTATTTCCACCGCCACATCCACCCTCTTTAATTAGGTTAGTTTTTTTTGTTTAATTTCAGTTTATATAGTTTAATTTGTTAGATTAATTTGTAGTTAGTTTGATTAATTTGTGGTTAGTTTGTTAGATTTATTTGTAGTTAGTATGTTAGATTAATTTGCAGTTAGATTTAGTTTAATTTGTGTTTGAATTAAAAGGGAATGATTATGAGGTTTGTCTTTAGGTTTAGGGTTATGGGGGGGGGGGGGGGAGGGGTTCGGCCGTGGGTGGGGTTGGTCGAGGGTGGATTGTGGTGGGCCGTGGGTGGGTGGGTCGTGGGTGGTGTTGGGTAGCTAAGTGAAACCGTCTCATTATCATTAGATTAAGCTAAGTGGAACCGTCTTAATTAATAATAATATTATTATTATTATTACTAAGTTAAGTGAAATCGTCGTATTATTATTAATATTAAGCTAAGTGAAACCGTCTTTTGCATTAATGGAATTAGCTAAGTGGAATCGTCTTTTGGATTAAGAGAAATTAGCTATTAGCTAAGTGGAACCTTCTTTAGGACTTGATTTTGATAAATTTAGTTTGATAATTCATGTTATTGATGAATTGAGGTTGAATAACCTTGTTTTTTTTGTTTTTCTTTTCTCTTTTCCGGGTTGTCACCGCGCTGCTAGGCACCACCGTACGCGGTAGCTGTTGCTTCTTGTTTTCTTTTCATTTTTGCTTTTACTTGATTAGGTAACCTCCTCTTACCAATTACCTTTTAAATTTACTAATTTTAGTTCAAATTATGCTACGGACTTTAGGATAGAAACCTTTATTATGTGGTTGAATTGTGCTCTTGATTGACTTAATTAATTTAGTACTTGATTGTGTTGTTGTTTAATTTGATGTTGACTTAGTACCCGTTCAAGAATTACTCATTAGGAGTAATTCTTGAATAGTCCCCATTTTGGGACTGTCTTTGTACGTTTCAAGTCATTTAGGTAGTAAACACGTACTTGTGATTTATTAATGAGGAATGAGTTTGGTTGCGATCCCTTTAATGTTCTCCGAATACATGTATATGTGGAGTAATTAGTTATTCTACATTGATGTGTATTTGGAGAACTGAAGGGAATTGCTGCCGAATTTTTTCCTCATTAATAAATTACAAGTGTGTTTGCTAGTGACTTGAAACTTACATTGACGGGTTTAGGTTGGAGTGATAAGGACCCCATTCGAAGATGGATTACTTATTGACAATATTTATATATTGTTTTCATATGTTTATTGTATAATGTGGAGTATAATGTTTAAATTTTGTATGTAATATTATTGTTATTTTTTAAAAATGTTTAAATTATTGTGGGGTCTTCTTTAGATTGAAATGAAGAGATTGGAACGTTCATGGATGTATGAAGGAAGATTAGACCATTCCAATAAGAAAAGACGTCCTACCGCTAGATTTATAATGGGTGTTAGCGAGTTTATTGAATTTGCTAAACAACAAGATGAATATGACTTGGTAGACAAAAAACTTAGGTGTCCTTGTGCCAAATGCAAAAACCTGAAATACCAGCTTGACATTGTAGTAGAAGAACATCTCATTATAAATGGGTTTAAGCCAAATTATTACAATTGGATTTCACATGGAGAAGCATATTCTCCAATTCATGAACAAGCTCACACCCAACAAATACAAAATGATGAGAACCATATAGAGAGATGGTTGTTGATGCCATGGATTCCACTATTTTTAATAGTGATGACCAAACAACCATTTCTGAAGAACAACCGCCACACCCACAAGCAAAAGCCTTTCTTGACATGTTAAAAGCCTCAGAAAAACCCTTGTATGAAGGAAGCAGAATGACATTGTTACAAGCCGCTTCTAGGCTAGTTACCTTGAAATGTGAGTTTAATATGCCATTTGTTGCTGTTGATGGCATTGCCTCGTTCCTTGAGGAATCTTTCCCCGATGATAGTATCATGACCCGAAGTTTCTATACTACCAAAAAAGTAGTTAAAGGTCTTCAGTTACCGCATGAAAAGTTTGATGCATGTCCTGAAGGATGTATGCTATTTTGAAAAGATGATGCTTTGCTTGAAAAATGTAAAGATTGTGGGGCGGATAGATATGAGACAAGTGAAGGAGATACAGTTTTGGTGTTGAAAAAAGGCAACGGTAGTAAGAGGGCCAAAAAGAGTAAGAAACCAATAACATGTAACCAATTGTTTTACTTTCGTCTCGCACCAAGACTTCAAAGAATCTATGCCACCAAAAACATTGCCGAACAAATGAGATGGCACAAAGAAAACCCACGTGCTCCGGGGAAGATGAGTCATCCTAGTGATGGGGAAGAATGGAAACGATTTGATCAGATGTATCCTGATTTTGCCAAGGAACCCCGCAATGTACGACTTGGCTTGTGTACGGATGGATTTGATCCTTTCGGTAATTTTGGGAGGAAGTATTCTTGTTGGCCTGTTATGGTCACACCATACAATTTACCACCTTGGTTATGTATGAAAAGACCATTTATCTTATTGTCACTTATTGTTCCCGGACCAAAAAGCCCGAAACGTAATTTGGATGTTTATTTACAACCATTGGTGGAGGAGTTGAAATATTTATGGGAAGTTGGGGTGGAAACTTATGATGTGTCTAAAAAACAAAATTTTCAACTTAAAGCTTCCCTTTTGTGGACAATAAATGATTTTCCCGCCTATGGTATGCTATCTGGGTGGTCTATACAAGGACAAAAAGCATGTCCTTGTTGCATGGAGGAAAGTAAAGCATTTTGGCTTCCCAATAGCAAGAAAATAAGCTGGTTTGATTGTCATAGATGCTTCTTACGAGAGGGAAATCCACATAGGAGGAACCAGAGCACATGAAAGGTATTTAATTAACTTGTTTTGTTATTTGTATTAATTAGCATATACTCTCTTATATTATAAATAATATCAGTAACTTATTAGTTATGATTTCATATGTGTAATTGCAGGTGACAAGTATGAAGGCTTAATAAAGCATACCAAAAGTGAAGCTTTTCAGACGAAGTCTAAGCAAGCATCCCTCTGAAGGAAAAGTAGATCTATATACTTACATATTCATATATGTTTTAATTTAATTTGTCATAAAATTAATGATTGATCTTATGCATGCAAACATTAAAACAAAATAAGGAAGAAACATTGTTCTTACATTGTGATTTTTGGTTTAATGGGCACAAGAGAGATCACCTTTCTCTCTTGTTCTTGAGCTTTCCCTTTTGGATGAACAAAGACCCAAGTGTAGGATCTCTCCCAAGGATTTATACCCAAAGCTTACTCTTAATTAAAATTAATACTATGAATACTAGATAATATTAATTTTGTAGAAAAATGACCAAAAAATATTATAAAACACTTAATATTTTCGATTTTGGGAGAAGGAAGAATGGGAGCTTTTTATCTCTCTAAAACTCAAAGAATTAGAATAATGAAGAATGAATTAATCACACAAAACATTTTGTGTATATTAGATAAAATAAAAGGAAAAACCACTCAAAAACCGGGTGGTAGGGGGGGGCATTAAGGGAGCCAATGCATGCACTTATTTATCTTCACAAGGTAAACTAGGGTTGCATGGCTACTAAAGCAAGTAATCATTATGTTTTCCACTTATAATGTAAACACAATATTTAGCTTAAAACCCCTCTTAATTTCGGTACATTAGATAATATGGATTCCATATTATTTTTGTCAATTTGTCAATATGTCACATGTCATATGTTACATAAATTTGTTATGTATTTTTAACATATTAAAAATCAACGTATTAATAAAAATATACAAAAATTGACTTAGTAATTCATAATCACTTGTACCAAAAATATTTTACCAATTTATAAATCACAATAAATTGTATTTATAATAATTCATTCAATTTAATTGTTTCCTTAAACAATAATTTCATCTGAGTAATGATACAAATCAATTACTCAGACCGTATCTCATTTAATCAAATTTCAATGTGATACGTAAATTTTACTTCCAAAATCGTCCGTCAATTTTCAAGTAATTTAATTAACTCGTAACGTTATACGATTAATTAAATGATCAATTAAGAGTGTTGCCCTATAGGTATGACCTAGGGGTCAATCGATCACCACCGTCGCACGACGAGAATGTCAAACTCTAGTCGACCAATCATTACCGATATATGTTGACCAGTTGACGGTAAAAAAAAATTACTTCCCAATTGTATTCTTTATAATGAGATTTAAACATGTGATCATCATGATCAACAGTCGTGATCGCATTATTGTCGGAGGACACATATTCCAACAATCTCCCACTTGTCCTCGACAAGTGTGCGTCACCAATTCTCTTGTCCTATTACTATCTCCCACTCAATGCAAGGTGTCTTTCAGGTCGTACTTGCAAGTGATCATATCGAGAGTGGTTTCCTCGATCTGGAGAATAACTGATTGACCGGATTTATCCACCATGGATACATTCCGAGCGTGGCCACGCATTTCCAGTTCATTACTCCTCGAGTGGCCCTGAGATATTGTTATAACCCTGACTAGGGGTGGACAATTCCTATCGCACTCATTCCCTTCGACTAGCCACAGCCATCATAACCCAAAATATGCCCATTTGACCCCATTTACGAAGGTCGGAGTAACACAAATCAAAGTTAATCTGAAACTGTACCATCTTAGGCGAATAGTCTTTAGTCAAAAGAATCGACTCATTTGAATACTATAGCAGCTCTCGCCACGACCAGGCTATATAAATTTGCCAGAACTCTATAAGTTGTCATTAGGCCCGACAAAATGTTCCTAACAGTCTGCCTATGTGATCGACTAGTCATCTCACATGACTCTATGGCACTTGAACTTGCCATCAATCACATCACACTCTAGTCACTTCGAGACGTCACCTCATACAAGTAACTATGGGCAAATACAATGTTAATCCGTGTTCACTTTAACGGGGTTCAATTGTCTCCACAACCCGTTTGGATGCAACAAAGTACAAGGTGAGTTAATAATAACTCAAACAACAAATGTCGACATCACACTCGGGTAGTCAATATCATATTACAACCTTGTGATGTATATCGTAAGTGTAAACACTTATTGATTGCGATAGAAGTTTAACATGTCATGTGTCCATGTGTTCAAACTTCTTATAATCGCATTTTCCTTTACATTCATGTTCTCTCTCATAGCATGAATCTTACCAAGTACACATCAAGGTTCCCGACCTCGGTTTTGGTTCTTTATCTTGAAAGAACTTCCTTATCGATTATCATATAATGAACGAATTTGCGGTGAATGATATAACTTGTACTGATCAAGTACTCCATCCACACACAATGCACTAGGTACATGTTTTGTAGAGTCTTGCAACAATTTGTCAAGATTATTAGCCTAGCACTTCTTACAAGTCCTAGCTTAGTTAGGAAAGATTAGTTTTGAGTAACTTCTTATTCAACTAAGTATCTTTCCAATAACCTCTTATCTCTCCTTTTGATTTGAAAAGTTAGGATTTCCATAAATCTTTACGTGTGTTCGAACTTTCTATAATATGTGCAACCTCTAAACACATAATAGAGTATTCCGTCAAACACCGAAATCGCTCATCGGATTCTACTTGAGAATTCATGACGTTTCTATTATGGCTTACAAATGAATCATCATGCTCTTATGCATATGATTCACTATTGGACATGTGCATGATTATTCTAATGGCGGAAACATTAGTTACCAATAATCATGAGATCAACCATTCATAGGTTCAATGAACGACCATGACTGCTAATGGCAATTCCATTTTCATCTATATGAATAACCTATGTGTATTTTGATATGATGTGTATTTCTTAATACTAATCCAATATTTCTTGTCGTAATTGGATTCATAATAGTCCAAATTCATCCAGAATTGAAAACTCAAAACTTCCTCTATGAAGGAAGGTGTTAGCCTGTCATTCTTTAATGAGTGGTGAGTTGTAAACATTCAAAGGATGATAGCTCCCACTAAATTCCATGTCTTCACATGATAATTTCCTAACTCCCACTCAATTCCACATATTTCGAAATTGACTTCTCAATCGAAACTTTTCAAGAATTGAAATATAAATTGCATTGCCAAGTTATTAAGACAAAACCATATATGATCCCATCATATCCCTTCAAAATACCTATTTCGAAGAGGTCTCATTTTAATCTTACGGAAAGAGATTTTAAATCTCTAACACACTCATGTCATAATGATGTGTAGCAATGTCATTATTCAAATATAAATAATATCTAGAATACGTCCTTCGAAATACCCTTTCGGAAGGAGGTTTAACCATTTCATAATGAGGTTAAGCAATGACATTTGCGTGGTTAAAACTTGGCTATTGAAGATATCGGTATATCAATCTTTGCAACTCGATCATAACTAGTATGTTACTATGATTCATTTAAGCTCTTAATTAAATCTCAAGGTTGAAACTATTGGTCAAAATTTATCATATAGAACTTAGTCAAAAACTTGTTAAGACTTTACATTAGTCATTTTTCTTCTAAAACTTTCTTTTGGTCTCCTCGTGTAGTTATCATAAGAATATGTTCTTTCGATTACTTCACTTGGTCTCTTTTGTCATATAGAACTTACTTGAGACCATAGATCTCATCTATTTGGTATACTATGTAAATAGATATACCTTCATTCAAATCATTCTTTCTTGCGTAGATCTTCATTTACACAAGTACACAATTTTTATCTTGTCTCGTATGTTGTGTCCTCATTTTTCTCCCACTCTATCTTTAGAATAAATACACTATAGATTCAAAGATAGCATATGAGACACAAATAATGATGTTGAAGTTATAAGGAGAACTATCTCATAGATTGACTAATAGTTTTAGATTTCATATGTGTACTTGGTGATTGAAATACCTTTAAGAGAGTTCATAGACTCAAAATCGCTTTATAAATGATCATACACAAGCCTTAAGCATGTGGACATATAATGAAACCCGTCATTATATTTGTCTATTAGATCACTTTAAGTTATATGTTTCTAAGAACAAGCATTTAAACATGAATTTTAGAACAAAAGGATAAAATGATAAAACGGGTGACTTGGGTTTCAAACCAAGTCACCATTATCCAAATACAACCCATTATCCAAAATACCTTTCCATGTCGAACACGGAACCTTAAGGTTCTAAAATCCAAAACATAATTTAAAATAAGACAATGAAAAGCAAAGCTCCATGAAAGCTATCCCTAGCTTCTTGATGGTTTCTCATGCTTGCTTTTCCTTTCCCTTGTCTTTGCTTGGTGGAGGCCCTATTTACAATAAAAAAGGGAGATACATTATCACAACTTTGCATCATAATACCATAGTTGAATTAGAAACATAAAAGAAGGATAGTCATTTACCTACTGGAGTAATCTTTCCAGCCTTAATATCACCAAGGTATTTGGAACAATTTCTTTTCCAATGTCCCATACCATTACAATAATGGCATTTATCAAGAGGACCCTTCTTGATTTTTGAAGTGCTAGCTTCACAAGTCTTAGCTTTGGTGAATGTGGGAGTTTGCTTCTTACCCTTCCTCCCATTCTTCTTGAACTTCCCCTTACTCTTAGTGCTTATGTTAAGCACATCTTTTGGTGGGTTCACATTTAACCCCATGTCCCTCTCGACTTGCACAAGTAACTTGTGCAATTCTTCAAGAGACACATCCTTGTCTTGCATGTTAAAATTCACCCGGAATTGAACATATGCTTTGACTTTGGACAAGGAGTGTAGAATCCTATCTACAATGAGTTCTTTGGGGATTTCAACCTTTTGAATTTTCAAGGTCTCGACAAGCTCCTTGAGTTTGAGCACATGAGGGCTAACCTTTTGGCCCTATTTGAAGTCGAGATCAAAGATTGCCGCGGCCGCCTCATATTGGACGATCCGCGGAGTTTGTGAAAACCTTGTCACAAGCTTGGAGTAAATCTCATTAGCATTGCCCATTTTAAAGGCTCTCCTTTGGAGGTCCGCCTCCATCGCAAATATCAAGACATTTTTCATTGCGGCGGACTCCTTTTGGTAAGCCTCATATGCTTCCCTAGTGGCGGCGGTCGACCTAGTAGTAGGTTCGGGTGGAGAGGCCTCGGTAAGGTAACGAAACTTGTCGTCACCTTGGGCGGCCAATTTGAGTTGGGCATCCCAATCGGAGAAATTTGACCCATTCTTTTCAAGTTTACATCGATCCATGAAGGATCGGAGCCAAGAAGTATTAGCGAGAGGCGTGGCGTTTGGTGTTGGTGTTGCCATTAGTTATGAGAAAAAGAAGTGGTCTACAAAACAAAATATAAGGATTAAAACAAATGTCGTTTTAATAATAATACCCGTAAAATGTATGATTTAAACAAGTTTTATGCATTTTTCTAGTGACCTCTACCCAACTAGATAAATGATTCCAAGACCCAAATTCATATCAACTTAGGCACGGGGTAGCCGATGAAACCTTTATCAATATAACTCGGTGGATTAACCTTTTAATCGATTCTACTTTTAGAACTCTTGGTCGATAAAATTACTCTAATATTTATCTATAGCCCAAAACACATCAACAAGGGCACGGGGTAGCCGTGAAACCCTTATCAATAACTTTTGTTGAGTTCAATCCAAATTTCGAATAAATGTGTCCATTATCCAAACCCACATTAACTTAGGCACGGGGTAGCCGATGAAACCCTTATCAACATGAATTCGGTGGATAGACATTTATCACCCACTTCCACTACGTAACAAGGTTTGTACTCCGGGGTAGCCGAGTGCACTCCCTCGCGAAATAGGTTTTCATGGTTTCTACTATTTGGTAAGGCTATGTCTCAATTGATTGTTTTAGCGAGAGGTCATGTCAATTCATTATCTATCACGCTTTAAGTGAACTAAAGCGGTGAACTACGATAATTTTAATTGACACGGTCGATTAACTCGATGAAAGAAGATGTATGTTTTAGTTATGGCGATTTAGCGATGCATGCGACATAAAATAAAATGCAAGCATAAAAATAAATAAATCCTAGTATGGCCTTTCCTAAAATAGAAAAACTACTTAACTATTACATATTCGGAAACCAACTCCATTGGTCCCTTGAACTTCGGTTGTGACACGCATCTCGAGGTAACACCGTCTTTATGTATCGCCATTCTTGAAGAAATCCGTCTTTGGGAACTCCGGAATGAATAAAATTACATAATAAATTACATAATTTCCTATTATACATTTGTAACTAAAATAAAATAAATCTATTAAATTACAAAACGGTGATACGAGATCACAATAAAATTACAACCGAATCGATATTCCCATACATTTCGGGAAATACCAATTAAAATCTAAGGCCATACTAAGTAAAATTACATAAATTAAAATTATGACAATCTTAAAGAAAAATGCAGCATTATAATATGTAATTAGCCAATATCGTATATTACTCGGTTTTTACGGATTTGCGTGACTTCAACATTTTATAATCACAAAAATTTCATAAATTCATATTTATGCATAAGTTAATTACCCTAACCTCTTAGGACTCAAAATTTAGTCTTCACTAATTATTTGACCATAATTAACTCATCTTTATAAAATTGTTCATTAATGGACTAAAAATTACAAAAATAAGCTATAAACTTCAAATAAATCACAAAATTTCAAATAAATTCAAAATTTGAAATTTAAACTCATGAACATTCTGGAAAAATACCATGACACTCATAATGTTCAAAATCTTAGGTTAAAAATTTCGAAATTTTTCCGGAAAAACAATGTTGCGGTTTATCGGTTTTTAATAAAATAATCATAAAAACATGGGAAAAATTATATTCATTAACTTTTCAATTTTAGATCTGAAAAAGATAATAAAATGCAACATATAACGTTTTTCCTTAGTCATAGATTATGTTTTATTAATTTTTCACTAATAATGTCACTATTTATGCTATTTTTCTTCAAAAATCCATAAATCATGCAAAAAGACTTCATTATAGCCCATTATCTTACACACATCTTGTAAAATTGCATGTGACAACATACTAAATTTCTATGACCAGATTCAAAATTTATCTCATATTAACCTATTTTTCACCTAAATCCGAATTTAATAATGAAAAATCCATTTTTCGAGCATAACAAGTCCAAAAATTATGAAAATTTAAAGGTTATCTCAAAATAATATATTTGACAACATATCCAAAAATCACTGGAAAATTCAAAGTATAGCTAATTTTAGACTGAAAATGACATTTTTAGTCATAAAATCACATTTAAATGCCATTATTGTATAATATGAACAATAAAAATCCGTAAATTTAACCAAAATATCCTAAAACATTTTAGGACCAGAAATTTTAACATGCATGAATTAATTTCGTGATATATCATAATAACACAAATTTTACAAGTTTTATATGTTAATCTTTATAACTTGGAAAAACTTTTAACCGATTTGCATGCAAACAACCATGGCTCTTGATACCGATTGAAGGAAAAGTAGATCTATATACTTACATATTCATATATGTTTTAATTTAATTTGTCATAAAATTAATGATTGATCTTATGCATGCAAACATTAAAACAAAATAAGGAAGAAACATTGTTCTTACATTGTGATTTTCGGTTTAATGGGCACAAGAGAGATCACCTTTCTCTCTTGTTCTTGAGCTTTCCCTTTTGGATGAACAAAGACCCAAGTGTAGGATGTCTCCCAAGGATTTATACCCAAAGCTTACTCTTAATTAAAATTAATACTATGAATACTAGATAATATTAATTTTGTAGAAAAATGACCCAAAAATATTATAAAACACTTAATATTTTCGGTTTTGGAAGAAGGAAGAATGAGAGCTTTTTATCTCTATAAAACTCAAAGAATTAGAATAATGAAGAATGAATTAATCACACAAAACATTTTGTGTATATTAGATAAAATAAGAGGAAAAACCAAATGGTTTTTCCTCTCTCAAAAACCGGGTGGTAGGGGGGCATTAAGGGAGCCAATGCATGCACTTGTTTATCTTCACAAGGTAAACTAGGGTTGCATGGCTGCTAAAGCATGTAATCATTATGTTTTCCATTTATAATGTAAACACAATATTTAGCTTAAAACCCCTCTTAATTTCGGTACATTAGATAATATGGATTCCATATTATTTTTGTCAATTTGTCAATATGTCACATGTCATATGTTACATAAATTTGTTATGTATTTTGAACATATTAAAAATCAACGTATTAATAAAAATACGTCATATACAAAAATTGACTTAGTAATTCATAATCACTTGTACCAAAAATATTTTACCAATTTATAAATCACAATAAATTGTATTTATAATAATTCATTCAATTTAATTGTTTCCTTAAACAATAATTTCATCTGAGTAATGATACAAATCAATTACTCAGACCGTATCTCATTTAATCAAATTTCAATGTGATACGTAAATTTTACTTCCAAAATCGTCCGTCAATTTCAAGTAATTTAATTAACTCGTAACGTTATACGATTAATTAAATGATCAATTAAGAGTGTTGCCCTATAGGTATGACCTAGGGGGTCAACTGATCACCACCGTCCACGACGACGTAATGTCAAACTCTAGTCAGCCAATCATTACCGATATATGTTGACCAGTTGACAGTAAAAATTACTTCCCAATTGTATTCTTTATAATGAGATTTAAACATGTGATCATCTTGATCAACAGTCGTGATCGCATTATTGTCGGAGGACACATATTCCAACACCCTCAACAAAAAAGGAGGAAAGGAAGATGCCGTGAACGAGCATACTCATTTCGCGGGTTCACGATCGTTCTGGGATCGTGTATTGGGTGTAAGTTTGTCTATTATTTCACACTTTTTTTGGGTTTCAATGCAACATGTTTATTTTATGTTAGATTTTTTGTTGATTTTACAACATGTATGATTTTTTTTTCATTCCATAAGGAAAGAAGAAGTCAAAGCCGATTGCGACGGTACCGGAACTGTTTCTGGACACGCATTCCAGGGTTGACCACAAAGGGGTTAGAAGTTGGACTATGCCAAAAGACAAGCAATTATATGTAAGTTTTCCCTAACACTTAATTTTTGTTAATTTATTCTCTTTTAAAATGTCGTATATTTGTTTAATATTGTAGGAAGCATTTGAACAAGAAAAAGCCGCCAATCCAGAAAAACCGGATAATGACATATGGTATGAGTTGGTGAATGGCTTCAAGAAAGGGCACGTGTATGGTACCAGAAGTTCAACACCGGCTTTCTATGAGAAAACGCGTAGAAGATCGACTTCAACAATTCCCAGCAACACGTATCAACCGGGAATTATTAGTCAACTTCAAGCTCAAGTAAGAGAGCGTGATGAACGTGATGCCAAACGTGATGAAGAATTCCGCCAAATGAAGGAAAGAATGGAAATGTTTGAGAATTGGTGGCAAGGTTGTAACCCCGGACCTAGACCCAACTACGATCCAAATGATCCGCATGGTCCACAAGAGGGGAGTGGAGCCGGTGTTGGCTTCCAAGTAAGATGATTTTAGCATGTAAGCTTGTAAAACTTGAACTTTAGACTTGAACATTAGAATAGCTTAGCTTGTAAAACTTTCATTTTCAATATATGAAATGAAGTTTGAGAAAATAGGAGGTGTTGGGTTGAAATGTATGGTGTTGTGTGTGTTGAAATTTGGGATGTATGGTGTTGTGGAACATCGGTTTGTATACAGATTGTAAATATTTAGCTAGCAATGAAAACGAAAAAAACCACCAAAACATACAGTGGCTTTGGCGACTGAAAAGGGATTTGGCGACTGAAATTCAGTCGCCAAATTGGCGACTGATTAAGAGTAGTCGCCAAAATGGCGACTGAATTTCAGTCGCCAAAGCTCTTATTCAGTCGCCAAAATTTCTCAGTGAAACTGGCTACGTCACCCAAATTTGGCGACTAATAGCAAATTTAGCGACTGAAATTCAGTCGCCAATTTGGCGACTACCTCAAATCAGTCGCCAATTTGGCGACTATTATTTCAGTCGCTATTTTTGTCATTTGGCGACTGATTTTTCAGTCGCCAAATTTGGCGACCGACATTAGTCGACAAATTTAGAAAAGGCGACTAAGGTCCGCGACTGACGTTTGGCGACTGATTTCAGTCGCCAAATTGATTTTAGCGACTGATTTCAGTCGCCAAAATCGGTCGCCTGTTTTAATTCTTTTTGTAGTGAATGATAGAATAATATTAGAGATTTGTGAGTTTTTACTTCTTAAGTTTTCTACAACCATTAGAAGGAGTAATTAATTATCCATCTAATAATATATATAAGAATGAATTATGTAAATTAGAAGAGAAAAAACTCTCCCACTTTACAAGGGGTGGCTGGGTTGGTATGGGTAGTAATGCCCAATACTTTTTCAAGTTTCTCTTCTCAAGAATCTAGGCATGTAACCCTATGGTTAGTAGGGTATGATTGTGTTCCCTTCAATTAAATGAACACAACACAAGCAACCCCTATACCCTCTTTTACACGGCTCAATGGGACTTAAAATGGTCCATTTTAAGTTTGTCAATTGTTCAATTTGTGTAGTGTGACATATTGGACATGTTACTAGACATGTTATTAAATAATGCATTTTTAACTTATTAAAAATCATTATATTAATAAAATAAATCACATACAAAAATTAACTAGTAATTCATGATTACAAGTACTTAAAATGGGTCATAGAATTATAAATCACAACAACTTGTATTTATAATAAACCATTCATTCTTATTTTAATTGTTTCATAAACAATAAATAAACCTAAGTAATAAAACAATTTATTTACTTAGTACGAATCTTATTTAATCGAATTATAATAAGATACGCATTCTTACTCACAAAATCATTTGTTCAATTTTAAGGAATTAATTAACTTATATCAACATACAATTAATTAATCAATTAAAAGTGTTACCCTAGAGGTATGACCTTAAGGGATCAACTGATCACCACCGTTATACGACAGTAATGTCAAACTCTAGTCAGCCAATCATTAATGATTAATGTGGATCAGTTGACAATAAAAAATTACTTTCCCTCATGCATTCTTAATATGAGATTTAAACATGTGATCACATTATTGTCGAGGACACATACTCCAACAATTTATCATCAACTTGGTGTTGCTAAGGTGGAAAATAGTCCTTAAATTTTACAAGAACACCGATAGAATCGAAACAATTTATGATAAACTAAGTAAGAAAAGCATGTGAAATTTTGACATGAAAAAGTGAAAGGGAATTGAAGAGCTTCACCTAAGCCATGGTGGGTGCCTCTTGCCCGCTCCACCATGCCAATGAACATCTTCACTAGTTGTCATCCTCCCCTCCAAGATCGTTATCCCATTGAGTTCTTGATTCATCGCTTTCGTAAAAGTCCACAAATTCATCACCATCACTATTGATCTCCACCGTGTTGGCACCACTTGACCCCGCTCCTTCCCCATCTCTATTACGATGTGCTCCACTGTTTGCATGCTCCGAATTTGGTAAGAGAATTTCTATTTGATCCCAAGAGGGGAGCATCCCCTCTTCGTTAATGTGTCCTTGATGAGCCATCCGGTGGAATTGAGGATAAAGAGCATAATAGTTATCCACTCTATCTTTGTATTGTTGGCGGTCCAAGGCTTGGAGTAGACCCGTTGCAAAATCATCTTGAGGAAGGGTGAATGGGTTAGGATAATTGTAAGGTTGATATAGAAAGAGGTATGGTGGGATGGTAATATTTTCTTGACCGGTCACTTGGGGCTCACTTTATTGTTGTTGAGTGGGAGGTAGGGCTTGGCTTGCTTGTCTTGAATTTGTTGGTACAAGGTAGGATGACACTCGAGAAAGGGACCCCTTCTAGGTGAAAATCTTGATAGACCTTCCATTGGAAGAGAAAGAGGGCTGCTTCCCTTGGTGAGCCACTTGATTCTTTGTTCATAGCCTTCATAAGCAATCCAATGGTGATGTTGGAAGAGTAGCATTTCATTGATCTTAGTAGAACCCGGAAGACGTACATACGTGTTGTTGTTGTTGAAATTTGGGTTAAAAAACTTGGCAAGTCCAGTCACTAACCCACCATTGACAATGTGAATCATGCCACTATCATCTCCATTCCGAAATCGCGCCCACCTTTCAAGGAGCACCAATGGGGCGTTGAAATGATAGCCACTCTTTCCTTGTATCTTCAAGTAGGACTCTATGAAGGTGAGATCAAGCTCGTTTACTGTTGCGGGGCCGCAGCGAGCAAGTAAAGTGCTTGCTATAAACCGATAAGTAAGCCGGATGATAGGATTTTGTATAAAAGAGGCCGAACAATCTTTGAATTTGGACAAATCACGACCTGTCAATGCTCGCCAAAGCGGTGCTACACTATAGTTCCGGGGTTTTGAGGAACGAGTAGGAGATACATTAAGTCCAAATACATCCGCAAATTCTACAAGGGTCATCATTCTTGTTGTGTTCTCAAGTCGGAATTCAACACAAATCGTCTTGTTTAGGGTGGGGATTTTCAGGAAACTCAGGAATTCAAGAACTAATGGTCAATACGTAAGCTCATGCATGTGGAATAATGTCGAAAGACCAAAAAGTTCGAAGAATGCCTTGGTTTGGTAGTAATCCCTAATTTCCTTAATGTCTCATGGCAAACAAATTTTGTTGGGAGAATATTCTTACCTAAGAGACGGTGGAAGATGATTCTCTAAGCATCATTAACAAACTCGATGTTTGAGAACTCATTTAACCTTGAAAGATCGATGATTTTTTCGTTTTCCCTTCTCAATGTGTTGAGATGAGAGGTGGAAGAGCTCCCTACGACCCTTGTTCTTCTCTTTTCTTTTGGTAAGGATCCCCTTGATCTCATCTTGAATGTAGATCAAGAGTTTTGCTTGTCTAAGATGGAACATTAATCTTTGTATTGTAGATCCTTTTGAAACCCTAGGTTTTGGGTATCTTCATTTGAAAATGAAATTGGGTGTTTTGAGTGTTTGGGAGAGGATTCTTTGTTTTATTGAGGGGGAAAGGATGACGTGTTTTAATGTGTGTGGTGGAAAGAAAGGTATGTTTTCGAAAATAGCAGAGTGGCACGGGAGGGAGGCGCACGGATTGGAGTCGGCTCGCCCGTCTTAACACCTGGGACGGCCGTCCCAGCTTTCAGGACGCTCGGATTTTAGAACAGCGAGAAAATCTCCATCTGGAGGGATAGCGGGGACGCGGGTCCTGTTAGTCTGCATAGATTCTTTTCCAGGGAAAATTTCTTTGGCAAAGTAGTCAAGGATGCGCGGATTGCTATCAGTACGCCCGTCTCAGCACCTGAGAAGCCCGTCCGGACTATAGGACGCCCGAATCTTGTAACAACACAGAATTCTTGATCCATTTTCTTCACAGCTCCCATGAGCCGAGCCTAGCCGTGGGGATCCTCCTTTTTGCTCTTCTTTTTCCTTCTTTCATGAATTGACAAGGGTGCTTCCCCACACTTGAATTGTCATATCCTTCACTCATCAAACAAGATTAGTAACACTCCCTCACTAACTCTCATGCCAAAATCATGCTATAAGGAAGTAAAGTGCAAATGCAATGAATTTAAAATAAAAGTAAGAAGGCTTAGTATATTTACAAGTGGTGGTTTAGGGAGGACTCCACCAAACTCTCTCTCATTTGATGGTTTCGTAATGGTGGGAGAGGCTCGAGGCGGATGACCTCTACTTCTCCAACGAATGCTCCTTCATAGTAAGGTTTTAACCTTTGTCCGCTGACCTTGAATTTGTTTCCATCTTCCGACTTTATCTCAAAGGCTCCATACTTTCCCACTTCGTTGATCACATAGGGAACCATCCATCTCGAATTTAACTTCCCGGGAAAAAGTCGATATCATGAGTTGAATAGAAGGACTTTGTCTCTTTTGTGCAAGGCCTTTTGCTTAATCCTCTGGTCATGAAGCAAATTGGTTCTTTCCTTATAGATCTTTGTATTCACGTAAGAGTGTAGTCGTAATTCCTCCAACTCTTGAATTTGCAAGATCCTCTTCTCACCACTTAGCTTAAGATCAAGATTCAGAGCTTTGATTGCCCAAAAGGCTTTGTACTCCAACTCAATTGGTAAATAACACGCCTTTCCATAGACTAGCTTGTAAGGAGAGGATCCTATGGGAGTTTTATAGGCTGTGCTATAAGCCCAAAGAGTGTCATCAAGCTTCATGCTCCAATCCTTACGAGTCTTCTTAACAACGTTCTCAAGAATTTGCTTGATCTCTCTATTAGAAACTTCAACTTGACCACTTGTTTGAGGATGGTATCTCAAGCCGGTTCTATGTTGAACACCATACTTTGTCAAAAGAGATGATAGCTTCTTTTCATGGAAGTGTGTCCCTCCATCACTAATAATCACTCTAGGAACTCCAAATCTGGGAAAGATCACTTTCTTGAAAAGCTTAGTAACCGTTTTTGCGTTATCGGTTGGGGTAGCAATTGCTTCTACCCATTTGCACACATAATCAACGGCTACTAGAATATACTTGTTTCCTTGAGAGGATACGAATGGTCATTGGTAGTCAATTCCCCAAACATCGAAAATTTCTACCTCCAATATTCCTCTTTGTGGCATCTCATTTCTCCAAGAAATGTTTCCGGTTCTTTGGGAAGGATCACAATGGAGAATAAATTCTCTAGCATCTTCAAACATGGTAGGCCAAAAGAAGCCCGATTGTAGGACTTTGGCAATTGTTCTTCGTGCTCCATGATGTCCTCCATATGGTGATGAATGGCATCCTTCTAAAACACCTTGAACTTCCCATTGGGGTACACACTTTCGGTAAAGTCCATCACTACATTCCTTGTATAGATTGGGATCATCCCAAAAGTATCTCTTCACTTCAAACAAGAATCTCTTTCTTTGATTGTAGTTCAAGTTTGGGGGAAAAACTCCCTCCATAATGTAATTGTCATAATCGGCGAACCATGGTGTTGTGTGTTTCTCGAGTTGTGAATGGATGGCAATCAAAATATCATTGGGAAAAGAGTCCTTGATTGTCTCTTCCTCATTATCATGGAATCGAATTCTTGATAAGTGATCCGCTACCACAGTCTCGACTCCCTTCTTATCCCTTATCTCCAAATAAAATTATTGAAGTAGCAAGATCCACCTCAATAATCTTGGTTTTTATTCTTTATTTATCAAGACATGTCTAAGAGTACGGTGATCCAAGAAGACAATCACTTTTGATCCAAGCAAATAAGAACGGAATTTGTCTAATGCATAGACAATAGCGAGAAGTTCCTTCTCCGTGGTGTTATAGTTCACTTGGGTGGCATCAAGAGTCTTACTTATATAATATATAGCATGCAAAGCCTTTTCTACCCTTTGGCCAAGAACCGCTCCAACGGCGTAGATATTTGCATCGCACATGATCTCAAATGGTACTTCCCAATTTGGTGGTTGGATGATTGGTGCCGAGATTAGTGCTTCCTTGATCCTATCAAAAGCTTCAACACATTCATTTGTGAATTGGAATTGGGCATCCTTAAGAAAAAGTTGGGTGAGAGGTTTCGCGATTTTGGAAAAGTCTTTAATAAAACGGTGATAAAACCCCGCATGACCGAGAAAGCTCCGCACTCCTTTAACATTACGAGAGGTGGAAGTTTCTCTATCACCTAAACTTTAGCTTTGTCAACTTCGATGCCCTTTTTCGAGATTAAATGACCCAAGACAATACCTTCATTGACCATCAAATGACACTTTTCCCAATTCAAGACAAGGCTAACATCTTCACACTTTTGCAATATAAGAGAAAGGTTATTCAAACAAGAATCAAAGTCCTTTCCGTAAACGCTAAAATCATCCATAAAAACTTCCATTATGGTTTCTAAATAATCGGAAAAGAAACTCATCTTGCATCATTGGAAAGTAGCGGGAGCATTACATAGCCCGAAGGGCATTATCCTATATGCAAAAGTACCGTAGGGACATGTGAAAGTAGTCTTGTGTTGGTCATCCGGGTGTATCGGGATTTGAAAGAATCCCGAGTACCCATCAAGGTAGCAAAAGAATTTGTTAGAGGCTAACCTCTCAAGCATTTGGTCAATGAATGGTTGGGGGAAATGATCCTTTCTTGTTGTGGAATTCAATTTACGATAATCGATACACATACGCCAACCGGTGATCTTCCTTGTGCGTATTAGCTCGTTCTTATCATTTGTTACCACCGTGGCAACTCCTTTCTTAGGTACCACTTGAACGGGGCTAACCCACAAAGAATCCGATATAGGATAAATGATTTCCACATCAAGTAATTTCATAACCTCCGTTTTACAACTTCTTGCATGTGGGGGTTTAGTCTCCTTTGGCCTTGGATGGTAGGCCTATGGTCCTCTCCTAAATGAATTCTATGCATGCAAAAGTTGGGACTTATTCCTTTAAGATCATCAAGACTATAACCTATAGCTTTTTCATGTTCTTTTAACACATCAAGCAAACTTTCCAATTGACCTTCATCAAGTTTTTCATTAACAATCACGGGTTTGGTTTTAGACTCATTAAGGTAAGCATACTTCAAATTTAGGGGAAGGGGTTTTAGAGTTGGAGTTTGTACCTCACTTTGTACCTTTGAAGGTTCACTAGGGACATCTTACACCTCCATTACACATTCCACTCTCATGGCATATTTGACTTTGGTTGCTTGTTCTTCTTTAGTGGATTGTGATGCTTCTTTGAGAATATCATTTATCCACATGGATTGCTCATGGGTGAGCTCTTTGTTGGCTAGAGTGGCTTCAAGGAGATCTAAATCCAATGCCCAATGCTTATCTTTGACCTCACTTGCTTCTAAGGCTTCCAATGCTTGCAAAGGGTCTTTGATAAGAGTGGTACTCACATGGTCCTCTACACAACAATCTATAATGTCCATCTTGCAAAGTAAATTAAGAGAAAATGGTGAGAAGTACCTTGAGGAAGTGCTCTCCCTCAAGGTAAAGAAAGACACAACTAAAAATAACTAATGAAAATCAAATAAATTTAACACCGTCCCCGGCAACGGCGCCATTTTTTGTCGTGTGTCGTTATTGCTCATTAAAGCTTTAAACCAAAACAATATTTATATCTTTACAAACTACTCTTAGTAGAGTGGTAAGCAAAGGTCAGATCCCAAGGGATGGGTATCGATTTAAGATTTCAATTGCAAGTAGTTGTGTCTTAGGGTATCACAATTTGGGTTGACATGAGATGTAGTCTAAACTAATCAACAAGATGAATGAAAACAAAGTAAAGCAATTAAAGGGGTTTGTAAACAATTGATTAAGGGCACTAGGGTGTCATGGGTTCATAAGGGAATCATGGAAATAGATCATACAAACATGTTCTCAAATAGATACAAGCAACTTATTGTTGTGATGGAATCGAGTTAGTGTAAATCTTACAATTCCGAGGAAAATTTAGGTCCCGGAGCCGAGTCGATCAAGACTGTACAACACCTACAAGTCGACTAAGTCTCTTCCTATTCAACTCTATGCATGGTATAAGAAGGCTTGATTTAACTTATATCTTACAAGCCTCATTGAAAAGATAAGAGATGGGTAAAAAAATGCAAGGTTTCATAGTCTAGCATTTCATCACACATAACATGTGCATAGGTTGAAATCACAACAAGCAAGCATTCAATTATGAAAGCATATTAAATTAAGCATAGATCTAATCCCATGATTGTTTCCCCTAATTCCCTATTGACCCTAGCTAAGAGACTACTCACTCATGATCAAGTTTAACATGCTAATAAGGATGTCAATCATATTAACAAAGCAAAACATGATGAATAAGTAATGTAAATTAACAATAATAAAGCAAAGGAATAAGGGATTATACCAACTTGAGATGATCCAAATATAAAGCAAAGAATAATAGAAGAAAACTTGATGATTGGTGGGGAGTTGTCAATCCTCCAATAAACCCCAAATAATCTTCTAATTACCCAACTAAAACTAAGAACAATTGAGAAATTAAGGAAAGATTAAGATGTGATTAATATTGAAATGTGTATTACAACTTGGATTAAGACTAAATTAATAGACTAAAAGGAGATTAGCACTTGATTCTAAGGTTTATTGATGATAAGATGCTAATCTAGGTAGTACAATAGGGTATTTATACTAAAATTAAGTACAGGGATTAGGGTTACTAAGGGCTTAAATGACGATTAAGACCCTAAGAGAAGCTTGATGATTTGCAAATCCCGAGGGACATGCGCGGCCTCAGTAGCAACTCCCCAGGGACACGCGCGTCCTGGCCTTGAGAATGCTCGGGTTTGTAAGGTGATCCGCTCGAGCTGGGCCTCGGGACGCCCGGATCCTGGGCTGAGACGCTCATTGATACTGTCGTTTAGTATCAAAGTTAAATTTATAAACCTAATTACTACTAACAGAAGTTAGCGCTAAGCAGGGTCGATCCGCAGGGAGGCATAATGAGATTTATCTGTTTCAATTCAGTCTATAGAGGAAGGGGGGTTTGAATTGGACTATATCTAAATGCAAATAAAATAAACTATAGCTAAAGCAATTAAATAAAAATGTGTAGATAATAATAAAAGGAAACTAAGACGATCGGTTCACTGCAGCTACGACGGCGGTAATCCTAAGTAAGTCTGATAAAATCACGTAAGATAGCAAATAAGAAGTCCTCTCGGTCCAACTTAACAAGTAGCGCCTTTCAGCCTATGCTACTGGTCCCTAGGTCTCACTAATACTAGCTCTCGCCCTGAAAAGTGATTCCTAATGCCTAAATTTTACCTATCTTTCGATCTTAGTATAATTTAGTCGTCTCAATTATTAGTCTATTGCCCTTCCCTATCTCTCGATCTTATTGGGTCGGTCAATTCCTAAGCATTTAACAAATATCCTCTCGGTCGTTCATTAAATATCGCAGTTAAATCAATTGAAACGAATCGATTCTTACGCGAAGCGATCGATCGACCGATAGTCCAGATCGATCGACCACGGGCTCGATCGGTCGACTATTGACATCAGTCGATCGACCAAGACCCGCATCAGGTATACCTAGTCTATGTCGTCTACGCTGCAGATCCCCTCACATCTTAGCATGGGGTAATTAGCTACTCATATCTAAACTAATAATAATAACGAATTTAACGATAGCAATTAAAGAAGACAAAATCTAACTAATTAAACAACAAATTGCATAAAACGAATAAGGCTTGGGATTCTAAACTAGCAATTCCAACTACGAAAAAAAATAAAGCAATAAACAAACTGAAATTAAGAAGAGAAATACCGAAAACAGTAGCAAGAATAGAACCGAATGCAAGGAAAGATTTATTGAGAACTAAAACTAATCGAAAATTGAATTCTGAATTCCCTCTCGGGATATTCAGGTCTCTCCCCTAAACTGAATGCCAAAGTCTTACTTAAATAGAATTCTCACGTAACAAGTTTTCCTAAACCTAATTACAATGGGCTTCTTGGGTTTCTTATTTTAAATTTTGTGTCAGAGACTTGTGCAGTCGCGGTGTGGTCGATCGACTACTGGGACCAGTCGATCGACTGCAGGTGCTGTACAGTAATGCAGTCTGACGAATTCTGCAGCGCGCAACGATCTTAAAACAGCTGCCAATTCTTTGTTACTTGGTCAAATCAGGCGTTCTACACGGCGTTGGAAAGATAAGAGGATAATCTTTCACCTCCAATTGGAATTACTCGATTATCAGCTCTAGAACTCGAGATAGTTCCATTTGAAGCAGGCTGCAATATCCTGAAGTGCTTCTTTACTTGTTTAAGCTTTGCAACTTGTACGCGACCATGCTTTTGCTGTCTTTAGGCCTTGAAACGCGCACCAAGATCATTCCTCGAGTCATCTCTTCATGTCCATCCTACGCTAAGCACTTGGCAACAGGATTTGGCTCATTTTCTACTCATTTCCGTAATAATCTGCAATATTACAAAAAACACGAGAGTAGAAGAAAATAGGGAAAATAGTAGTATAAACTACACAAATGGGCTCTGAAATGCGTGTAAAATAGGGTGTAAAACATCATATAAATGACACGCATCACTCATCCTGAGCTCGGGATGGCCGGATCCTGGGACAGGGTTCCTCCTCTTATGTCGGCTTCCTAACAATCCGTGGGGATTGTCTTAGGGACGCTCAGATCTTTCATCATTGCCCAATTCACTTGATTTATTTGCTTAGGCCTTTAGTATTGGTATCCTCTTCGATGCTTGGTCATTATATATGATCCATTTAGGTCCATTTTGCTCCATAAATACAAGGCTAGCAATCCTCTGCTACCAAGGACACCAAACCCCAAAGAATATGAGAAATGGGGAACTAAAGATAAGAAATGACCCTAATAATCGCTAGAAAGCATGGGAACGAGGTTAATTCGGGGGCTAAATGTGCACAAATATGAGTCACATCAATAAATTTCTCCAACTAATACGCATTCATAAAATAGACAAAAATACATGTATCAAGGACAATAAGGTGGCAAATGGGCAAATGGTATAGAAGTGGTTTATGTCAATAGCACGTTATGGATATGTGGAGCTAAGACGGTAGTCACAGCGCTAAAGCAAAACCAAAACCAAATCTATGATGACAGATACAAATAAACCCAACTTAGAGAAATAATCTTGACTTTACAACACATGAGAGCTCATGAAGTACTCTCCAAATATGCATTAGACTCTAATAACCAACATTCTGTTCCCTTAACAAATGACAATAAAGTCTATATTTTTTTTCTTCTTTTCTTTTTCTTTCTTTTTTAGAATTTTTCTTTTTTCTTTTTCTTTTGCTTGATATTTTCTCTTCTTTTTCCAACATAAAGGATACAACACAATTGCTAAATAATTATACTACACCCACAATTGCCGATAATAGACCCAATCTCAACCATAGTAGCAAAATAGACATGATAAATAAGCAACTGCGACTGTCCCGAAAAGGCAGGCAAATTCTGGATTGTACCTATTAGATGGGATATAAAACGGCTACAAGGGTTCAAACGGGCTAACAAAAAGGGTAATGTAAGGTTATCTAAATAGTAAGAACCGCCTTTCCTCGTGTACTCAATCATATGAACGCGTAAAAGTTAAGAAACTAATGTCACACTTATGCAGTTTGATATTACACATTCCACAAGGAGAAACCACACTCAAGCCTAATTGATAATGAGACCAGTTTATTGATGTTCTTAGCCTAGGTAGCTCCATAGACCTCAGAATTCAAGTAGTTAACCAACATAATTATATCAAATCTAATTAGCATAAGCCATGTCAAATACGGTCAAGACTCGGGTTATGAGCTTTATTTTCATAAATAACGGGTCAAAACAATGTACATGGATAACTATTTGGGATTCAAATGCAATGTATCATCATTGCTATTTAATTCACAAAGACTCGACCTAAAATAAAGTAAAAACATGTTTTTGTATTTTGAAATTTTTTAATTTTTATGGATTTTTGATTTAAATGCACACAACGATAAAGTAAATGACGCAACATAAATAAATCACACAACATAAGTAAATACTCGTCCTCCAAACCTAAATGTCACAGTGTCCTCATTGTGACGCCTACAACATAGCAATCACACAGCAAACCACAGCAACCTACATGACACACCTAACAAAAGGATTAGAAAATAACTAGAGATAATACAATAAAAGTAGATAAAAGGGAAGAGAGTACCGGGTAAGAACGTAAGAGTTCCCCCAAACTATCTTGAAAAATAGGGGAAAAGGACCAACCGTGCAAATTCCATCCAAGCCAGCTACGATTTAGACAAAAAAATCAAGGGTACTCGATCGAGCCTGGCAGCACTCGATCGAGTACTCATCTGGCGAGTAAATTTCCTACATTTAAAAATAAATGTCATGCAAGGCATAATCAATACAACTTAAAGCACGCAATAGTAAATTAAAAAGTAGCGCATGTGCTACACACAGATATAAGTAGCACCAATAAATAGTCCAAGCAAAGAAAATAAGCAATGAATAAAGTTCTGGCTCATCAAACTCAAAATCTACTATAAAATATGAACAAGCATGCTCATCGCTCTTCAATTCATCATCTTTAGAAAGGAGATGGGGGTGCTTCATCCGTCGTAGGAGCTTCCTCAAAAAATTTGACGGGCTCCTCTTCAAAAATCTCGGCCTCCAAGGCATCCAGCTCAGTTTCTATGTCAACATCGTAATCAAAGCTGTAAAACGGCTCAGGATGAGGCCCATATCCATAAATCAACTTCTCTATCTCATCAACCTCCTTGCCCCATGGTCCTGACACAATAGCATGGGCGTCAGACTCATTCCTGTCCAAACATACATCAAAGGAATCATGAATAGGTGGATCAATAACATGAAGCATATAACATGGAGCTACTGAATGGGGACCCTTTAAAGCGTTATCAAGAACAAATTTAATAGTATCATCCCCCAACCCTTAGTGTTAAACTACCATCCCTAACATCTGGGAATGCACCCACAGTGTGAAGGGACGGTCTACTAAGAATGATAGGTACTTGGGAGTCTTCGGCCATATCCATAACAATGAAATCAACTGGAGTAAAATATTTCCCTACTCTAACTAGAACATCCTCTAAGACTCCTATAAGGCTCCTTAAAGATCTGTCAGCCATTTGTAAGGTCATATTAGTAACACGGAGTTGACCCATATTAACTTTTTGCATATAGAATACGACATGACACTAACATTAGCCCCTAAATTGAAAAGGGCTTTATCTATAGCTATACTACCAATACGAAAAGGAATAGAAAAACTCCCTGGATCCTTTAGCTTTAGTGGTGAGTTAGCTTGTTGGACAAGATCTCCTTCAAAAACATAGCATACGCTGGCACTTGAGTGACCAATTCAGTAAATGGCACACTTACTTGAAGATTATTCACTACCTCTATGAACCTCCCGAACTGTTGTTCAAGCTTAGACTTCTGCAATCGGTGTGGAAAAGGTAGTTGGATTTTACTTGGCTTGGCTTCTTTTACTATAGAAGTATTTTTGGAAGCACCGTCGTCAGTTACAGGGTGTACTCGATCGAGTCTAGGGGTTACTCGATCGCGAGGATCTTATTTTCTTCCAATGTCATAGTTGAAATACGAGAAAAATCAAGTTTTGAGGGTGTATTCGATCGAGCCTGGGGTGTACTCGATCGAGCACAGGGGATACTCGATCAATCTTAGTTGGGCTCGATCGAGTACACACGGTTTCCTCCTTTTTTTGTCTTTTTGCTTATCCCGTGCTTTATCTTTGCAATTTTCCTTCTCGTCATCACTTAGCTCCAAGTTGCCCAATCCCTTAGGATGCATATAAGGGACCTCCTCTTCATCAATGGGTACATCCAAACTTTGATTAGTAGTACCGCTTCCCAATAAAATAGCATTAATTTGTTCATGTGCTTGTTTACCTTGAGGAGAAAGATTGCCAGGCTGTTTTGAGGGATTTTGAACAGCCAATTGAGCAACTTGAGTGTCTAGCATCTTGTTATGAGCTATAAGTTCAGAAATTTGAGCTGTTTGCTTTTGTTGAATCATCAAAGTCTGCTGCAACAAAGCTTTCATCTCGGCCATGTCATTACCTGGAGCTTGAGGAAGAGGTTGCATCTTTTGAAAACCTCATTGATTTTGCCTGACAAATTAAAGTTCCCTTGTGGTTGATTACCACGATTTTGGGGAATGATACAAGCATTCTGCTATGGGGCTTAAGCAAATACATTCCGACTCCTTTCAGGGAAGAAGTAAGAATAAGGAGTACCTTGCTTGAAGAACTGAAAAGCCTGAACCTGTTCAATTGTACTCATACACTTGGCCGTTGTGTGGCCATCAATCCCACATCTCTCACATGACACTTCTTGTTGAATCATTGCATAAACTGTTTCTTACTCATTACCCAAAGACTGAGATGTCTTTAACTCGGCTATTTGAGCCGTTAAGGCCTCTAGTTTTGCCGCAACACCACTATTTGAACCACCCCCTCTCTTACTACCTCTGGGGTTACCATAATCAGCAGTGTGGGTAGCTATCTGATTAATCAATTTCCATGCCTTATCATCATTAGTATTGTCCTGGAATCTCCCATTAGCTGAAGAATTAAGTAAAGCTCTATGATCGTCATACAACCCGTTGTAAAACTGGTTGCAAAAAACCACTTCTCGAAGCTATGGTGAGGGACTGAACGAACCAATCTTTTAAAGAAAACCCATGCTTCATTAAAGTCTTCAGTAGGACCTTGCTTAAAACTCGTAATCTGGCTCCTTAAATTATTTGTCTTCTGTGGAGGGAAATATCTCTTGTCAAATGCAAGAGCTAGTGAATTCCAGTTAGTGATTGCATTGGTCTCCATATCCAAGTCACGTAGCCATTCTGTTGCATCATCTCTCAGAGAGAAAGGAAAAAGAGTCTGTTTGACTTGATCTTGAATCACCCATCAGTCAAGGGAAAAGAACAACAATATGCGACAAATTTCTCCATGTGCTTGGCAGGGTCCTCGCTAACTTTTCCTCCAAATAAATTTCGCTCTACCAGACTTATGTAAGACGATTTGATCTCAAAGGTCCCTTTATCAGTGGTAGGGAGCTTAAAGCCTTTAGGAATAGAATCAATGGTGGGTTCGAATGACTTGTCAAGGTCGGCATCTTTAATGTTGTAGAAATAACAGGTGCAGAAACTAATGTGTCCTCTTCAAAGGACGAATCTTCTGCAAAAGTAAACCAATTGTAGTCAAGTGTACTCAAGTCTTCAACTTGACTTACTTCTCTTTGAAATTTTCGTTTATAGTGAAAAGCCTTCTATGGCTCGGGATCAAAAGGTACAATCTCCGACCTGTTAGACCTGGGCATACACGAAAACAACAAGAAAAATAACAAACTGTCTCAAGGAACTAATGCTCCCTGAGACAAAAGACAAAAATAAACAAAAAAAAAATTGTTGCCTCCTCGACAACGGCGCCAAATTTGATATGTTTTTTTTTTTCAGTCGTTGGGCTATCAAAATAAATCCTAAATTACTACTAACTTGTAGCTAGTGGCAAGAAAGGGTCGAATCCACAGGGAGGCGAGTTAATTGTTCTATTTGTTAATATTTAAGTTCATCTTAAAGGTAACCAATTTCTCGAAGGATTTTTTTTTTTTTTTTTGCTAAAAGGTAAGCTTTCATTGATAGAACAGGCATTACATAAGGATTTTGAGGAAGCAGCATGTTGAAATCGTGTGCATGAATTATTCTAAATGCACCCTTATCAACCATGCTCTATCCTTACAAGAAAATTTACATGGTTTATATATAACATAACGACTTCTAATAGCCTGCTGAACTTGTGCAATAACTACATCAGGCCTCATAATACACTGGTTCAATCTGGCCTGGTTTCTCTGCATCCAGACAGCATACCAGCAATTCAGTAAGGCAGCAGTATAAATATTCTTCCTATATCTTCTCCATCTTCTTCGTGATATTTTTAATAGACCATCAGGCTGTGTTATATAAGAGCATAACCAATTTCTAACTCCTTGCAAAATCTGTGCACTATATACACAACTCTGAAAGAGATGTGTATGCTTTTTTTCCTGCAACTGACAGATACAGCATAGGTTATCAGTAGCAATTTGAAATTGAAACAATCTGTTCTTGAGCATCAGGGCATTGTTGACAATAAGCCAAGCAATGAAAGCATGTTTAGGAGCACCCAGGTTACTCCACACAGCTTTACACCACCATACTTCCTCATGCTTATCTCTAATTCAATTATAGCAACTCTTAACTTAATATCCTTCAGGCCTTAGACTCCCTACATTATCCACAAAACCATCCTGCAATTGATCTTTAACTTTACAAATTTTCCTCCAATACCAACTACTATGTGGTGGAGGTTTATAAGATAGCCAAGGATTACCTCTTAAATACACATGGTGCACCCATTGGACCCAGAGTTTATCCTGCTTAACAACAATCCACCAAACTAACTTCCCTACTAAGGAAGTATTCTAGTTCACACTTTGTTTAAGGCCTAACCCTCATTCCTTTTTAGGCACACAAACATTTACCCAAGAAACTTTAGGAGCTTTAGTGTACTCAGTACTCCCTTCTCATAAGAAGTTCATGCAAATTAGATCAACTCTTTCCAGCACCCCTTTTGGCAAAATAAACATAGCTGCCCAGTAATTATATAAGGTGGATAGTACGGAATTGACTAGTACCAACCTGCCAGAATATGAGAGTTTTTTTGCTCCCAACCTTCTTATTCTTTCAACGATCTTGTCTATGAGCACAACACAGTCCCTCTTCTTCAATCTCCCTGATGTGATAGGCACCCCAAGATACTTAAAAGGTAATTTGCCTTCCATAAACCCCGACACATTTAGAATTTCATCTTTTAGCTTGCTTCCAACCCCATTAAAGTAGGCATTTGATTTTTGGGCATTCGTCTTTAAACCAGAGGCAGCTGAAAAGGAAGAATAAGATCTCAGCAGTACCATAATAGAAGATGCATCCCCTTTATAGAAAAGCAATAAATCATCTGCAAACATGAGATGTGTGAGCTTAAGTTGTTTGCATAAAGGGTGATAGCTGAACTTCAACTTCTCAGTGACACAACACAACATCCTACTTAAATACTCCATACATAGAGTAAATAAGAGGGAGAAATTGGATCACCTTGCCTCAAACCTCTCTTACCAGGAAAAAATCCAAAAATTTCTCCATTCACAGCTAAAGAGAATGTGGCACTCCTTATGCATTCCATGACTAGATTTCTGAATTGAGGAGGAAAGTGAAAGGCATCCAAGATCTCTTTAACAAACTGCCAGCTAACTGAATCATAAGCTTTCATAAGATCCATCTTGAACATGCATCTTGGTGTGCAAGCTTGCGTATTATAGAGCCTAACGAGATCTTGACACACTAAAATATTCTCAATAATGCTTCTGCCGTTTATGAACCCTCCCTGATTCACACTTATCAGATCAGGCAACACTCCAGCTAACCTTGTACACAAAATCATTGATATGCACTTATATAAAATATTGCAGCATGCAATTGGTCTATATTGAGTGACATGACTTGGCATAATACATTTAGGGATAAGGCTTAAAATAGTAGTATTCAACTGTTTGAATAGCTTGCTTGTTTTAAAAACATGTAGGATAGCTTCACAAACTTCATCTTCTATGATGCTCCAGGAATCTTTGTAAAATGCACTAGAGAACCCATCTGGTCAAGGTGCCTTATGCTCTAGGATACAAAAAATAGCTGCTTTGATTTCCAGCTTAGTAATAGGTTTCAGCAAAATATACCTATGAGTCTCATTGCAGATATTACCCTTCCTAATAATGAGTGGATTAACATGATCAGTTTCAACCTCAGTCCCTAATAGATGTTTATAATAGTGTAAAAAAGCATCCTGAATACTTTGTGGGTCATCACACTCATCACCTTTCATATTCTTGATATATAGGACCTGATTTTTCATGAATTTGTGTTCGACCATATAGATATATGATTAGTTTTGATAAAGACAAGTATATACTTTATATTATATATACTCTTGCTTGTAATCTTTTGTTTAGTCTTTAATAGATTGATTAAAGTTTACAATTTAAGCAAGTAATGTTATAGCACTCTTGCCTATAACATTGAAGATTTGTGAAGCATCGTTCAAGTAATGTTATAGCAGCTTGACCTATAACACGAAAGATTCTTAAAGCGTCATAGTAAATGTAACAAGTTTCAAGTATGATGATCACTCAAGCAAAAGGCTCGATCAAGTCTATAACAAGCTCAAGATGAAGAGCTTATGATCAAGATAAAATGATGATCCTATCACGGAAGATCTCCAGGAAGATTAGCTAGTATAGGACTTCATCTAATAACGGTATCTTAAGAAGTAAGATTGGGAAGGTAAAGTTATAGTTATTTCACCTATAACTTTACTTACCAAACTTAAGGTTATAGCCATTTCTACAATAACTTTGGGTTGCATTTTAAAGGCACAATTTTAATAGTTTTAAAATCAATTTTCAAAAGACAAAATTCTTTAAATATATTTCGAAATCTTGTGTGTATATGATAGAGATGAAATACGGGTTGTTTAGAGTGAATAATTTACGTTATCCTATTGGTTAGTAAAACGACTTATGAGTCGTCATGCCTAGGGTTTGCTAAATTATCCAAACCTAACCCTAATCTACTCCTTGATATTTTGACCTAGGGTTTCGGCTAAGGTGGGCTTATAAGCCGTGTGGAGGCCGGACTAACACCTATGCAAGTAAATAATATTAGGTCAAATCTATAATATATTGCTATAAGATATTTTCATATCTTATCAATTTTATTAGATTTACCTTATTTACTTAATCAAAATATTTATTAGATTAAATTAAGAAGAGATAAGATTTGTTTCTTATAAAACAAACTACCATGCCTCACGGCACACTAGGGTTTCGACCAAAAACTAGTTTTCTCTCTTCTACTATATATACGTATGATGTTCATTAATTCAAATAAGCTTTTAGAAATATAATAATTCCTTGCAAACAATTTGAGTTTAAATTCTAATCAAGTATTTTTTATTGTTTTACTATTGAAAACCTTTTTACGAAAAGTCGTGCTCTTTAATTTGCGTATTATTTCTTAAGGTTACGTTATAAGATAATAGTACTTCATATTGTTTCTACTCGTTCAATTGTGTGAACACTTAGAGGAACAATCAATTGCTTTCTTAGTAACTTAAGATAGTCAGAATCGAATATCTAATGATATTCAAATCGAGTTATAGCTAAAGTTAGTTATACGAGTGGGTTGATAATTTTGTAATCCGGAGAAAGGTACTAAAATTATTAATCGAGAATAATGGACGTAGGCTTCGACGTGTGGAGCTGAACCACTTCAAATATCGTGGGTCCTTGCAATTTTCTTTATCGTTCATTTCATTACGTTTATAAATCGTTTAGTTAATTAATTAAAGTTTAAACAATAAACTTTAAATAATTAATTGTTTAAGATATAAAATAAAAAGTGGGCACAAGTTTTTAAATACTCAATTCACCTCCCCCCCTCTTGAGTATTTCGACTTGGATAGACTCTTCAATTGGTTTTAGAGCCTCGTTCTCTTGATTGCCTAACCGCAAAGAGGCTGATCCGTCTATATTTCTATCTTTTTATTTTACTTTAATTCCACTGCCTTACACGTGTGAAATGGATTCCAAGTATCTTAAGTGTCCTATCTTTGATGGGAAGAATTATGGACTATGGAAAAACATGATGACACACTATATAAAAGGACATGATTGGGAGTGCTGGACAATTGTTATGAATGGACCACACAAAATTTTGGTCGGATCTTCGGAAGGCACTACCTATGAGAAAAAGGAAGAAGACTATATTGAGGCTGATTACAAGAAGGCAGAGAAAAACTCGAAAGCAATAAGCCTGTTGTAAAACGGCATGACATCTACTGAATTCGATCATTTTTCTTCTTGCACTTCAGCCAAGGAAATATGGGATGGTCTTGAATTGGCCTATGAAGGAACGTCAGCTGTTAGAAAATATCGTATTGACTTGTTGATTCAAAAATACGAAATTTTTAAAATGGAAAAGAATGAATAGCTCGATAGCATGTCAACACGATTTTCTACTATCATTAATGAGCGCAAAAATCTTGGTAGAACTTTTAACTCCGAGGATATTGCTAGGAAATTACTTAGAAGTTTGACCAAGAAATAGCGTCCCAAGGTCACGGTTATGGAGGAAGTTAGATATTTCATCTCTCTACCTTATGCAGAACTTATTGGAGCTCTTATGGCTCATGAACTCGTCCTGGATGACGGTGAGGCCGAGTCCAGTAACAGTAAGAGCATGGCTCTCCAAGCTTCTGATAAGGAAGATGTCAATCCTGAAATAGAGGACGAAACGGTTTTTTTTGCTAAACGATTCAATAAAAGAATTTTTAGAAATAAGCAAGCAAAATCGTTTAATAACGACAACAAGTCCTACAATAAGAAAACTTCTGAGTCTAAGAACACGTTTTCTAATAGAGGATGCTTCAAGTGCGGAGAATCTAGTCATATGATTAAGGACTGTCCCACATGGGATAAAATTAAAGACAAAGAAAAGTGTGAGAAGACTAAGAAAGAGTTCAAGCAAGTAATGATAGCATCGTGCTGGGGAGATCTTGACATGGAAGACGACGAAGGATCTGAAGAAGAAGTTGGTAATCTATACCTTAGCAACGTAAGCCTTGACCTATTTTTAGACGATGATAAAGATAGCGTGGACTCCTATTGCTGCTTCCTAGGAGATTCAGATTCGGAAGAAGACGAAGAAGAAGAAGAAGAAGAAGAAGAAGAAGAAGAAGAAGAAGAAGAAGAAGAAGAAGAAGAAGAAGAAGAAGAAGAAGAAGAAGAAGAAGAAGAAGAAGAAGAAGAAGAGGTAAGCTATCTTGAACTCAAGAAAAGCGTTAAGAAATTGTCGAAAAATGCTTTAATAGAATACTTTGAGCAATCTCTTGATAAATGTCATGAACAAGATTTGGAGTTGAAAGATTTAAAAGAACAAATTCTCGATATTGCTGAAGAGAATCATCTCCTTAAAGCTAAGGCCAAGAAGCTCAAATCTAAAGTTATAGCCAATATGGCTACAACTTCAGATGTCGCAAATGCTGAGAAAAAGGTTCTTGAGTCTAAAGTTATAGCTAATGAAGCTATAACCTGAGATATGAAATTCAACATTAATTATCTTCAAGCCAAGGTTACAGTTAGTGAAGCTATAACCTTAGAATTGAGGAAAGTCAAAGAACTTCTTGAGTCAAAGGCTACAGTTAGAGAAGTTGTGATCTTAGATCAAAAGAAGGAAATTGACTGTCTAACTCAACAATTAAAGGAATCTAAAACCGTTCTATTAAATACAAAAAGAACGCATACTGAGATGGTACGAGTTCTTAATGACAGATTCCAAACCTTTCGTGACAATTATGAAGAGACTCATCCTTCCAAAGTTGTTGAGTCACACCATTCCAAATGCAATAAAGAGATCCAGTCCTTAAAAGACTTAATCTTGCATGCTAGAAAGGTTCACGAAAAGTGGGAACGTAGCACACGAGTCCTAAATTTCCTAACTGAGCAATCAGACAATAATATGAAAATGGGACTAGGACATGAGTGCTTTGGTCGTAGAGACCACTCTAAATGCAAATCACCTCCTTTCGAACGAGATTTCAGGAAGAGAAAATATGTAAATCTACCAAAATATTTGATTTGCAATTACTGTGGTCATACGGGTCATATCCAGGAAAACTGTGTCAAATACATTCAGGATTTAAGAAAAGGAATCAACTTTGTTAAAGCAACTGACACTATTTTAGAGGATAATGACTTCCACCCATCTGAACTTAGTACGAGTGAAGAACGTAATAATAATCACCGTTGGTTCTATGATTTGAGCTTTGACTTTAAGAAGGCTACCGAATCGAAACAGTCACCTAAGTCTAAAGAGTCTTTCAAAACTAAAGCCCCCCCAAAATAACCTGAAAGACCACGTCATGGAGAACCCAAAACACAATCAAAGACGGTTCCCAAACAAGCCTCTTCGTTTCCAAAACGGAAAGTTTTTAGACAAGTTTGGGTTAGAAAAGATTTAGTTTTTAGAGTGACTAACATCAAAGGACCTAACTTTGCTTGGGTACCTAAAAACTGTATCTAATCTTTTTGCGGGTTGTGGTGAAAGAAAACAATCTATGGTACCTTGATAGTGGATGCTCAAGGCACATGACTTGAGATGTAAATTTATTTCTTTCACTTGAACCCTTCGACGGAGGTAAAGTTACATTTGGTGACAATAAAAAGTTAAGGTTATTGGTATTGGTAAAGTTGGCATATCTTCTTCTCATGCTATTAGTGATATTTATCTTGTTAGTTATCTCAAGCACAATTTACTGAGTATCTCTCAATTATGTGACAAGGGAAATAAAGTTGTTTTTCATTCAGATTCTTGTCGAATAATAATTTAAGGAACAAGTAGTGTTGTTCTTGAAGGACAGCCTAAAAGGAACGTTTATATGATTGATTTAAATAATATTCCTACAAACTCGTTCACATGCATGAAAGTTACAACAGATGATCCTTGTCTTTGGCACAAAAGATTTGCTCACATTAGTTCAACTACTTTGAATAAATTAAAGAGATGGGATTTGGTTGAAAGACTTCCCTCAATCAAATTTGATCAAGAAACTTTATGTGACTCGTGTGCTCGTTGCAAATATGTGAGATCATCGTTCAAACCTAAGAGAATGGTAAGTACCAATGAACCACTAGAACTCATGCATATAGATCTATGTGGCCTAATGAAGGTAAGAAGTAGAGGCGGATCCACGTATGTCTTTGTTCTAGTTGATGATTTCTCTAGATATGTTTGGCCAATCTTTCTCAATTCAAAAGATAAAACTTTCGAAGAGTTTGCAGTTCTAATGAAGCTTGCTCAAAATAAGTATAAATCAAAATTAGTTTCTATTCGTACGGATCATAGCACCGAATTTGATAACCTTGCCTTTATAGAATATTGTAGGGAGAATGGTGTTGGGCATAACTTCTCAGCACCACGAACCCCAAAACAAAATGGTGTTTTTGACCATATGAAAAGAACATTGGAGGACATGGCACGCACTATGTTGTTATGTAGCGGTCTACCTCGTAATTTTTGGGCTGAAACTATTAGTACTGCATGCTATATACACAATCCTGCTTTGATTAGACCTATTCTCAAGAAGACTCCTTACGAGCTTCTTAGGGGACGTAAATCCAACATATCACATCTACGTTGCTTCGGGAGTAAATGTTTTGTCCATAATAATGGTAAAAATAGATTAACAAAATTCGATCCCAGAAGTGATGAAGCTGTATTTGTCCGTTATTCTAGTCACAGCAAAGCATATAAGGTTTTTAATAAGAGAACCTTATGCATCGAAGAAAGTGTCCATGTTATTTTTGATGAGAATAATATGTTCGATAAAGCTGAACAGGATGAAGAAGAATATTTGAACGAACCTGATTTTCGACTATCTAGGGACGATCTTCCAGAATTGGATGAGGAAGATAAAGAAATTGAGGGCACAAATGATGAACAAGGAAGCCCTTCGAATGATAAAGGAAAGAGAACTGAGAATATAGTTGATGATACTATAACCTCTTCTCAATCCAAGTAATTGGAAACTGAAGTTATAGCTGATGATGCTATAACATCAAATCTAAATCAAAGAACATGATCCAAAGTTATATCTAATTCTGTTATAACCCCCGGATTGGATTCAGGGGGAATGAGGCTTGAACCTCGATCATTCGAAGAAGGCGAGCCAAGTTCAAATAACGATGTGCCTCCTGTTTCTAAGAAATAGAGATATAAGGATTCTCATCCAATGCAAACTATTATAGGCAGTTTAAATGAAGGGGTTAGAACTCGTAGAAAGCTTAATAACTTTTGCTCATTTTCCTCCTTCCTCTCAACCATTGAGCCAACAAATATCAAAGAAGCACTTGCAGAACTAGATTGGATCATTGCTATGCAAGAAGAGTTACAACAGTTCGAACGAAACAAAATTTGGCATTTGGTTCTGAAACCTAAATACCGAACTGTTATTGGTACAAGATGGGTTTTCAGAAACAAGTTGGACGATACGGGAGTTATTGTACGAAATAAAGCCAGATTGGACGTACAAGGATATAATCAACAAGAAGGAATTGACTACGATGAGTCCTTCACTCCATAGCCAGACTTGAGGCTATTAGGCTATTAATAGCTTTTGCAGCTAAAAAAGGAATTAAACTGTTTCAAATGGACGTTAAGACAGCATTCCTTAACGGTTATTTGAATAAGGAGGTTTTTGTTGAGCAACATCCAGGATTTCTCGATAGCAAGTTTCAAAACCATGTTTTCAAATTAGATAAAGCTTTGTATGGTTTGAAACAAGCTCCCAGGTCTTGGTACGACAGATTGTCAAAATATCTTCTTGAAAGTGGTTTTAAAAGAGGATCTGTTGACAAAACCCTATTCTTGAAATCAGAAAATTCCGATTTATTAGTCGTACAAATTTATGTTGATGATATTATTTTTGGTTCAACTAATAATCGTTTGTGTAAGTAATTTTCAGAATTGATGACCTCTAAATTCGAGATGAGCATGATGGGAGAACTTATGTTCTTCCTTGGGCTTCAAATTCAACAAACTACTGAAGGAATTATGATACACCAACAAAAATACATCAAAAAGCTAATCAAGAAATTTGGTATGGAAAATTCTAATTCTAAGCCAACTCCTATGGTTACAGATAAGAAGTTTACTAAGGATGAAGACGGTAAGTCTGTCGATGAGATAACTTATCGAGGTATGATTGGCTCACTTCTTTATCTAACTACAAGTCATCCTGATATAATGTTTAGTGTATGCGTATGTGCTCGATTTCAATCGTGCCCTAAAAAATTGCATATGATTGCAGTTAAGAGAATATTGAAGTATTTAATTTGTACATCAAAATTATATCTGTGGTATCCTGTCGAGTGTAATTTTGATCTCATAGGGTATTCAGATGCAGAATATGCAAGCTGTTCACTTGATACAAAAAGTACTTCTGGCATAGCTATGTTTGTTGGACCATGCATTATAAAATTGGGATCAAAGAAACAAAATTCCGTTGCATTATCTACAGCTGAAGCCGAGTATATTGCCACTAGATTGGTATGTTCTCAACTTTTATGGCTTAAGCAACAATTATGTGATTATGGTGTTAACGTTGGGTGTATTCCTATTTTATATGATAATACGAGTGCTATAATTATTTCTAAGAACCCTGCGCAGCACTCGCGTACTAAGCATATAGACATTAGACGCCATTTTCTACGTGACCATGTAGATAAGGGCAACATAAGACTGGAATTCTGTAGTACAGAAAAACAATGGGCTGACATTTTTACCAAAGCATTGGCTAAAGAACGTTTTGAGATTTTACGGTTGGAAATTGGTTTAATTGGTGGCAGCTAAACTTGTCACCAATATTTTATTTCCCGTATGACTGACTAGATTTGACGAGATTGTATGACTGTGTCCATATATTTCGTTACAAGTTTATTTATGTTAAATGTTATATTATATTACGAGAATATTCTGTTTGTAGTCATGTATATCTTGTGTCTTATTATGAACCATAATTTCGGTAGCAATTTATTCTTTCATATCCCCTTTACCGAATTTTTTACCAAAATTCTATCCTTTTACCTAATATTATCTTATCATATTTTTAAAAAGATTTACCCTAACAATCTTTCCTAATCTTTTATATATGTTATAGAAAAAAAAAAAAAAGGAAAATCTACCAATATCTTGTGTTACCTACCCTACACATTACCCATATCCACTTTTCTAATTCTACCCAACCACAAATTTACCATCACCATAAATACTCCCTCCTTCCACCGTCCTATCACCATCACTAATCCCTCAAACTTTTTCACTCAAAAATTTACCAACACTCAACCTTTCATCATCATCATGTCTCCCAAACCCAAAACCTGGTTCGATACACACACAACTCGATCTTCCACTAAGATCGAGACTCCAAAATCGCTATGCAATCCCTTTAATCAACCTCAAACCACTTCCTCACCAAACTCCAACAAAAAATTGCCTAATCCTAACAATAACCGTGAGGATATTGACATAAGTGGGAAGAGACGTAAGCTGGCAAAGGGGAAAGGGGTTATTTTATAGGAAGATGTAGTCGGAGACGAGGTCAGTGAGGTCGTTGTGCGCGATGGGTTTCAGCGTACTCTGTTTCGAGAAGCTGTAATACTACGGTTTTATATGTCTTAGGGTACTCTATTGAGTGGGACTTACTCTGTCGAGTAAGTAGCTTTTTACGCAAAACAGTAGTCTGCCTGTAGGGTACTCGATCGAGTAAGTGACTTACTCGATCGAGTAAGTGAGTTTACGGGCCGAGTTTTGACGGGTTTTGTTAATGATGCGAGATTAATATATAATGATACCATAACTTTTCTTAAACCTTTTTAACTATTCTAAAAACCTAATTGAGAAGAAAGGAGTTACATAAGTTCATCTCATCGCATCATTAGCAAATCCCTAAGGCTACGTTCGTTGGATCATCTTGTTCTTTACGCCGTTGTGATCCTTGTGTCGAGGGTAAGCTTTTCATATAAATTTTATAATGTTTTGTTAAAGTTGGTTAAACCCTAATTGGGTGATTTGGGGGTTTTGGATGATTTATGTGTATATGGTTGTGATTGTATGTATGTATGATAAGAGGAGGATTCATTGAGGAGAGATTCTGACTTAGCTTCTTGATCGTCTGTGGTGTTTGCTTTCCAGGTAGGGTTTCCCTATTCAATATTGGCTACATAAGTTGTTGGTAATTGTTGTTGTAGCTGTTGAGTAACTGTACTGTTGGATTGGTTTTAGTGTTGTTGATAGTATACTGTTGGTAAATTGTGTAACTGTCTGTGATCTTCGGGGCACGTCCCTAGTTGAGTGGAGTCACTTGCGGGAGTGGCTTCACGCCCTTGATTTGCCCTCTGTGGAACCCGTCACAGAGGGGATGTGCACATTAAGGAACTTGGGTTTATCGCTCGATGGAGATGAACGGGGATTTGGTGGGTACGGCTACGGTCCCCCACTGGCGGCGTGGAGTACTGTTGCGATGGGTACTCTGGAAGGACTACACACTTTAGTGTGTAGTCAGTTGTGTGGAGTTTGGAGATAGAGACTGGGGATTTGTGTGAACTGCTTGAGCTGTTTGTGACGTTGTTTCTTTGTGGCATTTGTTTTTATGTAATCGATCGACCCGTTTAAATGTTTCAAAAACTGTGGTGATCCATTTGGGGGTGGTGAGCAGTTATTGAGCAGGTATGAGACGATGCGTATGGGATAGCTGGGATGAGTCACCACGTTGCAGTTTAGAAATCTTCCGCTGTGTCAGACACTTTTGTAGTTTTGATAGTAGACAGTTTTGAGAACTTTGTATTTTATTTAAACAGTTTTGGAGTTGGCATGTAATCACTTTAAACTTTATTACTATTTAAGTATGTTTCCTTATTGTCTTTTGATTATAATTGCCTCGGGAAACCGAGATGGTGACGTTCCCATACCTTAAGTGGTCCTGGTAAGGCACTTGGAGTATGGGGGTGTCACAAAGTGGTATCAGAGCGATGTTCTTGAAACCTGTAACTAATAAACCTAATGAACATAGGAAGTCAAACTAAAATGAACCCGGGGTGGAAGTTGTAGGAGCTAATGCAAAGACTTGCGAGACGTCCTAAAATCGTGAACTCGCCCTATAATTTTGAACCGGTCATCATGGGGTATGAGTCGGGGTCGCTATGTGTTTATCTTGTGAACTGTGTATCTATATAGTAATTTGTGGCATGAATCGGTGGAGGTATGCATGTGGAGAGTGGGAAATGTGTAGAGAAAGATGATGATGATGTGATTTTATATGTTGTTGGTTGAAAGCATGCTAATTGATTTATAATGTGGCATGTTAGATATATATGAAAGGAAAGTTGTTTTTGCACGAGTATATATATATATATATATATATATATATATATATATATATATATATATATATATATATATATATATATATATATATATATATATATATATATATATATATATATATATATATGTTGATTGGATGTCGTTTGCATAAAAGTATAGTAAGTTGGGAGTGTGAGTTTAACATGCGGGTAGTTTTCGAGTCTGCATGACTCGATCGAGTGGGGGGCACTCGATCGAGTAGGTGAGAGACTCGATCGAGTGGGTGTGACTCGATCGAGTAGGTAGTTTTTCGTTTCTGGGCAGAAGTCTGTTTTTGGGCACTCGATCGAGTAGGATAGGGGACTCGATCGAGTAGGGTCAGCTCAATCGAGTGGGGTGTTGACTCGATCGAGTATGTTTTTGGGAGCTTTTTGGTCAGATTCTGGAGTCAGGGTACTCGATTGAGTAAGTTGGGCTACTCGATCGAGTGACCTCAACTCGATCGAGTAGATATGGGGGATCGATCGAGTAGGTGCGCTGCAGGTTGTTTACGTGTTTTGAGATATAGGTTTTATGTTTATGTTTGTCTTTTCTTATATAGTTACAAGATGTTGCCGAAAAGAACCGCTTTGTATGCTAGGGCTGAAAACATGAGCGTTGATGAGATAGTGAAGATGTTGGAGCACCAAGATGCTCTCACTGTGGCTTTGAAGAGGGTTGGGAAGGATAAGGAAGAGAAACCTGATCACTCCCAAGATCAGTGTTCATATTGCGAGGTTTAATCCAAAAGAGTACATGGGTACAGGGGCGCCAATTCTGCTGGATAATTGGCATAGAGAGATGGAAAATATTCTTAATCTGGTTTATTGCCCGGAGGAGTTTAAGGTGGAACAAGCTGCGTTCTACCTGAGGGAGGCTGCCGGTGAGTGGTGGGACAAGGTTAAGGTGAGTGCCTTTGATATATATGTGAAACAGGGGTTACCTGCGATACCTTGGGATGAGTTTAAGAAAGCTATGAGGCGAGAGTTCGTACTTGAGCATGTGCGCAGTAAGCTGAGGGAGGAGTTTGATGATTTTAAGATGACATCTGACATGACAGTTGCTGAATATTATCATACGTTTAATGAGAAATCAAGGTATGCTGAGGACATGGGGTTGAGCCAAGAGAACTTGGCATTGAGGTTTGAGAAGGGGCTGACCCCCAAGATCATAGAGAAGTTACCTGTAGGAGCTCTTACTGATGTGAAGGAGGTTTATGAGCGTGCTAGGAGGGCTGAGAGGCTAGTTGAGATGACCAAGGAGAGCCGTGAGAGAGCTTCAGAGAAGCGGAAAGCTGAGAGTGAGGGTGACAGCCAATCTAGTTACAAGAAGGGTGGCCATAACCAGGCAAGAGCGTACTCATCAGGTTCGGGGTTTAGTGATGGGGCTTCTTTCGGGCGTGGTCGTGGGAATGGTAGCAGCAGTTGGGGTATGACCTATTATAACTGTGGCGGTGTGGGCCACAAGAGGCATGAGTGCACCAGTGCTATGAGTGGGGGTTTCCAGAGACCGTCACAGGGGACTTTTTCTCAAGGTCCTTCACAGAGTTATGCTAGTAATAGGCCCGCTGGGTCGTGGAACAGTAGGAGTGGCCAGAGTAATAACCATGGTGTGGCTAACCGTAATTGCGGTAATTCATACCAGAAACCTGCAACGAACAACAACAATAATCAGGGGTCGGCTGCTAAGCCGGCTACTTTAGCTAGTACTGTCCAGGGAGGTGGGCAGAAGACCAGCGGTAAGCTGTTTATGATGGAGAAGAAGGCAGCTGAGGATGATGCTCACGTTATCACCGGTACCTTTCTTGTTAATGGAGTCTTTACTTTTGTTTTGTTTGATTCGGGAGCGTCACATTCGTTTGTGTCATCGAGTCATGCTAAGCAGTTTGATTTGAGTGAGTATGAGTCTGTAAAAGAGGAAGTTTTTATACCTTCAGGTGAGTCTGTATCTTGTGGGCGGTTGTATAGAGGTGTGTCTATGATGGTTGGGCAGGTTGACTTACCGGTGGACTTATTAGAGTTTCCCCTGGAGGGTTTTGAGATGATAGTTGGTATGGACTGGTTGGGTAAGTATAAGGCTAAGAAATATTGTCATCAAAAGAGGGTTTCTTTGAGAGGTCCTAAGGGGATTAGTCTGTCTTATCGTGGGTTTGTTGTCAAACCCAAAGTTAAGTTGATTGCAGCAGTGACCTTGAAGTCCTATCTGAGGAAGGGGTATCTATTGATCTTATGCCATGTGAGAGACAATAGAGTGGAAAGTCCGTCAGTTGAGCAGATACCAGTAGTGGGAGAGTTTTAAGATGTCTTTCCAGAGGAGTGTAGATACCCAGCATCTGCTGAGACTTCAACAAACACCCGATGATTATCGGACTATAACATGCTTTGGAATCGCGGCGTTTGATCGACATTTTGTGTACAACTTTACGTCGGAAAACTTAAAACGATTTCGAAAATAAAACATTTCAAAAATACCTGGAGTGTTTAATGCACGACGACGGGGTCGCAATGACACTAACTAGAGTCAAAACCGACACTGGACCAAAAACTGACTCAAAAATTCAAATCCCGACTCCAACAACAAGTCAAACCGAGTCAACCACAAAAAACAAACATTCAAAGCCTTCTATGCTAAGATTTCCCGGATTTATGAATGGTCAAGTACCAAAATATGACTACAAATCCTAGGATAGAACAAATCATGTTTGCTCTTGTATGAAAGTGACAAGACAACTCGAAGAACCGCGACGTGGCTCACGCCTCTTTGAGCAGCCTAGGTGGCCACGTCGCTCAAAACTCACACAACCACTCATTTTCCTATAAATACCCCTCAAATGCCCCCATTTGAGAACTTACGCGAGTGTCCGTCCCCTCTTTTCTCCCTTAAAATTATCGACCCGACTTCTTAAGTCACAATCCGACGCGTATTTACGACCTACCGATGGTAAATACAAGCCTTACACATTGTTTGGTACCGTCATCGTGCATTAAATCACTTGACCGACCACTTCGACCACTACACCGTCACTAATCTTAAAACACTATTTTTACCTACCAAAACGGTTTTAAACCGAGTTTTTTCCGACCAAACGAGTTGTTACACTTACGTCGGTCACTCGCCATAACCAAACATGCAAGTATGAGGGTGTAAAAATCCTTCTTTTATCATGTTTTTATTTTTTTCACGACTATAACATGCTAAAACATGCATAACATGAACCAAAACATGGAATAAACGAGCCAAAACTGATTTTTGGCCTGAGACAGAAGCCCCTTGGTTCGCCGGCTTGCCCGCGCCTCAATAGGGTGTCCAGGTCAGAACTCAACCGTGTTTGTTCTCGTCATTTCCCTTTAATTCATTTTCATATTTACAATCGGTTTTTACTATTTCAAATATTTTCGAACCTTTTTATTTTATTTCATTTGTTTTAATCATAAAACATTTTTCACCCTTGGTTCCTCATACCATGACGGCTAAATCCGTGTTTCGGTGATAATATTTGGTTAATAACATTTAAAAGGTATTTTAAAGCCTTTTATTTCATTTTTGGGAGGTATTTTAAAGCCTTTCATCATTTCTTTACATTTTCAAAACTAGCATATTAGTCACCAACACAAAGTCATCGTTGGTTCTACATACCATGCCAGATTTTAACCCGGGTACGATGATGAGTATCGACTAATTATATTCGAATGAACTTAAAATAATTAGTTCATAATTATTTTCAAAACTATTTATGTCAAGCTTGTCAAGTCAAACCCGACACCGAATATTATCAAAATAATGATGATTATTCGAGTCTCGTTCCTCAAATCAACAAATCGGGTCAAATACCCATTTTTCAATACGTTTTATACAAGTTTTTCAAAAGGTCAGAATAGAACATGGCATATCACCGTAGGTTGGCCCGCGCCTAAAACAGGCCTTTCAATTCTCATTTTCAAAACTAGGGGAGGCCCCTTTACACGGCCGGCTGGCTCGCGCCTCATGTAGCAGTCTGGTACAGGGCCTGTTCCCTTTCCAGCATTAGTCTAGGACGATCCCGACTCCGGTTAGCCCGGATATAGGACGGATCAGATGACTATTTGCTTATTTGCAAAATGCTTTACTAAGACAAATGGATCACGTTATGCACCATAAATCTAATACGGTAAATGAATGTTTAATTCCCGTCTTGCATGCAAATCAACCATAAATCCAACTCGACATCTTATACTTGATACTTGGATTAAATCAACCGACTTAGAAAGCTCTCACATGTTAGGTTTAAATTATTGGATGCGCATTCATGCATTTTAAACCGTTTTATCAACTTTTGCATTCAACCAACCAAGATCGATCAGTAAAGGCCGTTACCGCGGGCGGGATTGGGTGTCTGATTAAAGGGCTTTCCAATACGTACCTTCACCTCTTACTCAGAAACTTTGGATAGTGGACGACCTTATCAAGGGCGTACGAGAGTCATTCTAGAGATAGGATGCTAAAGAGGGACGATTTCCTTATCTTTAGTACCTATGTCAAACGCTGCTTTGTGCTTCGATTTGACCGAGGTATAAAGTGGATTTCGAACGGGTTCCAAGCATCCCACAAATGCTTGGTGGCGACTCCGAACATCACTAATCGTTTCGAGACCCTTACCGAGACGAGACTGACCGATCTAAAACGATCCGGTCGAAAGCATTTTTACGCCGCCGAGCGTGGCTTTCAAAAGACCATTGCATGCCCACAGATCGAACCGGGCCTGCAGGTGGCTACGTCCACAGATTTGGCGACTCCGCTGGGGAAAACTAGGACACTTACGTCTTTGTAATCCCTAGATGGTGAGACTCGAAAGATGTCTTGGTTGGAATGCATTAATTGATATTACGGTCACGGTCGGGTTCCTTGTCCAGGCCCACAACCTAACCCTTTATCGACCAATTGGCTCGTCTCGTCGGTGTGAGTTTTCTCATCCCCGCGTTTCAAATCCGGATTGAGTCAAGCATACCGTTGACGTTACACATTTCTATTTCGTCAAAGAGCTTTCATCACTTTCGAGCACGAGGCTAGGGCACCCTCATTACACATTTTGCTTGGATTGGTACCCCTCTCGCAAATCGGGGTTTGATTGCTTGGTGTATAACCAACCCTTCTAAGCCAAAACCCGTGTCAGCATAATGCATAATATAATGAACTGTGAGTGCTTATGTGCTACTTGATCATAAGTCCTTCCGTGTCATTTTCAAACTTTCAAAAACACCCTTTTGCGCCGTTATAATGGCCATTTCAAACCTCGGTCTTTTGCCGACCGTTGCACGCCTTTCTAGGCCGTCATAATGAAGATTTTCAAATCCGGTTTTTTATAACCATTTCAACACGCCTTTCTAGGCCGCGTAATGACGATTTTCAAACCCGGTAATTTATAACCATTTCAACACGCCTTTCAAGGCCGTCGTAATGACGATTTTCAAACTCGGTTTTCTACAACCATTTCAAACCACCTTTTCACGCCGTTATAATCACCGCGTCTAGACACGGATTTTAACTCCTCTCGCGCCGACAATGGCTCTTTCAAAACCCGAGAAAAGCACACACCCTTTTCTCGAGAAACTTTCAAGATTACGAGGATCATGCACTGTCCCCGAGACCTCTTCAAACATTTCAAACTCGATTTTCAAAACATACAATTTTGAATTTCAAAACCGTCTTGGGAAACAATACAATGTTTTCCGAGCCGATTCAAACTCAAAACCGTCTTTTGCAAATAAACTTAAGACAACCCTTTCAACTGACTGACTTACGGAGATCTCTATCTTCGGAAGCCGTCCGCAAAGTGACAAATGAATCTTTTTGAAAATTTCTATTTTCGAAAACTTCAGTCCACCATTCCAATTCCGCCTCGTGTTTATCGAGTCGAAGCAAACGTACTTATGGGTCTTTACTTATGAGTCGTCTCACCACTAGACCCGTCCAATGGCGTCGCGCCATTATACTGGACACGTGTTAAAAGTTCGGTCAACACCGTCACGTCATAAATCGAGTCAGCACCGAGGGACCACCCACGATCACCCTCGTCTTTTTGAGTCTTATCCTTGTCTCGTCCTTTCGTTGTCTGCGTCCAGTCTTTAAACCGTGTCGGATTGACTTGTAATGTGAGCCGTTTTTATGCCTCAGAGCCGTGGCCCCATTTTCAACTTCGTCTGTCAACAACAACAACAACAATGATAACAACAGAGATGTCACGACTGATCAGCTAGCCAGCCTGCTCACCGCTCCTAAGGTTACCCTGGATCACGTCGAGACCCGTCTCGACGCCCTGGAAAATAAGGAAACTGGAGAACATAATACTCCACCTCTGATTGAAACTGAGAAGAGGCTAAAACTCTTAGAAGAACAGCTTCTAGCCCGGGGTAACAATATCCATCTTGAGAACAACCGAAGGTTCGAACCTGTTGGGGATCAATTACCCGACAACTTTACCCTAACTGATGTACCTAAGTTCAAAGGAGTGGAGGACCCGCTCAATCATATCCGTGCCTTCAAAGACTACATGGCCATAGGGGTCAAACAGGAACTTTTCACCCGGATCTTTCCGTCCTCGTTGGAACCGATCCCTCGTCAGTGGTACTACTCCCTTGATCCGAAAAACCTTTTTACCTGGGATGAGGTCGCAGTTGAATTTGCTAACCAATACGCTGACAATGTTGAAATCCAAGCCAATACCCGTACCCTTGAGGTCCTAACCCAGAATGACAAGGAGGGATTCACCGAGTTCTTAACCCGTTGGAGGAAGGTAAGTACTCAGCTGGTCAGCAAGCCGAGTGAATCAACTTTGGTGGAAAAGTTCGTCAACAATCTCCACCCAGTGTATGCCAACTTACTGAGGTACCAAAATATCAAGACCTTCCAAGATCTGCAAATTCTGGGGACACGCATTGAAGATGACCTCCGGAAGGGTGTCTTGGCCAAGACTACTGGCAGAGGCTACTAGGGATCCACCTCAACCGGGGCTCGCCCTTATGGTCAAACGAACAAGATCGATGAGGTCAACCTCGTTGAACCATCTGCTAAGAGAGCTGAGCGCCCCCAGAGAGTGTTCACTAAGATAGAGTCAACTTACGCAAGTGCTCTGAAGAGGCTCATGGACCAGGGAAACTTACAACCAATCGGACCCACCCCAGATCCGACCGATGCTAAGAAATTCCGCTTCTGGAACCCCAATGCCTATTGTCAGTACCATCAAGGGAAAGGGCATGATACAGAAACCTGCTTCAAACTCAAACATATCATCCAAGACATGATTGTGAAAGGGGAATTGCCTTTACCCCCGCCGACTAAGCCAAACAACAAAACAAATCCTCTGGGAATCCACGCCATCTCCAAAGATGAGCCAACTCTGGACTGCTCACACCTCATCCTGCCAGTTGATGACGAGGTGAATGCCTTGGAGAAAGATCCCTCGGACGGGATATTTGTGTTCAGTGCCGCAACTATGCTCACCATGTTCCAACAAGTTGAGGAAGCCATAGCCAGCCTCTCCGAGAGGATTACCCGACTTGACGATGCCTACCACCGGCTTATCTTCAATCCTCCACCACTACGCCCGAGGGAGAGTCCCCCGAGCGCCCAAAACTACCCTCACCAGGACGTATTGCTCCCGCGACCATTCTGGCATGCACCTCACAATAATTATCCTCACAATAATCACCCTCACAATAATCAAACCCACAAAAACTACCCTCGCAAAAATATCCCTCACAAAAACTGCCCACCAAGAAATACCCCTCCAAGGTGCCTTCGAGATCCTGAAATCAACGGCATCTGGAGAGACGACGTTGAAGATGTCTACCTTGTCCCAGAGAAAGAGAAACAGGCAAAAGAGATCGGTCACCTTACCCGGTCCAGACGCCCCTATCAGAACCGAACAATCCAACGGTCGTTCCAACAACAAACGACCAAGTTGTCCCGAAAGTAGACACTCAACCAAAGGCTCCTGAGAATTCAATCCTCAAACAGCTTCAGAAGGCAAAAGCCGAGATCTTGATCTGGCAACTGATCGGGACATCCTTTGAACATCGATAGGCTTTTGTACAGGCCCTGGGAAAACTAACTGTGCCCTCAACCTCTTCCCCTGAATAAATAGTGGCAAATATGACAAGGGACGCCCCTGACTTGAACAACACAGTCGTCTTCTCTGACGAAGATATCCCTCCCTTCGGAGACAATCATAACCTTGCCCTGTACATTACCGTACAATGTCTCAAGAAGAATGTGTCCATGGTCCTTGTGGATGATGGATCCGCGGTGAATGTCATTCGCTTCAAGACTGCTCATAAGCTGGGTATTAAGGAAGCTGATTTGGTCCCGACAAACCAAGGAGTACTCTGTAACACCCCCATTTATTTAAGGGCCTGGACTAGGACTCCTCAGATAAAGAAGGGTGTTAACATCTCGGAAACCCGAGGCAGTAGATAACAAAGGAAAAATAAACAGTACTTTAAATCGAAAGTTATAAATGTTTACAACTCAAATGGAACATGTCTCAAAACTGAAAATAAGTCTGATAGCTACACTGAAATAAAAATGGGCTAGCTCTAAGTCAGGTGATCCATGCTCGCTTCCTGCCCACTCAGTATGTCTCAACAACTTCAATCAATGCTCCCCGAGAAATGGATCATCACAGGCGTACACGAATACACAGGGTCAACCGCGAGGTTGAGTAGGTAATACGATATAATAAAGAATGCAATGATATGATCCTCCAATCTCAACTCCATCACACACATCCCGAACGCCCACCATACCGATCCCCTGAGACTATATCAATCGACCGTCGTCGTCGTCGATATACCACTAAATAGGCGAGGACACCAGGGCAAGTCTGCGAACCCCCGGGCCTTAATCGCAATAATCTCATCTCCTCCAACTCCAACTCCGATGCAAATGTAATGTATGAAACGTATGAAATAATAATGCTCAACAAGATAAATAAGATAATCAGATATGTCATATAATCACCGAACTTGCCACCTCTTTGTAATCGTAAGAACTCAATCAGTGTATTCCCCTACCTCAGTACTGCAGTCAAATAGTCGGTGCTCAGTAATATTCCACAACAAACTCGCCCTCTCGATATATAGCAATAAGAATTTAATCCAAAGAAATCGAAATACTCGACTCGGAAATCACCACCTAATATTAATAGCATACGATTACTAAACCGACAAGAAACTTAACCCATTTTATCAATTAATCATGCACCTAAACAAGACTTATCATAACTCAATAGAAACCTTAACTTATAGGGCAAATTCGACTTTTCTTATTTTCCAGAACCGGACAGACTTGCTATAAAATACATAACTAATTCTAGTAAAATTAAATCGATGCGAGGCCAATTGGGTTGGAACCATAACACTCTAATCTACAGTTCTTGTCTCATATACTTTTCCCAAATCCAAACATATCGATGGTTTCCAGACTGATTTCCAAAGGCTGACATAATTCGTCGCATAAAAAGTAAAGACTCATAAAACGAGTTTGACAAATGATTTTTAAGTAAAACCAACGCCTAACTCATCTAAACTCTTTAAATTAAATATATGAAAAAGACCCAGCACCAATTCAATATCTAAATTATATTTTAGAAGTAATCTTCTAGCCTCTACTGATTCGCGGACTTTTTAGATAGACGTTCACAAATAATTTATTCAGGAAAAACTACACGGTGAAATGCTACCAAATTTCACAGGCATAAACTAGGCGTGGAATAAACATGAGTCTTTTCTTTAACTTTTTGCATCCGACGATTTAAGACAGGTAAAACACTCAAATAACACGGACAACGAATCAGAAATTCTTCAGTAACTATTTTATTCATTTATCTCATACAATTTATAATTTAAATCCCCAAACCAATTTCTAGGGTTACAAAAATTATTCCAATACTACTATAATTATGCTAATAATTGAATAAAGAGGTAATAGGATAGTCTACTTACGAAATAGGATGAGAATAGGCTGAGAAATCGCCTCGCAATGCCTCACGAGTTCTTCACACACGGCTCCCTCTTCTCTCTTTTCTCATGGTTAAAGTGAATATGGTGATAGGGAGATTAGGGTTTGGTTAGATGAGTTATACGTATAGAATATGTGCTATTAAGACGATACGGGCCTAGCCTAGTTAGATTAATTAAAACCCGAGTCACATAGTTACCCGAGTCACAAATACACTACACGACCCAGCTGGTAACTCGGCCTAATATAATATCATATTAAAATACCGGGTATTACAGTCTACCCTCCATAAAAGAAACTTCGTCCCGAAGTTTACCCTCTCCTACCAACCAACGCAAACGAATTATGAAACGCATATACAAAAGTATGTAAGGCACCCACCAAATTGAATATTAAACGCAGTATTATATTCCACCCTCCTTAAAATAAACTTCGTCCCCGAAGTTTAACCATAACAAAAACACATCATGAAACACTCCAACATAACCAACACAACGCATAACCAATATAGCCAAACTGAGAAATCACACAGGAAGGTATAAAGATTTTACAATCCTACCCTCCTTAAGCATGGTTACGTCCCCGTAACCTTCATTATTATAACAAAAGTTCTCAAACTACTGCTAACAACTGAATGAGGATAAAAGATTCACAACTCACGCTCAAGTTAACTAATCCCTACTAAAGACAATCAATATACAAGCTCTCTCAAGGAAGCTACAGTTACTGCTGCTACAGCACATCGCCACGGATCGGAGCAAAAGCCACGTTGAATAACTTAAGACAGTTCAGTATTAATCTAGACACTCTTCATATCAATCAATACATGCAATAACATTCACAGGATCTGCTTGTCAATCTAATTTATACATTACTACTCAGGTTACAAAGATGAAGATGCCTAGGTGCTCACATATGGTTCATGTCAAATAACATCGTTTCATCAAGGTTACTAAGCAAGATCACTAACGTAACATTCCACGATAATCCTATCCGGCGTATTCTCGTGGCAGCATATTTTCCAAGAAATATTGGTAACATTTATTCATGTGAATAATCAAATTATGAATGGAACAATGCTTTACAAGGTTACCAGTAAAAATCATTAGTAATTATTCATTTCACTAATCATTGTAATCTCATACCTTAGAAAAATAGGGAATCAATCAACATAAGAAAAGAATTAGGGTCAAAACTTAATAAATCGATTTATGAAAATTTGTAACCTAATAGGTCCAGTCTGACTTTCCTTTACATAACTGTACAGATTTAGGTCAAGACACAAAATCACCAATAAAATGAAGACAACCAATTTCGCAGTACTTATCATCCTAGAAATATTTTTAATCCTCATAACAAAGGGTTTGGGATTTATTCACGAATGACGAATGCACATTGATTGGCAAATTTTACAACTTATTGGTCGAGTTAATCAAGCGAGTAAACATCGATATTAGAAAGTTAACATACAAGACTATCATACATAAAATTTTGTTCTTGGTGTTAAATATTTTTAAACTGCACCCAACACAATGACATAAAAGATTAAATGTATTTAACTACACCAATTTTACAAATATTCATTACATATCATGCTAATATCAACATACCATGTTAACACATAACTCACTTAAATCACCACATTACATTTCCCGTTTTGACATTCGTAACTAACCACAACCCACCAATTCACTACATGAACGAACAACATGACTAAATTAACCCACTATTTGTGACTCCGTTCTAGCTTCATTCCTCCAGACTAGCAAATATCATGAAACCATACAACCAGACACTGGCTGGAAATCTCATTCCGAATTTATACTCACACGACAAAATTTAACTTCATTTTCAAAACTTTTACTTTCATACTGGACGGTGAATAACTTTCTTAACATAAATCTTATAACAGAGCCGTCCATAGAATCCATTTACAGCTTACTACGAAACTCAAAATTAGATAAACTTAATTCAATTCCTTCAAACAATACAAGCTTAGGTGTCGACTCATATTTCATAATTTACAGGTTCATCTTATTCATTTCAGTCCTATCTTTACTAATGAACGACTATTACCTCAACATCAGGATTTTAGTTGCACTTCTTTACTCAGTTATATTCATGGCTAACACGACTACAGTATTTAATCGGAGACCTTTTAGATAGTACACATTCCCTGGTGATGTCTCATCAAAGCATACGATTCGTACCATAATGTAAAGCAAGTAACTACAAATTAACTGGGTTCAATCAAAATTTTACCTCTTTATTACAGATCTATTTATCACAGGTTGCATGGTCACACAAAAGTATAAGTACCAACTCAATCACATGTTAAATTTTAAAAAGATTTATCACGTCATAAGAACTAGACAAGAGTCTAACCATATAGTCACTATAAGAAGATTATTAGTTTAGATCGGAGGCACATTATAAAATTCCCAGTTAAACTCCTTACGGAACCATCGACTGTGCGTCATGAGTAATTAACTTAATAATGTAGAAGTCAAACAACTGAAATTCCAATTGAGTATTAATAGTTATATTACACATACTTGCTTAACACAACTTAGTTCTTTGTTGTTTCACGGTATCTTATAACGATCACAATTATCAATTCGAAACATGGTATACTATTGGTATACAAATTACTCAGTTTGACTCGTGACTCACGGTTTGCTCTTCTCTACACTCTATTTTCACTGTCCATGTCAAACATTTTATCAAATAAATCCAAGATTAACATTCCTCATTACTTCATATAAATTTATAACCAACTAAGCTGCTTTAACAACCACATCACAATTGACAAGTTTCGAGGTCTCTAAACTAGTTAAACATCCTTAATATACACAAAATGAAGTTATCTCTCGGGATTAATTATGCATACTCATATTTAATAATCACACCAATCAGAATAGCTACTACCTTTAGACCAGAACCCAACACCTTGAGCCAACAAACATCCAAACATTTTTCATCATTTCAAATATCAAGCTTTATTCTTAAACTCTGAAATTCATTATTAAGTGATATCTAATCCTTCTTTGTCAGAACTATCCCGTTTAATGTGCCACATCTTAAGCATACAATTTAAATAATATATTAACAATGAAACATCACACATTCACTCAATCCTACACCATATGCCAATTCATGTCCTCCTTAAAACATGGTTACATCACATAATTCATATTTGATTAAACTTTTAGATGAAACTCACATAACTTACAATGTCAACAATCAAACATCATGCAACAACTTTCAAAATTCATAACTAAATAACCGCTTAGCTATTTCGCGAGCTATTATCGTTTTTAGGAAATATAATGAATTAACTAATCATAGGAAAGAGAATCAATTGCAAAGCTTAAGGAATTTATTTATAACAAATTTTACAACTCAGTTGGTCGGAACAAAAACTTTACAGCAATTAGACAGAAAATTGGGCAACTTGCAAAAATCACTATTAAATAACGACTCGTTAAGATTTTACGTGGCTTATCATTTTGAAAACGTGAATGAATATTCTAAACAGTAGAGTTGGAATTATGCATATACAATAAACACGTTTTAAATGGTTTCTTTCTCAAAAACATGGGTCGAAACAGAACTGTGCAGTAACAATCTGACCACTGTCAACTAAAATATTTATTTCTCTCAAAATATAATTCATATTAGCATGAAACTAAAAGCATTGAAAAGCTAAATCAGAATGTTATCACACATAAAATTTTCACCATCATATATAGAACACATTTTAGATGGCAGCCTGTACAAACAAGGTAACATTCTGGAATTTATTAAATTTTTTTTTTTGGTTCCTTTAAATTACTTCACATTATCACACAACCATTCTTCCTCCAACACATGTTACATATCATTTGAAGCATAGAAATCATGTTGCACCATATACATGTAATTGCCATCTAGAAAACGGTAAAGATTGCGAAACCGAAAATAAAATCAACTAAATAACTCAATAATCATGTATGTATAGACAATGCATTAGTTTCTCAACGTAACAATCACAACTTATTTAAATACGAAAATATATCCTAGAAATCACTAAGGTGTCACTTATTGAATACTAACCTTATAACTAAATTAAATGTATATAATTAGACGTAAAAAAAATTGGCATGAAATTTTCAACACACAACTATATAACATTCATGGCTTAGGGCAACTCATTCCACATACCACTAGACATAGATTGCTAAGGCAATTAGTAAAATAATAACAATCATAAATTTCAAAATTCGATCACATTTGCCTAGTAAGCAAAACAGTAAACTCTTGCAAAGAATAAGACATTCAACAAGAAGTATTTACACACTTAGAATAACAGCAAAACAATTATCAACGGACACGACACCCGTTTCGGTCTACTAGCTTTACGTATAGGACTTAACTTGATTCTTCATCCTGTAACAACATAGCCTGGTTGGCTCTACTAACCATTCCAGTCAATCAGAGTCATATCCCTCCTACATCTAACCTCTTAGGTAGTTATAGCTTATGGTGCCTCTATGATCAACTTATTAAACATATCACTATATTATATCTCTACCTAAGGGTTCAGGGATCAGAAAGCCGCATGCATATCATCATATAATTCATAATTCACAACGCATGTCATCCATACACTAAAATTTCACTCAATTATTCAAATAAGTCAGCATGCCAATATCAACCACATTCTTTCATTGCACATCTTTAACCATGTATCACATCATTACTTACCTCATTCCACTCCTGCAAAACTGTTAGTATAATATAGGCAAGGTCTGATCCTTTATTTTTTAACTACCCACTCTCTGCATCACTCAAGGTTTACCAGGTTAGACTGAAAGGGCTAGTGGCTTGGTTTGAGGGGGCCCCTAACTCATTCCAATCCTGGGGCTCCTAACAGTTACTAGCCTGGGTTCATTTTATTTGACTCTTCCTATGTTCATTATTTTTGTTCATTTGTTTTTAGGCCTGAGGATCGTTCGCTCTGATACCACTTTGTAACACCCCCATTTATTTAAGGGCCTGGACTAGGACTCCTCAGATAAAGAAGGGTGTTACCATCTCGAAACCCGAGGCAAGAGATAACAAAGGAAAAATAAACAAGATTTTTTAAATCGAAAGTTATAAATGTTTACAACTCAAATGGAACATGTCTCAAAACTGAAAATAAGTCTGATAGCTACACTGAAATAAAAATGGGCTAGCTCTAAGTCAGGTGATCCATGCTCGCTTCTCTCCCCGACTCTGTATGTCTCAACAACTGTCAATCTGCTCCCCAGAAATGGATCATCACAAAGCGTACACGAATACACCGGGTCAACCGCGAGGTTGAGTAGGTAATACGATATAATAAAGAATGCAATGATATGATCCTCCAATCTCAACTCCATCACACACATCTCCGAACGCCCACCATACCGATCCCCATCGGACTATATCAATCGACCGTCGTCGATATACCGGCTAAATAGGCGAGGACACCAGGGCAAGTCTGCGAGAACCCGCCCGGGCCTTAATCGCAATAATCTCATCTCCTCCAACTCCAACTCCGATGCAAATGTAATGTATGAAACGTATGAAACAATAATGCTCAACAAGATAAATAAGATAATCAGATATGTCATATAATCACCGAACATGCCAACTCTTTATAATCATAAGAACTCAATCAGTGTATTCCCTACCTCGATCTTTGCAGTCAAATAGTCGGTGCTCGGTAATATTCCACAACAAACTCGCCCTCTCGATATATAGCAATAAGAATTTAATCCAAAGAAATCGAAATACTCGACTCGGAAATCACCACCTAATATTAATAGCATACGATTACTAAACCGACAAGAAACTTAACCCATTTTATCAATTAATCATGCACCTAAACAAGACTTATCATAACTCAATAGAAACCTTAACTTATAGGGCAAATTCGACTTTTCTTATTTTCCAGAACCGGACAGACTTGCTATAAAATACATAACTAATTCTAGGAAAATTAAATCGATGCAAGGCCAATTGGGTTGGAACCATAACACTCTAATCTACAGTTCTTGTCTCATATACTTTTCCCAAATCCAAACATATCGATGGTTTCCAGACTGATTTCCAAAGGCCGACATAATTCGTCGCATAAAACGTAAAGACTCATAAAACGAGTTTGACAAATAATTTTTAAGTAAAACCAACGCCTAACTCATCTAAACTCTTTAAATTAAATATATGAAAAAGACCCAGCACCAATTCAATATCTAAATTATGTTTTAGAAGTAATCTTCTAGCCTCTACTGATTCGCGGACTTTTTAGATAGACGTTCACAAATAATTTATTCAGGAAAAACTACACCGTGAAATACTACCAGATTTCACAGGCATAAACTAGGCTTGGAATAAACATGAGTCTCTTCTTTAACTTTTTGCTTCCGACGAATTTAAGACAGGTAAAACACTCAAACAACACAGACCAACGAATCTGTAAATTGCTGTAACTATTTTATTCATTTATCTCATACAATTTATAATCAAAACCTCCAAACCAATTTCTAGGGTTACAAAAATTATTCCAATACTACTATAATTATGCTAATAATTGAATAAATAGGTAATAGGATAGTCTACTTACGAAATAGGATGAGAATAGGCTGAGAAATCGCCTCGCAATGCCTCACGAGTTCTTCACACATGGCTCCCTCTTCTCTGTTTTCTCATGGTTAAAGTGAATATGGTGATAGGGAGATTAGGGTTTGGTTAGATGAGTTATACGTATAGAATAGGTGATATTAAGACGATACGGGTCTAGCCTAGTTAGATTAATTAAAACCCGAGTCACATAGTTACCCGAGTCACATATACACTACACGACCCAGCTGGTAACTCGGCCTAATATAATATCATATTAAACTACCGGGTATTACATACTCGCCTACGACGGCACTCGTCGCAAGGTCGCGGGGCTCATCACTCTGACTGTCGCAACCAGACCGCTGGAAAGGCAAACCAGTTTTCAGGTGGTCGACATCGACGCCTCTTTCAATATGCTCCTTGGACGTCCCTGGATTCACGCTGTCAAGGCGGTTACCTCGACTCTCCACCAAAAAATCAGGGTCCCCTTCAACGGGAAAACAATCACAATTCCTGCTTCCCCGATCAAAGCTGTCATGATAAAGGGAATAGCCTCCCAGGCCATTGAGGAAGATGATAATGAAATATGGGGATTCCAAGCTGTGAATGCCATAACTGATGAATCAACACCCTTTGATTGTGTCCCGTTTTCCAACCTCACAGTCAACCACATCATGATGCGCCAGGGTTACTTCCCGGGTTTGCCCCTCAATCCACTGACGAGCACCTTACCTCCCTTGAAACAGGCTAAGGTCCCCAACATTCCCTTCGGACTGGGATACGAGCCTACCGATGAAGATATCCAGGAGATGAACCTCCTAGTTCGAGAATGCAAGAAGCACGGAGTTATCCTCCGTCCTTATCATCTGACCCTCAATGGATACTTTTTCCCCGAGGGAGAATCAGAGCTCTACCATTGCTTTCTGGAGCCGATCTATGACTCTGTGGCCAAGGCCAGATACCCGGGTGTGGAAGTCTTCCAGGACTGCTACTTCATCCCCGACAACACCGAAACTGCATCAACCAAGTCTAAGCCGTCGTCATGCCTCGATGGACAAGCTGTCACTCTCCTCTTTGGAGAAGATAACATCAAGCACCTCGACTATGAGGACATCATCAACATCGCCCTGAAGGACAATCAGTTTGACCCAACTGCCTTGATCTCCAACACAGACCCGGAGAAAGCTACACAAGGATGGAGGAAGACCGTCAAGTGGACAGATCGCCAAGGCCGCATTCTCAAGATCACAACTGGAGAAGGCCATATGTTCAAAGAAGGAAGTGGAGAAGAATCTGAATCTGAGTCTGAGTCGGAGTCAGAGTCTGTCATAGCTCCTGACACTCCTGATGTCCCAGTCAAGGTCCCCTTCCCACTGTTTTATCACAAAGTCGCGGCTGATGCAGAGGCTGAGTCTACTAGGGTCAACCCCACTCCCATGAAAGGTGACAACCTGGAGCCTGTTCCAGGGGCCACCTCCTATGCTGCGTCGCCTTTGACCGACCATGAGATGTCTGTCCTCTCCGAGCTTTTCGCTCGTGTCAACTTAATGAACGCTAAGTTTGCTTATGACTCGTCTCAATTTAATTGCAATGCAATTCTGAATGACTATGAGGAATTTGACTTGAGTGACTACCCACCTCACCTAGCCAAAGAACTTGACAAACGGGAAACCAGAACCCCCATCATTGAGGAGACCGAACCTATTAACGTAGGAACCGACAACACACCTCAAGAACTTAGGATAGGGACAACCCTGGACCCCTCGGAAAGACAACAGTTCATTGACCTCCTCCACGAATACAAGGACGTATTCACCTGGTCCTACAGAGACATACCTGGGATTGACAGGGAAATTGCAGAGCACCGGATACCCATTAAGCCCGGAGCTAAACCTGTGAAGCAGAAGCTACGCCGGATGCGCCCTGAAAATCAAGGAAGAAGTAGATAAACAGTTCAAGGCCGGTTTCATCAAAGTATCTGAATAATCTGATTGGGTGGCCAACATTGTGCCCGTATCAAAGAAAGACGGAAGAATTCGGGTTTGCGTCGACTTCAGGGATCTGAACAAGGCGAGTCCAAAGGACGACTTCCCTTTGCCACATGTTGACATTCTGGTGGACAACACTGCTGAACATGCTCTCCTATCATTCATGGACGGGTATGCCGGATACAACGATATTAAAATGGCTGAGGAAAACATGTACAAGACTGCGTTCACTACACAGTGGGGTACATATTGCTACACAGTCATGCCCTTCGGTCTCATCAACGCCGGGGCTACTTATCAAAGAACCGCTACCACTCTCCTACATGATATGATGCACAAGGAGGTATAGGTGTATGTCGATGACATGATTGTCAAATCAAGATAACGGGACGACCACATCAACGCCCTTCGAAAATTCTTCGCTCGTCTGCGGAAGTATAACATGAGACTAAATCCTCAGAAGTGTGCATTCGGGGTCACCTCTGGAAAACTCTTGGGACATCTCGTCAGCAAAAGAGGCATTGAGATTGATCCAACCAAAATCAAAGCCCTTCAACAAATGCCTCGGCCTAGGAACAAGAAGGAGATTCGGGGATTTCTCGGTCAGGTCCAATACATCAGCCTCTTCATTGCCAAGCTCACCATGATTTATGAACTAATATTCAAGAAACTTCGCGCCTCCGATCACACCGATTGGGGCGACGATTGTCAAAAGGCCTTCGACAGGATGAAGGAAATCCTATCCAAACCTCCTGTCCTCATGCCACCTCAACCGGGGATTCCTTTATCCCTATACCTGACTGTTACCAACACGGCCATGGGAGCTATGCTAGCACAAAAATGATCGGCGAAAGAAGACATCTACTACATCAGCAAAAAGTTCATCGAGTACGAGACAAGGTACACCCAACTGGAAAAGACATGCCTTGCCCTAGTATGGTCAACAAAGAAGCTGCGGCATTACATGCTCAGCTACACGGTCCACATCTACTCCAAGATGGAACTGGTTAAATATATCTTAGAAAAACCCATACTAAACGGAAGGCTGTCTAGGTGGACATTCATGATCCGAGTTTGATCTCAAGTTTGTACCCCTCAAGGTTATCAAGGGAAGAGCAGTCGCCAATTTCCTGGCAGAGAATCCCATCAACGAGGATCTAACGACTGACACATGGTCACTTCCTAACGAAGACATCCTTTGTGCCGACTCCGACGCATGGGACGTATACTTCGACGGTGCATCTAATCTGAGAGGCTTTGGGGTAGGAATCCTTCTAATATCTCCAGAGGGAGAACATGTTCCGATCTCGGTCAAATTGGACTTCGCCGTCACCAACAATGCCGCTGAATATGAAGCATGCCTCATCGGCCTACAAGCAGTCATCACACTTGGCATCAAGAGATTGAGGGTCCATGGTGATTCCTCGCTCATCATCAATCAGGTGTCCGGGTCATGGAAAATCCGAAGTGACAGTTTAGCTCCCTACCAATCAAAGATCAATTAAGAGGCTGAGCTCCCTACCAAATCGACTATTTCCACTTGCCACGAGAGGAAAATCAATTTGCTGATGCCCTGGCAAAACTTGCCACGCTCGTCAACATACCTGATGACATAACATCGATGCCTTTATGTGTCGAGAGAAGGAGCGAGCCAGTTCACATTTGTGACATCAACGACGACGAGAAAAGCCATGTCGAACCTTGGTACCAAGCCATCCTCAACTACAAAACCAAAAACGAATTCCCTCCCAACTCTGACCCAAGAGGACAAAGAGCCATCCATTTACTTGCATCACAATTCGTGATAAACCAAAATTAACTCTACAAAAGAACACCCTAAGGAATTCTCCTCTTTTGCATTGACCATCACAAAGCCAAAAAAGTCATGGGAGAGGTCCACGACGGAGAATGTGGCCCTCACATGAGCGCAATGATGCTTACCCGGAAAATCATGCGGCTAGATTACTACTGGACCACCATGGAAGCCGATTGCCGTAACTACATCAAACATTGCAACAATTGCCAAATCTTCGCCAACATACAACACATACCGCCATCCCTTTTATACACAATGACCTCACCCTAGCCTTTCTCAACCTGGGGCATCGACATCATCGGGAAAGTCAACCCGGTGGGCACCAAGGGGCATTGTTTCATCCTCATCGCCATCGACTACTTCACTAAATGGGTGGAAGCACAGTCATATGCAGTCTTGAACGCCAAACAAGTGGTCAAGTTCATCCAGAACAACATCATCTGCCGATATGGGGTACCCCATGAAATCATCAGCGATCAAGGCTCTCACTTTCGGGCTGAAACTCAGGCCTTGCTGGATAAATACAAAATCAAATGACATCGATCATCCCCCTACCGTCCCCAAACCAACGAAGTGGTCGAGGCAGCTAACAAAACTCTTGTCACCATTATCAAGAAAATGCAAGACAACTACCGCGATTGGCCGAGCAAGCTCTCATTCGCACTCTGGGGATACCGAACCTCCATCCGAACACCGACAGGCGCCACACCCTTTAACCTAGCATATGGCATGGAGGCGGTTCAACCAGTAGAGTTAGAGGTCCCTTCTCTACGCATCCTACTGGAGAGTCAAGTCCCTGAGGCAAAATGGACCCGTCGAAGGTACGAGCAACTCACTCTTCTAGACGAACGGCGACTCAACGCCTTGCACAACGTCCAACTATACCAACGATGTATACAACGGGCATTCAACAAGAAGGTCGAACCCAGGAACATCCAAGACGGCGACTTGGTCCTCAAGTCGGTTCGTGCACCGCTACCCGTCGATTAGAGGGGAAAATTCAAACCCAACTGGGCCGGGCCATACCTGGTCTAGAAAATATTTTCAGGGGGCGCAGTGAGACTGAGTGACCTAGATGGGGAGGATTTTACAAACCCGACCAACCTAGACCAACTCAAGAAATACTACCCTTGAACCATAGCAACCAACGACCTAGCCTAGTTTTACAACTAGCAACCACCTCAACCCTTTTCGAGTCAAGTTCCTCAACGCATTCTGATTTGATATTGCATGTTTTATTGAGTCTAAATTGCGGCACCTTGCCCGTTTCAAAGGTCCTTTGATCTGTCAAAGGCAACATCCATTTGCACTAAAACAAAAAAAAAACCCTGAACTACGAGCATGGTTTGATTTCACCTCTTCAGGTGGATACGTAGGCAGTCCCTCTTATGCATGAGGGATACAACCACAAAACCCAATCAAATCTACAAAGTATTTCGAACTACGATCATGGTTTGATTTCACCTCTTCAGGTGAATACGTAGGCAGTCCTTTCTTACACAAGAAGGATACAACCATCCCCATAATCAAAAAAAAAAAAAAAAACATCACCCACATACAAAACATCATCCCATCAAAAAAGAAAGGGAAAAACATCCCCTTTCCCAAAAAATACAACAATAAGCTTTTCTCCCTTCCTCACAAAATACCACTTTCCCAAGTGCAAATGTTTAGGATAATTCAAATCGAATTGCCTTTACATAATGGATGGAAGAAACAAGCGTTCACAATTTTCGACACGAGCAACCCCTTATTTAATTAATAATGGGAGGGATTACAATTTCAACAAAAAATAGACCTCGATGAGTCTACAACTTGTCAAAGCTAAGGTGTCGACTAAAACACCTCACATAATAAAACTAGCACAAAACACACAATAACTAGCTAGTATGACATAATAAAAACTCACAACGCTAATACAACATAATAATAAAGCGGGTAATGGAGGTCTTCACTCTTCCATTTTACCCCTGCCTTTTCCCTCGGGGTACATCTTCCCCTCGTTCTTCTTGTTGGCCTGCCTAACATGGATTTCCTCCTCAGAACGGATCCTTAACGGATCTAAGATGGCGAAGGCCTCCGGTCTAGCACAAGACCCCATGTTCGACCCAAAACGAGCCAATGCATGGCCCACCATGTTGTTGAGACCCGAGCTTCTCCTCTCTGGTGGTCTTATCACATCGGGGCTAGCCCCATCAACATACTCCTCAAAGAAGGCACGGTTGGCCTTGCCAACCTCTCGATACTTCAAGTCGACAACCTCGTCCTTACGGAATTTGGACCTCTCTTCCAAGGTCGGAGCTCGTGACCACTTGACATAAGCGGGAGTCACCTATGACGTGGCAACGAGGTTTGGTACCTCCTAAAGTGGCCGAGTGGCCCACCAACTTTCGAAGACCTCCACAAGCTCGGAGTTCCGGAAAACATTCTCTTGGACAAGGGTATCTTGAGCGGGCACCTTTTGTTGACGCCCCATTTGCCTCATGAGCCTTTCGAGATAAATGAAGGAAGCAACCTTCAAACCCACCACCATCAAAGAACGAGGACTAGCACCCAAAGCGGGCAACCCCGTTAAGGACCTCAAGTGTCACCATGGCACCACCCAACGGATGCGAGGACCACCCTCCTCTGCCAATCTTGCGGCCCAATAAACCTCGGTAGAAGCAAAACTATCCGAGTACAACTTCTACCTCATGGTAAAGTGACGGAAGGAATAAGAAGAAGAATCAACCGGAGGCTCTACATACATTAGCCTCTCCAATAGCCACACTTGGAGGATCCCTGGGGATCCGAACGAAGGAGCTTCTCCACAAGAGCATTCCTTGTCCACGGCTTGGATGATCTCGCCAAGCACCAACCACGATGGATCACTACCATGCTCCATTTGCTCAACCACATGAATAGGGGTCATGCTACCATAACATTTCCGCCCCTCATTCTTCAAAACATCAGCAAAGAGGTACACATGGACAAGGCAAAAGGCAAGAGCCCTTCTCCTAGCCACCTCCGAAACATTGACATCTAATCGGTTTGAAAAGATGTTGATAACAGCCAACATATTCACACCATGTGGAGCAAGAAGGAAGTTGACTTGACTCGTCGACAAACCCAACATGGAACGGAATTTCTCCTTATAGCACAACCGAGTAGGAGGAAGCACCGAAACACAACCCGGCCACCCACCAATGGCTCCAACTTCTTCGGCAAGAGGACAAATTTCACCCTTCGGGAAAACAAAAACATGATGTTTCGAATCCCAAAACCGAGAACATGCTTCGAGAAATGAGGGTTGCACCTTGACTTGATGGAGCACCAACAATTGACCAACTCCCATGCAAATGAGTTGATACTTTTCGGGAGGCGACAAATCCCGGCACCATTGTCACAATGCATTCTCAAAAGCATCCATGAAATATTTTCGTGGAAGAAGAAGAAGTTTTGTAGAGATGTTTTTGTGTTTCAGATGATGAAACAATGAAACGCAAACATCACTATTTATACAAAAATGATTAGTGCGTTTTTCAGAAAAAGGGGAGAGCTGGCTACCATCGCCAGGTAGCTCGCATCTCTTTAGGCCTTCCCCAGGATTCCCGCTTTTGATTTGTCTCTTTCAAGTTGTGTTTTCTCCTGACACCTCAAACCTCCTGCCAGGACGCTCGCGCCTCTTCGGGATGATCCAGGACATTTTATGTTTCCTCACACTCACATTTCCTTGTTTTCGCGTTTTACGAAATCCGACACAGTTTTCATGACGCAGCTTTAAAAATACGGATTTTTCTTTCTTATTTTCAAAGGGGGAAGGGCTAGTCGCCCTGGTCCGCGATGGATCGTTTCCATGTCAATCAAAATTCCGAATTTTTTTCGCTTTTTCACAATTTTCCATCAAAATAAAAATCGAAAATTGATAACACGACATCAGTTTTCCTCAAAAATTCAAGCACTAACAAATTCGAGTCTTGATCTAAAAAATAACATATGCTCGTAAAAATATTTTCTAAAAATTCATCCCTGAAGGTTTGAGTTTGAATTTTTCGAGTCACAAATCAATTTCAACATTTCGATGCAATTTAATTCACGACACGAGTTAATTGTTCAATTTTTAAATTAATTCCTTTTATCTAATTAAAGTGACGACTTGTCACGGAATTTTCAAATATCATATCATTTCAAATTTCAAATTTTAACCCCAAGTCATCTTGGTTAATTTTTGTTTTTCAATCAAATGTTTTACGTGTTTGCATTTATGTATATGTGATATCTATTGCCTGTTTTCTACACTAACGATGCAGGAACTGGTGCAAAGCAAAAGGAGAATCAACAGCCGACAGCGCTCCTCCGAAACACAACACACAAAAAAAAGCCAAAAATCACAAATGAACCACAATCCAAAAACACATATATACAAACCGGCTCACGCAAAATACATCGACACACGTTTGACACGGACAACTGACCGTAAAAACAGGATCCAGTACAGACATCTATCATACAGAAACTGGCCTAAAACAACCATCTATCATACAGACACTAGTCTAAAATAACCATCTGGAGGCTATCCGCCACCTACCGAACTAAGCACTATTTATCCTCTCAAACGGAAAAGAAAGGGAGCAACACAAGAAACAGAGGAGCAACAACGAAAGCAGAGGTGGTTACCATAAAGTAACACCTCGTTCCTGCTCCACGACAAAAAGAAGAATGATGCCTGGCAGACTTCGGACGACACGACAACCGAGGATCATAACTCAGCACACTACCCCGATATTGGCCTCCAATCACCAGAATTCGACAATGATCAAAAGTGGCAACATGGAATAACACGCCCGTATTGAACCCCAATCATCGGTCATCCGAACCTCTGTAGACAACGACCAACGATCGATGCCCGATCATTGGTCGGGCAAAGGCCGCCAGGGAGAAACACAACCAAGCCTGTAACAAAAACAGTCGACCCTCCCCCTCCAGGATCATCCTCCTCCTCCAATGCCTCAACAACGGACCCCATAGGTCCCAAATGGTCCCCTGCGAACAAGGTTAAACAAAAAACGTTAGCCGAAATTTCGCATTATGACGACGTAAATTGGACAAACCCAGAACAAAAAAAAACAACCTACAAAGCAAAGCAAGGGCAACCCCGCCCAAATCCAACCAAACAAAACAAAAAACAATTTACAAAAACGCACAAAAAAACGACGACTCGCCCTTCTTTTCGAGCAAAAGATGAGTCAAAACAACAAACAAAAATGTCATCTCAAGACCCACACAAGGTCCGCCAACAACCCAAAATACATTCCCAATGCAATGAGGAATTTTTCTACGGCTCAAAAAGGCAATTTATACGCCAATTTGAGCACAAACCGGTCAAAAATTCAAAAACAACCGCAAAGAGGCAAACGTGATTTTATCACGCCTCAAGGTGACCTAAACTACCAATAAGGTCCATCTCAAGGCAAACCGACTCAATTCAAGATTAAACAGGCGCTTATTTTGTTAGACATAAGACCGTCACAAAAGGCAAAAATTCCAATTTTGCCCACAATACCCAACAAAGGTCCACAATGGCAAATACAGTCTTTCCCGACTACAATGCAACCTAGTGGGACCCATTATCCAAGCAAATAAACTTGGCATTGTGAGATGAGACGGTTTCTCCGCCTTACTCACGTTTTTTGAGCATAGGGAGCGGGAACGGGGACCAAAATGCAAACTAAAAGCACCCCTATACTCCTAAACGGGTTTCTAACCTAATGCAATCATCAATTTCACCCGAAATGGGCTCAATCAAAAACGCCCAAATCAATTTTCTAGGGTAAAATTTTCGTCCTAATTCAATCTATCAAATGACCAACAAATTTAAATGGATTCAAGAGGAAATACATACCTTGAGATGACATTATGGTTGATAGCACGAATGGAAGTGAGCAAAGGTCCTTTAATGGCGGATTTTGTGTCGAAGGATTGAAGATGAATGATGAATGACGAGCAGCCAAGCCTCGCGTCTTTTACAGAAAAATAGGGAAGCCCCCTTGGTTCGCCAGGATGCTCGCACCTAAACCAGGCCTCCCCTTGCTCTATTCAGCGAATTTTGGGCTTAGGCCCAATTTCCCGTAATAAACTTCAAGTTTTCAATGACGATATTAAGGACCGGCATTTTTTCAAATACAAAAAACAAATAGTGAAAATATAAATTCACTATTTTCCTTCAAAAATTTCAAACAAACGGCGATCAAAACCGCCATGTTCCCTTCCAAAAAAACAAAATGATAGTGAAGATTCAAAATTCACTATTTCCTCAAAATTCAAACGACGGCAATCAAAACCGTCAATTTGAAAAATAATAGTGAAATCAAAGTTCACTATTTTCCTTCAAAAAAATAATAGCGAAAATTCAAATCCGCTATTTCTCCAAATTTTAAACAACGACAATTAAAACCGTCAATTTCAAAATAATAGTTGGAAATTAAATTCAGCTATTTCCCACTCATGTCAACGGCGGCACATAAACCGTCACTTCAAATATAATATTCAAGATTCCAAATTCACTATTTCCTTCAAATGTCAACGGCGGCACATAAACCGTCACTCCAGACGTGATAGCAAAATTCAAAATTTGCTATTTCCTTCAAAATTCGAACAGACGGCGATCAGAACCGCCACTTCAAATTCAAAAAGCAATGAATAGTGAAGATTTCAAATTCACTATTCCTTCAAATGTCAACAGGGGGCTTCCTCACGGAACCCGCTCTTGTCAAAAACAGTGATAGTGGAAATTCAAAATTCACTATTTTCACAGCGGCATCATGAGTCCGCTGCTTTCAAAACAAGCCCATCCGACGCGGCTATTCTCACGGTCCGTTAACTGACCACATCATGGCTGGCGAGCCTTACTACGCGTCGCGGCTGGCGAGCCCTCCTCAGATACGCCCCATAGCTGGCGACCCTTACTACGCGTCGCGGCTGGCGAGCCCTCCTCAGGTACGCCCCATGGTTGGCGAGCCTTACCACGCATCGCGGTTGGCGAGCCCTCCTCACATACGCACCACAGCTGGCGAGCCTTTATCCGCATACGCGCAAGGACATATCCGAAAATGCCTTAGGTATGACTCCTTCTTATGGCTGGCGAGCTTTTGTACGTAGTCTAACGGACTTTAAACGACCCGCACGGATAGTCGACAGGCTCTAAACTGTTCCCGACGATAGGTCCTTGGCTCGTACCCTCGAGTCGCCTTAGCCCTTCCCTACGGCAGGTCCTTGGCCCGAATCCTTTCGAGCCGCGTCGACGTCGCTTGGGTCTCCAGGTTGTAATCTTCGATTGACCTGGGGGCTCTACTTTGACTTTCGCCCTGTCCAAGCCTCATTCAAAGTAGGGGCTCTGTAGATACCCAGTATCTGCTGAGACTTCAACAAACACCCGATGATTATCGGACTATAACATACTTTGGAATCGCGGCATTTGATCGACAGTTTGCGTACAACTCTACGTCGGAAAACTTAAAACGATTTCGAAAATAAAATATTTCAAAACATTTCAAAAATACCTGGAGTGTTTAATTCACGACGACGGGGTCGCATTGACACTAACTAGAGTCAAAACCGACACCGGACCAAAAACCGACTCAAAAATTCATATCCCGACTCCAACAACGAGTCAAACCGAGTCAACCACAAAAAAACAAACATTCAAAGCCTTCTATGCTAAGATTCCCGGATTTATGAATGGTCAAGTACCAAACATATGACTACAAATCCTAGGATAGAACAAATCATGTTTGCTCTTGTGTGAAAGTGACAGGACAACTCGAAGAACCGCGACGTGGCTCGCGCATCTTTGAGCAGCCCAGGTGGCCACGTCGCTCAAAACTCACACAACCACTCATTTTCCTATAAATACCCGTCAACTGCCCCCATTTGAGAACTTACGCGAGTGTCCGCCCCCTCTTTTCTCCCTTAAAATTCTCGACTCGACTTCTTAAGTCACAATCCGACGCGTATTTACGACCTACCGATCGTAAATACAAGCCTTACACATTGTTTGGTACCGTCATCGTGCATTAAATCACTTGACCGACCACTTCGACCACTACACCGTCACTAATCTTAAAACACTCTTTTTACTTACCAAAATGGTTTTAAACCGAGTTTTTTCCGACCAAACGAGTTGTTACACTTACGTCGGTCACTCGCCATAACCAAACATGTAAGTATGAGGGTGTAAAAATCCTTCTTTTATCATGTTTTTATTTGTTTCATGACTATAACATGCTAAAACAAGCATAACATGAACCAAAACATGGAATAAACGAGCCAAAACTGATTTTTGGCCTGAGACAGAAGCCCCTTGGTTCGCCGGCTTGCCCGCGCCTCAATAAGGTGTCCAGGTCAGAACTCAACCACGTTTGTTCTCATCATTTCCCTTTGATTCATTTTCATATTTACAATCGGTTTTTACTATTTCAAATATTTTCAAACCTTTTTATTTTATTTCATTTGTTTTAACCATAAAACATCTTTCACCCTTGGTTCCTCATACCATGACGGTTAAATCCGTGTTTCGGTGATAATATTTGGTTAATAACATTTAAAAGGTATTTTAAAGCCTTTTATTTCATTTTTGGGAGGTATTTTAAAGCCTTTCATCATTTCTTTACATTTTCAAAACAAGCATATTAGTGACCAACACAAAGTCATCCTTGGTTCTACATACCATGCCAGATTTTAACCCGGATACGATGATGAGTATCGACTAATTATATTTGATTGAACTTAAAATAATTAGTTCATAATTATTTTCAAAACTATTTATATCAAGCTTGTCAAGTCGAACCCGACACCGAATATTATCAAAATAATGATGATTATTCGAGTCTCGTTCCTCAAATCAACAAACTGGGTCAAATACCCATTTTTCTATACGTTTTATAAACGTTTTTCAAAAGGTCAGAACACGGCATATCACCGTAGGTTGACCCGCGCCTAAAACAGGCCTTTCAATTCTCATTTTCAAAACCAGAGGAGGCCCCTTTACACCGCCGGCTGGCTTGCGCCTCATGTAGCCGTCTGGTACATGGCCTGTTCCCTTTCCAGCATTAGTCTAGGACGATCCCGACTCCGGTTAGCCCGGATATAGGACGGATCAGATGACTATTTGCTTATTTGCAAAATGCTTTACTAAGACAAATGGATCACGTTATGCACCATAAATCTAATAAGGTAAATGGTTGTTTAATTACCGTCTTGCATGCAAATCAACCATAAATTCAACTCGACATCTTATACTTGACACTTGGATTAAATCAATCGACTTAGAAAGCTCTCACATGTTAGGTTTAAATTATTGGATGCGCATTCATGCATTTAAACTGTTTTATCAACTTTTGCATTCAACCAACCAAGATCGATCAGTAGAGGCCGCTACCGCGGGCACGATTGGGTGTCTGATTAAAGGGCTTCCCAATACGTACCTTCACCTCTTACTTAGAAACTTTGGATAGTGGACGACCTTATCCAGGGCGTACGAGAGTCATTCTAGAGATAGTATGCTAAAGAGGGATGATTTCCTTATATTTAGTACCTATGTCAAACGCTGCTTTGTCCTTCGATTTGACCGAGGTATAAAGTGGATTTCGAACGGGTTCCAAGCATCCCATAAATGCTTGGTGGCGACTCCGAACATCTCTAATAGTTTCGAGACCTTTACCGAGACGAAACCGACCGATCTAAAACGATCCCGTCGAAAGCATTTTTACGCCGCCGAGCGTGGCTTTCAAAAGACCGCGGCATGCCCACAGATTTGGCGACTCCGCTGGGGAAAACTAGGACACTTACGTCTTTGTGATCCCTAGATGGTGAGACTCGAACGAGGTCTTGGTTGGAATGCATTAATTGATATTACGGTCACGGTCGGGTTCCTTGTCCGGCCCCACAACCTAACCCTTTATCGATCAATTGGCTCGTCTCATCGGCGTGAGTTTTCTCATCCCCGCGTTTTGAATCCTGATTGAGTCAAGCATACCATTGACGTTACACATTTATGTTTCGTCAAAGAGCTTTCATTACTTTCGAGCACGGGGCTAGGGCACCCTCCTTACACATTTTGTTTGGATTGGTATCCCTCTCGCAAATCGGGGTTTGATTGCTTGGTGTGTAACCCACCCTTCTAAGCCAAAACCCGTGTCAGCGTAATGCATAATATAATGAACTGTGAGTGCTTATGTGCTACTTGATCATAAGTCCTTCCGTGTCATTTTCAAACTTTCAAAAACACCCTTTTCCGCTGTTATAATTGCCATTTCAAACCTTGGTCTTTTGTCGACCGTTGCACGTCTTTCTAGGCCGTTATAATGACGATTTTCAAACCCGATTTTTTATAACCATTTCAACACGCCTTTCTAGGCCGTCATAATGACGATTTTCAAACCCGATTTTTTATAACCATTTCAACACGCCATTCTAGGCCGTCGTAATGACGATTTTCAAACTCGGTTTTCTACAACCATTTCAAACCACCTTTTTACGACGTTATAATTGTCGCGTCTAGACACGGATTTTAACCCGTCTCGCGCCGACAATGGCACTTTCAAAACCCGAGAAAAGCTCGCACCCTTTTCTCGAGACACTTTCGAGATCCCGAGGACCATGCACCGTCCTCGAGACCTCTTCAAACATTTCAAACTCGATTTTCAAAACATACAATTTTGAATTTCAAAACCGTCTTGGGAAACAATACACAGTTTTCCGAGCCAATTCAAACTCAAAACCGTCTTTTGCATAAAAACTTAAGACAGCCCTTTCAACTGACCGACTTACGGAGATATCTATCTTCGGAAGCCGTCCGCAAAGTGACAAATGAATCTTTTTGAAAATTTCTATTTTCGAAAACTTCAGTCCACCATTCCAATTCTGTCTTGTGTATATCGAGTCAAAGCAAACGTAGTTATGGGTCTTTACTTATGAGTCGTCTCACCAAGAGACCCGTCTAATGGCGTCGCGCCGTTATGCTGGACACGTGTTAAAAATTCGGTCAACACCGTCACATCATAAATCGAGTCAGCACCGACGGACCACACATGATCACCCTCGTCTTTTTTTAGTCTGATCTTTGTCTCGTCCTTGCCTTGTCTACGTCCAGTCTTTGAACCGTGTCAGATTGAGTTGAGATGTGAGCCGTTTTTCTGCCTCAGAGCCATGGCCCCGTCTTCAACTTCGCCTGTCAATAACAACAACAATGATAACAACAGAGATGTCACGACTGATCAGCTAGCCAGCCTGCTCACCGCTCTTAAGGTCACCCTGGATCGCGTCGAGACTCGTATCGATGCCTTGGAAAACAAGGAAACTGGAGAACATAATACTCCACCTCTGACTGAAACTGAGAAGAGGCTAAAGCTCTTGGAAGAACAACTCTTAGCCCGGGGTAACAACATCCATCTTGAGAACAACCGAAGGTTCGAACCTGTTGGGGATCAATTACCTGACAACTTTACCCTAACTGATGTACCTAAGTTCAAAAAAGTGGAGGACCCGCTCAATCATATCCTGCCTTCAAAGACTACATGGCCATTAAAGGGGTCAAGCATGAACTTTTCACCCGGATCTTTCCGTCCTCTTTGGAACCGATCCCTCGTCAGTGCTACTACTCCCTTGATCCGAAAAACCTTACTACCTGGGATGAGGTCGCAGTTGAATTTGCTAAGTAATACGCTGAAAATGTGGAAATCCAAGCCAATACCCGTACCCTTGAGGTCCTAACCCAGAAAGACAAGGAGGGATTCACCGAGTTCTTAACCCGTTGGAGGAGGGTAAGTACTCAGCTGGTCAGCAAGCCGAGTGAATCAACTTTGGTGGAAAAGTTCGTCAACAATCTCCGCCCAGTGTATGCCAACTTACTTAGGTACCAAAATATCAAGACCTTCCAAGATCTGCAAATTCTGGGGACACACATTGAAGATGACCTCCGGAAGGGTGTCTTGGCCAAGACTACTGGCAGAGGCTACCAAGGATCCACCTCAACCGGGTCTCGCCCATATGGTCAAACAAACAAGATATAGTGTCCGATAGAGATGAGAGATAATTGGACCAAGATACAGTTAGCTTTGTCTTATAGGAAGCACGTGGTTCGGTTGCATGGGGTGCCTAAAGATATAGTGTCCGATAGAGATGCGAGGTTCATATCACGTTTTTGAAAAGAGTTGCAGGAAATGATGGGAACTACATTGAAGATGCGTACTACATTTCATCCTGCGACAGATGGCCAGACAGAGAGGACCATCAAAACTTTGGAGCTTATGTTGCGAGCTTGCGTTATGGATTTTGGTGGTAGCTTGGAGCAGAGGTTAGACTTGATTGAGTTTTCGTATAACAACAGCTATCACACGAGTATAGGTATGACACCATTTGAGGCATTGTATGGGAGGAGGTGTAGGAGTCCGATTTTCTGGGATGATAGTGCTGAGGCAGTTGTTTTGGGACCACAGATCGTACAGGAGTTGGTTGAACAGGTTAAGCTGATTAGAGAAAGGATGAAAGCAGCCCAGGATCTTCAAAAGAGTTATGCATACTTATAGAGTTTCAGGTTGGGGACAAGGTTCTTTTGAAAGTGTCTCCTATGCGTGGGGTCATGAGATTTGGTAAGAGAGGGAAGCTGAGCCAGAAGTTTATAGGACCATATGAGATTTTGAATCGTGCGGGTGAGGTTGTATATCGGTTAGCTTTACCAACTGCTTTGGATAGGGTGCATAATGTGTTTCATGTATCTCATCTGCGGAAGTATGTTAGTGATCCATCACATGTGTTAGAGGTAGGGAACATTGAGCTGGATGAGTCCTTGGCTTATCTTGAGGTGCCCAAATAGATTCTTGATCTCAAGGTTGAGGAGGCCACTTGGGAGGCGGAAGAGGCGATGAGGGAGCGGTATCCGTCTCTTTTTTATCAGGTATGTGTGGTTACGGGGACGTAACCTTGTTTCTTTTAGGGGGGTAGGAGATGGTCGCATAGAGTTTTTACATGTTTTATGTTGGTTTTAGTATAGTTAGAGGTTGTCTTGTGTCGGGTTGAGTTTTGTTTTGGGAGTTATGTTTTGAGTTTTGATGATGTTGTTGTGTCAGGGTGATGTTAGTGTGTTTTGTTTTTGGTTGTGGTTTGAACTTTGGGGACGAAGTTCTTTTTAAGGAGGGAAGACTGTAATACTACAGTTTTATGTGTCTTAGGATACTCTATCGAGTGGGACTTACTCTGTCGAGTAAGTAGCTTTTTACGCAAAACAATAGTTTACCTGTAGGGTACTCGATCGAGTAAGCTTGGCACTCGATCGAGTAAGTGACTTACTCGGTCGAGTAAGTGAGTTTACGGGCTGAGTTTTGACGGGTTTTGCTAATAATGCGAGATTAATATATAATGATACCGTCACTTTTCTTAAACCTTTTTAACTATTCTAAAAACCTAATTGAGAAGAAAAGAGTTACGTAAGTTCATCTCATCAAATCATTAGTAAATCCCTAAGGCTACGTTCGTTGGATCATCTTGTTCTTTACGCCGTTGTGATCCTTGTGTCGAGGGTAAGCTTTTCATATAAATTTTATAATGTTTTGTTAAAGTTGGTTAAACCCTAATTGGGTGATTTGGGGGTTTTGGGTGATTTATGTGTATATGGTTGTGATTGTATGTATGTATGATAGGAGGAGGATTCGTTGAGGAGAGATTCTGACTTAGCTGCTTGATCGTCTTTGGTGTTTGCTTTCCAGGTAGGGTTTCCCTACTCAGTATTGGCTACATAAGTTGTTGGTAATTGTTGTTGTAGCTGTTGAGTAATTGTACTGTTGGATTGCTGTTGGTGTTGTTGATAGTATACTGTTGGTTGATTGTGTAACTGTCTGTGATCTTCGGGGCGCGTCCCTGGCTGAGTGGAGTCACTTACGGGAGTGGCTTCACGCCTTTGATTTGCCCTCTGTGGAACCCATCACAGAGGGGATGTGCACATTAAGGAACTTGGGTTTATCACTCGATGGAGATGAGTGGGGATTTGGTGGGTACGATTGCGGTCCCCCGCTGGCGACGTGGAGAACTTGTTGCGATGGGTACTCTGGCAGGGCTACACACTTTAGTGTGTAGTCAGTTGTGTGGAGTTTGGAGATGGAGACTGGGGATTTGTGTGAATTGCTTGAGCTGTTTGTGACGTTGTTTCTTTGTGGCATTTGTTTTTATGTAATCAGTACGGACCCCGTTTAAATGTTTTAAAAACTGTGGTGATCTATTCGGGGGTGGTGAGCAGTTATTGAGCAGGTATGAGATGATGCGTATGGGATAGCTGGGATGAGTCACCACGTTGCAGTTTAGAAGTCTTCCGCTGTGTCAGACACTTTTATAGTTTTGATAGTAGACAGTTTTGAGAACTTTGTAATTTGTTTAAACAGTTTTGGAGTTGGCATGTAATCACTTTAAACATTATTACTATTTAAGTATGTTGCCTTATTGTCTTTTGATTATCATTGCCTCGGGAATACGAGATGGCGACGTTTGTTTTGGTAAGATTTTACCGACTAAAGATTTATGAGTCAATGCGGCTATTCTAACTAAAATACGATATTAAGGACTGAAGTAGATTATTACTAAGAATACAGCGAGAACGAAATTAAACAACTAATGCGAAGGAAAAATAAACGAAAAAGAAAGAGAGACAAATGACACAAGCATAATGGTGACGCGGGAAACCCAAAATGTGGGAAAAACCGTAGGGGGAATGGTATCCCACCAATGATCCACTAGTAGTAATAGTATTCGACGGTAAACTTAGCTTGAACAATCAGGAGGAACAACAGTAATCTCCAAATGACTAAGTACAAATGACACGAATGATGTATATGTTTCTAAGTGTTAATTATTAATTGTTTGCAGGTGGTGAATGATATTTCTTCGAGTTGAGTGAATTAGGGATGCCCTTGAATCTGATGTTTGTTGCTCATTTATAGCCTTTCGTGGAGTGGTTGTACGTGCTCCCTACATATGCTCAACCATATGCTCCACTCCCTACGAAATAGGAAGTGGTTGCTGACTTTGTCAAAGCTGTTGCTGATCACCTCAATGTTCCTGCTGACCATTTCAACGTTCCTGCTGGCTGTTTGTTTATTTAATTCAAACGTGGCCTTTGCATCACTTGAATGTCCAGGTTCATCCCCCCTTGTTCTTTCTTGCGTCTAGCAGCCTGCTGCCTCGTTATTGATCTGTGTGACTTTATTTTATCCAATTGCGAGTTGCCACGTCATGATGAAAATGAGAGGGTAATTTTACCCATACAATTACCCCCAAACAACTGCCAGGTTCTGTTCTTGCTCGATGGATGCTGGGAGTTGCTTCCCTCCTGGAGGCTGCATGTAGTGGTGATGTCATAGAGTGACGACAGCCCTGTTGCATTCTTATCCACTGAGACTGACCTTTTGGGGTCTAATCAGTCACTTCCCCTCAATAACTCCCCACTTCCCACACGTTTCCTTTCCCCCGATTCCCCCCCCCCCCCCAACCTAACTCCCTCCCTTAACTCCCTTCTTTTAACTCCCTCCCTTAGCTCCCTACAGTTATAAATACAACCCTCCCCATCCCACTTCCCTTATTCCCGTCTTTATTAACCTCTTTCCCTAAAATCCTTTACTCTCCCTCTCTTATTATAAGATCTCCCTATCCACCAGGTAAACTCCTTACTATCTTCCCTCTCTCGTAATTTTTTCGCCTCTAAACTTCACAATCATGGTCAAAAAGTCTATCCGCCGTACCGTTCCTCCTCCTTCTCTCTATGGGGGTCCATCTGCTGCTGCTCTCTCTCCCTTCCGATCCTCAGGGATCCCCGCAGATCACTATCTGTGCGATTCCAGCTTTGCTGACACCCCTCTTGAGGAGGTGAGAGAGAGGTTTGGCCTTGGGCAGGAGGTCGAGATTCACATTCCTCAGCCTGGGGAGGCGCCGGATGCCCATAATCCCGGTTGGGCATGCCTATACGAGTACCCTTTTACCTAGGGTTTGTCTTTTCCCTTCCCTTCTTTGGTTCAAAGGATCTTGTGCCACTATAGGTTGGCGATCTGCCAGCTTGCGACTCATGCATGGCGCGTTCTGGTCTCGCTCTGCATCCTTGCTGAGGATCACGCTCTGGCGATTGGTCTGGGTGACCTCGCCCTGCTCTATACTTTCAGGTCCTTTGTTGCCGGGTTTATCACCTTGAGGACCTACGACCTACGACCGCAGCAACCCTAGTGTGATCCTTCCTCCCAAAGTGAGGGATGAAGACTGGAATACGAAATTCATCTTTGTTAAGATTGACTCTCTTACCCCCACCCCCGAGTACTCATTTGACAAGTGCGGGGCCTCTAAAGGTAATTTTAGTTTCTGGGTGTCTGTTGTTTTTCTTTTACCTTAATGTTCTTGCTGGTGTACTGCTGCAGGTTTGAAGCAGCCATTTCCCTCAAGAGATCATAGCGTGGTTAGCCGTTTATTTGCTCTCCCTGTTACAACTCGTTCTTACTCTGGTGTACTTTCTTCCCCTGTTGGTGCATCTGCCTCCGAGCCTCTTGACATTAGTGAAGGAGAGCAAGAGGAGGAAGAAGAGAAGGAAGAAGAGGAAGAGGAAAAAGAAGAAGAGGAAGTTGGTACCTCCACTAGTCAGCAAGAACCCCCAGCTGCTCCCTGCTGTTGTCCATTCTCTGGGAAATACCCTCTTTGTGCTGTACTAGATGAGGCTCCTGGATGCGCTTGTAGGTACCTTTTCTAATTCCCTATATGTTTCACTGGTCTATATTGTTCGTGCTGCTGACTGTTCCTCTTGCAGGTTTTGCAGGACGGCATGTTCCTGCATAGAGAGGTTGCCAGATTGATGGGGGAGGTGAACAACCTCAACGTCAACCTGGGAAGATGGAGGTAGATCTGGCGCTGGCTAGGAGGGACAAGGTGGCTGCCCAGAAGAAGTTGGCTGAGGAGAAGGCAGCGGCCCAAAAGCAGCTGGATGCTGAGAGGAGGGTGGCAGAAGGGCGTATGGAAGAGGCTCACAAGGAGGTGGAGCTACTGAAGCACCTACTCTTGGACTCTACATTGGTTTCCGCCTGGTAAACAAAGATCAAGTGCATCAAGGAGTTTGAAGCGGGTGAACACTCCCACTGGGACCTTGCTGAGGAAGAACGGCTATTCAATGCTGCATATCCAACCAAACCGGACTTCAGCCTCATCAACGACTTGCTAGGTGGTGATGATGGAGAGACCAGTGCTAGGACTGAACAACCAACTGTCGCGTCAGTCGAGGAGGTCATGGAGGAAGCCCTCGTTGCCCAGGGAGGGGAAGGTCCATTTGGAGGAGAGGCTACTGTGGAGCCCAACATCCCTGTAGAAGTTCCTGCTGATGCCACCCCAGATTCTGCTGCTGCTGCCTAGTTTAGGCATTTAAATTTTAATTTTTTATCTTGATGTTCTGTTGGGCACCCTGTGTGGTGGCCTATTGTAATCCAACTCTTTGGTGCCTGGTAGTTTTGGGCACCTTATGGTACTTTTGTTTTTGCCTCGTAGAAGGGGCAAAAATACTTTGCTTTTCAAGTTCCCCCTGCTGAGGGGTTTTTATGAATTTTTATTTTGTTCCTTCTATTGTTTTGCTAGCAATTCTTTTGTTCTTTCTGTTTGTGTGCCGGCTTCGTACTTGTTAAGGTGTCTATGGTGGTTCAGGGAGCTTTTTGTCCATCAGGATGCTCGAATCCTTCTCTTTCGACCACGCGCATAATGGGTATTTCTTGCAGGAGGAATAATTTTCTAGTTCCTGTTCATCAGTTAGACTACTTGGACATTGCCTTAATATTCAACTTACCATATCCACATTTAATCCAAAAACAATGATAAACCTAAAAATGGAAGCAATTTCATAAATCCAAAACAGTTTGGGGAGCACAAAGTGTGTTCCTCCAGAGTTTTACAACAACTTAAAAGAAATAGAGTTTTATTTTGGCCGTTTGAAATACTAAGTACGCTGCTTCCACATTTTGCTCCTTGTGACACCTATGATGTTGACACCAAGGGAAAATAAGAAAAACGGTTTTGACTCAGAGTATTTGAAAGATACATTGTAAATTGTGATTTCCTTAGTAGTACCTGCTGAATTCAGGAGACTTAGCACGTGTGTACTGAACGAAAGACCTTGCCTGGTGACTTAGTTGTTCCTGCTGTCAAAGGAGATGTTACTGTTAGACCAATGTAGGTGGTACAGTCAGGCAGTACGAAATAAAATGATTAGTTCTTTGTGTATGTACCTCATGAGAGAGTGAGTTGTGGCTCCAACAAGTGGGTTCTGGGGTCGTTCCCCTTCAAGTGATAGCTGCTTAATCAAAAACACTTTTAGCAAGTTCGTTCATGTTCGATGGTTTCTGGAGTACTAAATGCGAGGATTCAAGGGTCCTGGGATGTACCTGTTGGAGGTGGAACTTCTGGGTCTTGCACCTGGAACCTCAGACATAATACTTTTTAAGGTGAATGATGTTAAAGGATCTAGGGACAGCTTCCCCATCCATAGTCTCCAACTTATATGCCCCCTTACCCACGATGCCTTCTATGCGGTAGGGGCCTTCTCAGTTATAGGCGAATTTACCTGCACTCTAATTCTTGGTGTTTGGGAATACCTTCCTGAGTACCAGGTCCCATACCTGCAGCGTTCTCAGCCTTACGTTTTTGTTGTTACTCCTGGCTGCTGTATGCTTGTAGGCTGCCATCCTGATTTGGGCGCTGGTCCTTGGCTCATCAATTGTATCTAGGCTGCTGGTCATTTCTACCTGGTTCCTCTCTTCAGTAGCATTGGCATATCGATGTGTTGGTACTTGCACCTCAAAGGGAATAACTGCCTCGGCCCCATATACCAGACTGAATGATGTTTGACCTGTTGCCACTTTAGGGGTAGTTCTATTAGACCATAGCACGAAGGGGAGTTCATCTGCCCAGTTGGCTCCTATCTCCTACAGCCTTCTTTTCAGGTTGTTCATAACTATCTTGTTGTTGGATTCTGCCTGACCATAGGACTGCGGATTCCTAGGAGTGGACTTAAACAGCTTGATGTTCCACCTGGCGCAGTAGTCTTCCGTTCTGTTGGATATAAATTGTGACCCGTTGTCACATATGATTTCTGAAGAGATGCCATATCTGCAGACTATGTTCCTCTTGATGAAAGATATCACATGCTTCTCCAGGATCTGAGGGAAAGCTTCTGCCTCTATCCATTTAGAGAAGTAGTCTGTCATTGCCAGCATGTACGTCCTGTTTCCAGAAGCACGGGGTAATGGTCCCACAATGTCCATTCCTCATTTCATAAAAGGCCAAGGCGAGATAATCGGATGCATATGCTCTGCTAGCTGGTGGCTCACAGGAGCGTGCCTTTGGCATTCTTCGCATTTCTTGAAATAATCTATAGCGTCCTTCCTCATGGTAGGCCAGAAGTAACCCTGTCTTAGTGTCTTGTTGGACAGGCTCCTACCCCCTCTGTGATTTCCACAATCACCACTGTGGATATCACACATTACTGCTTGTGCCTCCTGTATGCTCAAGCACCTCAGATAGGGTCCTGCCAAGGATTTCATAAATAGGATACCATCAATGAGTACGAATCTGGAGGATTTCATTTTGAAGCTCCTGGCATCTTTTGGTTAGGTGGTAAGACCTCATCACGTAGCCAACTAATGTAAGGCTTGCGCCAATCATCAATCTCTTCCTGGGGTGTGGCAGTACACAGTATCCCTGCTTCGTATGTCCACTGGGTGGTTGCAGCCTTACTTGCGTTCTGCTATTCATTCTGACGTATGGCAGGTTTCATGACATGTATGAATGGTATAGTACCCACTGCCCCTGGAGTGAAGGTTGCTCCCAGGGTGGCAAGAGCATCCGCTTCAACATTCTAATCCCTTGGTATCTGCTGGATGTGGAAGGAGGCAAAGCGGAGTTTGAGCTCCTTCGCCACTTCCAGGTAGGCTATCAGTTTAGGATCCCTGGCCGTGTACACGTTATTCACATGGTTTACGATTACTTGGGAGTCACTATACACCTCGATGCGGCTGACTTGCAATTCTATGGCTAATTGGAGTCCTAAGATTAGGGCCTCGTATTCAACCTCGTTATTCGTTGCTTTGAACTCACACTGTACTGCCTGTATTATCTGTTCCCCCTGAGGTGATTTCAGGACCAGCCCTACCCCTGCTCCCTTCCTATTGGATGCCCCATCAACATGTATCTCAAATACCTGCTTCTCTTTAGCCTCACTTAAGGTCAAGATTTCACTGTCAGCTTTTTCTTGAAGGGTGGGACTAAAGTCTGACAGAAAGTCAGCTAGGGCTTGTGATTTTATGGCTGTTCGGGGTTCAAATTTCAGGTCGTACCCACTCACGTGGACAGACCACTTAACCATTATCCCTGACAGTTCGGGTTTCCTCATTATGGTTCTCAGGGGGTAGTTGGTCACGACTGAAATTGTATGTGACTCAAAATAGGGACGCAATTTGTACGAAGCAGTAAGTGCTAAAACGAGTTTTTCTAGAGATGTGTACCTGGTCTCTGCAGGTAACACAGACTTGCTTATATAGTATACTGGTTTCTGCATACCTTCGTGCTCTCGTACTAGTACAGCCGCCTCTGTCACTGATATATACAAGTACAACAGTTCTCCCTGTTCTGGCTTGGAGAGAGAGGAGGGGTGCTTAGGTACTGCTTGAGCTCCCTAAACGCCTTTTCATGCTTCTGCATCCACTCAAACTTCTTGCTTTTCCTCAGGATGTCATAGAATAATCGACATCTTTCTGAGGACCTTGATATGAACCGGTTTAGGGCTGCTACCCGACCTGTGAGCCTCTGTACATCCTTTGGCTTCTGAGGAGATTCTAACTGAAGTACTGCTTTGATTTGCTCCGTGCTGGCCTCTATCCCTATTTGCGTCACCATGTACCCCAGGAATTTCCCAGAGGAGACTCCAAAAGTGCATTTCAGGGGGTTCAGCTTCATATGGTATTTTCTGAGGATCGAGAAGGTATTCTCCAGGTGGGACATGTGTTGTTCTGCCTTCTCGGATTTGACTACCATATCGTCAATGTAGACTTCCATTGTTCTCCCTATCCCCTCCTTGAACATTATGTTCACCAGGCGCTGATAGGTGGAACCAGCATTCTTGAGGCAAAAGGGCATCACATTATAGCAGTACAAGCCTCTGTCAGATCTAAAGGCTGTTTTCTCCTGGTCCTTAGGGTCTATTTTTATCTGGTTGTACCCACTCCAGGCGTCAAGGAAGGTAAGTAGCTCATGCCCTGCTGTAGCGTCTACCATGGAATTAATGTGCGGCAGGGGGAACGGGTCTTTTGGGCAAGCTTTATTAAGATCTATGAAATCAACACATACTCTCCACTTGTTGTTCTTCTGGGTACAACCACAACATTCGAGAGCCATTCTGGGTAGTTAAATTACCTGATCTTGCCTACTGCCAAGAGGTTGTCTACCTCCTGGTTTATCACCTCGTTCCTTTCAGGAGCGAATTTCTGCCTTTTCTACTGGACTGGAGGAAAGCTAGGGTCTACATTTAACCAGTGTGTAATTACACTTGGATCTATGCAAATCGTGCCGCTATGGGACCAGGCGAAACAATCCATGTTAGTACGTTGAAATTCAATTATCTGCTCACGGATGTTACTTGTACAATCAGCTCCCACCAGCATTGTTCTTGCTGGAAACTGTGGGTCCAGGACTACTTCATCGAGTTCCTCCTGAGGAGGTGCGATATACTCCCTCTGGACGCACAGTTTCTGTAATTGTTATGCAGGACCAGCCGCAGTGGGTTTCAGAGCGTTCTTGTAGCAATCCTGAGCGACATTTTGATCTCCCCGTATCTCTTGTACCCCCCAGGGTGTAGGGAACTTCAGGCTCTGATGGTACGGCTTTCATTTCATGGATCCAAGGCCTGCCAAGTATCACGTTGTAAGTTGACGGACCATCAATGACCAAGTACCGTACCTGTTTGTTCATACCCCCTGCAAAGGTAGGTATCATTATTTCTCCAAAAGATTGTTTAGTTTCGCCACTGAAGCCTACCAAGGGTACAACCTTCTGCACCAGGTCTTTCTCGCTGAACCCCATGTTCTTCAAGGTTTCCAGCATTATCAGATTCACAGAGCTTCATGTATCTACCAATATCTTTTTAACAAGGCAATTCCCTATAGAAAGGGTAATGATCAAGGCGTCATGGTGGTGTTCTGCCTCATCAGGTACGTATGCCTCGTCGAATGAGATTACTGGTAGATCCTGTCTACTGACCCTAAGGGAGAACTCTGGTTTATCTCCTTTAGTCTCGGTTGCATGGCGCTTTGCTTCTGAATAAGTGAGACGACATATCTCTGACCCCCCTGTGATGACGCTCACGACCTTTGAGTAAGGTGGAGGTGGGGATGGTTGGGCCTGGTTAGCAGTATTGACCTTTCCAGATTTTACCCCCTTGGGGAGCAGGTGATCCAAGCATCCAGCACTATAGAGGTGCTTTACTTCCTTTCGTAGTATTACACAATCTTCTGTATTATGGCCAATATCGTTGTGGTATTCACACCTCTTGCTGGCATCTCTTCTGTCGTTCTCCCTGGGGGTAGGCTTCTTGGGCCACCTGGCCCTCTGCCCTAGCTCCCTGATTGCCTTCAATACCCCAGCAAGTCCAGTGGTGAACCCACACTCGCTGAGCTTAGGTGGAGCCTCGGTGCTCTCTCTTTCTCCTTAGACTTTGTTCACTGTGTTCTTGCTGTAGGATTTGGCTCTTTCATTCTTTTTCTCTGTTGTGATTTTTCTGATGGATGAATCGGTTCCATACAGGTCCCTTCTATCCTCATCCTCCTCTAGGAGATAAGTAGCCTCTACCATTTGCTTAACTTCCTCAAAGGTAGCACATGGATGCTTGGTGAGATCCTTGTACAAATCAGAGTCGCGATGCAGTCCCCTTCTGAAGGCGTTAACTGTTGTTGTAGGGTCGCACCTAGGGATATATATTCTTTCCACATTGAATCTGGCGAGATAATCCCTGGTGGACTCCTCGAACCTCTGGACGATCCGGTATAGATCACTGGATAATTTGTCTGGCTTGCGACTGCTTGCGAACTGCTGATTGATAACATTCACTAACCCTGGGAAGCCGGAAATAGACTTCTTGGGAAGGTTAACGAACCACTGGAGTGCGGCTCCTGACAAGATGGAACCGAATCCTTTGCATATACATGCCTCCTTTTCAGGCCCTATTGCTGCAACCACCATTATTTTCTGCTTGTACTGGTTGGTGTACTCCAGCGGATCCTCTGTTCTATCATACAACGTCATCGTTGGTGTGGTGAACCCCTTTGGCATGCTGACAAGGGAAATGTCGTCCACAAAGGGGGAATCCACATAGCACTCCGGGGTTTCTACCTCCATGGGACGTGGTAACCCTGGAACCTTGCTGAGTTGGGACCTGATATCCTGCAACTGTTGTTCTACATGTTTTTCTACCCCCATACCCTGGTTATGGGTTGCTGAGTAGATCCCATATAGATTTGGTGTTCCTCATGGCATGTAAGAAGGGACCATGTAGCTTCCAGGTAATGGTGTTGAGTTCACAATAGGCCTGAACTGGCTGTCGGGAGTATATGGCATATAGGAGCACATCCCGAGATATGCATTTCTTGCTGACTGTTCCTCTGGATTGCTCCCTGGTACCACTGGCGTACTGCTGGTTGTTGATATGGGATCTGGAGTCAGTGCTCCTAATCCCACAGGATTAAGTACCATGGGGTACGTTTGTGGCATCCTTGGTGGTGGTGGAACCCCTAGTGGTTAAATCGTACCTTGGGTGGCCACCGTTCCTGATGGATATACTTGCTCGGGTGGCGTGGTTACCCCTGGTGGCAGCATATCCATATCGAGCCTGGTTACTAGATTTTGCGGTAGTAGCCTCCCTGAGTACTCCCTGGCATTCCCCTGGCTGAGTGTTGACCTTGCCATCTGCTGGGTCATTCCCACGGGTTACACTGCATTTATCTTCTCCTGCAAGGACTGGTTGTCCCTTTATATCCCTATCACCGCCTGCTGCAAGGATGTCATCCCTTGGAGCAACTGCTGTACCAGATCCGGTTGTGAGGCTCCTGGGAGACGGGCTCCTGTCAGGTGTCCTGGTGATCCTGGGCGCTGTAGACTCCCATCCCTATTAGGCTTGGGCACATGATTGATAACTAGTGATTTGCCAGCTTTCCCTGCTCCCAGAGTTGTGATTTTGGGGGAGTAAGAAGGTTTTGCTAATACTTGGGGTTGAGCGTGGCCTGCAGTCACATTGGTGGTAGGGACCGCCGTTGTTAGAACACCGGAGGTTGTTGGCGCCGCCCCTACTACTGGAGTTTGCACTAATATACTCATCGGATCTGATACGTTCTGATTGGATCCTGACATGATCAACTATAGAGATGTTAGGATATTTCGAGAAGAGGTATTCTAACCAAGATTTAACCACAATGCCCCACTGTGGGCGCGCCAAACTGTTTTTGTAAGATTTTACCGACTAAATATTTGTGAGTCAATGCAGCTATTCTAATTAAAATATGATATTAAGGACTGAAGTGGATTAGTAGTAAGAACACATCGAGAACGAAATTAAACAACTAGTGCGAAGGAAAAACAAACGAAAAAGAAAGAGAGACAAATGACACAAGCAAAATGGTGACGCGGGAAACCCAAAATGTGGGAAAACCCGTGGGGGAATTGTATCCCACCAATGATCCACTAGTAGTAATAGTATTCGAGGGTAAACCTGGCTGGAAAAATCAGGAGGAACAGCAGTAACCTCCAAATGACTAAGTACAAATGACACGAATGATGTATATGTCTCTAAGTGTGTTAATTATTAATTGTTTGCAGGTGGTGAATGATATTTCTTCGAGTGGAGTGAATGAGGGATGTCCTTGAATCTGATGTTTGTTGCTCTTTTACAGCCTTTCTTGGAGTGGTTGCACGTGCTCCCTACATATGCTCAACCATATGCTCCACTCCCTACGAAATAGGAAGTGGTTGTTGACTTTGTCAAAGTTGTTGCTGATCACCTCAATGTTCCTGCTGACCATTTCAACGTTCCTGCTGGTTGCTTGTTTATTTAATTCAAACGTGGCCTTTGCATCACTTGGATGTCCAGGTTCATCCCCCCTTGTTCTTCCTTGCGTCTAGCAGCCTGTTGCCTCGTTATTGACCTATACAACGTTCCCATACCATAAGTGGTCCTGGTAAGGCACTTGGAGTATGGGAGTTTCACAGAAGCTATGGAGCATGCTACTCTTGCCGGGTTGGATAAAGTTCGTCTTACCAAAGGTGAAAGAACTCGGATTAATCGTACTCTCCGTTATCCTATCCATGGAGGCCGATATTATCCTTCTTCTTGGTACATGAAAATTGATGCTATCAAATTCTTTCGCGATTTCTTGAAGTTTCAAGAATGGGAGAAATTTAGTCAGTTTTCGGGTCCGGTTTATCCAATTGAAGTCATTTAATTCTTTGCCTCTGTTTCGGCAAACAATGGGGTCTTGCATGCAATGGTGAATGGTCATGAGGTTGAAATCTCCATTGAGGATTTCTGCTCGGCTTTCTCGATTCCAAGTGATGGTTTAGAAATCAATCCGAGTCAAGAATGGCGAAATGTCACGGATGAAAAGAAGATGATCATCAAACGCTATTTTGATGACGGTGCTACATTTCATAGCCATGTCTTAGCAGGATTGTTTCCTCCCAAATTGAAGCTCTATCTTAATTACTTGTGGAACACTATTGTACCGAGGAAAAATGGCCGAGACAAAGTATCAAGCTATGATTTAATCCTTCTCTATTCGTGGCTTGAACGTGACAAAGTAATTCTTCCATTACTCGTCTTTTATAAGATTATTCAAGTTAGTTTGTCGGTAACCAGTAAAAAGTTCTTAACCACTTTTGATTTACCATATGGGATGTGGATATCCGGTCTTTTGGAAATTAAACGGGTGGTAAATCCGGGTAAGCTATCGTGTTAAGGCATTGGATTCCATGGGTGATAAGTATCTTGGTTTAATGGGTATTATGGCCGTTGGCGCCGAGTTGTTCTTTACCCCGAAAGGTGGTGATAAGGTGAAGTCGCTTGATTTGGTTGTAGCTTTGGAGAAGAAATTGGATTCGTTTTTGGAGAATATGGGTGTTGTCTTGGAGAATCAGACTCGGTTATTGGAACAATTGGTTTCGGGTGTGGGTAAGGAATCGGCTGTGGCTCCTCTGGATTTGAGCCGTGGTTATGACTAGGTGCGAGCTCGTTTATAGGAGTTTGAAGCACGTCTCATGGTTATGGAAAGGGTTGCTGACTCGTGTATGCATGAGGCCATTCGTCAATCCACTTCGTTGGCCAATTTGTGTAGTCGAGAAGGCGCAGTGATGATGGCGGGTCGGGCTTTGAGGGAGGAGATGGGTTTGATCTTTGAGGCGATGAAGGCTTTATCATTGAAAGTGATCAACTTTGATCGGTGTCTTACTGCTCAAGCCGCGCATGTGAGTTCTTGCCTTGATCGACTCTCTACACTCGAGTTTCGAACTCGTCCTGATTATGTCAATCCTCATCGTGTTAACCACCGCATGTTCTAAACCGTTCCTATCCTTGCTTTGCCTTGCTTTTCATCGTTAAACTTTATTTTGCTTATTTGTCTAATTCGGCCCATTTTGGCTATAAACTCTATTCGGCCCATTAGGCATTAATACTTGTTCTAATATTCGGCCCTTTGGCATTAAACTCCTTGGTTTGTATTAGACATATTTTATATTTTGCATGCATATCGTAGATTACTTTCTCGTTTTATAATATTTCTTTGCATGATTAATACGTGTCTCAGTCTATATTATTCTAGTTTTATCTCTTTTCTCGTCTTTTCGATGATGTCAAGAGGGGGATGAAAATGATCGTGACTTAAGTATTTGCCTAAACTTGCTCCTTGTCAGAACCTTTAATCTCTTAAGGTCCTTAGATGCTTTACTTGGTATATAAGTGGATTATTCTTGCGTTCAACTAACTATGACTTTTATAGTATTATGTTGAGGGGGGACTTACACTTAGTCACAAATCGTAAGACACTTGTCATCATCAAAAAGGGAGAATTTGTTGGACCATATAGATATATGATTAGTTTTCATAATGACAAGTATGTACCTTATATTATATATACTCTTGCTTGTAATCGTTTGTTTAATCTTTAATAGATTGATGAAAGTTTACAATTTAAGCAAGTAATGTTATTGCACTCTTGACTATAACATTGAAGATTTGTGAAGCATCGTTCAAGTAATGTTATAGCAGCTTGAGCTATAACATTGAAGATTCTTAAAGCGTCATAGTAACTGTAACAAGTTTCAAGTATGATGATCACTCAAGCAAAAGGCTCGATCAAGTCCATAACAAGCTCAAGAGGAAGGGCTTATGATCAAGATAAAATGATGATCATATCACCGAAGATCTCCAGGAAGATTAGCTAGTATAGGACTTCATCTAATAACGGTATCTTAAGAAGTAATATTTGGAAGGTAAAGTTATAGTTATTTCACCTGTAACTTTACTTACCAAACTTAAGGTTATAGTCATTTCTACTATAACTTGGGTTGCATTTTAAAGGCACAATTTTAATAGTTTTAAAATCAATTTTCAAAAGATAAAATTCTTCAAATATGTTTCGAAATCATGTGTGTATATGATAGAGATGAAATACGGGTTGTTTAGAGTGAATATTTACGTTATCCTATTGGTTAGTAAAATGACTTATATGAGTCGTCATGCTACCTAGGGTTTGCTAATTTATCTAAACCTAACCCTAATCTAATCCTTGATATTTTGACCTAGGGTTTCGGCTAAGGTGGGCTTATGAGCCGTGTGGAGGCCGAACTAATTCCCTATGCAAGTAAATGATATTAGGTCAAATCTATAATATATTGGTATAAGATATTTTCATATCTTATCAATTATATTAGATTTACATTATTTACTTAATCAAAATATTTAGTAGATTAAATTAAGAAGAGATAAGATTTGTTTCTTATGAAACAAACTACCATGCCTCACGGCACACTAGGGTTTCGACCAAAACCTAGTTGTCTCTCTTCTACTATATATACGTATGATGTTCATTAATTCAAATAAGCTTTTCGAAATATAATAGTTCCTTGAAAACAATTTGTGTTTAAATTCTAATCAAGTATTTTTTTTATTGTTTTGCAATTGAAAATCTTTTTACGAAAAGTCGTGCTATTTAATTTTCGTATTATTTCTTAAGGTTACGTTATAAGATAATAGTACTTCATATTGTTTCTACTCCTTCAACTGTGTGAACACTTAGAGGAACAATTACGTGCTTTCTTAGTAACTTAAGATAGTCAGAATCGAATATCTAGTTATATTCAAATCGAGTTATAGCTAGAGTTAGTTATACGAGTGGGTTGATAATTTTGTAATTCGGAGAAAGGTACTAAAATTATTAATCGAGAATAGTGGACGTAGGCTTCGACGTGTGAAGCTGAACCACTTCAAATATCGTGTGTCCTTGCAATTTTCTTTATCGTTCATTTCATTACGTTTATAAATCGTTTACTTAATTAGTTAAAGTTTAATCAATAAACTTTAAGTAATTAATTATTTAAGATATAAAATAAAAAGTGGGCACAAGTTTTTAAATACTCAATCCCCCCGCCCCTCCTCGAGTATTTTGACTTGGATAGACTCTTCAATTTGCTTTTAATCACCCCATGAAAGTACTTAGAATTACAGTCCCCATCCTTAATCCAAGCTGTCTTGGCTTTTTGACTCAGAAATTGAGTACAAGCCTTAAGTAGTTCTTTATATTCCAGAATTACAGCTTGCTCTTTCTCCATCCAGAAGACACTTCCAGGATTGCCTGCAATTTGCTGCTAAATATACTCAAGATTCCTTAGAGCAATCCCAGTATTATTCTCAATATCAGTAAAGTAATCCTTTTTGTATCTCCTGAAATGATGTTTAAGATTCTTGAGCTTAGTAACCAATTTATACATTCTTGTACCCTGAGTTTGATAGTCCCACCATTCAGCAAGATGAGGAAGATAATGTGTTGCTTTCCCCACATGTTAAAATGTTTAAATGGTTTCCTGGAGCTCATAACCTGGCCCTTGCTTTTAATAAGATATGGGGTGTGATCAAATATACCTTCTGGGAGGAAATGAGCATAAACATCGGGCATACATTTAATCCAATCTTCATTTATTAGAGCCCTGTCCAGTCTACTATATCTCCTAGACTCTATGTCCTGTTTATTATTCCAGGTAAAAAAGGATCCCATTGTTGGGGCAATAGTCAAACCACACTTGCTCACACAATTCTTAAAATCATCAATCTCTTGATCACAAGTAACACCCCCTAGTCTCTCTGCATAAGATAAGACACAGTTGAAATCTCCACATACCAACCATGGATCATGAACTGTTGGAGCAAATTGAGTTAGTTGTCCCCATAAATCTTTCCTTCCATTTAAATCATTGAAGGCATAAACCATTGAAACACAGTAGGCATTACTTGTAGCTATCTCTGTAACTCTCATATTGATACACTGAGAAGAGTAATCATAAAAATCAACTTTAAATATGGTAGGATTCCACAGCACCCAAACTCAACCCCCTTATGACAGCTATTATTAGTTGTTAAGCTCCAACCATCCATAAGAATACCTTTTAAACTGTTTTGAGACAAGGCTTTCACCTTAGTCTCAAGGAGTCCAAACAAACCTACATGATTACTATAGATAAACCATTTGACATGCCTTTTTTTGGTAGGATTGTTAAGACCCCTAACATTCCAGAAGCCAATGTTATACATTCCCCACCAATTGGTGAGGAACACTACAACTTATCCCAATCCCTTCCTTGGGTGTAGAGGAATTATTTAAAGCTTCCATGAATGTAACTTGTCCAAATTTATGCATAGTATAGGCTCCATCTGTAACCTCTTGCTTAGCCAGTCTCGTGATTGGCCTAACAGGAGTATACCCCATTAAATACTTGCCTGATCTATGCCACATAATAGGAGTTTGTAATTGGATTTCAACAGGGTGGTTAGACTCCTCTCCATTGTCATCCACTTTTTTGTCCACATTTTTTTTGTTACTTTGTTGAGTGGCTGGTTTGTCCACATTTTTTTTGCCTCCAAACTTGAGTGATGGTCTTCTTAGGTGGTTGTACTACTTTAATGGGACCTTTCTTAGTTTTTCTGCACTCTTTTTCAGCATGTCCAACTCCTTTACACCCACGACACACTATTGGCTTCCACTTAAATTCTACCTCAATATCCACAATACAGCCATGCTCATCTAAGAACCGAACCTTATCTGAAATACTTTCACCAAATGCAACTTCAATCATGACTCTGGCATACCCAAGTCTAGTTTTGTCTTTAGTAGCAGGGTCACACTTAATAAACTCACCAAGCAGTTCTGATATATGAGAAATCCCTTTCCGCCAAAACTTCAATGGTAATTTATGTAGTTTAACCCACACGGGTATAGACTTCACATCATGTTTAACTAGTTAAACATCAGAGTTCCAAGGTTTAACTATAAGCAGTTTGTTATCGAATAGAAAATGGCCCTGTCTAAGCACTGCCTCTCTAACAGCCCTATTCTTAAAACGTACGAGAAAAACACCATTTGGTAAGAAAGATAACTTATCTACCTGGTGATTAGACCATAAAGACTTTATGAACCCATCAACAATCTCCCAGGGAGGGTTTGCACAAAGGATGAAGCAACATACTGAATTACGCCAGTAATCCATCAAGTTCTGCTTTAGTGAATTGCAACATCTTTACTGGTTCCTCCTGGATAACATTCTGCTCAAGAGAGTTAGTGATAGGAACTTCTTCCAAATCAGCATCCTCCTCCTCTTCTTCAGACACGTGCTCAACCAAAGTTTCTAAATTTAGAGGAGGTATACCCACAATCGTCCCCAAACTCTTCTCTTTGTGATTGTCTTGGCTTGTCGGTCCAACATTTCGTGATAGAACTGGGAATTCGTCAGAGGTGGTAGCAAAAAGAAGATCAAATTTATTAATATTTTCTTGATTTTTGTTTGAATTTTTTGATTGTAACGATGAAGATTTTGCGGCTGTCATGTTTTTTGTGTTTTCTCAGAATTCTAGGTTTTCTTTTCTCTTTTTCTCTTTTTTCTCTCTACCATTTCCTCTTATTTGTTGTCAATTTCTTGAAGGATTTGTTTGGTTGATTTGCTAAAAATAATTGTAATAAAGTAAATAAGACAAATTCAATAATATTAAAGAGTCTAGGGATTAGGTTCACTAGGTAGTCATCCGGGGGTCAGATTTAATTCATTAACAGAGTCAAATACATTGTTTAAGGTAATATGATCGGTCGATTCAATATTCCATTTAGATCTAATTTAACATGTGGTCGCTATCATTAAATTATCTCTATTCAGTTGTCGCAGCCTATATTGACTCTAACCCGGTCGGTGAAAGTCTCAATTCGCTATACTAGTCGATTAACTCCGGCCAGTAATTAACTAACTAGATGAAGAACAATAAAATGAAGAGTAACGAATAAGCGATTATTCCTTCATGCCCACTCCGCGGTGCTCATTTAATTCCTTTTCTCCACAAATGCATCATTCCTGCATTAAACACCAAATAGCGGAAGTATCGACATTCTAGTATAAATGGCATGTAATTAATATAAACTAGCACGAAAACCGTATCAAAAGTAATTAAGGAGTGGCATAAATATGTATATAATTATGACTCATCAACTCTCGCGATACCGATGAACAAGGATGTCCAAAGAGATCTTGAGTAAGGGGTGAGGGTACATATTAGGAAGTTCTTTAATCGAACACCTAATCCCGTCCGCCTCGATAGCGGCCTCTACTAATGATCAGGGAAATCATTTATACTTGATATGTTGTTGATATCATGCATGCAATGCAACATCCAACGTTTTATTCCTAGCATGTTACATTTGACTAAGTCGGTGAACATAAAATTTACAATTACTTGTTGAAGTAGGAAGTTAGATTAATTAGATGTGAATAAGCATACAAAAGAATAAAATATAATTTACAACTGAGTGTACATCATATAAATGACAAAGACGATATTTAGGAAATAAATAAAAGAAAAGAAAATTTAAAAGAAAAGAAAGTTAATTGAAATATAGAAAATAATAGAAAAGGAAATAAATAGAAAAAGAAATTTGAAGAAATAAGGAAATAAATTAAAACTGACAAAAATAAATTAGAATACTCGAAATATGGCCAAATAGGTTATAATAGAACTTAGTAGTCGATTAATAGAAAACACACTACGTCAAAGCGAGAAAGAGTTCAGAGGAAGAACTCGGCTAGGAGTAGACGCAGCAGAAGGTGGGTCCTCTGGAAGAGCCGCAACACTTCATGCACTTGCTGTTAGGCGGGTTCTGACTGTGAAAGTCAGACCCGTAGGTTATTTATGGTTGATTAATTATAAAATTGATTTTGATTGTAAAACAAGATGTCGAAAGATGAAATAGAGGATTTTGATAAAATAAATATAAAGTAACCGACTTAAAATCGCTTAACATCCCCTATTTACTAAAAGAATAGGCGAAACTCCAAATATTCTCGCCTAAAACATATTTCCTAAAATAAGACTTGATATTTTTAGCATATACTATAGGTATGGACATAGTAGGTTATAACTCGGTATAATCTTTTAGATTTAAATATTACATTCATTATTTCACATTTTGCACAAATTTATCTCCGATCTTTTTATGATAAATTGATTTTTTTTAAAGAACTTTATGATAAAAATTCATTGACTTTTTATAATGAAAAGTTGCGGCTAAAAAATATGTTATTAGTAAATATTTGTAAAATAACATTAATAATTTCTCGGTTTAAAAAAAAACTTTCAAAAAAAATACTTATTTCAATACTCTTACAATTTAAATTTTTATTTTTATTTCTCAAATCAAAGTAAAATGATGAGCAAATTGAAAAATAAATGAATTGTCAATTTAAATTCTATAAATAATAAACTGAAAGGTAAATCTTTATAGGTACCGTGCATATATTGCACGGGGTCTATACTAGTTGATTATTAAGGATTACAGAACGATTTTGAAGCTTAAAATAAAATTGAATCGGTTAAGAAGAATTAAAGACTGAAAATTACATTGATGAGCACAAAACTCAGATTAAGGTAACCTAATATTTACTAGACCTCTTAAACTAAGATTAATTGCTTTAAGACGGTTTAAATTAGCTAACTTTAATTATTAGCAATCAAAATCGACTAAGACTAAATAAAGATTAAAAATTTAGGAATAAAAAAAGGGTGAAAATAATGATGAAGAATAAAACAAGACGGCGAAGAAACACAAATCGAAAGCAAGAGAAACAGCCACAACTGAAAGCAGCCTTCAGAAGAGGCGCAGCAAGAGCTGTGATCCTTCTAGGAGGCGCATCAGTTGATGCGTTTTCTCTCGCTGTAATACTACGGTTTTATGAGTCTCTGGGTACTCTATCGAGTGGGCCTTACTCTGTCGAGTAAGGGTGTTTTGCGATTTAAAATAGTTTCTGACCTGTAGGGTACTCGATCGAGTAGCCTTGGTACTCGATCGAATAGGCGGCACTCGATCGAGTACGTCAGTAACTCGATCGAGCAGCCCGGTTTACGGGTAATGTTTTGTCGGGTTTTGTTAATAATGCGAATTAATATATAAACACTTCCGTCACTTTCATAATACGCTTTTACAAACGTTATCACTTTCAAAAGAGATTTCAATCTACGTACTTCGCATTCATCGCATTATTGACAAATCCCGGAGCTTGGAAGGTCGGAATTCACCTTTCTTTACATCTTTGTGATCCTTGCGTCGAGGGTAAGATCTACGTACTGTTTTTATGGTATTTTGTTTAAGTTGGTTAAACCCTAATTTGGGGATTTGGGGGTTTTGTTGTCTTTCTTGATTGGTAGAAATTGTATGATCATATGTTAGGAGGAGGATTCGTAGAAGAGGCCTTTTGATAACAGATGTTGAGATCGTCTGACTGTATTGCATTCCAGGTAGGGTTTCCCTAATCATTATTAGTCCCATAATGTGTTGGTGGTGCTTTGTGATTGTTGATTGTTACCATACGAGTATTGTGACGGTTGTTGGTTTTGATTGCTTATTAGTAGTTGTGATTGTTTGTATCTGTCTGTGTTCTTCGGGGTTCGTCCCTGGCTGAGTGGAGTCACTTAAGGGAGTGGCTTCACGCCCATTATTCGCCTTCTGTGGAACCCGCCACAGAAGGGATGTGCACATTAATAGATTTGGCTAAGGTGGGAACGGCTGCGGTCCCCCACTGGTGGCGAGGAGTGACCTGTTGCGATGGGCACTCTGGCAGGGCTACACATTTTAGTGTATAGTCAGTATTGTGGAGTTAGTGATGGAGTTCGGAGTATATCTGTGACGATTGAGCTGTGTTGTTTGTTGTGTTGTTGGATTATATAAATTGTGTGATTAGTACTGACCCCGTTTATTGTTTTAAAAACTGTGGTGATCCATTCGGGTATGGTGAGCAGTTGTTGAGCAGGTATGAGTAGAGATACATGGGCTAGCTGGGATAAGTCATCACTGCAGTTAGAAGAGTCTTCCGCTGTTGTCAGACGTTATGTTTAGCTTTTAGACATTTGACTTTGGAAGACATGTATTCACGTTTTATCAGTTTGGTTTTCGGATTGTAATCACTTAACTTTATACTATTTAAACATTGTTTCGTTATTGTCTTATGATTATCATTGCCTCGGGAAACCAAGATGGTAATATCTTTATACCCGAGTGGTCCTGGTAAGGCACTCGGAGTATAAGGGTGTTACACAATGGTATCAGAGCGACGATCCTGAAACCTGTAACCAATGAATCTAATGAATATAGGTAGTCAATTAAAATGAACCTGGGGTAAAGGTTGTAGGAGCTAAAGCAAAGGCTTGGGAGACGTCCTAAAGTCGCGAACTCGCCCTACAATTTTGAACCGGTCACATGGGGGGGTATATGTCAAGGTTGTATGTGGTGTTTGTTAGCTTGTATGTGAATGTAACGATATATGTTGTAAATTGTTGGATGTTGGGAGTAGAGATTGAAAATGTGATTGATGAAAAATTTGGTGGGGTGTGTTTGTATGTTGGTTGCATAAAGAAGCATGATGGTTGTTTACTATGTGGCATTTGATAACATGAAGTAGTATAATTTGTTGATCATATGAGGAGTTGTGTAGAATTGTATGCTTAGTTATATTATAATGTTGAGTTTATAAATTGCATAGTATGTTGGGTTATGAGAGATAACATGCGGGTAGTATGTACGAGTCAGCATGACTCGATCGAGTAGGGGGCACTCGATCGAGTAGGTGAGGTACTCGATCGAGTGGGTCTGACTCGATCGAGTGGGTATTTTGACGTTCTTATGATCAGAAGCGTGTTTTTGGGTACTCGATCGAGTACATGGGGGCAATCGATCGAGTAGGGGGCACTCGATCGAGTGGCTATGCTACTCGGTCGAGTATGTTAGAGATCAGAAGGCCTGTTTTGGGTCTGAAGTCGGGGCACTCGATCGAGTATGGTGGGCACTCGATCGAGTAGCCTCTACTCGATCGAGTAGGTTTAGGCACTCGATCGAGTGTGTTCTAGGCAGTCTGTTTTCGTGTTTTGGGGTTATAGTGCGTATGTTCATATCTACCTTTTCTTATATAGTTTCAAGATGCCACCCAAGAAAACCGTGTTGTATGCGAGAGCTGAGAGCATGAACATCGATGATATAGTTAAGATGTTGGAGCATCAAGATGCTCTTACGGAGGCCCTAAAAAGAGTGGGAAAGGATAAGGAGGTTGATCACTCTAAGATCAGCCTTTACATAGCGAGGTTTAACCCAAAAGAGTACAAGGGGACCGTGGAGCCAATTCTTCTTGACAATTGGCACCGTGAGATGGAGAACATACTGGACTTAGTACACTGTCCCGATGAGATGAATGTAGAACAAGCTGCGTTCTACTTGAGGGAGGTAGCTGGTGAGTTGTGGGACAAGGTGAAAGCGAGTGCTAGATAGATGTATACGAAGCAGGGCTTACCTGCTATACCTTGGGAAGAGTTACTGAGGGCTATGAGGAAAGAGTTTGTACCTGATCATGTGAGGAGTAAGCTGAGGGAGGAGTTTGATGGGTTTAGGATGACATCTGATATGTCAGTTGCTGAGTACTACAAGCAGTTTAATGAGAAGTCTAGATATGCTGAGGATATGGGTTTGAGTGAGGAGAACCTAGCGCTGAGATTTGAGAGGGGGTTGATCCCCAGGATCATGGACAAGTTACCCGTGGGAGTCCTTACTGATGTTAAGGAAGCTTATGAGAGGGCTGGGAGAGCTGAGAGGTTAGTGGAGATGGCCCGGGAGAGATGTAGTGAGAAAAGAAAGGCTGAGAGTGAAGGTGGTGACCAATCTAACTACAAGAAAGGCAACCACAGTCAGGCTAGAGCGTTTTCTTCTGGTTAAGGGTTCAGTGCTGGGACTTCTTATAGGCGTGGCCGTATGAGTGGTAGTGGCAGTTGGGGGATGACCTGCTTTGGCTATGGCGGTGTAGGCCACAAGAGATATGAGTGCACGAGTGTACCTGGACCTTTTCAGAGATCGGCTCAGGGGAGCTATTCTCAGGGGCCGGAACAGAGTTATGTGAGCAATAGACCGACTGGGTCATGGTCTAACCGGGGAGGTCAGAGCAACCAGGGTGGAGGTAACCACAATGGCGGTTATTCCTATCAGAAACCAGCTACGAACAACAACAACAATCAGGGGTCGGGTGCTAAACCGACCACGTCAGCCAGTACTATCCAGGGAGGTGGACAAAAGACCAGTGGAAAGCTGTTTATGATGGACAAGAAAGCAGCTGAGGACGATGCACATGTTATCACTGGTACCTTTCTTGTTAACGGTATTCATACCTTTGTTTTATTTAATTCGGGGGCATCTCAGTCGTTTGTATCTTCGAGTCATGTTAAACGGTTGGGTTTGAGGGTATATGAGTCTGTGAGTGAGAAAGTTTTTATACCTTCGGGTGAGTCTGTATCATGTGGGAAGTTGTTTAGAGATGTATCTATGATAGTTGGGCAAGTTGACCTACCTGTAGACTTGCTAGAGTTTCCTTTAAACAGTTTTGAGATGATAGTCGGGATGGACTGGTTGGGAAAGTACAAAGCTAAGATAGACTGTCATCAAAAGAAAGTGTCTTTGAGAGGTCCTAAGGGTGTTAGTGTGTCTTATAGTGGGTTTGTGATCAAACCCAAAGTTAAGTTGATTGCAGCTGTGACCTTGAAGTCCTATCTGCAGAAGGGATGCCCTTTGATCTTGTGCCACGTGAGAGATGACCGGATAGAGAGTCCGACAGTTGATCAGATACCAGTGGTGGGTGAGTTTGCAGATGTCTTTCCAGAGGAGATTCCGGGGTTGCCACCGAAGAGGGAGATAGATTTCATAGTTGAGTTGAAATCGGGGACGGGACCAATCTTTAAGGCACCGTACCGGATGGGTCCTAAGGAGATGGAGGAGCTCAGAAAACAGTTACATGATCTGATAGAGAAGGGATACATTAGACCTAGTGTATCACCGTGGGGAGCACCAGTTCTTTTTGTGAAAAAGAAAGATCGGAGCTTGAGGTTATGTATAGATTACAGGGAGCTGAACCGAGTGACAGTGAAGAACAAGTATCCTTTGCCTAGGATAGATGACCTGTTTGATCAGTTGAGTGGTGCATCAGTCTTTTCCAAGATTGATTTAAAGTCGAGGTACCATCAGGTGAAGATTAGAGAGGTGGACATACCAAAGACAGCTTTCACGTCGAGGTATGGCCATTATGAGTATGTGGTGATGCCTTTTTGGGTTATCTAATGCACCGGCTGTGTTTATGGATTTGATGAACAGAATCTTCAGACAGGTTTTGGACAAGTTTGTGGTGGTGTTTATCGATGACATCTTAGTCTATTCCAAGACTAAGGAGGAGCATGAGGAGCATCTGAGGATTGTGTTGTAGACCTTGAGGGAGCATGAGTTATATGCTAAGCTGTCCAAGTTTGAGTTCTTGTTAGAGAAAGTTGCTTTTCTGGGGCATGTGATCTCTAAGGATGGGGTAGCTGTGTGGTCGGACTACGTCTTTTCCGTAACTTGTCGTTAGGAGCACCTAGACCAAAACACAATTTATAACATCACAAACAACTCTACAATTAGTAAAGAAGCAAGTAAAGGTCGGATCCCAAGGGACGGGAATTGAGATGAGATTTCTATTGCAACTAGTGGTGTCTTAGGGGTGTCACAATTGGGGTTTAGTGTAGAAGGTCACTAAACTAAATAGCAATGAAAGTAAACAAGCAAGATGAATTACAAGGGTTGTAAACAATTGATAAAAAGCACTAGGGTGTCATGGGGTCATAGGGGAATCATGGGAATTGATCATACAAACATGTTCTCAAATTATAAGCAAGCAATTATTGTTGTGATGGATTGAGTTGGGTTATATCTTACAATCCTAAGAAAGTTTGGGTTCCGGAGCCGAATCGATTAGATTGTACAACACCTACAAGTCGACTTAGTCTTCCCTACTCAACAACATGCATGGTCTAATGAGACTCGAGTTGGTTTATGTCTTACAAGTCTCATTGAAAAGATAGGTGATGGGTAAAAAATGCAAGGATTCATAGGCTCGCATTTCATCAAACATAACATGTGCATGAGTTGAGATCAAAACAAGCAAGCAAATAAACCATGAAAGCATATTAATTTAAGCATGAATCATTCCCCATGTTGGTTTCCCCTAATTACCCATTAACCCTAGCTAGGTGACTACTCACTCATTATCATGTTGATCATGCTAGCAAGGTTGTCAATCATACCAACAAAGTGAAACATGATGAATAAATGAAAGTAATTAACAATAATTAAAAAAGGATTAAGAGAATTATACCTACTAATAATTCCAATAATAAAGCAAGAATAAAAGAAGTACTTGATGCTTGATTGAGAGGTTGTCAATCTCCCAATAATAACCCAAATAATCTTCAATTACCCAAAATAAAGGATGAACAAAAGAGAGATTAAGGAAATAAAACTTGTATTAAAACTTGATTAATTGTTGATTATAAAACTAAAGAGAGATTTGATTGATATTAACTACACTAAAGATTGCTAAGAAGAACATGCTCTTCCAATTAGACTAATGGGGTATTTATAGTGGGGATTAGGTGTAGGAATTAGGGTTAACTAAGGGCTTAAATGACGATTAAGTCCCTACTTAAGGAAAGGCCGTTATTTTTAGAAGGATGGGCATCTTTCTTTGAAGCTTGAAGAAACGAATTGGTGCTGCCTTGGAATCCGTGCGTCTTAGGCACGGGACGGGCGGTTTCTGCGGTCTGGGCCCGGGCGTCTTTGAGAGAAGACGGGCGTCTTCTAGATGCTGCTGCCCGGGCGTCTTGTAAGTAAGACGCACAGATTGTGGCTTGGTGGACGGGCGTCTTCTTGGGAAGACGCACGGATTGTCATGCAGCGTGCTTTCTTCTTCTTTTCTTCCCTTTTCTTCATAAAATCCTTGGGGATTTCCTCGGGGATGCAAGGATCTTTTCTCATCATTGCCCATCTACTATAGTATGTACAAAGGCCTTCTAATCTTGTCTCTCCTTGATGCTTGGTCATTAAATTCAATCAATTTAGCCTCATTTTGCCATAAAAATGCAAGGTTTGCACTCCTTTCCTACCAAGGACACAAAATCTCAAAGAATATGCAAAACAAAGAACTAAAGACAATAAATGACCTAAATATGCACTAAAAAGCATGGGAACAAGGCTAATTTGGGGACTAAATATGCTCTAATTATGGTCACATCAAATATCCCCAAACCAAACCTTTGCTCGTCCTGAGTAAAGAGGTGACAAAGACTAGGACCATTATTTAAACTAACCTAATAACATAGCCGATATGAGACAATTAGCGGGTCTCACTCGGCCCCTTCAACTCACAACAAGACAACCATGAGGTAGGATGCTTTCTTGCAAGGCAAGGTGGGTCTTGCCAAAATGGCGACACATCCAATCATTAAGCACACAAAATCAAGTAATGGATGCATCTACAAAAGAATAGCCACTTTCCTCATCTAAGTGGCGGAAATTATCTACAAGGGAAGCAATTCAAGGGTACACACTCCTTCATAGATGCAATTTCTTTAAACTACTAAGCCTAGAAGGATACCAATAAATCGCCTCCAAATTGTGTCAAGCTAGGGTACCTTTGTCCTCAATAGTTAAATGCTTTTGTCAAGAGTAGACTCCCTATGGTGCTAGAAACACTGGAGGATCGCGGAATTCCCCCTCTTGCCTAGACAAGAAGAAGGGTCGTCCCCTCTCTACCATGCACAAAAATGGATACGATGGATAAAGGGATCGATAGAATTTGAGTTTCACTTTGGGAGTTTGCTTTGTTGTTTTGTTTTTCCCCCCAATTTCTTGTGGCATATAACATTTGAGAACACTTTCTTGCCATTTCTTTTGATTTTTGGCAATTCAACACTTGACAACTTTCAACTTTTCTTTGCATTTCTTTTGAACATTTTCAAAGTCACCCCATATGTAGTGAGGGTGGCTTATATTTGAAGCTTTAGGAGTTCTATTTTTGCTCCTCTTTTCATTTGATGCATTCTTGCAAACTTTCTTTCACTTTTCATTTCATTGAACTCAAATTGATTTCTTTTTGTGCCCATTCCCTTTGATGACAAAAATGTGGTAGAACATGGATGATGGATGGATGCATGGTTTCAAGGGTCACCTTGGAATAAACGGTAGCCAAGGAGTTATCACACCACAAGGTACTCTTGACTAGGCCTTAATCCATGGGTCAAATGATACTAGCATGACACATCCTAGGGTGTTTTACAAGTATTCTAACAAGCAAAGTCTTAAGAACAAAAAGCATCTACTAGGGCCTATATACACTTGTCAAGCTTTCCAAGTAGACGGTTTCACAAAATTTTTCTAACATGCAACTACATGCCATGATGCAACTTGCATATATACATCCTAATGCAAATGATTCTACCAACTAATATGACATATAAACTAAATGCAAGTCCTAAGTTCACATTGTTATACCGCATCAATCAAAATAAAGCCACATAGTCATTAACATAAAGAGGAAAAACGAGATTGGAAAGATCATACCATGCGGTCTTCAATATCCTCATGTCTCGGATGTGGCGTAGTCGATCAATGTGAACAAGGATAGAACAAACACAATATATACAACAATATATACAAGACTACACTACAAAAGAAATGAACTTGTTTTTGGTTTTTCAATTTTTCAAATTTTTATGGTTTTCGAAATTTTTCAATTTTTTTTGGATTTTTTGAATAAAAGTTAAGTTAGAATTCCCCATCCCCACACTAATATGGGCATTGTCCTCAATGGCCAAAAAGATGGGAAATTATGCAAACATGATGCATGATTCTACACTAAATGCAAGCTATACTAATCTACACTACATGATGCATGGTTTTTTTGTTTATGACGGAGAGGATAATTTAGATTACCTCCCATTGTGTATGCATGTACTTCCCCAAACCGAGTTAGACATTATTTCTAATGTCCTTAGGTTGGGTGTAGTTCATGCACACACGATGCAATGCATGAAACTAAATTTATCATTTTGGATTTTCAAAAGGTGGGAACAATAAAATGAGAACACCTCAATGGGGCCGAGGTGTTAGTCCTCTATGGTGCTAGGACTACTCCAACAATGATCAAGATAAATAGTTAAAACAAAGAAAGAAGTAGAACAAACCTCGAGAGGGTAGGAGCCTCCAAAGCTTGCTAATCTTCCATCATATCATCACTATCATCATCTTCCTCACTAGAAGTGGACTCATCACCACTTCCCTCTTCACTTTCTTGTTCACTTTGTTCATCATCCTCTTCTTCTTCTTCACTAGCCTCTTCATCAATGTTATCATCAACATCTTCATCACCGACAACCTCATTGTCACCCGGAATCTCACCCCTAGATGCATTCGGAAAGAAGACTTCCCTATCCGCCCAACTAGGCAAAGGACATGAAGGATCAAGTAGTCCTTGCCTAGCTAAGTGAAGGAAGGGTGGATATTGGGCTAAGTAAGCATCTTACCGATCCTTGAAGGCTTGCTTGTGCATCTCTTGCATAAGAAGAGTCATATAATCTTTGCTTACTTCAACACCTTCGGGTTTGAACTCTTGGTACTTGAAAGGATAGGGTGGTGTGACAATGGAAGAGGAGGGCATTTCAATTTCACCCCTTTGTTGTCGGATGATATATTTGGCCTCTTTTGAAAGGGGAAGGAGATAGTTGGTCCGATGGACACTTAAACGACAAATCTTCGAAGGCAAAGTAAAAGATCTAGCCTCACTTGTGAGCCATCCATACTTGGTGTCAAGAGGGTTATGAGAGACCCACTTGTATTTGTTTATCATAGTATCAATATCAATGAGATGACCACCCTTTTTCGCCACATACTTGCTATCCTTGTTGAAGTTCGGATCAAAGTATTTAGCTAAAATAGTGACTAGACCTCCATTCACAATAACGGTAGTGCCTTGCTTCCCACAATCAACATTTAGCCATCTATTCACCAAAAGCCTTAGAGAGTTGAAAGGCTTGGTGAATTCCCTTCCAATGTTTAAGGCCGACTCATGAAGAACAAAATCGAGTTTGGTAAAATGGTTGGTGTCTTTTCTTGTAATGATGGTATTCCCTATGACCTTGTTCCATACTCTAATGCCCGGATGGTGGACTAATAGAGCGCGACTAGCATGATAGTTCTCAAATTTTCTTCCCGAAATCGCCTCCCAAAGAGGAGCGGGGTCATATTTGCCAACATTCTTGAAATAACTCGGTGAATCACTAAGACCCAAAGCTTTACCCATTTCCTCAAAGGAGATGCGCCTACTCACATTAGCTAGGCGGAACTCGATGCTTTCCATAGTCTCTACCTTGTTAACTTTCAAAGAACTCAAGAATTCTAAGGTAAGGGAGGGGTATGTCAATTCTTTTGTTGTAAACAATTTGCTCAACCCCATGGCTTCAAAGAAGGCTCTAGTTTGCTCAAGGACACCCAAATTATCTAAGGCATCTTCACAAATAAACTTGGTGGATAGAAATGATTTTCTAGCATACTTGGCAAAAGTTTCCCTATGGGATTTGGAAATAAAAATTACCTCCGGATAGTTCGAAAGTTGAGCAATTTCCGGAGTAGTAGATGTTGTTGCTTCCAAGGGAGGTTGTTGTTGTTGCACTTCCAAGTTTGAGCTAGCTACCACCATAGCCAATGAGGCTTTCTTTGCTTGAAGACTCTTTTGTCTTGTTGAGAGTGCCTTTGCCTTTGGTGCCTTTGTTACTCCCTTTGTCCTTGCCATTGATGATTAAACCAAGAAAAGAGTGAAAATCTTCAATTTCCAAGTATACCCAAATCGATTTAAAGATGAAAGGCTTTGCCTTTATGAATTCAAAAATCGACTCAAAGGTTGAAGATTTTGTGCTTGGTTTTGATTTTTGTTGAAAGAGGAGTGATTATTTTTTTGTTAAAAGGATGTTTTGATTTGATTTTGATGAATGTAGTTGAGGAAATCTTGTTTTTGTGATGGAGAGGATGAGGGTTTTTGAGTTATGGGGTTTATGGGTAGTGTTTTGAATGAAGAAATGAAGAAATGAATGTGGGAGGGGGTTTATAATAGACCCGAAAAATTTGAAATGCAGGGGGGAGACGGGCGGCTTTCCTTCGGGACGGCCGGATTTTGTCTGGTTGGGCTTCAGGAATTCTCGCCTAAAGACGGGCGTCTTTCAGGAAAGACGCTCGAATTTGTAAATGCGGGACGGGCGTCTTTCAGTGAAGACGGGCGGATTCCTTTCCAGGGATTTTTCTTGTTTTTCTCATCCAAAAAGACGGGCGTCTTTCCCTTCAGGACGGGCGTCTTTCTGAAGACGGGTGGATTCTCTTGAAACCGCTCGGATTCTACCCCTTTTACCCGAATTCAGTTCCATCCGTGTACTTTTCATATCCCTTGTCATTTTTCCATTCTTCAAAATCTCGTGTTCTTCATTGTGGGGGCACTACTAAGGCATGAATAGCCTAGGCAATTTCTATCCCCACACTAAGTTAAAGCACTACACATCAATTGATATCATTAGTCCCTCACTCACTTCTCTCAAACATGATAATTATCTTTATCAAAGTATAAAAATCCAAAAATAACAAAAATGCAATACAAGAATTGAAATGCGAGTTAGGGAGTTAGAAATATTTACAAATGGTGGTTTAGGGAGGACTCCACCAAACTCTCATCCTTAGTGAGATGTCATGGGAGCATGTCCAAGGTGTTGTTGATGTTGCTCAACACCTTGAAGAAGTAATCAAAAGCTTGTTCATTATCGTGATAAAGATCTTCAATAGACCTTTACCCTTGTTGTCGGTCTTGATCGATAGCATTGCCAATATAGGGATTAAAAATCCCTTCAAACTCGTCGTCCCAAAGACCACAAACTTCATCCACTTGATCACTAAAGATCTCTTGAGTTGATAGAGACAACTCTCCCAATTTCTTGTCTTGGCCAATGAGGCCATCCTCTTCATTGCTTGACTTTGATGAGCTTTGCAAGCTCTCTTTGTTACAATTCACTTGCTCTTTGAATGGAGGATCTTCAATTTTCTTCTTCCATTGGAGTTCCGACTTCTTCCTATCATCCTTCCGGCTATAATGATCAATCATAAAACATGGTTCATGCAAACGTGGAGCTCTCATAGTCTTGTCAAGATTAAAAGTTATACTCTCATCTCCCACTTCTAGAGTGAGCTCTCCATGTTTCACATCAATCACCGCACCCGCGGTGTGTAAGAAAGGTCTTCCTAGGATGATTGGAATGTTGGAGTCTTCTTCCATGTCAACAATGACAAAGTCCACCGGGATGAAAAATTTCCCAACTCTTACGAGAACATCTTCCCATATCCCTAATGGTATCTTTGTCGATCTATCGGCCATTTGGAGTGTGATATTGGTGTATTTAAGCTCTCCCATCCCCAACCTTTTACTCACCGAGTTCAGCATAACACTCACACTAGCCCCTAGATCACATAAGGCTTTGTTGATCGTAGTGTCGCCAATGGTACACGGTATTGAGAAACTTCCCGGATCTTTGAGTTTTGGAGGTGAACTTCCTTGAAGTATTGCACTACTCACCTTAGTGAAGGCGATAGTCTCAAGCTTTCGGATCGACTTATTCTTTGTGAGGATGTCTTTCATGTATTTTGCATAGGCCGGTACGTGATTGATTAATTCCGTGAAAGGAATTGAGACTTCCAAATTCTTCACAATTTCCATAAATTTTCCAAGTTTGTCATCAAATTTGGGCTTGGCTTGACGACTTGTAAAACGAAGTCTAATCACAATGGGCTCCTTCTCCTTGACCTTGTCTTCATTTTTCTTTGAAATTTCTTCTTTTGATGGTTCTCCATCCTTGGAGTTTTGCACAATTTCTTCTTTGTCACTAGCTTCCACAATTTTATCCTCAACTTGCTTCTTCGGTGCTTCATACCTTGTACCACTTCTCAAGTGAATGGCACTAACCGTTTCATGTCTTTGGGGATTACTTTGAGGTGGTAATTGCCCCTTTTGTCTTTGTGAGCTTGAAGATGCTAGTTGAGTCAATTGGGTTTCCAACATTTTTGTGTGAGCTAGGATGTTGTTGATGGTGATTTCCTTTGTTTGACTACCTTTTTGCATTTGAGTGAAAAACTCTTGTTGATTCTTTTGCATTTGGAGGACCACTTTTTGAACATCAAAACCTTGGTCATTTTGTTGATTGTATGGAGTTTGATTTTGGTAACCTTGGTTTTGGTTGTAAAAGGGTCTTTGATTTTGGTTTCTCATGGGAGGTGGGGTGTATGTTGTTTGAGGGTTTTGAACATTTTGGCTTTTGTATGAGAGATTGGGATGGAATTTGGTGTTTTCATTGTAATAGTTGGAATAAGGGGTACCACTCTTGTATGCTTGGAAATCATTCACTTGTTCATTTGTTCCCCTACATTCACTTTGGTCATGTCCCAAAGTTCCACAATTCTCACATATCCCACTTGGGATTGATAAAGATGCCGTCATGGCATTAACATGATGCTTTGGTGATTTTGAGGCTTCTTCAAGTCTAGCCATAGCCTTTTCAAACTTCAAATTGATTGTGTCAATGTGAGCACTAAGTTGAGCACCCAATTGAGTAATGGAGTCCACTTCATGCTTTCCTCCTCTAGTAGCCTTTCGAGGTCTACTATATTGTGAGTTATGGACCGCCATTTCCTCAATCTTGTACTAAGTTTGATTGTCATCAACTTCGGTGAACATTCCATTTGATCCCATGTTGAGAATGTTCCTTGAATCTTCATATAGACCGTTCCAAAATTGTTGTACTAAGAACCACTCGCTAAGTCCATGGTGAGGACATGAGCGACAAATTCCCTTTAACCACTCCCAAGCTTCATACAAAGATTCTTCATCCCTTTGCTTAAAACCCGTAATTTGAGCCCTTAGCATGTTAGTCTTTTCCGGTGGATAGAACTTTTTGTAGAAAGCTAGAGCCAACTTCTTCCAAGAATCAATTCCGAGAGTAGCCTTATCAAGGCCTTTCAACCATTGTTTCGCGGTGCCAATTAGAGAAAAATGAAATAAGACCCATCGAATTTGGTCTTGAGTTACACCGGTTTGAGAAATCGCATCACAATAGTCACAAAAGGTTTCCATATGAGAATGAGGGTCTTCACTAGGCATCCCCCCAAATTGGCTTCTTTCGACTAATTGGATAAATGCGGATTTGGCAATAAAATTTCCGGTTAGATGTTGTGGTGTGGGAGTACCATTGGGTAGGTTCTCCTCGGTGGGTACGGAATGTGATGAAAATTTAGGCATTGTGGGTTGATTTTGTGTTGTATTTTGTGTTGGGTTCTCCTCACCTTCTCTTGCAAAAGGGTTGATGAACTCAATAGTTGGTTGGATATCTACAACCTCATCAATACCTCTCAAATTTCTCCTAGCAAGTCATCTATTGGTTGTCAAAGTTCTTTCAATTTCACGATCAAAAGGTAACAAATCACCTTGTGACCTTCTAGACATGCAAAATATCAAACAACTCGAAAACAATTAGAAGAAACCTTGAGGAGTTTTACTTCCCCAAGGCAAAGAAAGACACAACTAATAACAATATAGGAAAATCTAAATCATGTTAACACCGTACCCGGCAACGGCGCCATTTTTGGTCGGACTACGTCTTTTCGGTAACTTGTCGTTAGGAGCACCTAGACCAAAACACAATTTATAACTTCACAAACAACTCTACAATTAGTAAAGAGGCAAGTAAAGGTCGGATCCCAAGGGACGGGAATTGAGATGAGATTTCAATTGCAACTAGTGGTGTCTTAGGGGTGTCACAATTGGGGTTTGGTGTAGAAGGTCACTAAACTAAATAGCAATGAAAGTAAACAAGCAAGATGAATTAAAAGGGTTGTAAACAATTGATAAAAAGCACTAGGGTGTCATGGGGTCATAGGGGAATCATGGGAATTGATCATACAAACATGTTCTCAAATTATAAGCAAGCAATTATTGTTGTGATGGATTGAGTTGGGTTATATCTTACAATCCTAGGAAAGTTTGGGTCCCAGAGCCGAATCGATTAGATTGTACAACACCTACAAGTCGACTTAGTCTTCCCTACTTAACAACATGCATGGTCTAATAAGACTCGAGTTGGTTTATGTCATACAAGTCTCATTGAAAAGATAGGTGATGGGTAAAAAATGCAAGGATTCATAGGCTCGCATTTCATCAAACATAACATGTGCATGAGTTGAGATCAAAACAAGCAAGCAAATAAACCATGAAAGCATATTAATTTAAGCATGAATCATTCCCCATGTTGGTTTCCCCTAATTACCCATTAACCCTAGCTAGGTGACTACTCACTCATTATCATGTTGATCATGCTAGCAAGTTTGTCAATCATACCAACAAAGTGAAACATGATGAATAAATGAGAGTAATTAACAATAATTAAAAAGGGATTAAGAGAATTATACCTACTAATAATTCCAATAATAAAGCAAGAATAAAAGAAGTACTTGATGCTTGATTGAGAGGTTGTCAATCTCCCAATAATAACCCAAATAATCTTCAATTACCCAAAATAAAGGATGAACAAACGAGAGATTAAGGAAATAAAACTTGTATTAAAACTTGATTAATTGTTGATTATAAAACTAAAGAGAGATTTGATTGATATTAACTACACTAAAGATTGCTAAGAAGAACATGCTCTTCCAATTTGACTAATGGGGTATTTATAGTGGGGATTAGGTGTAGGAATTAGGGTTAACTAAGGGCTTAAATGACGATTAAGTCCCTACTTAAGAAAACGCCGGTATTTTTAGAAGTATGGGCATCTTTCTTTGAAGCTTGAAGAAACGAATTTGTGCTGCCTTGGAATCCGTGCGTCTTAGGCACGGGACGGGCGGTTTCTGCGGTCTGGGCCCGGGCGTCTTTGAGAGAAGACGGGCGTCTTCTGGATGCTGCTGCCCGGGCGTCTTGTAAGGAAGACGCACGGATTGTGGATTGCTGGACGGGCGTCTTCTTGGGAAGACGCACGGATTGTCATGCAGCGTGCTTTCTTCTCCTTTTCTTCCCTTTTCTTCATAAAATCCTTGGGGATTTCCTCGGGGATGCAAGGATCTTTTCTCATCATTGCCCATCTACTATAGTATGTACAAAGGCCTTCTAATCTTGTCTATCCTTGATGCTTGGTCATTGAATTAAATCAATTTAGCCTCATTTTGCCATGAAAATGCAAGGTTTGCACTCTTTTCCTACCAAGGACACAAAACCTCAAAGAATATGCAAAACAAATAACTAAAGACAATAAATGACCCAAATATGCACTAAAAAGCATGGGAACAAGGCTAATTTGGGGACTAAATATGCTCTAATTATGGTCACATCACTGTGGATCCGACAAAGATTGATGCAGTGACAAGGTGGGAAGAACCAAAGAATGTTGCTGAGATCCGGAGTTTCTTGGGTTTAGCTGGATATTACAGACGGTTCGTGAAAGATTTCTCCAAGATTGCTAGACCTTTGACAGCTTTGATGAGGAAAGAGAACAAGTTTCGTTGGGATGAGAGTTGTGAGACGGCGTTCCAAACATTAAAGGAGCGTTTGACCACAACTCCTTACTTAGCATTGCCTGAAGGGATTGAGAACTTTGAGGTTTATACAGATGCCTCAAAGAATGGGTTGGGAAGTGTGTTGATGCAGAACGGTAAAGTGATTGCCTATGCTTCTAGGCAATTGAAGCCTTATGAGGAGAACTATTTTACACAAGATCTAGAGTTGGGTGCAGTGGTGTTTGCTCTTAAGATATGGAGACATTACCTTTATGGGGCGACCTTTAAGGTATTTTCTGATCACAAGAGTCTCAAGTAGATCTTCACTCAAAAGGAGTTGAACATGAGACAGAGAAGGTGGATGGAGCTGATTGGCGATTATGACATGGATATTATCTACCATGAAGGGAAAGCCAATGTTATTACAGATGCTTTGAGTAGGAAGAGTGTACATTCTTTGTGTACAGCTCTGTCTTTGATGAGGTTGAGAGATGAGGTGGGGAAGTTTGGGATACATATGATGCAGAGAGGGGATGCCATAAGAGATTTGACAGTGCAGCCTGATCTTTATGATGATATTCGAGGTAAACAGGTGTTGGATCCTAAGATGGTAGAGTGGAGAGCTGGAGTAGAGAAAGGGATAGTGTCTCGATTCTCTATTCATTCAGATGGTAGTTTGAGGTTTGATGGTAGGTGGTAGGTGGTGTGTCCCTAATGATGAGGAGCTGAAAAAGACAATCATGACAGAGGCACATTATACACCATATTCAGTACATCCAGGTGGTGACAAGCTATACAAGGATTTAAAGAACACGTTCTGGTGGCATGGGATGAAGAAAGAAACATCTGAGTTTGTGGCCCGTTGTTTGATATGCCAGAGAGTTAAAGGGGAACAGCGACAACCACAGGGTAAGATTCAGTCTTTAGAGGTACCTGAGTGGAAGTGGGAATCCATTTCTATGGATTTTATCGTGGGTTTGCCGAAGAGTCAACAGGGTAACAACATGAGATGGGTAATAGTGGATCGACTGACCAAGTCAGCTCACTTTGTGCCAATGAAAGATACATGGACTAAGGCACAATTAGCTATGGCTTATCGGAAGAATGTGCTAAAGTTGCATGGAGTCCCTAAGGACATAGTATCTGACAAAGATGCGAGATTTATCGCAAAGTTTTGGAAAGAGTTGCAGGAATCTTTGGGAACGACTTTGAAGATGAGTACAACATTTCATCCTGCGACATACGGTCAGACTGAGAGAACAATCAAGACTCTTAAGGATATATTACGAGCTTGTGTGATGGACTTTGGTGGTAGCTGGGAACAGAGGTTGGATTTGATAGAGTTTTCTTACAACAACAGCTATCACACTAGTATTGGTATGGCACCGTTTGAGGCCTTATATGGGAGGAGATGTAGGAGTCTGATTTGTTGGGACGACAGTGCTAAGGCAGTGGTTCTAGGACCAGAGATGGTACATGAGATGGTTAAGCAGATTAAGATGATCAGATAAAGGATGAGAGCGGCTCAAGATAGGCAAAAGAGTTATGCAGATCTACATTGCCGGGATATAGAGTTTCAGGTTGGGGACAAGGTTCTTCTGAAAGTGTCTCATATGCGTGGGGTTATGAGATTCGGGATGAAAGGCAAGCTGAGTTAGAAGTTCATAGGGCCTTATGAGATCTTAGAGCGGGTTGGAGAGGTTGCTTATCGTTTGACTTTACCAGCTGCGTTAGAGAGGGTGCATAATGTGTTTCATGTATCTCAGCTGCGAAAGTATGTGAGTGATCCGTCACATTTGTTAGAGGCAGAGAGCTTAGAGCTATATGAGTCCTTGTCATACCTTGAGGTGCCTAAGCAGATTCTTGACCGGAAGGTTAGGAAGACTAGGAGTGGTGAGACAGTTTTGCTCAAAATCCTTTGGTCTAACCACGAGACTGAGGAAGCTACATGGGAGGCAGAGGAGGCCATGAGAGAGCGTTACCCTTTCCTTTTTCATCAGGTATGTATGGTTACGGGGACGTAACCTTGTTTCTTTTAGAGGGGTAGGAGATGATCGCAAAGAGTTTTTAAGAGTTTTTACATCTTTTTGGTGTTGTGTCGGTATGGTTAGTAATGGTTTGAGTCGGGTTGAGTTTGGTTAGTAGCATGTTTTTATGTTGAGATTTGTTTTGGTTGTTATGTCGGGAGTGTAGAAGCATGTCTTTGTTTTGTTGTGGTTTGAACTTCGGGGACGAAGTTCTTTTTAAGGAGGGAAGACTGTAATACTACGGTTTTATGAGTCTCTGGGTACTCTATCTAGTGGGCCTTACTCTGTCGAGTAAGGGTGTTTTGCGATTTAAATTAGTTTCTGACCTGTAGGGTACTCGATCGAGTAGCCTTGGTACTCGATCGAGTAGGCGGCACTCGATCGAGTACGTCAGTTACTCGATCGAGCAGCCCGATTTACGGGTAATGTTTTGTCAGGTTTTGTTAATAATGCGAATTAATATATAAACACTTCCGTCACTTTCATAATACGCTTTTACAAACCTAATCACTTTCAAAAGAGATTTCAATCTACGTACTTCGCATTCATCGCATTATTGACAAATCCCGGAGCTTGGAAGGTCGGAATTCACCTTTCTTTACATCTTTGTGATCCTTGCGTCGAGGGTAAGATCTACGTACTGTTTTTATGGTATTTTGTTTAAGTTGGTTAAACCCTAATTTGGGGATTTGGGGGTTTTGTTGTCTTTCTTGATTGGTAGTAATTGTATGATCATATGTTAGGAGGAGGATTCGTAGAAGAGGCCTTTTGATAACAGATGTTGAGATCGTCTGACTGTATTGCATTCCAGGTAGGGTTTCCCTAATCATTATTAGTCCCATAATGTGTTGGTGGTGCTTTGTGATTGTTGATTGTTACCATACGAGTATTGTGACGGTTGTTGGTTTTGATTGTTGATTAGTAGTTGTGATTGTTTGTATCTGTCTGTGTTCTTCGGGGTGCGTCCCTGGCTGAGTGGAGTCACTTGAGGGAGTGGATTCATGCCCATTATTCGCCTTCTGTGGAACCCGCCACATAAGGGATGTTCACATTAATGGATTTGGGTTTATCGCTCGACGGAGATGAGCGGGGCTTAGGTGGGAACGGCTGCGGTCCCCCACTGGCGGCGAAGAGTGACCTGTTGCGATGGGCACTCTGGCAGGGCTACACACTTTAGTGTGTAGTCAGTATTGTGGCATTGGTGATGGAGTTCGGAGTATATCTGTGACAATTGAGCTGTGTTGTTTGTTGTGTTGTTGGATTATATAAATTGTGTGACTCATCCTAGCTAGCCCATGTATCTCTACTCATACCTGCTCAACAAGTGCTCACCATCCCCGAATGGTGTTTTAAAAACTGTGGTGATCCATTCGGGGATGGTGAGCAGTTGTTGAGCAGGTATGAGTAGAGATACATGGGCTAGCTGGGATGAGTCATCACTGCAGTTAGAAGAGTCTTCCGCTGTTGTCAGACGTTATGTTTAGCTTTTAGACATTTGACTTTGGAGAACATGTATTCACTATTTATCAGTTTGGTTTTCGGATTGTAATCACTTAACTTTATACTATTTAAACATTGTTTCGTTATTGTCTTCTGATTATCATTGCCTCGGGAAATCGAGATGGTAATATCTTTATACCTGAGTGGTCCTGGTAAGGCACTCGGAGTATGGGGGTGTTACACTCGCCGTCAAACCTGGGCTTTTTTGTCGAAATCGCTTTTAAAACTTGATTTTTATGAAAGATTAAAAGGGTTTTGGCATATATATGATGTGCAAACGTAAATAATATACAAAAAATAATAAATACAAAACTAAATGGGATTTTAAACCCTCATACTTACATGTTAGGGTCGCGAGATTTAATTTAATCGGTTTTTAGTGGTAACTCGACTGGATCTATGCAAATATGAAAGTGCCCTTGAAAAAGGAATTTATAAGATTGATTTATTGATTGATTGTGTAGGGGTCAAATTTGTCGACCACGCAACGAGACTGGTACTCAAATGGATTTGGGCTTACGTGGTCGACTGATCAAGCACGTAGGCTTCAAAATAAATAGCGATAGTCTTAGAATGCAAAGGGGGAAGAGAAGGGGAGGTCACTCTCGTGAAGAATATGTGAGGCAAAGGCCTCTATTTATACTAATCAAGAGGATGGGTTTAGGAAATGAAATAGGAAAGGTAACCCCTTCCCCCAAGCAAGCGCGTAGATTCGTAGCTTGCGTCAGGAAAAAGCTATGCTGGAGAAGAGGCACAACAATGCTGCACTCCCCATAAGAGGCTCAGCTCTCGCTGCGTTTTTCTCTGTGATAGCCCATCGTATTTTGGGCATACATTTCGCTACAAGACACAGATGGAAGTGATATTGGTGGCATTGTAAAGCTAAGATAAAATTCTCTCACTTTGTGTGAAATAGTCAAGACCCAAAAATGATGGTATCACCTTGTAAAATGAGCCTCAAGGTTGGATTGTCGTATTTAGCTAAAATGAAATGCACATTTTGTTGGAGCTAGTGTCCTCCACAGTTAGTGTGATAACGTGTATAAATCTCTTATAGGTTCACAGGGTATACTTAGTATTTTATCAATTGATTAACGTTTACTAATAACGGTTGGCTTGCTAGAAGTTTGACGTTATTATCATACTGATGGCGGTGATCAACAGGTCCCTAAAAGTCACACCTAAAGGATGTGTTTGAGAGATGTGATTGTATGAAAATATAATCACATTGATGCCTTGTATGACAAAAAAAGATTAGTCCATGTATTTGACTAAAAAGTTAGTCAATGTGATGATGAGACGATTATTTAATACAATTAAATAATATCAGTTGAGACGAATTAATTGTTAATTCGTAAATTGAATATAAACAGTTATATTTAATTAATGTATATAATGTTAGCTTAAACGAATTAAGATGTTAATTCGTAATTAAACGTAAACAGTTATATTTAATTAGCAAATTATAAATATGCGATATTTATAGTTAATGTATATATTATACGAAATTGTCATAATAAATGTTGACAGACCGGTAATGAATCGACTACAAACTGTTGTGTGTGGACTTATTAATATATGACGACATAAATGACAATTGATAAAATATACACATATTATACAATTTGACAACAACCTAAAAATAAGAAGATTTTTCTCCTTATTTTTGGTTGGGTACACGGTTTGAGAAAAAAAAAAGAAGAAAAATATCTCCCCCTCTTATTCTCCTAGGACGGTTATAAGAGGATAGAGGGAGGATCTTTTTCTCACTTAATTTTTCCTCTACACTCTCATCACACAAAAACCCTAAAAATAATTAGAAATTAGGGTTCCTTTTTCTAGCAAAAAGAGGCATTTCTCGGAGCATTTTGGGTGCAACGATTAGGAGAATATCGATCTCGATATTTTTTCTTGGGCCAAATTTGCTAGGACCGGAGGTTAATTCTAATCTCTATTCTTTTGTTTATGCAATTTCGTTTATGACTCGTAATTTCATATTTCATAATTTCGTTATAATCCGAATTTTCTTGATGAAATATACCGATATTTCTCACAAGTGGTATCAGAGCATAGGCCACGAAATTATTTTATATGATTTTCATAAATGGATTGAAACGAAAAAAAAGGAAACGAAACAAAAAAAAACAAATTCGGCGGTAGCAATTTTTTTTTTGCCGAGAGTTTTTTTTTTTTTTTTGTTTTGTTGTTTTGTTTCCATTTTGATTTATTGGTATTGTTGTTTTAATATGTTAAGATGATAATATGATAAATTTGTAGATGTTTTGATTTAATAAGAATTAAATTGAAATGGAAATGGAAATTGTCTTGCTTTATGATGTTCATTTGTTTTGCTATATAGTTTTGGCATACATGATGTTAAATTGTTGTTTTAGAATCATGATTCATTAAATTTAATAATGTTCAAATCAATTGTGATGAATCAAATTTTCAGATAATCGATTTAATCATAATTTAGATATTCATTTTAAGAGGTTAAATTGAATCATCTAGTTTGGATCTATGTTTAAATTAAACAGTGATGATTATGCCAATCTTGTTATACTAGCAACTTTAAACAAATTATTCAAATAAAAGGGGTTGTTTTCTCGAAAAAGAAAGAAAAAAAATCTGTTTTTTCTTTTTTTAGGGCATGAATGCCGAGAGAAATTAAGAAAAAAAGAAAAAAAAACTGTTTTTCGGGTTTTTAGGGCTAAATGCTGAGAAAAAAAAAATCGGTTTTTTGTTTATTTTGGCCAATAATTATTATACATTAAATCTATAATGTATGATTGTTTTTTGTGAAAAGGTTCACAAATTTTAGATACCCAATTATTTTAAAGTGGTTTAAAATAATGTTAGATTAATTCATATTACAAGTTAATGTGTATTAAGATTGGAATTATTGTGAGTATTTGAGGAATAGTCACATAATTTTGATCATTTTAAAATAGGTGGTTTGGATAAATTACTCTATATAATTAAGGAATTATGTCTTGAATGATTAATTTATAGTTGATGCATTTTATTTAGTAGTACGAATTGTTGAATGGTTTATTTACGTTTTTTTGCAATCGGTTGTAATTTATGTATTACCTAGTGTAGCCTTAGTTGATTATGTTTTCGTAATGATGGAAACATAACCTTGATGTAATTTTGAGATCTCGAATCTCCTTTGGTTTTTTTTAGTATTATATTTTTGAAATTAGAATGTAAATAGGTTTATTTTGTAATTTATTATTCGTAATTTTGAGAAGACTAAAGATGGAGATTGGATTGCTCACTCCCGCTACATGGACCAAGATGGAACATCAAGACAAGCTTCTCGGGTCCTAGGAAGGATTCCAAAGTTGTATTTATGTTCATTTTGGTAGATAGGCCACACTAGGACTTTATTTTTGTTTTACGTTTTTTCCATTCTTGTTGCTTTTTTTCGCATGTTAATTAGTGCATCATATTCCGCCTAAACCAAACCACCTACTTAAATGCATGAAAATTGACTCATGTAGTTTGAATGTTAGTTATCATAGACATAAAGATGTTACACTATTTTAAGCCATCATCTTAGTTTATTCATCCTCGCATGCTAGATATTAGTTCACTTAAAATGTATTAAAATAAAGTTGATGGGATCTTCCTCTAAAACTAAATTGAGATTAGTCTTTATAGGCCAAACAACTATGAATTCCTTTTTCGTCGGTAGGCATATAGGACCTTACTCTCCATATGACCCCTTCTATGTTGGGTAAGTAGTTTGTGTTGACTTATTTTACCTCAACATTATAATCCGAAGAGTTTCTCGAGATTATGATGGACTATAGATAGAATTTAAAGAAATTTATCGACCAAGAATTCTAAAAGTAGAATTAGCCAATAGGTTGGCTTATCAATTTACAGATAATTGAGTCTTGAGATCATTTATATAATTCTTGAGGGAGGTCAATTGTATAAATGCTTGAGTCTTCGCACTATAACAGTTTTGCATTAGACTTAAATCATAACGATGAGTATGCTTATTATATTTTTTTTCTTCTTTTCGCAGTGTAGAATTCGTTTTATATTGATAATACTTCTTACAAGAAATGGCTGGAAATAATGATATCCCTATGCCAAGTGCCACACTTGCACGCGAGTCCTGGCTCAAAACTTTCATGGACCACATGAATCAGTCCACACGACTGAAGAATGACGGGTCCAACTTTGCGAACTGGGAGGCATCATTACGGAATGCTGCCATTGCTGCCGGTAAGCTCAAGTACTTGACTGAGCCAATACCGCCAAACCCAGGCCCCAATGCAAGAGCTAACGAGTCACTTGCTTATAGTGACTTCATCATGGAGTCAAAAGCGATAAAGAACGTACTCATTTTTGCAATGGAAACCAATTTGTAAAGACGCTTCATTGCCCAAGGTGCAAACAAGATTTTCACCACGCTCACTAATGAGTTCTCAAAAGCACCGAGAATCGTTACTTATGAGCATACCTGTCGCTTCTTTGAGGCGAAACTCCAGAAGGGACAACCGGTTAGCCCACACATTCTTGACATGATTGAGAATGTCGAGAAACTAGAGGCACTTGATTGCAAAATCAGTGAGAGCATAGTCATTGACCGTATGCTTCATTCACTTCATGATGGTTTTGCCCTTTTCAGGGCAAATTACTACATGAATGACATGAAGAAAAGTCCTCATGAGCTACACTCACTTCTCGTACAGACCGAGAAGGATATGAAATTGAGTGGGAGCATGAAGCAAGATGTTCTCATGATTTCCAACAAGAATAAGGGTAAGGGCAAAGCTCACGGCGACCTAACTGTAGGAAAGCCAAAGTTTAAGAAGTCAGGAAACGGTAAGAGTGGGCCTGGTGAGACTAGTGGCTCACAAGGCAAGGCAAAGAGCAAGGGCGGTGACGTTGAGTGCCACCATTGTCACAAGACTGGGCATTGGAGGAGGAACTGTCCCGTGTACCGTGAGGACATAAAAGCAGGCTGCGTCACTCCTGTTGGTATGTCATCTTATATTCATATGATTGAGATTAACCATACAAGTTTCGGAACTTGGGTACTTGATACTGGTTGTGGTTCTCATTTGTGTAATCATTTGCAGGGACTAAAAAACATCACACCTCTCGCAAAGGGTGATGTGGACCTACGAGTGGGGAATGGAGCAGGAGTTGCTGCAGTTTCAATGGGAACATACGTAATCCAGCTCCCAAGTGGTTTTGAGTTATATTTATATAACTGTTACTATGTACCCAGTTTATCTAAGAATATTATTTCTGTTTCCGTACTTGATAAAGACGGTTTTTCATTTTCAATAAAGGACAATAGCTGTATTTTCTCTTTTAATGAAATGGTTTATGGCAAAGCAGTTTCCATGAATGGAATTTTTATCTTAGATCAAACCACAGATATAATACATGTGAATAATAAGAAATTAAAGGTTGGTGACAAAGATCAAACTTATCTATGGCATTGTCGAATGGGACACATAAATGAAAAACGTGTAAAGAAACTCATTGAGAATGGGACTATCCTCACAATTGATTTCTCATCTTTTGGCACGTGTGAATCATGTCTTATCGGCAAAATGACTCGAATTTCCTTCAAAGGTGTTGGAATGCGTGCTAATGACCTATTAGGACGCATACATACTGATGTATTTGGACCTATGTCAATCACCGCAAGAGACGGCTATAGATATTTTATCACTTTCACGGATGATTTGAGTAGATACGGATATGTCTACTTAATGAAGCATAAAAGTGAGTCTTTTGAAAAATTCAAGGAATACCAGAATAAGGTTGAGAACCAACTGGGAAAAAAGGTTAAAGAACTCCGTTCAGATCGGGGTGGCGAATATCTTTCAAATGAGTTTGATCAACACCTTAAAGACTGTGGAATAGTTTTACAGTTAACTCCACCTAGAACACCTCAATTAAATGGTATGTCCGAACGGAGAAATCGAACACTACTTGATATGGTTCGATCCATGATGAGTCACACGGTAGTACCTGATTCATTATGGGGTTTTGCCTTTTTGTCAGCTGCTCTTAAACTTAACCGAAGTCCGTCTAAAGCTGTCGACAAGACTTCGTATGAGATATGGAAGAGAACGGTCCGTAACTTGTCCTTTATTCGGGTTTGGGGCTGCGAGGCTTATGTCAAGTGGAGACACGAGGATAAGCTCGGCCCGCGATCGGTCAAGATAAACTTTATTGGTTATCCAAAAGGAATGTTTGGTCATTACTTCTATTCGCCTACCGAACATCGAGTTTTTGTTGCGGCTAGTGCAAAGTTCTTAGAGAAAGAATTTCTCGAGAACAAGTCAAGTAATAGAACCTTCGAGCTATCGGAGATTCAAGAACCAACAACCGAGGAACTGATGGAGGAAGATGTTCCTTCAACTAATGATACGGTTAGCATTCCTCAGGAACCTAGGAGGTCGGGTAGAGTCTCTAATCCTCCAGACAGATACATTGGTATGGTCGAGGAAAATGACGTTTTGCTCCTAGAGAGTAATGAACCCGCTACCTATAAAGGTGCCATGACCTGTTCCGACTCTCAGATATAACTTGAAGCCATGCAATCCGAGATGGACTCCATATATGAGAATGACGTATGGGATCTTATTGATTTACCTAACAAGGTACGACCTCTTCAGTGCAAATGGCTTTACAAAACAAAGCATTCTGTAGACGGGCAACCATATACCTATAAGGCATGACTAGTGGCAAAAGGTTTCACTCAATTGCACGGATTGCATTATGATGAAATTTTTTCACCCGTAGTTATGTTGCATTCCATTCGGATAATCTTAGCATTTGCCGCTTTTCATGACTATGAAATTTGGAAGATGGATGTGAAAATCGCCTTCTTAAACGGTTATTTGGAGGAGGAATTGTACATGGTACAACCCGAAGGTTTCATAGATCCTGAGAATCCTAAGAAAGTGTGCAATCTTAAACGTTCCATTTATGGACTTAAGCAAGCTTCTCGGAGTTGGAATCATCGTTTCGACCAGGTGATAAAAGAGTATGGTTTCACTCGATCGGTCGAGGAACCATGCTTATATGTCAAGTCGAGTGGGAGCAAGATTGTTTTCTTGATATTGTATGTCGATGACATACTCTTGATTGGGGATGACATTCCTCTCTTATCTTCGGTAAAAGGATGGTTGAAGAACCATTTCCAGATGAAAGATCTGGGTGAGGCACAATGCATATTGGGAATCCGTATCTATCGAGATAGATCACGACGGATGTTATCACTGAGTCAGGAGTCTTATTTAGATAAGATTCTTGAAAGGTTCAGCATGACCAACTCCAAGAAGGGGAACCTTCCAATGGCTTCTGGGATGCATTTGAGCAAGTCTCAGTCACCCACGACACCGGAAGAGGTTGAACGCATGAGTCGAGTGCCTTATGCATCAGCCATAGGATCAATCATGTATGCCATGATATGCACACGTCCAAACGTGGCATATGCATTGTGTATGACGAGTCGGTACCAAAACAATCCAGGTGAAACACACTGGATGGCTGTTAAAAACATCCTGAAGTACCTACGGAGAACTAAGGATTGGGCATTGATTTATGGAGGAGATACTAAGCTATGTGCAATCGGTTACGCAGATTCTAGCTTCCAAACGGATCGAGATGATTCGAAATCTCAGTCTGGATTCGTTTTTACTCTTAATGGTGCTGCGGTCAGCTGGAAAAGTTCCAAACAGGAAGTTGTAGCAGATTCTACTACTGAATCCGAGTACTATGCCGCTTCAGAAGCAGCAAAGGAAGCTATATGGATGCGTCAATTCTTACAAGGACTAACCATAGTTCCTAGTTCGTATGACCCAATCACCATCTATTGTGATAATAGAGGTGCCATCTTCCAGGCCAAGGAGCCTAAGTCTAGCAACAAGTCTAGACATGTACATCGGAAGGCTCACCTGATCCGTGAATACGTGGAGCAAGAGGAGATAGTGATTGACAAGATTGCTTCGGATGACAACATCGTGGATCCTTTCACTAAACCATTGAAATATGATAAGAATGAAGGGCACGTTATTTCCATGGGAATTAAACGTGTTCCTGAGTAGTAGTAGTTGATTATGGATTCGATACATTTTCCTTTTCATATGCTATTTACAACTTCATCGTATTATTTTCATATTTTGTTTTTCATGTGGATTGTACGACAACATTGAACGCCACAAAGTGAACGAAATTACATTATATTTGTTTTGGTCCGTAATCGCCTATGTGAGCTGATAACTCTGGCTATTATATTGTGAAGTTGATTGATGCATGGTGGGTTCAACGAGCCATAAGTCAAACGGTTGGCTGATTGATCACATATGCGAGTTATAATGATACCTCGTAGGACATTGTGACAACGTAATGGAGTCCTAAATGTTTAAAAACATTCGGTGCCAGGTCGTGGATTGGACGTCCATTGTGTTCCTAGAGTCGATTCTTTTGACTATCGACCGTAACAGGAGGCTAAGCAGATTTTTACTGGGTCATTTCATACTGTGCTTGTATCTGCAGGATTCGAGTAGAAGAAAATATCCAACCTTTATCAGGTTTAGTCATTTCTTAGGGCCACTCGAGGAGTTGTAACTGAAATGCATGGCCATGCTCGAATGATGATTCGTTTATCAGTTAAGTTACTCTCTAATCGAGAAAACCACTCTTGATATTGATCACTTGCAAAATACGACCTTTATGAATAAGGATTTTGCAAAAAATTTTACATTAAGTGGGAGAAATTAAGGATATGAGAATCGGTTATCGTACATACACTTGTGAGGACAAGTGGGAGATTGTTGGAGCTAGTGTCCTCCACAGTTAGTGTGATAACGTGTATAAATCTCTTATAGGTTCACAGGGTATACTTAGTATTTTATCAGTCGATTAACGTTTACTAATAACGGTTGGCTTGCTAGAAGTTTGACGTTATTATCATACTGATGGCGGTGATCAACTGGTCCCTAAAAGTCACACCTAAAGGATGTGTTTGAGAGATGTGATTGTATGAAAATATAATCACATTGATGCCTTATATGACTAAAAGGTTAGTCCATGTATTTGACTAAAAAGTTAGTCAATGTGATGATGAGACGATTATTTAATATAATTAAATAATATCAGTTGAGACGAATTAATTGTTAATTCGTAAATTGAATATAAACAGTTATATTTAATTAATGTATATAATGTTAGCTTAAACGAATTAAGATGTTAATTCGTAATTAAACGTAAACGGGTATATTTAATTAGCAAATTATAAATATGCGATATTTATAGTAAATGTATATATTATACGAAATTGTCATAATAAATGTTGACAGCCGGTATTAATGAATCGACTATAAACTGTTGTGTGTGGACTTATTAATACCTGACGACATAAATGACAATTGATAAAATATACACATATTATAAAATTTGACAACAACCTAAAAATAAGAAGATTTTTCTCCTTATTTTTGGTTGGGTACACGGTTTGAGAAAAAAAAAGGAAGAAAAGTATCTCCCCCTCTTATTCTCCTTGGACGGTTATAAGAAGATAGAGGGAGGATCTTTTTCTCACTTAATTTTTCCTCTACACTCTCATCACACAAAAACCCTAAAAATAATTAGAAATTAGGGTTCCTTTTTCTAGCAAAAAGAGGCATTTCTCGGAGCATTTTGGGTGCAACGATTAGGAGAATATCGATCTCGATATTTGTTCTTAGGCCAAATTTGCTAAGACCGGAGGTTAATTCTAATCTCTATTCTTTTGTTTATTCAATTTCTTTTATGACTCGTAATTTTATATTTCATAATTTCGTTATAATCCGAATTTTCTTGATGAAATATACCAATATTTCTCACACATTTTGTAATGTATATAAACAGAATTTTAGTCTAAGGAAGTGACATGGGACTCAAAATGAGAGATAATCTCGATATATTAGGACATCCTAACCTTAGGTGGACAAGAATATTGCTTTTTGACTCGAGATTGACTGTTTCTGCATTATAAAGGACGGTTTCGCCCCCGGACTCCAGATTGACTATAATTACTGCCAAAATGACCGTAATGACACCTGAATGACAACCATGGGATAGAAAAAAGTGTATGAGTTACCTTTTATTAACTAATTTACGAATCGTCATAAAATCGCGACATATGCTAAACATGCGGCCCAATCATCAATGGATGTTTGGCGGGAGGTGCGGAAATGAGGTATCTACAGAACCCCCACTTTTACTGAGTGTTGGACAAGGCTAAAGCCAAAGTATAGCCCTCAGGTCAATCGAAGATTACAGCCTGAAGACTATGGCGACGCAAGAAGGCTCAAGAGGACTTAGGCAAGGACCTGTATATACCTCATTTCTACACCTTCCGCCAACCACCCAGTGATGATTGGGCCGCATGTTTGGTACGCGGAACGATTTATGACAATCCGTAAGTTTATCCTCAAGTGATAGCTCAAATACTTGTATCTACCCGTTGATCGTCATCTACACGCCAATACAGTCGTTTTGACAGTAATTAGAGTTCATTTATAGTCCGAGTCAAAAAACGCTTCATTTTCTCAGAAACTGTTTAAAATGCCGAGTCGGAATGTCCTAGAATATTCCGGATATTTATTCCATAAATTAATTTTATATCTTTTGGTAAAATATATCCCATAAATCTTATTTTACAAAATAAGGAAGTCGAGATCCACCGCAATTCCCTAATAGAAACGCGGAATTCTTTCTTCTGCAGGAGGAAACCTCTGGGGAAAAGACGAAGCAGATACTACGCCTCTTGGAAGGATCGCAGCAGCTGCTGCGCCTCTTCCCCAGCTCGTTTCCGCCTGTTTTCAGATTTTTCCGTGATTTCATTACAAAGTTTGAATCATTCCATAACTCTTCATATTTTTTTAGTATAAATAGGGACCTTTGTTCCACATATTTTTCACGCGAGGTCCGCCCTTCTCTTCTCCCTTTGCATTCTAAGACTGTGCTCTAAGCTTTCGGCACCTACATGCTTGATCAATCGACCACGTAAGCTCAGATCATTCTGAGTTCCAGTCACGTTGCATGACCGACCAATTTGACCACTACACATAAATCAATTTAATCTAAATCCTCTAACGAGGGCACTTTCTACATACATTCGAGTCGAGCAATCAGTAAACGTTAACTTAGTCAATCTCGTTTCATTAAACGTGTAAGTCTGAGGGTGTAAGTCCCAACTTTTATTGTATTTTATTCTTTTGTACTAATTATTATAAGATTTACGTCAAAAGTATGTTTAAAACCGACTTCTAAAACCCTATTATCAAACCGTTTTTAAGGATTAGCAGTAACCAGACGTCGAGAAAAACACAGCAACAGCTGCGCCTCTTCGAAGAGTCGTAGCATCTGTTGCGCCTCTTCTAGAGGTTGCCGCTGTTTCTGCTCTTCTTCTTCTTCCTCGGTTTATCTGTTATTTCGTTCCTTTTTTTTTTACCTTTCTTATTTTCTTTTCTTTCTTCACACATAAATAAATTTTAATACATTCCTTTTAATAATCATGTTTTATTTACGGCCTAAATCCCTATAATCAATATTTGCGGGTTTTCGTCATTAAATCAAACCCGGGTTTTAGAAACTTGATTCGTTCACATCAAGTTTCTGGAATTCGTCCTTTGTACATATACCATTGCTTGTTTTCAGTTTATCACGTCTTTCAAGTTAGTTTCTGCCTTCATAAATAAACCTAATTATTCTTAACTCGCTTTAATTTGTTTTTAACTCGTTTCGATTTTCATTCATGTTTATCACTTTTATGACGGCTTTATATGTAATTAACATGTTAAATCACCTTCACTTGAGTCAAATATCGATAATCAACCATTAAACATTCCAATGAATATTAACTACCCGCAGTTCTGACTTCATAGCCAGAGCTCACCACAGGAACAGACGGAGTGATAGCTGCGCCTCTTCCAAGGGACGCAGCAATGCTGCGCCTGTTCCGGGATGAGTTCTGTCTCTGAATTTCCGTTCTTGCTTTGACTTAATCCTTTAATTACTTAATTAATTGACTATTAGCCGTAATATCACCCTTAATCTGTCCATATTTTTCAACCATATTTATTTTCCTTTATTTTCCTCAAATCGTCCGTCTTAAGCATATTTTTGACATAAATCAATTAAATTCATTGTAATCCATTGTAATTTTAATTATCGCTATTTATTTCTTGTATTTAGTTATGGATGTTTATTTGTTTCACATATAACCAATTCTAAACTCTAATTTGACGTTAATGAGTGCTAATTATTTGTTCACCGACATAGTTAATTTTCACATGTTAGAATTAAAACGTTGGATGTGGCATTGCATGCATATAATCGACAACATATCGAATACGAACGATTTCCCTAATCATTAGTAGAGGTCGCTATCAAGGCTGGTAGGATTAGGTGTTCAGTAAAAAGACTTCCGAATACGTACCCTCACCCCTTACTCCAGATCTCTCTGAACATTCGTGTTCATTGGCATCCGCGAGAGTCATTCTAGACATAGAATGCTAAGGGTAATGAGTTCTTAGTGTTCATGTCACTACTTTGTGTCTTGCCATGACGCGAGGTATTCGAACGGTTCCAATTTCCCATAAAAATTGGTGGCGACTACACAAATGCAAACGTTTGTCCCAAGCGCCCCCGTGTCCACAGTTTGGGGACTCCGCTGGGGAATATACACTTACGTGTTACCCAGGGTGAAACTTGAGCGAGGTTAGGGAATAGTTTATATGAGACAGTTGTCGGTTTTCATTACTCGACCTTCTTATGTCGTTTTATTCGGCCTTCTTAGGCCCTACCCAACCCTTTCGACCAATCGTCCCGTTTGGACGGTCTAAATTCTTATCTGGGCCTAAGGATAGATAGCGATTAACGTCAACCATACCGTGATGCATACTCATGTTTTTATCAAGGGCTTTTACTACTCGAGGAAATGACAACTCACCTTTTAAGCCAAAACCCTTGTAAATGCACTCAGCATACCGTTATAAGGCCCATATGTATGCTTGTATCATACGTGATCTCCATTTTGTAAACAAAACCATGACGAAATTTTTTAAAATAAAATCCTTTTTAAAATGTAAATATTTTCAAAGATGGCCTAAAATAGCGCAAAACGAGTCGAAACTCTGTCCAAATTTTCAGTCAAAATTCGGGCCTCAAAACCCATTTCAAAACCGCACTTCAAGTCAACACTCCTACAACTACACTACAGTTGTTTGGGACAAATGTTTCAAAACTTTGTCATTTTCAAACCTCACTTAACACAGTGGCACACGCCCACTTCACAAGTTGAGTCTTTTTTGAGTAAGTGTGCTAAAATGGTCGATCATGTTTTGACTCATCAACGATCTCTTATCCCCAGTTTCCAAGATGCCTGGAACTAGTCTTGCAAGTGTTAATGGACAACCCTAACATGGTAATGATCTAATCCTATCTGCGCTCGTCCGTCTCCAAACAAACCAAGACCAAGCTTATGCTCGCCTCAACGCTATTGAAGGCCGAATTGTTGCTGTAGAAACTAGGCTTCCTCCTGCAGAGAATGATGGTCCTAACGCGAGCGTGCATGATGACATTCCACCCTTTGTTGGGCAACAAGAAACCAATCCCCCAAGATGCCTTTGTAGCTCCTTATACCTTTCCCAAACTTCATATAAGCTCTCAAGAGCTTGTTGACGGAATCCGGTGATTTGGCTCCTCAAAGTTTGAGTTTTCTCCGGTGGAAAAAACTTTTGGTAGAAAGCAAGAGCCAATATTTCCCAATTGATGATTCCCATGGCGGTGCGGTCAAGGCTATTGATCCAAAGTTTGGCCTTGTCCTTCAAAGAGAAAGGGAAAAGTATTTCCCTTATTTGGGCTTGAGTGACACCCGTTTGACGGATCATGGAGAAATAATCGCAGAAATTTTGCACATGCAAATTGGGATCCTCCAAAGGACTACCTCCAAATTTCTTCCTCTCCACAAGGCTAATGAAAGCCGGTTTGATCTCGAAGTCCGGCGCGGTAATTTGAGTAGTTGTGATACCGGCCGGAAGCATGGTCGCGGTGGGCTTTGAGTGATCGGAAAGTTTCACCATCTTTTTAGTAGTAGATGGTGGTGGTGGTGGAGATGATGAACTTGAAACCTCCTCCTCTTGAAGAACTTTTAGATCGTCTAGGTAAGACTTTCTAGCACTTTCAACTTGCACGGGAGAAGCGGCTTCTTTCACTTCTTTCCAAAAATGTCGTCTTCTCCTAAAGGTTTTCTCGGGATCGGAATCCGGTGAAAGTTATTCTCCACTACGAGAGGACCTGGGCATAAGACAACAATTTCTAGAAAATGATAAGCAACGGTCTCAAGGAACAAGTGTTCTTCAAGACAAAAGAAAACAAGATAAAAATCGACAATTCAAAACGCAATAAAACCGTGCTCCCCGGCAACGGCGCCAAAATTTGATAAGCTTATCGTATACCTATGCAAAGATAATTACCTTAGACACAAATTAATGTAGCAATAGGAGTCGAACACAAGGAGACGGGAATTGTGTTGTGAAATGCTATGGGAATATTTCTATCAAGATCGATTTCTTTTTGGGTTTGTTTGTTTGGTTTAATGATTAATAAAAGTTATGATGTAAACTATATAATAAAAGGGAGTCTAGGGGAATCGGGTCACACATGCAAAGGTAAATATATGATCATGTTAAACTCAATATCAATAACATTGTCAATTGTTTAGGCTTAGAGACACCCACCTTACGGTATTAGTGTCAACCATAGACCTGGTCCTAGAGAAACTCTCGTCCATGACTAGGTCGTCCTACTACACATGCTTAGTCTAATTCAATTCCATGCCTCTCGACTTTTAGAACGAATGAACAAACTTAATCGATGAATAAGGCCTTTTAATCATAGATTAAACGTGACGATGCAAACATGTGATAGAAACAATTAGACAATTTTATATCAACATGTTTTAACATTTTACATATTTGATATTGCATGGCTTCCCTAGCCCCTAGACTAAGGAATTTAGATACTCATGGTGAAATGTAAATTATAAACTTTGTTGTAAGAAATGCTAAACATGATTGAATGAATTATATAAACTAAATGATTTAACATGTAATAAAAATATAATGCTAATGTAATATAATAAACGTGCTAACGAATAACTATGCGATAACTAAATAGAAATGTGAAATTGTAAATTAGAAATAGGAATACCGTAATGGAAATGAACTTGTATGGAAGAAATAAAGTAGAACCAAATGCTTGAAATGTATTAAGAACCAAATGTTTGATAACTACAAGCTTAACAATATTGAAAACTATTGAGAATGGCAAACTCTTGAAACAGTTGAATGCCACGGTGGTGACTCTCATCCCTAAGAAGGAGGTCCCTGAGACTGTCATGGATTACAGGCCCATTGCTTGTTACAATGTCCTGTTCAAATGCATCTCTAAAGTCATTTGTACGAGACTGGCCAAGGTGCTTCCTGACATTGTTAGCCCCAATCAAAGTGCCTTCATTCATGGGAGGTAAATTGTGGATAATGTTCTCATTTGTTAGGATTTGATGAGGCTATACAACAGGAAGACTTGCTCACCTAGGATTATGATGAAAATAGACCTTAAGAAGGCATATGACTCCATTGAATGGAATTTTGTGGAGGATAAGCTTGTGGCTTTGAACTTCCCTAATCAAATGCTCACTTGGATCATGCAGTGTGTGACCACTCCCTCCTACACTTTGGCTCTTAATGGATCTCATTTTGGGTATTTCAAAGGAGGTAGGGGGCTAAGGCAAGGGGACCCCCTGTCTCCCCTCCTTTTCACTTTATGCTTAGAGTATTTAACTCGAATTTTAGCTGTGGTGACTTTAAGACCTGAGTTTAGATACCACCCTATGTGTAGAGGACTAGGTCTTTGCCATCTAGCTTTTGCAGATGACTTGTTGCTCTTCTGTAGAGGTGATGCTAACTCTGTCATGATTCTTATGAGGGCACTGCACTCCTTTTCAATTGCCTCTGGACTCGCCATCAACACTGCCAAATCTGATCTTTACATGAATGGCTTGACTGCTGATGAAGAAGCACAGATCCTTACCATCTCTGGTTTCAAAAAGGGTAGTTTTCCTTTTAGATACCTGGGAGTGGATATATCCTATAAGAGACTCACTAATTAGCAATGCAGCAAGGTTGTGGACAAGATGGTGCTTAGAATTCGTAGCCGGGGAGCTAAACAACTCAGCTATGCTGGGAGGTTAACTCTGGTCAAGATAGTTCACTCTCAACTACACTGTTATTGGGCTAGGATTTACCTGCTTCTTAAAGGAGTAATTTACAGAGTGGACAACATTTGCAGAAATTACTTGTGGTCTGGTAAGGATGGTTACCACAAAGCACCTTTTGACACCCTCATTTATCGCGGAAAAGTAAACACGTAATTCTAGAATAAAGCTGCATGGATATGTTTGTAATAGGTTCAGTTGGGTAAAAACCTGTAATTTTAAAAACCTGAACCTGTTATAAAGATATCCAAATGGGAAGGTGTCAAACATGCAAGGTCCAAAATAAATCTCATGAATGAAACATCGCTAAAGTCGCGAAACAAAGTTATACAACCCAAATATGAGAAAGGGAGACATATGTCCCTAAAATGTATGTGACATAAAAAGTGTTTAAGGGTCACAATAAAATAAAACCTATCTAGGTTCCAAGGTTACTTTGCTCGCTAGCTCGTCCATGTACCCCATATATGCATCACCTACCTGTCATTCGCATTTTATACAAATACGAAAGCCACAGTCAGTGGGGAGTAACTCCGAGTTCTCCCAGCCACGAAATGTCATAATTAATATAACATGTAAACATAAGAATATGAATATGAATAACACATAGCCTTAGCATATAGATGCTAGACAATCGTGCTTATCATGTGAACAACAATATAACAACACATAGTCCTAGCCTGTGAATACTAGACCGACTCATACTACACTATCATGTGAATCACATAACATCCAGGAATCCAAACTCTATCAACCATAGCCGGCTTGCATCTCACCTTCTATGATTCATAGAATCATCAAACAAGAAAGGACAATATATCTAGAGACATGCATAAGTTACTAGTACAGTCAATAGTCACTTTGTAACTCGAGTCTATACCACGAGGTAGGGAAGCTAGTATTTTGGCTCAGAGGTTAATATGAATAAAACATGGCCAAGATACGACTCAACCCTAATCCTAGACTGCGCAGACCTAGCGAAATGCGGATAAAACCACCGCACCCAAGACTCATGATAAAACCACATGAGTACCCTAAGGAGTCCACCAAAGGGTTGGCTAGTACTTAAGCTGACCATCTCCTCACAAAATAGGCAGAAAGGTCATGCCCCAGCTTGGATATAAACCCACCAAGCCAGGAACACAAAGGCTATTAAGCCGCAAACATATACTCGTCAAAGACTATAATGTCCTATCTATGATGAAGGCCGAAATACTCACCTAGGACCTAAATAAAACCAATCTAGGTCCCAGCTTGAATTCTTTAGCCCACACCACACAAGACAAGTAGGACACCCAATTAACCATAAGAGAGGCAAAGAGTCCAAGCTTGCACACTCATATGATCATACACACCCTAGTATATGAAAGGCTACGCAAGAGCATATTCAGCTGACAATCTAACAATATCTCCAATATCAATAATAATCCAAATTCCAGCTAACCGTTAATCTCATAATTCATGAGAACAAGCTAAAATGGCAACAAGGCAAGAAGACTCAAGCATAAGGCATCCAAAGCATCCAACAACCAACATGTGAAATGATAATTACAAATATTAAGGCATCAACGTAAAACATCCAATAACAACCAATCTCACCTCAAAGACAAACCCTCAACCCTAGTCCCGCGACGGGTCATCGGTCAAATCGAGGCTGACCGGTTTAAACCTAGTTTGACCAAACTCGTTCGGTCAATCTGGCCCAGCTCAGAGTCTTGGCCTACTTTGGCCCAAATCACAAATTTTATCGCAATATTATTCTCATGCTATTTCCAATTTCTATCATGTGAAAAACGAAAGTAACACATTATCAATCACCTAAACACTTAACAAACAACAAACACAACATCAACTACTAATGTGACATTAATTCGTCGAGTAACTCGGAATAGTTACCTTACGCTAGCAAAGAGACAAGTAATAACTTGAGAAAGCTTCTAAAACCCAAAATTACTCTTCATCTTCAACCACATATGAGTCACCTAAAATAATTATGTGAAAGGACGATATTAACGAATTATCGTTATATAAAATATGAGACGTAAATTAATTTAATTATATTTTAAATAAACCAAACTAGCGTCAAAACAATTTATAGATACGGCCCAAACTCGCGACTTAGCCAGGCCACTGCCTAGGCCACGGCCAGGCCACGGCCAGGCCACTGCCAGCAGCTGCTAGGCTACAACAGGCCACGGCCAGGCTACAGCAGGCCAGCATTCCAACGTCAACAACCCATATAAGTGAAAGTACATGTATTTGTATAAGAATGAGACGGACATTCAAATAATTTCAATGACCGAATTTGCGCCATGGGCAAACTAATACTACGACTCAAGACCCAAAACACGGCCCAACCAACCATCATACGGGGTTAACACAACCACAAACACGTACCTAAACTAACTCCCCATACCCGCTCAACACAACCCAAACAACCAGATATCATGATTATACGCTCAAAGCTGACGCCAACATTATAATAGTCACTCTCGTCCCAATAATTAATTCAATCTCAACTCTCTACTCCATCTCTCTCATTACTCCGTCCTACTCATTACTCCGTCTCATAATATAATACTCCATAGTAACCAGATTTCCATCTCAATTTCAATATCGATATTGTCAAATATTCCCTTAAAGGAATTGCTCAACCCTTAGAGTAAGACTCTAAGCTACTCACCCACGAGTCGAAGGTCAAAGAAAACAACGACAAAAATTACAATACTAAATAACAACCACAATCGCACGATAATTAATCCCATGCTTAACAAAAAAAAAAAGATACGGAGTAAAATTTAATCCTCAAACTCCCCACCACAACAATTGGGATTTGTCTTCATCAAATGCCCTGATTTCAAGTTTAAGTCAACCTTTCATAATAAATACGAGTAAAATTCTCACCCACTAGGACCATACTAAACATACTCTATACCGAACCAACCCAAATTTAATACCAGTCATACAGAGTTCGTTCCAATCAATTACCTTAATCTCGTAATTCAACCCATCTCACCAATTAAAAAAATAAAAAGGAACAATACTATTAATGTTATACATCAAACAACATAAGTAATAAATCTCAGCATGTAAACCCGCACCTGTCACGGGTATAAGACGGATTCGACAGCCCCATTTTAACTCAGTTTTCAGACGGAATTTAAGACAGAAATGAGACGGAAGTGTGACGCAACTAAAATTGAACATACAAAATGAGGAAAAGTATAAAGGACCGAGCTGTCTTTTAAGACGACCTTTTTGAAAACTCAGTCAAAACTCAAACTTTATTACCTTAAAAGAACGAGGAAGGGACGAGGAAGCTAATGGTACAAAAATAATGGAGTTTGGTTGAGAAATGAAGGCGGGATCTGGGTTTTTATGTCACGAAAATGGAGTTGTTGTAGGGGATTGTTGTTTCTACTGTTTGACGCCAGGAAAAGGAACAAGAAAAGGAAATGGGAGTGGGTACGTAGGGGACAACAACAATACTAATAATAATAATAAAAATAATAATAGTAATAATAGAGATAAGGTGAGTGAGTAGGTGTAGTAGGGATCAGATTGGTCCGAATAAATTAGCCTCATATATGAAAATGTGACGGTCTATAGTTAGACGGAAATTGAGACGAGAATTATTATTATTACGGTCATTATTATGGTCACTATTATTATCCGACCAAAAATACGTATATATATATATATATATATATATATATATATATATATATATATATATATATATATATATATATATATATATATATATATATATATATATTATTATATAAATCATGCCTTAAAGATATAATTTAATCGTACGTATTTTTATATAAACGAGCCTTTATATAATACGTTTATAAAAATCGTGTTTGACATAAAATTAATTAAATTGAATAATTCAAAAATATGAAATAAAGTAATCGAACAGTTTAATAAATTTAAAATGTCAAAATGGAAAATTCGCGGGTGTTACAAGCACCTGCAGTATCTTGGGACAGTTGTTGTCAGTCTAAAGATAATTGAGGACTGGGTATCAACAACTGTTATGTATGGAATATTGCAAACATTGGTAAATATACCTGGTGGGTAGCTAACAAGAAGGATAGCCTATGAGTTCGTTGGGTACATCATATTTACATTAAGTAACATGACTGGTGGAATTACTCCCCTACTATCAACTCTAGTTGGGTTTGGCGTCAAATCTGTAAAGTGAAAGATAAGCTGAAAGTTGGTATTGATATTCAGTATTGGCTACTTTCTACTTACTCTACTCAGATGACTTATGACTGTTTGATGGGCAATAGAGATAAGGTTAGATGGGGGCCCTTTCTTTGTAATAGATTGAGTTTGCCTAAGGTAAACTTTGTCAACTGGTTGTATGCCAGGAATAGATTACTCACCAAGCAAAGACTCCTGAAATTTGGGGTCTTGTCTGATGGAGTATGCTGCATATGTGCAGTTGCTCAGGAGTCACAGGAGCATCTTAACTTTGACTGTCAGTTTAGCATGCAATGTTTGAAGCTGGTTAAGCAGTAGCTAGGGGTGACCTGGCCTTTTCATTCCCTGGACACTATTCTACGAAAAAGATTTAAGAGTTTACTGCAGAAGCAGCTTACTATGGCTAGCTTTGCAAGCCCGGTCTATCGAATCTAGATGTGCAGGAATTCTGCTAAGCATGAGAGCAGTGTTCCCATACCTGCTAAGGTTCTGCAACAGGTGTAGCACATGATCAAATTTCGTCTGCAAGCTATCACATCTGAGGTCACCATTCTTAGGAGTCGTGAATGGTTAACTGCCAGGGGTTTGGTTGTTGTTTGAATGAGTGAATTGTAGTGAGCTTTGATTGTATTTTTTAGGACCGTATGTTAATTTATAGGGTCCTATCTTTCTCGAACTTATGTACCTGATTCTTCGAGCTTAATGAGAATTTTCACATTCTACCAAAAAAAAAAAATATTGAAAACTAATATGAAAACTATTGAGAGAATTATGCTTAAGGCTATTATAGAGTATATGAGACGTAAGAATGAGATGCCCTTAATGAGAGATTAAGGCCCCTATTTATAAGAAAATAGGGGCATAACGTAAAACGGCTAGAGAGGGTCAACCCCGATCGGGGTTGCAAGCCCCGATCGGGGGCGTGGTTGTCCGGATAAATTATCTTAATTCCTCACTTAATTGCTCGGGGAATCTCTATGTTTATGTTTAATGCTCCTTAATCACCCGGTATTACTCTATATTCTCAGCATCCAAAGCTCCTTAGCATCCAATGCTTACACCTTAATATGGACCTTCTTTTTTGGGCTTGACTTTGCTTTTGACTTCAATTGTAATTCTTACTTCAATCCATCAAATCTTCATGCAAAAACCCATGCAACTTCACACACTTAGTCCATTACTTGGTTTTGCTTAGCCATTGTACTCTAGCATGCATTTTTGTTATATTTTAGCTCCTAAAAGCTTAAACTCCTACAAAACATGTGGAAACAAACAATTGCAACTAGAATAACAAATATTAGCTCAAAACACTATGATAAGTGCTAAATGACATGTAAAATGGAGCTAATATAGGGGGTAAAAATATATAAAATATGCACTTATCAAATTCCCCCAAGCTAAACTCTTGCTTGTCCCCAAGCAAGAAACCACATCCCATCAACTGCAATATCCCATAATAAGGTAAGCATAACGATTTAGAAACCCGAAAAAATATGGGCAAGGGATAAAGGAAAACATGGATGAGATTTACACGACGGCGTAGAATGGAAAACTTTGAATGAACCTTTAAGCTCTTGCATGATCTTTTGACTTATGGACTCTCACGGTGCACTCAAACTCTTTTATATGTGAGAGGACATTTTGTGAATAAACACTCAACTATCCTCGACTTATAATAATGTGCCCGCAATCTAATATGGTAATCAATCAAAACTATTAAGCCAAAACAATCAAATGCAAGCATGATAAAGAAGCCAAATGGGTAGGAAGAAGACAATATGTAATGGGTAAGAAGGGAGAACAAATGAATTATGGATTGTGGAACTAATGTCAAGCTAGCAACAACCAAATGTAAGGATTCTCAATCCCAATTCTAACCCAATTTGCAATTCAAATCATAAGATAACTCTCCAAAATATATGAATAATGTATGAGAGTTTCTCACATCTTCTTCTTCTTCTCTTTTTTTCATTTCAATGCATGCTTCTTTTTTCTTCTTTTTATTTTCATGCTTTTTTTCCATTCTTTTTTTTTTTCCCAACTCTTTCTCAATTTTCTTCATCATTTTTTTCACTTTTTTTCTTCGTTTTTTATTTGAGCATTAAGACCAAGCTCACATGATTTTCCAAACTTCGAAACAAATCCTAATTGAGCACCCAACCAATACCAAACAAAGCTACTAGCTCAACAAGGTAGGCAAATTATAATGTAGCTAGGGAAAATGTTTGTGAAAGGGGTCAAGAAAGCAAATATTATCATGTGAATGGCTCCAAAATGCTAAAACAAATGAATGCATGCTTATAAAGAGATGACATGAGAACCATACTTGTGCGTTTTGATGAAACACACATCATAAGGAGACACCTACACTCACCTAAGAGAGACCGGATATGGATGCATCGGTCAAAAGAGGTTCTACCTTACCATTTTGTAGCTTGCCAAAAGTCAAGATCAAGCCTATCCGGTTCACTTTCCATCTCCCACCTTCTATGTCAAGACATCCCCATGTAGCTATTATCCCACCATATAAGAACAAATCATTAGTTAAAAGCTATCATTAGGATACGCAAAGAGGAAAGTAAGTGACAAGCAAGCACAAAGCATAAATTTCTCTCAAAAAATTTCAAAATCTCTACACTATATGCAAATGCAATCTCCCCCCAAGCTAAACACAACATTGTCCTCAATGTGCCAACAATTCAAATTACCCAACTAAACCATAAAAATGGCTCAAAGCAGAAAACAAGAAGGACTAGAGTTCATGCTTAATAGGTTGCAAGACCTAAACTAAAATGCAAAGCAAATAAAACTTACTCGACTTGCTAGCCTCCCCCCAAGCTAGCATGAATTTGGGCATCTTCTTCATCAATCATTTAAGAAAAGGGCCAAAAGTTAAACCCCTTCCTCCCTTTCTTGTTCTTACCACTACCACTTAATTCACCTTGTTGACCACTTCCACTAGAATCATCCTCTTGAAGAGGAGTGACATACTCACCAATGTTGTGGCCACTACCAAGACCATAACTATAGCTACTATACCCACCATACCCTCCATATCCACCATAGCCTCCATATCCTCCATAGCCTCCTTGTAATGCCTCAACACCATAATCCGAACCATAAAAATCCAGACCGGGTGCATATGTAGTAAAAGTACCTACATCACTGTTAGGAGGAGGAGAGGGAGTAGAAGGAGGAAGTCCACTCGGGGGATAAGTATAAAATGAAGGGTGTGGCCCCTCGGGTTGGATTACTCCTTGCCTAGCAAAATGGTCATAAATGGGATGAAATGCAAGTCTTTGGTCATCACGAATTGTATTAACACTTAAGTTCAAATCCCACATCATATCCATCATTTCTAGGCTAGAGGGTGAATGAATGCTAGAAGTAAAGTGACGTGCTTGAGAAGGTTGACCTCCCTCACGCCTCTCAACGGTGGTACGTGTCTCACCTTTTAGGTCCAAATGGTAAGTAGGTCTAGTAAAAGGGGCACTCTCATGATAAGGCTTAGTGTGGACTAAAGCCTTAATTTCCTTCTTTTCCTTGGGTAGACTAATGGAGTCTTGCCTACCTATCTACAAAACAATGTTAGGGTAAGCATCCCTAAACCAATTGCAAGAAATAAAATACTCATAATCAAGCCCAACCCCTTTCTCCCTAGACACAAGCAATGGTCTCAAGGTGGTGTTCTCTTGGTTAAACCTACACAAGTGGTGAGCAATCTTAGTAACCAAACCTCCTAAGACAATACAACTATTTTTGGGGTTACATTGTTTGGTCAAGTGGACCGCAAAGTGGTAGGGGATATTGATCCCCCAATTCTCATCACCATTAACATTCAAGAAAGCACCCAAAATCTCCACCTCAACCTTCCTCACCGAGTGAGGATCATTTCTCCCGAAAAAGGTTCATCCCATAAACCTTTGCCAAACTCTTATGTCGGGGTAATGTATATATTGATGAGGGCAATGGTCCCAACTTTGAAAGGGGTAGTGAGAAATGGCGTTCCATGTTAAAATGGGGTTATAAGAGTCGGGTGATTTGGTAGATAAGTCCTTATGGGGCAATTGGAAGATATTGGCAAAATCCGTTAGGTCCATTTTATGGTCCTCATTAAACAATCGGAAGGTCACAAAAAGCACAAAACCGGGTTTCTTAGACCTATGAAACTCGAAAGAGCTTAAGAACTCAAGGGTAGGTTCGGGAAAGGTCTTATAGTCCATTGTATAACAATGCTTCATACCAAGATTTTTAAACAATTCCTTAACATTTTTCTCAATTCCAATATTGTTTAAAAAAGCTTGATTGATAAATTTGGTCGGTTTCATTCCTTTGTTCCTTAGGATGACCCAATTGTTATATTGAGCTTGTGAATTAAAAATCACTCCGGGAAAATCCGGGTCTTGCCATTCCGGGACCTCTTCCATTTGCACATCCTCCGCAGCCCGGGAGGATTACGCCTCACCTCTTATCCTTTTAGAAGCACCTTGGGTAGGAGGTCTTCTTGGTGCCATTTTTCTTAAATTTACGACAAAAATTCATCTTAAAGCAAACCAAAATTCATCCAAATAGATATAATAGAACGAATTAGTGAACTAATTCATACTATAAACATGAATAGAGCATTCTACAATCAATTTCTAGTAAAAATAAGCACACAATCAAATTCCCCCAATTTGAGTTAGGGTTTGCATAATTCTATTAAATTGATTGTAATGGATGAAATTAAAGAGAAAAGGAAGAGAAACTTACTTGTTGATGTTAATGGTTGAATGATTCTTGCAAAATGATGAAGAACAAGATGTTTTGTAGTGATTTTGAGTGAAGAATAATGAAGAAATGAGAGAGAAGAGAGGAGGAAGGTAACGTCGGGTTTGTAGATGAATGATAGAATGAATTCTATTTTTTTCTTACCCGTGTAAAACAGCTGCCAGGAAAACACAAACCCACTTCCCCGATCGGGGTTGACCAGTTCTTCGCGTTTTTGACTTGCTTCCGTGTTTAATTTAATTCTGTCCCGTTTTTCGAAAACTACGTCCTCGAACGGGGTTCTTGCATGGGGAAGCATGCCATATTCTCCTCTAAGTCTCCTTTCTTCATTTTCACCTATAAATCACAAAAAGAAACATAGTCAAGTCGAGCATTTCATTACTAATCTACGAAAAACATTAAATTGCGGAAAATTAAAAACGAAATAAATAAAAGAGATTAAAAAGCTTGGGTTGCCTCCCAAGAAGAGCTGGTTTAACGTCGCGCATGACGTAAAAAGCTTGAGTCGGTTCAAGCTTTCTTTGGTAGAGGTTGAACGGTCATTTCCTCTATCACACCAACGATCACATTCTCATGATAAATCTTCAAACGATGGCCGTTTGCTTTGAATTTTTCGCCCTTGTTGGTCATCACTTCAATGGAACCGAACTTGTTGACATTTGTGACGGTATATAGACCGGACCACCGTGATCGTAACTTTCCCAGAAATAGCTTGTAATGGGAATTGAATAGCAACACCTAATCACCAATTTGAAACTCCTTGTTCAAGATCTTCTTATCAGGCCATCTTTTGTCCTCTCCTTGTAGAGACGGGAGCTCTCATAAGCTTGCAAGCTAAATTCATCAAGTTCATTGAGTTGCAATAACCGCTTTTCTCCACTCTATTTTGGATCCATGTTAAGCTCCCTAACCGCCCAATAAGATTTTTGTTCCATCTCAACAGGAAGATGGCATGCCTTTCCAAAGACCAAACTATATGGTGAGGTACCATTAGATGTCTTATATGCGGTACGGTAGGCCCACAAGGTATCATCGAGCTTCATACTCCAATCTTTTCGTGACTTGGAAACAAATTTATCGAGTATGGACTTGATCTTACGGTTAGAAACCTCCACTTGGCCATTAGTTTGTGGATGGTAGGCCAAGCCTCCTCTATGATAGACTCCATATTTCTCCAATAAGGCGTCAAGTTGTTTCTCACCAAAATGAGTACCACGATCACTAATGACCGCTCTTGGAACAGAAAACCTTGGAAATATGATCTTCTTGAATAAGTTGATCACGGCACGAGCATCATTTGTTGGATTAGCAATTGCCTCTACCCATTTAGAGACATAATCAACGACGACAAAAATATACCGATTCCCTTTTTAGGAAGGAAACGGTGCTTGATCATCTATACCCCAAACATCGAATACCTCCACTTCCAAGATACCATTTAAAGGCATCTCGTGCCTCCTTGATATGGAACCCGTCCTTTGGCAAGCATCGCAAGCCATCACGAAATTTTTAGCATCTTAGAACATAGTTGGCCAATAGAAGCCGGATTGCAACACCTTTGCAACGGACTTGGATGGTCCATGATGACCACCATAAGGAGAAGAATGGCATCCTTCTAGCACCCCTTTCACATCCTAATGTGAGATACATCTCCGGAATAGCCCATCGGAGCAATGTTTGAATAAATTTGGATCATCCCATAGGAAGAACTTGCCATCATGTAAGAACTTCTTCCTTTGTTGATATGAAAGGTTGGGTGGAAATTATCTTCCAACTAGGTAGTTGGCTATGTCGGCATACCAAGGAGTATTGTCTTCCAACATCATTAAAACATCATCGGCGAAGGAATCATCGATAAGTAACTCAATACCTCCATCATTGAACTTCAAACGGGATAAGTGATCGGCAACAACATTTTCGGCCCCCTTCTTGTCTTTAATCTCAAGATCAAACTCTTGCAAAAGTAAGATCCATCGTATCAACCTTGGCTTAGCTTCTTGTTTGGTTAGGAGGTGCTTTAGTGCGGCATGATCGGTATGAACAATGACCTTTGAACCGATCAAGTAAGAGCGAAATTTGTCTAAGGCATAGACAATGGCAAGTAGCTCTTTCTCCATGGTGGCATAGTTGATTTGAGCCGCATCCAAGGTTTTGCTAGCATAGTATATAGCATGGAAAACCTTGTCCTTTCTTTGTCCTAGCACGGCACCTACCGTATAATCACTTGCATCACACATGAGCTCGAATGGCAAGTTTCAATCCGGTGATTGGATGATAGGTGCGGAAATCAAAGCCTTCTTGATCCTATTAAAAGACTCAAGACAATCGTTAGTAAACACAAAGGGAGCATATTTTAAAAGAAGCTCCGTGAGGGGTTTTGCAATCTTAGAAAAAGCTTTAATGAAACGGCGGTAGAATCCCGCATGGCCTAAGAAACTCTTTGCACTCTTCACATTTACCAGTGGGGGTAGTTTCTCAATAACTTAGACCTTAGCACAGTCCACTTCAATACCTCTTTCCGAGACAATATGACCTAGCACCACTCCTTCATTCACCATGAAGTGGCACTTTTCCCAATTCAACATTAAGTTAACTTCTTCACAACGCTTCAACACTTTAGACAAGTTAGCCAAACATACATCAAAAGAAGAACCATAGACACTAAAATCATCCATAAACACCTCCATGATAGACTCGATAAAGTCGGAAAAAATGCTCATCATGCAATGTTGGAAAGTGGCGGGGGCATTACAAAGACCGAAGGGCATCCTACGGTAAGCAAAGGTACCATAGGGACATGTGAATGTTGTCTTCTCTTGATCATCCAGGTGAATGGGTATTTAAAAGAACCCGGAATAACCATCTAGATAGCAAAAATACTTGTGACATGCCAACCGCTCCAACATTTGGTCAATAAAAGGCAAAGGGTAGTGGTCTTTCTTGGTGGCTAAATTTAGCCTCCTATAGTCAATGCACATTATCCAACCCGTCAAAATTCTAGTTGGAATTAATTCATTTTTATCATTTTTTACTACGGTGGTTCCCCTTTTCTTAGGAACCACTTGGACCGGACTCACCCATTTAGAATCGGAAATTGCATAAATAATTCCCGCATCCAACAATTTAAGCACTTCCTTTTTGACCACTTCTTGCATGTTAGGATTTAGTCGTCTTTCACCTTTGACACATGATTTATGATCCTCCTCAAGATTAAATCTATGCATGCAAAATTCGGGGCTTATGCCCTTTAAATCGCAAGTTTGTATCCAATGGCTTTCTTGTGAGACCTTAAAACATGAAGCAATTTAGCCAATTGACTCTCATCCAATTTAGTGCTAACAATTACCGGACACATCTCCTCATCATCTATAAAAGCATACTTCAAATTGGAAGGAAGGGGCTTAAGCTCGGGTTTTTGTACCTCAAGGTCTTGAGGTGTAGCAACCAAACCTATAAAGTGTGAGCTTTCCTCCAATGATAGCTCCTCTCCGTCCAATTCCTTCTCCAAAGCATCAATATCCTCATTTCCAATCTCATCATCACCTGCAAATGATTCCAATAACAAGAGTGCCTCCAAGGGATCTTTAGATAAAGATTAAGGTGTAGAGTCTTCTATAACAATGTCAACAACATCCAAAAGGTCAATAGAATAACAAGACTCTTCTATCATGGGACTCTTCATGGCACTAGTCAAATTATATGTGACCTTATCGTCACCCACTTCCAATGTAATTTTACCATTCTTGACATCAATTAACTCACCCGCGGTATGTAGAAAGGGTCTTCCCAAAACGATTGGGATTTGGGCATCTTCAACCATGTCAAGAACAATAAAATCAACCGGAATGAAAAACTTACCAACCTTAAAGGGAACATCCTCCAAAACTCCCAAAGGGCGTTTTATAGAACGATCCGCCATTTGCAATGTGATACTAGTACATTTTAAGACTCCTATATTAAGCTTAGCACAAATAGAGTAAGGTATTACACTTACACTAGCACCTAAATCACATAAAGCTTTATCAATTTGATAGGTGCCAATTGTGCATGGAATAGAAAAGCTATCGGGATCTTTTAACTTAGGAGGGGACTTGTTTTGTAAAAGAGCACTCACCTCGGCGGTGAGAGCTATTGTTTCAACTTCGTCAAAAGTCCTCTTCTTAGTTAAAATGTCTTTCATGAACTTAGCATAAGATGGAATTTGAGTGATTAATTCGGTAAAAGGAACGGTTACCTGGCGATTCTTCACAACTTCCATGAATTTATCGAATTGAGAATTCTTTTGATGCTTTGCCAATCTATGAGGGAATGACACTTTGACTTTTCCGGCACCTTTGCTTCAACATCTTTCTTTGGAGGAGCATCCTCCACATCTTTGACTTTATCAACAACAAGTGGATCATCCACTTTCTTTGGAACATCTTCACTTTCTTTATCATTTGGAGAAATCTCCAACTCAACAAGTACCTCCTCATCTTCTTTGGGCATGGATGGCTCATCATATTTCGTACCACTTCTTAAGGAGATAGCATTAAGGGTAGCATGCGGTTCCGCACCTTTGGGGAGGGGGGGGGGGGAGGTAGTTGACCCGTTTTCCTTGAAGAGCTAGATGAGGCAAGTTGAGCCATTTGTTGCTCCAACATCTTGATCGCGGCATTTTGAGCTTGCTCATTCTTTTGAATTTGAGCCAGTAATTCCTTTTGCATTTGGACTATCAAGCCCTCAAGCTAACCTCCTCCTTGGTTGTTTTGTTGGGCATTTTGTGGTGGGGGTTGATTTTGTTGATAATTGTGTTGTGGGGGCCTTTGTTGATTTTGATAACCCGGTGGAGGAGTATACTTTGTTGTTGAGGAACATAGGCATTTTGTTGTGGGGGTTGAGGTTGAGGATTAAGCACATTGTTGCTTCGATAAGACATATTCGGGTGAAATCTTGTATTCGGGTTATATGTATTTGAAAATGTACCCGGTGAATAAGAAGTTTGTCTTAAAGCTTAAAAAGCATTTACCTCTTCAATGTGAGCTTGGCAATGAGCGGTGTAATGACCCGCACCTCGACAACCGTCACAAACAATGATTTGACTTGTTAAAGACACGGCATTGAGTTGTTAAAGGGAATCTCTAGCATCTCTTTCCGCCAATTGTTGTTGAAGTAAGGCAATTTGAGCTAGCAAGACAGAGTTGTCGGAGGATTCTTCTTTACCTTTGAGTGGCACACTTCGGGAATTGACATATTGTGCATCATGGACCGCCATAGATTCGATCATGGCATCAGAAATATCGGTGTCAATTTGATCAAACCGCCCATTGTTGGCGGAATCCAGAATCCTTCGGGACTCGGCACAACATCCACTGTAGAATGTTATAGCTAGAAACCAATCATCTAGCCCATGTTGTGGGCATTGCCTTTGTAGCTCCTTGTACCTTTCCCAAGCTTTATATAAGCTCTCAAGAGCTTGTTGACAGAATTCGGTGATTTGGCTCCTCAAAGTTTGAGTTTTCTCCGGTGGAAAAAACTTTTGGTAGAAAGCAAGAGCCAATGTTTCCCAATTGGTGATTCCCATGGCGGTGCGGTCAAGGATATTGATCCAAAGCGTGGCCTTGTCCTTCAAAGAGAAAGGGAAAAGTATTTCCCTTATTTGGGCTTACGTGACGCCCGTTTGACGGATCATGGAGCAATAATCGCAGAAATTTTGCACATGCAAATTGGGATCCTCCAAAGGACTACCTCCAAATTTCTTCCTATCCACAAGGCTAATGAAAGCCGGTTTGATCTCGAAGTCCGGCGCAGTAATTTGAGAAGTTGTGATACCGGCCGGAAGCATGGCCGCGGTGGGCTTTGAGTGATTGGAAAGTTTCACCATCTTTTTAGTAGTAGATGGTGGTGGTGGTGGTGGAGATGATGAACTTGAAACCTCCTCCTCTTCAAGAACTTTTAGATCGTCTAGGTAAGACTTTCTAGCACTTTCAACTTGCACGGGAGAAGCGGCTTCTTTCACTTCTTTCCAAAAACGTCGCCTTCTCCTAAGGGTTTTCTTAGTATCGAAATCCGGTGAAAGTAAGTCTTCACTACAAGAGGACCTGGGCATAAGACAACAATTTCTAGAAAATGATAAGCAACGGTCTCAAGGAACAAGTGTTCCTCAAGACAAAAGAAAACAAGATAAAAATCGACAATTTAAAACACAATAAAACCGTGCTCCCCGGCAACGCGCCAAAATTTGATAAGCTTATCGTATACCTATGCAAAGATAATTACCCTAGACACAAATTAATTTGTAGCAATAGGGGTCGAACACAAGGAGACGGGAATTACGTTGTGAAATGCTATGGGAAGATTTCTACCAAGATCGATTTCGTTTTGGGTTTGTTTGTTTGGTTTGATGATTAATAAAAGTTATGATGTAAACTATATAATAAAAGGGAGTCTAGGGGAGTCGGGTCACACATGCAAAGGTAAATATATGATCATGTTAAACTCGATATCAATAACATTGTCAATTGTTTAGGCTTAGAGACACCCACCTTACGGTATTAGTGTCAACCAAAGACCGGGTCATAGAGAAACTCTCATCCATGACTAGGTAGTCCTACTACACATACTTAGTCTAATTCAATTCCATGCCTCTCGACTTTTACAACGAATGAACAAACTTAATCGATGAATAAGGCCTTTTAAACATAAATTAAACGTGACGATGCAAACATGTGATAGAAACAATTAGACAATATTATATCAACCTATTTTAACATTTTACATATTTGATATTGCATGGCTTCCCTAGCCCCTAGATTAAGGAATTTAGCTACTCATGGTGAAATGTAAATTATAAACTTTGTTGTAAGAAATTCTAAACATGATTGACTGAATTATATAAACTAAATGATTTAACATGTAATAAAAATATAATGCTAATGTAATATAATAAACGTGTTAACGAATAACTATGCGATAACTAAACAGAAATGTGAAATTGTAAACTAGAAATAGGAATACCGTAATGGAAATGAACTTGTATGGAAGAAACAAAGTAGAACCAAATGCTTGAAATGTATTAAGAACCAAATGTTTGATAACTACAAGCTTAACAATATTGAAAACTAATATGAAAACTATTGAGAGAATTATGCTTAAGGCTATTATAAAGTATAGGAGACGTAAGAATGAGATGCCCCTAATGACAGATTATGGCCCCTATTTATAAGAAAATAGGGGCATAACGTAAAACGGCTAGAGAGGGTCAACCCCGATCGGGGTTGCCAGCCCCGATCGGGGGCGTGGTTGTCCGGATGAATTCTCTTAATTCCAGACTTAATTGCTCGAGGAATCTCTATGTTCATGTTTAATGCTCTTTAATCACCCGGTATTGCTCTATATTCTTAGCATCCAATGCTTACACGTTAATATGGACCTTCATTTTTGGGCTTGACTTTGCTTTTGACTTCAATTGTAATTCTTACTTCAATCCATCAAATCTTCATGCAAAAACACATGCAACTTCACACACTTAGTCCATTACTTGGTTTTGCTTAGCCATTGTACTCTAGCTAGCATTTTTGTTCGATTTTAGCTTCTAAAAGCTTAAACACCTACGAAACATGTGAAAACAAACAATTGCAACTAGAATAACAAATATTAGCTCAAAACACTATGATAAGTACTAAATGACATATAAAATGGAGCTAATATAGAGGGTAAAAATATATAAAGTATGGACTTATCAACTCTTGTCCAAGACGGTAGGTCATGGATATCAAGGTTCGACGAGCCGTTCTTATGGCTCTAGTAGCAAGACTGATAAGGTTAACCTTGTCGAATCATCAAAGAAGAATAGTCCGCAAAGGAAGTTCACAAACAATGGCGATTCATACTCCAATGCTCTGAAAAGATTGATGAAACAAGGTTAACTCCAACCCATAGGACCTACACCTGACCCAGAAAAGAAGTCTAAATTCTGGGACGAGAATGCATACTGCGAATATCATAGAGGCAAGGGACACGATACAAAAAAATGTTTTAAACTGAAAGATGTCCTTCAGGATATGATCGAAGATGGTCATTTACCCATACCTCCCGGAGGTAAGCCTAACAATACTCAGAATCCTCTTGGAGTTCTGATGATCACAGATGAATAATCCACCTTGGATTGTTCACACCTCATTTCTCCAGCCGAAAATGAGATCCATGCACTAGAAGATGAGGGGAGTTATTCCACCATTTCTCCTACCATTGCCGATTTCATCGCATGGGCAAAAAGTGTGAGTAGGCAAGTTTCAGAGTTGGAAGCTGTAGTGGAATCTCTACGCATTCCCGGCACCATACCTAGGGAAAACGTGTCACTAACCCCAAGTCTATCTCAAGAGTCTACGATACAAGAGGTAATCACGGTAGTTGACAACCTAGTCGACCAAATAATCGGTCTAGAAGCTGAGATCATTAGATTGAGAGAGCTTAGTATCGTCAACGGAATATGGGCCGATGACGATGAAGATGAATACCTCACAGAACACTATCTAGTCAAGGCTAGTGAAGATATAGTCAAGGCTAGCGAAGATCAAGACATCGATCACCTTACTCGTTCAGGACGTCCATAACAAAATGTTTCTCAGAACGGTCCCACGGCTAATGGTCCAGTTACTAACACCAATGTCATCGCACCAAATGATGACGAAGATACATCCACTAACCATTTGCTAAAACAACTGCAAAAGACAAAGGCTGATCTTTCAGTCTGGCAACTAGTTGCGAGTTCATTTCCTCATCGTCAAGCTTTACTGCAAGCATTGGCTTAATTGAACATAGCACACAACTCTACGCCTGATGACATAGTCAAATTGGTCTTCCCAGATTAGATAAACTAAGTAACCCAGTTACTTTTTCAGATGAAGATTTGCGGCCCTTTAGTGCCAGTCATGACCTAGCTCTATACATTACAGTCACATGCCTAAAGAAGAATGTACCTGTTGGGGCTGGTGTCCTTTACAGTTAGTGCAAGGACTTATAAATCTCTAAAAGGATCAAAGGGTATACTTTTGTATTATAATCAGTTGGTCCACGTTTATCAATAACGGTTGGCTTGCTAGATAAGTTTGACGTTATTGTCATACAGATGGCGGTGATCAACTGGTCCCTAAAAGTCACACCTATAGGATATGTTTGAGAGATGTAACGGTATGAAAATACAGTCATGTTGATGCCAGAAAATTGACTAAGCAGTTAGTCCGAGTTATTTGACTAATAATTAGTCAAAATGCGATGTTGAGATATTTTATTTAATAAGGATTAAATAAAATGGGCTAAGGCGAATTAAACAGTTAATTCGTAAATTAAATATAAACGGTTATATTTAATTAATGTATATTGAATTAATTATACAATATCGTCTTTGTCGGACATGTATTAATATTTCAACTAATCCGAGTTATTAGTTGATGTTATAATAACCGATAACCGATGACGATTTATAATAAAACCGCATCATATACATTTAGCATTTTACGAACCGGACCACAAGTTAAAATTAAAAGGAAGTGGAAGCCCACTTCCCAAGAGGGCTCACGGTTTGGCCGAGTAGAGCAAACAAAAGGAGAGCCTCTCCTCATTTGCAACCTAATCATTTTCATTTGTAAAATTATTAGGGTTTTGGGAGAACATTTCCTCTCTAAACCTAAATCTCACATCTAGCAAAAACTCACAACAATTCTCTCAATATTGCAAGGCAATTAGAGAATACATTTCTAGCACAAGGGCATAGTCTCAGACGGTCTTGGGTGTATCGATTAGGAGGAAATCTATTTTGATTTCTGTTCTTAGGCCACATCTCAAAGGACCCGAGGTTATTTCTAATGCTTTATCATTTCTTTATTGTATTTTCGTTTTATGACAATAAATCACATATAAAATTTGCGTTATAGTCCTAATTTTATAGGGTATTATACGGATATTACCCCACAAGTGGTATCAGAGCGAGGCCACGTAAATTTTTCTGTGTGATTTTCATCAAACGATTTTGAATCGATAAATTTTTGCACAAAAAATTGAAAACCGTGTGGCTGTTTTTGGTCTCGGCAAAATTTTTTTTGTCACGGCTGGGTTGTTTTTTTTTATACACGGTTGTTGTTGTGCATTGGAATACGTGCCATGTGACAATCTTTTTGTTTTCGATTTGTTCTTTGCATATTGTTCTTGTAATCGATATTCATTACAATATGTTAAGATCATGTCAATTGTAATTTTGTTTTAATCCGGATTATGTTAAAATTGCAATTGGGTTTTGTCAAATCGTCTTGGTATTGCTTGTTGAGGCTCACAGATTTTTGAGCTGCTGTTTTTTTTTTTTTTTTTGGTCTCGGCATTCATGCTGAAAAAAAAAAAAAAAAAAAAAATTTAGGGTTGCTCTCGGTCAAGCCGTGAGAAGAAAGAAATTTTTTTTGTTTTGTTCCTTTTTGCTGCTCTCGGCATTAGCAGCTAAAATAAAAAAAAATAAAAAAATAAAAAAAAAATCGGTTTTTGGCCATATCATGTGCATAATACGGATTTTATGCATTCGCTTAATAGTGAAACGGTTCACCAATGTACCATTTAGTTATTTTAAAACGATTTAAAGTAACGGATTATCACGGATTAAAATTAAGTTGATTAAAGCGGTTTTGTCACATAATTTTAATCATTAAAGGTGGTTTGGATAAATTTAACATAATTACGGAATTATGTCACGAATAAATTTGTTTTAGTTGATGCATTTTATTTATCGTTATTTTGAATGTTTTGAATGCTTTTATTACGTATTTATTTATTTTTTTACAAACGGTTGTAACTTAGTGTGGCCTTAGTAGAACGTGTTACCGTAATGATGGAACACGGTCTTGGTTGTATTTTGAGATCTCGTATCTCCATTTTTATTTTTTTTTAATTACAGTTTTATTTAGAATGTAAATAGGTTTATATTTTGTAAATTTTAATTGTAATTTTGAGAAGACCAAAGATGGAGATCGGATGCTCACTCCCGCTGCATGGAAAAGATGGAACATCAAGACAAGCTTCTCGGGTCCAACGGTGGATTCCAAAGTTGTATTATGTTCTTTTTACTAGGATAGGCCACACTAGGAATTTTTATTTACGTTTTGCATTCTTTTATTTATTTTTCGTAACGATAGATTGCATCATATTCCGCCTAAAAACCAAACCACCTAATAATTGCGTGAAAACTGACTCATATAGAGGTCACGCGTTAGTTTTCTATGTCATTCTTATGTCACACGATCAAGTTTAAGCCATCACCTAAGTTAATTCATTCACGTAATGCTAGTTATTCGTTCACTTAAAATGAATTAAAACTAAGTTGATGGGATCTTCCTCGTATAAACAAAAATTGAGAACGGTCTTTATAGGTCAAACTCCAATGAATCCCTTCTTCGTCGGTAGGCATAATATGACCCCTTCTACGTCGGGTAAGTTGGAACCGATTGACCTATTTTATCTCAACACTATGGTCACTCGTACGATCCTGTGATTATGGTGGACTATAGATAGGATTTACGGAAATCTATCGACCAAGAGTTTTTACGGAAGAACTAGCTAAATAGTTGGCTTATCAATTTACGGAAATTGAGTCTTGGGATCACTTGTATTATTCTTGAGGGAGATCAATTATGCAAGTGCAATGAGTCTACACGATTAAAATGAATTTTAATAGACTTAAATCACCTCGATGAGTTGCTTATTTCGTTTTTGTTTTTCTTTCTTTTTCAGCGTAGATCACGTTTTTTAACTGCTAATAACATAATGGCTGGCATCCTTGATGACCCAATGCCAAGTGCCACATTGGACCGTGAGTCCTGGCTTCGGATCTTTATGAATCAGATGAATCAGTCCACTAGACTGAAGAATGATGGATCAAACTTCGCGGAATGGGAAGCGGCATTACGGAATGCTGCCACTGCTGACGGGAAGCTCAAGTATCTGACTGAGCCCCTCCCGCCAACCCCAGGTCCCACGGCTCGAGTTAACGAGGTCTCCACGTATAGCGACTTCGTCATGGAAGCGGGTGCGATTAAAAACGTACTCATTTTTGCAATGGAATCCAATTTGCAGAAACGCTTCATAGCCCAAGGTGCAAACAAGATTTTCACCATGCTCACCAAGGAATTCTCGAAAGCACCGAGAATCGTGACCTATGAGCATACCACTCGCTTCTTTGATGCGAGACTCCAGAAGGGCCAACCGGTTAGCCCACACATTCTCAGCATGATTGAGAATGTCGAGAGACTGGAGGCGCTTGATTGTAAAATCAGAGAGAACATTGTTATTGACCGCATGCTTCATTCACTCCACGATGGTTTTGCGCTATTTAGAGCGAATTACTATATGAATGATTTGAAGAAAAGTCCCCATGAGCTGCATTCCCTTCTCGTACAGACCGAGAAGGACATGAAGTTCAGTGGGAGCTTGAAACAGGATGTTCTCGTTGTGTCAAACAAGGGCAAGGGTAAGGGCAAAGCTCAAGCAGACCTAGCTGTAGGTAAACCGAAGTTTAAGAAGTCGGGATCAGGTAAGAGTGGGCCTGGTGAGGCAAGTAACTCATCAGGTGCGACAAAGAGCAAAACCGAAAACATGGAATGCCATCACTGCCACAAGACTGGGCATTGGAGGCGCACATGTCCTGTTTATCATGAGGACATAAAAGCAGGTCGCGTTAAACCTGTTGGTATATCTTCTTCCTCTTCTACTTTTATTCATATGATTGAGATTAACCACGCAAGTTACGGAACTTGGGTACTAGATACTGGTTGTGGTTCTCATCTGTGTAATCATGTGCAGGGGCTCCGAAACATCGAACCCCTCGTAAAGGGTGAGGTGGACCTGCGTGTTGGGAATGGAGCACGAGTGGCTGCCGTCTCAAGGGGAACATACGTGATCCAGCTTCCTAGCGGATTTGAGTTATTTTTATATAACTGCTATTATGTACCCCGTCTTTCTAAAAACATTATTTCAGTTTCTGCACTTGACAAACTTGGTTTTTCATTTGTAATAGAGAATAATTCTTGCATTTTCTCATTACACGATATGATTTATGGCAAGGCAGTCTCCATGAACGGAATTTATGTTTTAGATCAGACCACCGAAATATTACACGTAATGAATAAAAAGTTAAAGGTTGGTGACAAAGATCAAACGTATCTATGGCACTGCCGTATGGGACACATTAATGAGAAGCGCGTAAAACAGCTCATAAAGAATGGAGCTATCTCGGCCTTTGATTTTCAATCATTTGGCATGTGTGAATCATGTCTCATCGGTAAGATGACTCGAATTTCCTTCAAAGGTGTTGGAATGCGCGCTGCTGACCTATAAGGACTCATACATACGGATGTATGTGGGCCTATGCCAATCACCGCACGAGAAGGCTATAGGTATTTCATTACTTTCACGGACGATTTAAGTAGATATGGCTATGTCTACTTAATGAAGCACAAAAGTGAATCCTTTGAGAAATTCAAGGAATACCAGAATAGGGTACGAACCTCATCGGGCGAAAGATTAAAACACTGCGCTCAGACCGTGGTGGCGAGTATCTTTCTCACGAGTTTGATCAACACCTTAAGGACTGTGGGATTGCCCTACAGTTAACTCCACCTAGAACACCTCAGTTGAATGGTGTGTCCGAACGGAGAAATCGAACACTACTTGATATGGTTCGATCCATGATGAGTCACACCGTGTTGCCGACTCATTGTGGGGTTATGCTCTTCTCGTCACCGCTCTAATACTTAACCGAAGTCCGTCTAAAGCTGTTGACAAGACTCCATATGAACTATGGAAGGGAACGGTCCCTAACTTGTCCTTTATACGGGTTTGGGGCTGCGAGGCTTATGTCAAGTGGAGACACGAGGATAAGCTCGGCCCGCAATCGGTCAAGACATACTTTATAGGTTATCCTAAAGGAACACTTGGTCATTACTTTTATTCGCCAACCGAACAACGTGTTTTTGTTGCGGCTAGTGCGACATTCTTAGAGAAGGAATTTCTCGAGAATGCAAAGAGTGATAGAACCTTCGACCTGTCAAAGGTTCCAGAACCAAATACCGAGCAACCATTGGAGGAACCAATTCCTTCAATCCCGGCTGCGGTGAATATTCCTGAGGAACCTAGGAGGTCGGGAAGAGTCTCTATTCCTCCGGACAGATACATTGGTATGGTCGAGGAACATGACATAGATGACATTCTTCTCTTAACGAGTAGTGAACCCGCAACCTATAAAGGTGCCATGACTAGTTCTGACTCAAAGCTATGGCTTGAGGCCATACAATCCGAGATGGACTCTATGTACGAGAACAACATATGGGATCTTGTTGACTTACCTGCTAAGGTTCGTCCCCTTCAATGCAAATGGCTTTACAAGATAAAGCATTCTGTGGAAGGTCAACAAGATATCTATAAAGCACGACTAGTTGCTAAAGATTTCACCCAAGTGCCAGGTTTGCACTACGATGAATTTTTGCACCCGTAGTCATGCTGCGTTCCATTCGGATTATCTTAGCGATCGCCGCTTTTCATGACTATGAAATTTGGCAGATGGATGTGAAAACCGCCTTCTTAAACGGTTTTTTGGAGGAAGAGTTGTACATGGTACAACCCGAAGGTTTCATCGATCCTGAACATCCTAAGAAAGTATGCAAGCTTAAGCGTTCCATTTATGGACTTAAGCAAGCATCTCGGAGTTGGAATCATCGCTTCGACCAAGTGATTAAAGAAAATGGATTTACTCGATCGGTCGAGGAACCATGTCTTTATATCAAGTCGAGTGGGAGCAAGATTGTCTTCCTAATATTGTATGTCGATGACATACTCCTGATTGGGAATGACATACCTCTCTTAACTTCGGTGAAAGTATGGTTGAAAAACCATTTCCAGATGAAAGATCTGGGTGAGGCACAAAGAATTCTGGGCATCCGTATCTATCGAGATAGATCACGACGGATGTTATCTCTCGATCAGAGTCTTACATAGACAAGATCCTAGAGAGATTCAACATGACTAACTCCAAAAGGGGTTTCTTCCTATGGCTCCGTGGGCATTTGAGCAAGTCTCGGGCACCCGAGACACCGGAAGAGAAAGAGCGCATGACACGGATTCCTTATGCCTCGGCTATAGGATCAATCATGTATGCCATGATATGCACACGTCCGGGCGTGGCATATGCATTGAGTATGACAAGTCGATTCCAACAAAGATCCGGGTGAATCATATTGGATGGTGTCAAGAACATTCTTAAGTACCTACGGAGGACTAAAGATTGGGCATTGACTTATGGAGGCGATCAAAAGCTATGCGCAACCGGTTACGCAGATGCTAGCTTCCAAACGGATCGAGATGACTCAAAATCTCAGTCTGGATTCGTTTTTACTCTTAATGGCGCTGCGGTCACCGGAAGAGTTCCAAACAAAGTGTTACAAAGAGATTCTACGACGAGTCCGAGTACTATGCCGCGTCTGAAGCTGCAAAGGAAGCGATATGGATGCGTCAATTCTTACAAGGACTATCTGTAGTGCCTAGTTCGAATGACCCGATCACCATCTATTGCGACAATAGAGGTGCCATCTTCCAAGCTAAGGAGCCAAAGTCTAGCAACAAGTCTAGACATGTACAACGGAAAGCTCATCTAATCCGAGATTACGTGGAGCAAAAGGAAGTAGTGATAGAAAAGATTGCTACAGATGATAACATAGCAGATCCTCTCACTAAACCATTACGACAAGATAAGAATGAAGGGCACGTTAATTCCATGGGAATTAAACGTGTTCCTAAGTTGTAGTACTCTTTTATGGATTAGATTCATTCTCTTTTGTACTCTATACGACATCATCGTTTTGATATTTATATATATTTTGTTTTTCATGTGGATTTGTACGACAATTTTGAACACCACAAAGTGAACTGAACCAACATTATATTTTTGGTCCTTAATTGCCAACGTGCGCTGATAACTCAAGGTAATTATTTTGTGACGTTGGTTGATGGTGGGTTCAACGAGCCATAAGTCAAAAGTTTGACTGACCAATCACAGAGGCGATTTATACGGATATCTCGTAGGACACAATTGTGACATCGACGTGGAGTCCTAAATGTTTTATAACATTCGGTGCCCGGTCGTGGATAGGACCTCCATGGTGATCCTAAGAGTCGATTCTTTTGACTATCGACTGTCTCTTGAGACTAAGGCAGATTTTGGGTGACTTTGGTTTCTTTCTCATGGTCATCCGTAACAGGGGGCCAAGTAGATTTTTTCTGGGTCATTTCATGCTGTGCTTAGATCGGAAGGAGTCGAGTTGAAGGAAATATTCAGCCTTTATCAGGTACTCGATATTTCTCAGGGCCACTCGAGGAGTCAGAATCGAAATGCATGGCCATGCTCGAATACGAATTCGTTTTATCAGTTGAGTTACTCTTTAGTCGGGGAAACCACTCTAGATACAGATCGATTGTAAAATACGACCTTTGCGGATCCGGATCTGCAAATTGTTTTACATTGAGTGGGAGAAATTTTAAATGAATATGAGAATCGGTTATCGCACATACACTTGTACGGACAAGTGGGAGTTTGTTGGAGCTGTGTCCTCCAGTTAGTGTGGATAACGTCATTGCACATACACTTGTACGGACAAGTGGGAGCTTGTTGGGGCTGGTGTCCTTTACAGTTAGTGCAAGGACTTATAAATCTCTAAAAGGATCAAAGGGTATACTTTTGTATTATAATCAGTTGGTCCACGTTTATCAATAACAGTTGGCTTGCTAGATAAGTTTGACGTTATTGTCATTCAGATGGCGGTGATCAACTGGTCCCTAAAAGTCACACCTATAGGATATATTTGAGAGATGTGACGGTATGAAAATACAGTCATGTTGATGCCAGAAAATTGACTAAGCAGTTAGTCCGAGTTATTTGACTAATAATTAGTCAAAATGCGATGTTGAGATATTTTATTTAATACAGATTAAATAAAATGAGCTAAGGCGAATTAAACAGTTAATTCGTAAATTAAATATAAACGGTTATATTTAATTAATGTATATTGAATTAATTATGCAATATCGTCTTTGTCGGACATGTATTAATATTTCAACTAATCCGAGTTATTAGTTGATGTTATAATAACCGATAACTGATGACGATTTATAATAAAACCGCATCATATACATTTAGCATTTTACGAACCGGACCACGAGTTAAAATTAAAAGGAAGTGGAAGCCCACTTCCCAAGAGGGCTCACGGTTTGGCCGAGTAGAGCAAACAAAAGGAGAGCCTCTCCTCATTTGCAACCTAATCATTTTCATTTGTAAAATTATTAGGGTTTTGGGAGAACATTTCCTCTCTAAACCTAGATCTCACATCTAGCAAAAACTCACAACAATTCTCTCAATATTGCAAGGCAATTAGAGAATACATTTCTAGCACAAGGGCATAGTCTCAGACGGTCTTGGGTGTATCGATTAGGAGGAAATCTATTTTGATTTCTGTTCTTAGGCCACATCTCAAAGGACCCGAGGTTATTTCTAATGCTTTATCGTTTCTTTATTGTATTTTCGTTTTATGACAATAAATCACATATAAAATTTGCGTTATAGTCCTAATTTTATAGGGTATTATACGGATATTACCCCACAGTACCAATGACTTTGGTGGATGATGGCTCCGCAGTAAATGTCATACCATTGAAGACAGCATGCAAGTTAGGTATGAAAGAATCGGATTGGACTCCTACCAACCAAGGTGTTCGAGCGTACGATGGAAAATGACGTAAAGTAGTAGGAATAATTAACCTCACTATAGCCACAGGGCCAATTGAGCGAATGGTTAATTTTCAAATAGTGGATATCGAATCATCATTCAATCTACTTCTGGGAAGGCCTTGGATTCACGCTTCCAAAGCGGTAACATCTACCTTGCACCAGAAGATTAAGATTCCTCTAGATGGCAAAGTAGTGACGATCACTTCGTCACCTATAAAAGCAGTAATATAGAAAATGTCAAGTAACCAAGTAGTCACAGATCCAGTATACGAGCTTGGGGGATTTCAGAGCATAAACCTTGTAGAGAGCAAACTGGCGCCTCTATACTTCAACCCATACTCCAATTTAGTGGTCAACCACATACTCAAGTCTCAGGGATATTTCTGAAGAATCCCGTTGAATCCTGCCAAGAAAAATACCTTCGCACCTTACAAAGAAGGAAACTCTCAGAGGATACCATTAGGATTGGGATACAAACCCACGAAAGAAGAAGCTTTGGAGATGCTCACTCAGTTTCAAAACCGTAAGAACAAAGGAATCCAAATGCGTTCCTACCTCCCTACCTTAAATGGATACTTCGTTAGAGAAGGGATTCGGGAGTACTTTCACGGGCTTCCCGAACCTTGGCACTATAAGGGAATACAACTAGCTGGAATCGAAGTCTTCCACGATTGCTACTTCATCCCTCCAGAAACGGTTCCTACCGTCAAAACTCGTCAAACACCTTTTTTAGACGAACAGGCTGTTAGCTTCTTGTTTGGAGAGGACCTATTTGTCATAGCAGCACAGGATGAGATCATTACCATGATACTTCAAGATGACCATTTCAACCCCACAGCATTGATCACTAACATCAGTTCGAGTCAATAGAAAGGATGGAGAAAATCGATCAAATGGACTAATAACCAAGGAAAGCTCTTCAAACTCGCCACTGGAGAAGGACAGATGTTCAAAGAAGAACCCGAAGACAACGAATTCGAGTTGGAGTTAGAGTCGGAGTCGGAATTAGAGTCTGAGTCTAGAGAAGTCGCTAGAGAGTCTTCTTCTGTCGTCACTCCCCATCCCCTTGTTTCTCCTAGCATAGCATCAAGTAGTAACAGTAGCTTGGGAAATGTCCCAGCAGTTGTCCCTTTACCGCCACTGACTACCAAACAGACGGCTTCTTTGTTTCAGCTATTTTCAAATTTTAATATGAATAAATCAGATTCTGCTTACTCTTTGTGTTATTCTAAATGCAATTCTATTTACGATGATAATGAGGATGATCCTGACCCAGACTCAATCGAATTACCTCCCTACATAGTTAAAGAAATATTACAAGAGGGGGAAGGGGCACTAGTTTTAGAGAACACTGAACCCATCAATGTAGGAACCGAACTAGAACCCCAAGAACTTAGAATAGGGACGACTTTAAACCCAACTGAAAGGGCCAATTTCATAGATCTCCTACACGAGTTCAAGCACGTTTTTGCTTGGTCCTACAAAGACATGCCAGGAATCGACAGGGATATTGCAGAACATCGAGTTCCAATAAAGCCAGGTTTCAAACCTGTGAAACAGATGCTTCGTCGGATGAGGACCGAATGGGCTCTTAAAATCAAAGAAGAAGTCGATAAACAATTCAAAGTCGGGTTCATCAAAGTTTCCGAGTATTCAGACTGGGTGGCTGATGTAGAGCATCGTTGGGGCTCTCAATCAAACACATTTATATTTCTCAACAAACAACTAGTTAGTGGTTAAGTCGAGGTCGATTCATGGGATGATGTGCTTTGGGTTCTAAGTCTATCTATCTCAATTTATGCTAGTGTCACAATTGAGTTTGGGTTTTGTAGTTGTGTTCTAGACTAATGCAAGCAATAAAGTAAAACAAGCAATATAAGGAAGGATGTAAACAAATGACTAAAAGTGCTAAGATATCATGGGTTCAGAGGGGGTTCATGGGAGTAGATCATACAAACACGTTCTCAATTAGATAGCAAGCACTTATTGTTGTGATTGGATCGAGTTGGTGTATAAGCTTACAATCCCTAAGAAGGTTTGGGTCCCAGAGCCCGATTAGATTGTACAACACCTACAAGTCGACTTAATCTTTCCTATCCAACCATATGCATGGTCTAATGAGGCTCGAGTTGGTTTATATGCTTACAAGCCTCATTTAAGTGATAGGAGATGGGTAAAAAATGCAAGGATTTATAGGCTCGCATTTCATCAAACATAACATGTGCATAAGTTAAAATCAAACCAAGCAAGCAATTTAATTATGAAAACATATTAGATTAAGCATAAATAAATCCCCATGTTTGTTTTCCTTAATTCTCACTAATCCTAGCTAAAGGACTACTCACTCATTATCATGGAAAACATGTCATTAATGGTGTCAATCATCACAACAAGTATAAACATGATAAGAGGAAGAGGAAATAAACAATAAAAAGTAAAGAGAAAAGAGATTATACCAAACTTAAGATGATCTAAATAATAAAGCAAAGAATAATAAAAGAAAACTTGATTGATTGATGAAGAGTTGTCAATTCTCTAATAATAACCCAATAGTCTTCAATTACCTAATAATAAACTTTCAACAATAATTAAGGAAAGATTAATGTGTAATTTTTGTGGAAGGATTAAAAGATAATCTATTCTAATCTACTCCTAATCTAATCTAAGAGAGATTGATTTAATCTCAGGGAACTTTTTCTTTTTGATTATTACAAAATGGAGTATATATATATATATATATATATATATATATATATATATATATATATATATATATATATATATATATATATAGTAGCACATCATTAGGTTAAGCAAGGGTCGATTAGTAAATAACAATGCTATGTTTTAAATAAGGAATTGCAAGTCCCGAGGGAGATGCGCATATTACGTGAAGGGGGCCGCTCGTCTTGCTAGGGAGACGCTCGGATCAAGAGTCAATGATCCGCTCGTCTCAATGCTCGGGCCGCTCGGATCTTGATAGGGCAATCCGCCCGTCTTGCGCTTTAGACGCACGGATCCTGCAGCAGTTTGCCACCGTCTTGCTTTAGGGCTTATGATCTACGTGTACTCTTCATTCCTACTTCGTCGGTCATCATTCTTGCCTCCTCTTCATACTAGTCCATCTAAGATCGTCAACAAGCTTCCAAATATGCACGGGAGACGGGAATTCCGCCTCATTATCTCCTTTCCTATAAGACATATAAAATGCACTAGGAAAGCAAAATATGAAGGAATTGATGGATAAAATGGCCATGAAAAGCTATATTAGTATGCAAAATAGGTACAATTAGGGGACTAAATGTGCGCAATTAAGAGTCACATCAAACATACCCAAATCGAACCTTTACGCGTCCCGAGTAAAGAGGTGACTAGAACTAGTCTTTTATTTAAACTATCCTAATAATATAACTGATGTGAGGCAATTAGCGGGTCTCACTCCGCCCCTTCAACTCACAACAAGACATATATGAGGTAAGATACCTTCTTGCAAGGCAAGCTGGGGCTTGCCAAAATGGCGATACTGAAAGATCATAGATCCATATTAGACTCTCTAATAAAAATTAAATTATCTCATAATTTATCATTTAGGTGATCTATGTAACATGCATGCAAATATAAAAGCGTGAAAATGAAAGTTTAAGGAAAAAACAATTTCCTTACATTGATTTTATGGTAAAATGGGCACAAACTAGTTCACCTTACTAGCTTGTTCTTGAGCTTATACCAAATGGATGATCCTCCTTACTAATCTTCAAAGAGAAGATCTCCTTCAAGATACACCCAAGAACTTAACCCAAAAATAATAACAAGTATTTAACTAGAAACTTGTTAAAATTATACCCTTGATAATATTTTAATATTACTAACTCTCTTAGTAAATATTAATTTGTATACTAACAATCTCAGTAAATATGTATATTATTTTAGAGAGATAAACCAAAAATTTTTCACATGCAAAATCAAATGAGTGAAGTCGTGTAGAAAATGAACATTAGATGGAGTAAATAGGAGGGAAAGTGGCGGGTGGGTTAGGTAGGTGTGGAGTGTGGAAATTGTCTTATATTTATCAATCTTACATCTACATGCAAAATCATTATAAGATAACTTATGGAAGAATATAAAGTAAGGTGAAATGATTATGTTCCTAATCATCCACAACTCTATTTTACACGATCCACTTGCTCATTTACGGGTCCTTGTTGGTTCTTATATTTGTCGCACAAATACGTGTAATTTTATTTTAAACATCGTTTCATGTTTAAATACTTCCATAATTAATTCGTCCAAATCACTCCGTAAATATACGTGTACCACTACACATATTATTTACGTACTAATATTAATCACATTAATCAATTAGTATAATTTTAGTGAATTAACAATTAATTAACTAAAACCCGTCTCATAAAACTTATTATTTAATTATCGCGTAATTAAATAATAACTGCCTATCCTCGAGTTCGCAACTCAAAATCTCTCTAAAAATAATCGACTAACCTTTTAGTCTATAAATCAAGGGACTAAATAAATTGTATCTCATACAATTAATTAGTTGTCTATTGGGGTTCGTTCCTTTAGGTGTGACTGAAAGGGGTCAGTTGATCACCGCCGTCTCACGACAATAACATCAAACTCTAGTAAGCCAACCGTTTTCGATTTACGTTAATCAACTGACGAGGATCAAATAATTAAATATCTGATGATATTCCATTAATGAGATTTATTATGTAAACGCACTATTGTGGAGGACACTAACTCCAACAATCTCCCGCTTGTCCGACACAAGGTGTGCGCTACCAATTCTCTTGTCCGTTTTAATCTCCCACTCAATGCAAGGTGTCTTTCAGGTCGCACTTGCACACGGACATATGGCGAGTGGTTTTCTCGATCGGGAGTGTGACTACCTGACCGGAAAAATCTCTCACAGATTACTTACGAGCGTGGCCACGCATTTGTAGTCATTAACTCCTCGAGTGGCCTTGAGATATAGTTACCCAACGTGGGTGGACAATTCCTGTATGTCCTATCTATCCTATTGCACAATACAGCTCACCATGACCTAGTAAATGCCCTTTTTGGCCTCCTTTCACGGCACGACCTAGGACAAAAACCAAAGTCACTCGGAAACTGCATTTGCTCAGATAATAGTCTCCAGTCAAAAGAATCGACTCATTAGAACATCTTAGAGATCCCCGCCACGACCAGGCGTCTATAATAGAACTTAGGGACTCTCTAAATGGTCACTGTCCGGCAAAGTGTCACACAGTCTGCCTATGTAATCGACCAGTCATCACGTATGACCTTATGGTGTTGAACAACCATCAATCGACTTACAATCTAGTCACTCCGAGACGTCACCTCATTAAGTGACTAGGGACAAAATACAATGTTCATCTTATTCACTTGAATATTGTTCAACATTGTCTCCACAACTTATTCAGATAAACAAGGTATTCAATGTTTTCAGTCAACCTGAATAATTGAGTTCTTAAAGAAACTCTAACAATGAATGCGATCATCACTTATGTAAATATCAATACTCTATCCAATATTTACATAATGATCTTCAGCAATTAAGGTATAGTGCTCAATCACATTGAGATGACATAACCATCATGTCTACCTTATGCCAACGACTTTGGTTAGAGGATTAGCAACAGTTGCATCACTCTAATTTCCATTGCTATTTTCCTTTGTTCTATGCAATCTTTTCATCACATAGAGCCTTTCTAAGTACATGTCTAAACATGTTTTTAGACTCTGGTTCTAAAGCAAGTCAAACACTCCCACTATTTTCACAGTCTCTTGGGATACGATATTCGGCTAACAGAACTACTCTAGTCCCATTAAATTCAAGTTATCAACTATCTCTCTTACAACATCGGATGTTGTAATGTACTTAGCTTTCGTTCATGATTTGTATGTATAACACTTATACATACACATCCTTCATATGACATCTTTTATGTATGACTCCTCATACATGTTTGCTTTATACATGTATAACTTCTTATACACATATGTATAACTTCTTATATATATTATTCTTTATGCACATAGCACTCTTACATGCTAATCATTCCTTAACGAGGCCCATAACATCTTATAAGCATAGGAATGTTTCCGTGTAATCCTTGTACACGAAATTCATAGATTCCTCCAAACTACAAGAGTAAATCCTCAGTGCTTCTCAAGTACTCAAGGTTGCTCTTGATAATCATCTAGTGACACTCACTAGGAAATGATTGGTAATGACTTCTCATATTCTCAATATGATAAGTCCTGACGAGAGCAGCTTTTAGCATATTTAATAGATCCTGCAGCGGAAGCAAAAGAGATCATATTAATTGTTCAACAACTTGAACGAGTCAAGAATCTTATCACATAAGTCTCTTGACTATAATGCTAATATCCATAGAGATCTATCTCATTAGATCCAGATATTTAATATGCGCCATGCTACTCTCAAGTATTCACCCGAGAATATTTCTAGTCACTAATATGTCGAACACATATTTTAGACTAAGAAATATCACCTTAGCTATATTTCTAGTCAATAATATGTCAAGCACATATTTTAGACTAAGAAACTCACTTTAGCTCCCACTAAACTCCATGTATCATCATGTTATCTCGACACTCGAGTAATACCGTTTTGATAGACTACATGACTGAACCCAAAGTTCCAACTCTTTAACGTATATAGATCACAAAAGCGATCTTTCAAGCATGCTAGGCTTCTTAACATTGACAAGATCAACAAAACTTCTCCCAATGAGAATGTTTCGTTATTCTTTTGCCGAATCTCATCCTCTTGAAAGGCTATATTGCTAAGAATATACGAATTGATAAAGGCATTTGGGTTGTCACAAACTCTCTATAACCAACCCAAATTTTAAACATCTTATGTAAACTTTACGACAAGATAGAGGTAACCTACCAAAGTATTCACCTTAAATCAAGTCTCGAAAACATCTCGTGTTTCCTTCCTTATCACATCTTGTGTAAGGAGACCAATTCGAATTGCATGGTGACACGCCATCACATAGAGTTCATACTATAGAAAAGCCTTTGATGAGGGTTTAAGATTCGTCACTTTTGAAAAGTAACGCAATACATCTGACAAAATTATCTCCTTATAACCACTGAGCCATAATAAAGAACGTCTTCTTGCATTTTACTCACCACTGAGCCTCAATAAAGAACATCTTCTTGCATTGTACTCAGTTTGTGGGTCTTGGACTTCCGTAAGTTCAAAATTTCTCCCACTCTGTCTTCCAGAAAATGAAAACCTTTCTGGAAAGACAACATTACGAGCCACAAACTCTTTGTTCTCATTTTGGAGGAGTAAAAACCAAGTGGTTCAATTTTGGATAACCCTCACAAATACATAAATTGGTTCTGAACATAAACATTTATGGTCCCAAATGTATAAAAAGACAAGTTAGGGACTCTCCCTATCCATATCTCATATGGAGTCATTTAGGCTATTATAGTCGGGTTTTAAACTTCTAGTGAGAAAATAGCTTGCAAAAATTGCGAAAAACGTCAAACTATATCTCATAGAGTTCGGTTTATATGCTTGACAACACCATACTCTATAGTGTCCTAAAGAGAAGGTATTATGTGAACTGGTTCACAATCTTCTTAGTGATTATCAAGGTCATTACTTGATATTACCCATTTGATCTTCAAAGTCATTACTTTGAAATTTCCGATCAACATCTTGATCTTGACGTGCTTTTGGTTTATTACTTCATTTTGAAAATATTCCATGTTTCAAAAATCACTTTTATGTCTTATTAAATAGATATGAGGTTTTCATATCTACTTAACATTACGGTAAAAGTAACGAAGGATATTTATAACCAACTATCGGCCTTACACATCCGTATGTATATGGTCAATCACCTCACTATTGTGTTTCTTTTCTGCAAAAGAAAACATAATTTATGCACACACACCATAAGATTCTCAATCAAATGGTTGTTCTATGTGCTTTTTGTTTACTCGTTTAAACGAATTTACTTGAGGTTTGATCAATTGGGCTCACCAGATTAGAGACTTTAAAATCTACTAGATAGTATAATATTTAGTTTTCGTGAAGAATGTAAAATTCCTCTAACTTAAGTGGTCTAAACCAACCACCAAGTTATCATAGGAGTAGGTACACCATTTTGTTTTAAATCACATGAGTGATGCCTTCTATGTTTAAACATAGATGATTACATTCTTTTAAAACCAAATTTAGATACATTTTTCCCTATCGAAATCATGGCTACTCTAGCACCATTTCGATAGAAAATGTCCTATACTAGACGTCTTACGTTTTATCAATTCATGTAAACTTCTTTACAAAGAAATGACCCGTACTTGGTATCTCATACCAAGATAGTGGAACTAGCCTATCCATTGAGTAGATGTCTCTTTCAACTTTGTTCTATCGCATACATCTAGGGTTGATTCTTCTTAACTCCCACTCACTTTCACATTCCTCTTTCCTTTAATCAAGCAAAAATGAATCTCATGAAGACCTCTCTTCATGTCATTCGTGATATTTTATACACTTGGTAAGAGTGAATTACTATAAAGTGAGTGCAACATGTGGCAAAATATCAACTTCTTGCGAAATTGGACTACCTAACCGTTCAATTGTTATCATATGCCTAAACTCTTTAGTGCATAAACAATTGATTTGGCCTTTCTCGAAGTGAGCCATTTGACGGTTTCATATTGGAGTATTATAAGTGTTTTTGAAAACTCTTTTCGCAAACTTTTGAATTACTCTTAAGTAATTAAAACTAATATGTCATCTTCATGACGAAGGTCTCACTTTCGAAATCAAGACACTCTTGATAAAATCTGACTTCCTTTTAAACTCGTAATATGAGTTTGCACCATGAAACCCCTTTTTAATATGTATGGACGTTAAGTTGTATAATAATCGCAATAATTGTTGTAAGCTTATGTAGGTGAATTAGTAAATCATGTTACCAATCATTGCTACCGAATTACTTCAAAGAAACCGCTTCCTGTGAAAGAACGAAACGAGTATAACAATAAATAGAGAAAGGAGGATGAAGTGAGCGATGTCATACATTTATGAGAATGAACGAAAAATAGGAAAAATTAACATTCAATGTTTTAATTTCACTTGTCAAACATCTTTAACAAGTTTTAACATTTATATAATGATCTCCCACTAAATTATATAAATGATTCCAAGACCCAAATATCAAACAAAAATGAGCATCGCTTGGGCGAAACATCCCATAATTGTGTACATTCGGTAAGTCACGTTGACTAATTCTACCTCTAGAACTCTTGGTCGACGAATTTCCTTAAATTCATCTACTAGCCCCGGAACACAAGACCGTCTTATATCCCGTTGAGTCCAACCAATTTTAGCGTGTGATAACCGCTTACCACCCTACTTACTCAAGGTAAAAAGAGAACACCCCGCTTGGGCGAGCGTGGCTCTAATGAACAAGAGATTCATAGGTGTTACTAATTGGTAAGGCTAATCTCAATTTTAGTTATGTGAGAGATCTTGTCAATTTAGTCATAAATTCCCTATAAGTGAACTAAGTCGGTGAATGTAAATGACGTGAATTGACAATCGCGAAGATAAAATGCATGTGAATGGCAATTTTGGCATGCGCGAAAATAAAACAAGCAAACAAGTAAGCATATGAATAAATCCTAGTATGGCCACCTAGTTAATAAAAACTAGTCTATTACATTTCGGAAACCAAATCCTTGGTCCCTTGCCTCTTCATTCCAAAAGTGGCTCCTTCTTGTGGGATTTGGAACACCTTCCAAAAATAGACTCCGTCTCGATATAATCCGTCTTTTGGAAACGCCGGTAAAAAAATAACTATTATAATTGAATTACATAGTTATTCCTATTATACATTAATTAATAAAATAAATAAAACTATTAATTAATTACAAACCGACGATACGAGATCGTATTTAAATACAAACAAATCGATATTCCGATTCATTTCGGGTAATAACGATTAAAATAAACTAGGCCATACTAGGTACAACAAGATAAATACTTTAAATAAATGACAATCATTCATTCAACTTAAATAAATATGCTTAAAATGCTGTAAAATCATGCCAAAATCGCCCTATCTATCAATCGTTGGTATCCATCTCGGTTTTTGTGGATTGATCGATTTTTAACATGTAAAAATCAATAATCAACTCTTAAATCTCATTTAAGTCCAAAATAATTGTCCAAACTGTTTTGAACCTCAAAATTAATCCTCACTAATTTTATGATAAATAATTAGTTTGATTTGGTGATATTTTGCTAATTTAATCGGTAAAATCGTAATATTTAATTAAAAATCCAAAATAATTTAAAAATTACCCAAAAAATTGAAACAAAAATTTTGAGTATTCTGGAAAACTCCCAAGAAATCCAAAATGCCAGAAAAAATGCCCAAAAAATCCGGATAAATTTTATGAAGAAAAAGATCGATATTTATCGGGTTTTAACCACTAAAACCAATAAACATCAAAACAAAGTGAAAACACATATTAAAATTCACTTTTAACATTTAAATAATATTTTTAAATGTACATAAATTTATCATGGGCAGAATCAATTGTTTCGAAATTATGATTAATTAATTTCACTTTTATCGACTTTTATATCATAAAATCAATAAACATGCAAAAATTTCGAACCAACCTTCAACCTTTTGCATACAATCAGTAGAAAACATGCATGAAATACCATAAAAAATCCATGCACCGAATCAACTTTTAACTATTTTTAGTCAATTTTTTAACTAAAATACGGCATTTTGACTCGATTTTCTACCAAAAATCATTAAAAATAGCAAAATAACTTCAAAAATCACCAAACTTAACCACAAACCTTTTAAGATCAGTAGGTATGCATGCCCCAAAAATTTCGTGCTAAAACCTATTCTAACACAATTTTTGAGTTTTATAAATTATCTCATAATTCATTAAAATGCTTAAAATCAACATGAAAATTACAAGCCTAAGCTCTGATACCACATGAAAGATCATAGATCCATATTAGACTCTCTAATAAAAATTAAATTATCTCATAATTTATCATTTAGGTGATCTATGTAACATGCATGCAAATATAAAAGCGTGAAAATGAAAGTTTAAGTAAAAACAATTTCCTCACATTGATTTTATGGTAAAATGGGCACAAACTAGTTCACCTTACTAGCTTGTTCTTGAGCTTATACCAAATGGATGATCCTCTTCACTAATCTTCAAAGAGAAGATCTCCTTCAAGATGCACCCAAGAACTTAACCCAAAAATAATAACAAGTATTTAACTAGAAACTTGTTAAAATTATACCCTTGATAATATTTTAATATTACTAACTCTCTTAGTAAATATTAATTTGTATACTAACAATCTTAGTAAAGATGTATATTATTTTAGAGAGATAAACCAAAAATTGTTCACATGCAAAACCACATGAGTGAAGTCGTGTAGAAAATGAACATTAGATGGAGTAAATAGGAGGTTAAGTGGCGGGTGGGTTTGGCAGGTGTGGATTGTGGAAATTGTCTTATATTTATCAATCTTACATCCTCATGCAAAATCATTATAAGATAACTTATGGAAGAATATAAAGTAAGGTGAAATGATTATGTTCCTAATCATCCACAACTCTATTTTACACGGTTCACTTGCCCATTTACGGGTCCTTGTTGGTTCTTATATTTGTCGCACAAATACGTGTAATTTTATTTTAAACATCGTTTCATGTTTAAATACTTCCATAATCAATTCGTCCAAATCACTCCGTAAATATACGTGTACCACTACACATATTATTTACGTACTAATATTAATCACATTAATCAATTAGTATAATTTTAGTGAATTAACAATTAATTAACTAAAACCCGTCTCATAAAACTTATTATTTAACTATCGCGTAATTAAATAATAACTGCCTCTCCTCGAGTTCGCAACTCAAAATCTCTCTAAAAATAATCGACTAACCTTTTAGTCTATAAATCAAGGGACTAAGTTGTCTATTGGGGTTCGTTCCTTTAGGTGTGACCGAAAGGGGTCAATTGATCACCGCCGTCTCACGACAATAACATCAAACTCTAGTAAGCCAAACGTTATCGATTTACGTTAATTAACTGACGAGGATCAAATAATTAAATACCTGATGATATTCCATTAATGAGATTTATTATGTAAACGCACTATTGTGGAGGACACTAACTCCAATAGATACATCCAAGCATTAAGCACACAAAACAAGTAATGGATGCATCTACAAAAGAATAGTCACTTTTCTCATCTAAGTGGCGAAAATCATCTAAAGGGGAAGCAATTTAAGGGTACACACTCCATTATGGATATTGTTTCTTCAAGCTACTAAGTCTAAAAGGATACCAACAAATCACCTCCAAGTTGTGTCAAACTTGGGTACTTTTGTCCTCAATCGCTAAATGCTTTTGTCAAGAGTAGGCTCCTTATGGTGTTAGAAATACTGTAGGATCGCAGAATTCCCCCACTTGCCTAGACAAGAAGAAGGGCCGTCCCCTTTCCACCATGCAACAAAATATGATCAATGGATGAAAGGGATCAAGATGTTTTGAGTTTCACATTTGTAGTTTGCTTTTTGATTTGTTTTTCCCCCCAATTTATTGTGGCATTTGACATTTGGAGAACATTTCTTGCCATTTTTGATGATTGACATTTTGATACTTGGCAATTCTTTTCAATATTGCATTTTTTGAACATTTTTCAAAGTCACCCCAATTTGTAACGAGGGTGCTTTTATTAAAGCATATGAGTCTATTTTTGCTCCTCTTTTCATTGATGCATTTTTCAAACTTTTTGATTTTTCATTTTGATACTTGAACTCGAATTGATGTTTTTGTGCCCGTTCCCTTTTTGTTGACAAAATATGATGATAGAAGTGAAATAACGGTTGCATGGTTTCAAAGGTCACCTTGGAATAAATGGTAGCCAAGGAGTTATCACACCACAAGGTACTCTTGACTAGGCCTTAGTCCATGGGTCAAAAGATACTAGTATGACACATCCTAGGGTGCCTTAGAGGTATTCTAGCAAACAAAGGCTCAAGGAGAAAAATTATCTACAAGGGCCTTATATACACTTGTCAAACATCCCAAATAGGCATTTTCACAAAATTCTCTAACCATGCAACTACATGTCATGATGCAACTAACATATATACAACTCTAATACATATGCTTCTATCAACTATTATGCCATATAAACTAAATGCAACTCCTAACAACACATAGGTACACAAACCGCATCAACAAACCAATTGCAATTTTGCAATCTCACTTACTTTTTCTCTTCATTTTCCCTTGCTAATGCCTCAAATGTAGTGTTGTATCTATGTGAGAAGAGAACAAAAACACAAGTATATACAATTCTACACTACTAAATTAAAGAACATGTTTTTGGTTTTTGAAATTTTCAAATTTTTACGGATTTTGTTTTAATGAAATTAAAGAACATATTTTTTGGATTTTTCAAAAATTTTCAGCTTTTATGCATTTTGAAATATAAATTCCCATCCCCCACCTTATTTTGGACATTGTCCTCAATGTACATGTAGGAGTAGGAATGAAAAAGACGTACATGTTTTTGGATTTTTTATTTTATGGAATTGAAATACAAATGCAATGATAGATATGAATGAATGCATGCTCTAACTAAATGCAATTCTATATGGCTTATATAACAAATGAATGCAATCTAAGCTACACTAAATGATGCATGTTCTCACCTATGATCAAACCTCCCCAAACCGATTTCAGCACAATTTCTAGTATAGAAAAGAATAGGATTGATCATTAGTGACTATGCATGAATTCTAGTCTATATGCAACTATCTACATGAATCATGTGAGATATATATTACAATGCAAACTATACTATATGAACTAACTAATTTAAATGCAATATGAAATATTTCACAAATGCAAGCTAAATGTGTATATAACTAAATCCAAGGTAATTTAAAATGCAATACAACTATACATGAGAGAAAGGAAAGTAAAGAGTATCATACAAATGAAGGTGGTGTGATAGACACCTCTTGCCCTTTCACTCATCGTCATCATCATCATCATTGCGGTATCCACGCCCGCTAGAACCTCCTTGGTCATACCCGCCTCCTTGGCCAAAGAATCCTCCACCTTGGTTGCCAACGTTCCCGTCTTGGTACCCTTGATTAGGGAATAAAAGGTGCGGTTGAACCCAAGATGGGTAAGGGCCTCTAGGGTCGATGTACCCTTGTTGAGCCATGTTGTAGTAGGAGGGGTATTGAGTCAAGTAGTTGTCAACCCTCCCATCATAAACTCCAAGATCGACACGTTGTATGAGCTCCATTAAATCATTCATGTTTGGGGCCCTTGGATCTTGGGGAGCGAAAGGTCTATGTGGTGTCGGGTAGGGTGGAATGGGCACATATGATGGTGGCGCATCACGTCGTTCTGGCAACTCATGGGGTTGACGGGTTTGACGAGGTGCTTCTTCTCTTTGTGGTGGGTTGGGGTGAATCTCAATGTTGAGGAGGTAGCTCGGTGTAGGTGAGTACCGACTCAACCGTGGCTCGGTAGGTGGTACGTTCCACCCCATGAGGACAATTGAAGAACATCCCTTTGTAAACCACTCCACACTTCCGGCTTGATTGTAAGTGCACCACTGGTGGTGGTTGAAGATAGCATCTTCGTCAATCAAAGTGCTCCCTTGGATCTTTTCATAGGCCCCATGAAGGTTAAACCCGGGGCAAAGGTCATTTTCCAACATTGTGATTAGGCCTCCCATCACAAAGGTCTTAATGTTAGAATTCCCCTGAGCATAATCAAAGAACCTTGTAAGCATCTCAAGGGGCGTGTTGGAGTTGTAAGGCCTTGTCCCTTGAACATTTAAGTAGGACTCTAAGAAGGTCAAGTCAAGAAGGGTGCACCTATCTTGTTCTAGCCTCTCATTGATGGTTCCGGTTATAAAGCGCTCGGTGATTCGAATCAACGGGTGTTGGATGGCAAAGGTATAGCATTGTTTCAAGGAATAGAGTTCCCTCCCAGAGATGGCTCTCTAAATGTTGTTAACGGTGAAGTCGGAGGGCTTATCGGTGTTTTCCCTCGGCACTAGCAAATGTACGAATTTTTGGCGGTGCTCATCGCAAGTGAAGATTACCTCGGGGAAGTATTCGAGTTGTTCAATACCTTGTATCACCATATTGTGATGGCCCCTTGCCTCCTTTGGGGTGGACGAAGAAGTACCCTTGCGCTTCTTAGGTACGGCCTCGGTGGATTTCTTGCCCTTGCCTCTTAGGTTCATCATTTTTGGGTTGTAAAGTTAGGGTTTTGGGTTGGTTTTGGTGATGGGGATTTTTGAGAGATGATGATGTGAGATTTTTAGAGGATAAGATAAGGAAAATGAGGGATGGTGGGGGGTGTTTATAAAGAAAATGAGTGGGAGACGAGCGGTCCAGGGTCGGGCTCGGGCGGATATTTCGAGAATACAGTCAAAAAGTTCTGCCAATCCGAGCGTCTCGACTGGGATCCGGGCATCTTGAGGTAGCAGTCCGAGCGTCTTATGGCGAAGACGAGTGGATTCATAGTCAGGGAGCTGTGTAAGATTACATCCAGCTGAAGACGAGCAGATTCCTGGGGAGACGGGCGCCTCTGATGGGACGAGCGCATTCTGGGGAATCCGCGCGGATTCTCATCCAGTGCAAGAATTTTCTTAGGATACTAGCCAGGCCGAGCGTCTTGTGGTCGAGACGCGCAGCTTCTTGACAATCCGGGCAGATTTTTAAACAATGATGATTCTTGCTCGTAGCATGGCTCAAAACGAGTGTCTTGCTGCCAGGACGGGCGTCTTCTGCTGTTCTTCGCCAATCCCTCGTTTCTTTCTTTTGAATTTGTTTCCCTTGCACCCTTTTGTGATTCCTTCTTATCATTTTCTGAAAATATGCTCAATGAATGGGTAAGCAACCCTCTCTTACTTCTCTCATGCAGGAAAAATAAAGGTATATACAATATTACACAATGCAAAAATTATGGGAAGGCATATATTACAAATGGTGGTTTTGAGATAGGACTCCACCAAACTAGTTTGAATTGTTGAAATTCTTAGCTTTGTCCATAGAGCTCAAGGCTCTTAGAAGAAGGTCAAAGGCTTGTGAGCAAGCCAAAAATAAGTATAAGTATGGTTTGCTCCAATTCAAAATAAAGCTTGGCCAAGGAAGCTTGTCATTCATTCTTTCTTTGACTTTGCCCTTAGCACTTGATTGTTTGCAATGCTTGAAATTAATAAGCCTATGATTCTTGTCAACATGAGGAATGAAGTATGGGTCATTTTCATCTGGAGGCTTCCACTCACCAACTTCTTCTCCAATTTTGGTGATGATGATAGCACCTTGATTTGTCAATCATTCCAAAGTAGAAGGAGAATTCTCGTGGCATTGATGACGGAGTACCTTTGGTGTTGAAATTGTGGGTGCCAAATCTCCACATGTAAGTTCATTCGCAAGTTTGTTTTTGAGCTTTTCCACCAAGTACCCTTTATATGATGTTTTGACCTTTTGGAGAAGGTCTACCATATCATCCCCAACAATCATAGGTTCCATGGTGGGTGCGAAAAGACTTTCATGGTCAATAGGAAAGAGACATTCATCCTCTTTATGATATGATATCTCAAATTTCTCAAAGATGGGCTCCTCAAGTAAGGTGATTTCACAAGTCCATTCTTCTTCCCTATTCCAAAGGTTCTTGTAAGACACATATTCTTCACAAGCTTCTTTTATGATCGTGTCATCATGGCTATATTGATAAGAATCATAAATGGGGGCTTCACTCTTCAAAAATTCATCTTCCACTATCTCAACATTCACTTTAAAAGTTACACCCTCATACTCACAAAGGCTAAGAGTATTTGGCGTACTCAACCTCATATCTTCTTCATCAAACACAACACTTTCATACACACAAGAGTTCAAGGAGATGGGCTCTTCCCACTTCTCATCTTCCATGTCAAAGGTTACTTTTTCAAACTCGCATTCATGGATATTGTCTAAAGGGTGGTGAGGAGTAGTTATTTGGGCTTCCTTCATTTGGGCAATTCGAATTTCCAATTCCTCACCTTGGGTAACAATGCCTTGAAGAACATGTTTCCTATTTTGGCTCTCCTTTAGCACTTTTTTGAAGAAATTTTGTTGATCTCCCATCATTTGGAGAATGGCATTTTGAATGGCAAATTCATGCTCAATTTCTGGTTGTGGGTGTGTGTGAAAGTGGTTGTATTGTGGCATTTGAAATTCATTGTAAAGTGGATATTGGATGTGGTGATTTTGGTGGGAAAATTTTGGGTAGTAGTTAGGATTTTCATTGTATGAGTAGTAAGGTAGGTTTGTGTTGACTTGCTCCTCAAACTCCCCATACCCATAGTCACACTCAAAAGATCCACCAGATACTCCATATGTCAAGTCTTGAGCCATCATAGCTAAGACAAGGAAATAACTACAAGCATGGAAACTACAATAAAACAGTAAGAACGAACCTTGAGGAACAAGTTCCTCAAGATTAAAGGACAATTAAAATAGACAAACAAGCAAGAACTTAATCACATAACACCGTCCCAGGCAACGGCACCATTTTGATGTAGAGCGTCGTTGGGGATCTCATTCAAACACATTTGTATTTCTCAACAAACAGCTAGTTAGTGGTTAAGTCGAGGTCGATCCATGGGACGGTGTGCTTTGGGTTCTAAGTCTATCTATCTCAATTTATGCTAGTGTCACAATTGAGTTTGGGTTTTGTAGTTGTGTTCTAGACTAATGCAAGCAATAAAGTAAAACAAGCAATATAAGGAAGAAGGTAAACAAATGACTAAAAGTGCTAGGATATCATGGGCTCATAGGGGGTTCATGGGAGTAGAGCATACAAACATGTTCTCAATTAGATAGCAAGCACTTATTGTTGTGATGGGATCGAGTTGGTGTATAAGCTTACAATCCCTAAGAAGGTTTGGGTCCCGGAGCGGAATCGATTAGACTGTACAACACCTACAAGTCGACTTAATCCTTCCTATCCAACTATATGCATGGTCTAATGAGGCTCGAGTTGGTTTATATGCTTACAAGCCTCATTTAAGTGATAGAAGATGGGTAAAAAATGCAAGGATTCATAGGCTAGCATTTCATTAAACATAACATGTGCATAAGTTGAAATCACAACAAGCAAGCAATTTAATTATGAAAACATATTAGATTAAGCATTAATCAATCCCCATGTTTGTTTCCCTTAATTCCCACTAATCCTAGCTAAAGGACTACTCACTTATTATCATGGAAAACATGTCATTAATGGTGTCAATAATCACAACATGTATAAACTTGATAAGAGGAAGAGGAAGTAAACAATAAAAAGTAAAGAGAAAAGAGATTATACAAAACTTAAGATGATCCAAATAATAAAGCAAAGAATAATAGAAGAAAACTTGATTGATTGATGAAGAGTTGTCAATTCTCAATTCTCTAATAATAACCCAATAGTCTCCAATTACCCAATAATAAACTTTGAACAATAATTAAGGAAAGATTAATGTGTAATTTTTGTAGAAGGATTAAAGGATAATCTATTCTAATCTACTCCTAATCTAATCTAAGAGAGATTGATTTAATGTCAGGGAACTTTTTCTTTTTGATTATTACAAAATGGAGTATATATATAGTAGCACATCATTAGGTTAAGCAAGGGTGGATTAGTAAATAACAATGCTAAGTTTTACATAGGGAATTGCAAGTCCCGAGGGAGATGCGCATATTACGTGAAGGGGTTTGTCGTCTTGCTAGGGAGACGCTCGGATCAAGAGTCAATGATCTGTCGTCTCAATGCTCGGGCCGCTCGGATCTTGATAGGGCAATCCGCCCGTCTTGCGTTTTAGACAAACGGATCCTGCAGCAGTTTGCCACCGTCTTGCTTTAGGGCTTATGATCTACGTGTACTCTTCATTCCTACTTTGTCGGTCATCATTCTTGCCTCCTCTTCATACTAGTCCATCTAAGATCGTCAACAAGCTTCCAAATATGCACGGGAGACTGGAATTCCGCCTTATTATCTTCTTTCCTATAAGACATATAAAATGCACTAGGAAAGCAAAATAGGAAGGAATTGACGGATAAAATGGCCATGAAATGCTATATTAGTATGCAAAATAGGTACAATTATGGGACTAAATGTGCGCAATTAAGAGTCACATCAGTGGCTAACATAGTCCCCGTACCCAAAAAGGATGGGCGAATCCGAGTTTGTGTTGATTTTAGAGACTTAAACAAAACAAGTCCCAAAGACGACTTCCCTTTACCACACATCGATATATTGGTAGATAATACAGCGGATCACGCGTTTTTATCCTTCATGGACGGGTGTGCAAGGTACAATCAGATCGAAATGGCCATAGAAGACATGCATAAGACAGCCTTCGTTACTCAATGGGGCACATATTGTTATACGGTAATGTCATTCGGGCTAATCAATGCTGGAGCTACCTATCAACGCACTGCGACCACTTTGCTACATGACATGATACATAAAGAAGTAGAAGTGTACGTTGATGATATGATTGTCAAGTCCAAAGATAGGAAGGGGCATATTGATAACCTTAGCAACTTCTTCCTAAGACTGCGAAAGTACAATATGAGGCTCAATCCTCAGAAGTGTGCATTCGGGGTAACGTCAGGCAAGCTTCTGGGATATGTCGTCAGTTAGAGAGGAATAGAAATTGATCCGTTCAAGATCAAAGCTCTAATCGAAATGCCGCAACCCCAAACAGTGAAGGAGGTTAGAGGATTTCTAGGCAAAATACAGTATATAAGCCGATTTATATCGAAGTTTACTATGATATGTGAACCTATTTTCAAAAAGCTCAAGAAAACAGATCATACCATATGGGACGACGACTGTCAAAAGGCGTTTGACAGAATTAAGGAGATACTAGCTAAGCCACCAGTGCTAATGCCTCCTCAACGAGATCAACCTCTTGGTTTATATCTCACAGTAACCGAAACATCCATGGGGGCTATGGTCGCACAAACTGTTGGGAAAGAAGAAAGAGCTATCTACTAACTTAGTAAGAAGTTCTTGGAATATGAGTGTAAATACACACCTCTCGAAAAGACATGCCTCGCTCGTGTGTGGGCAACAAAGAAGTTACACCACTACTGAAGGAAAAGTAGATCTATATACTTACATATTCATATATATGTTATAAATTAATTTGTCATAAAATTAATAAAGGTCTTATGCATGCAAACATTAAAACAAAATAAGGAAGAAACATTATTCTTACATTGTATTTTCGGTTCAAATGGGCACAAAAGAAATCTCCTTTTCTTTTGTTCTTGAGCTTTCCTTTTGGATGAACAAAGATCCAAGTGTAGGATCTCTCCCAAGGAATTATACCCAAGGCTTACTCTTAATAAAATTAATATAATCTATACTAGATGATATTAATTTTATAAGAAAAATGACCCAAAAATTATTTGGTATCTCACCCAAAAACCGGTTGGGAGAGAGGGATTATGGAGGATTTTTTTCTTTCTAAAATCTTAATTTTGGAGAAGTTAGAATGAATGAATAATTTACACACTCATGCATGTAGTATGTAAAAATTATGAGACAAAAACTCTTTTGCCTTTCTCTATGGTGAAACCGGGTAGGAGGGAAGAGGGGGGAAGAAAAAGACCCAATGCATGCCCTTGTTTGCCTTCACAATGCAAACTAGGGTTGCATGGCTAGGCTATATGCAAATGATGGTGTTTTCCACTAACTTATTCAACCATAATATTTAGCCTAATTCCCTCCTTATTTCGGCACATATGGATAACATGGGTTCCATATTATTTTTGTCAATTGTCAATATGTCACATGTCATATGTAACATAAATTTGTTATGTATTTTTAACATATTAAAAATCAACGTATTAATAAAATACGTCATGTACAGAAATCGACTTAGTAATTCATAATTACTTGTGCCAAAATATTTTACCAATTTATAAATCGTATTTAATAATAATTCATTCAAATTTAATCGTTTCCTTAAAACAATAATTTCATCTGAGCAATGATATAATTCGATTACTCAGACCGTATCTCATTTAATCACATTACAATGTGATACGTAAATTTTACTTCCAAAATCGTCCGTCAATTTTCAAGTAATTTAATTAACTCGTAACATTATACGATTAATTAAATGATCAATTAAGAGTGTTGCCCTATAGGTATGACCTAGGGGGTCAACTGATCACCACCGTCGCACGACAGTAATGTCAAACTCTAGTCAGCCAATCATTACCGATATATGTTGACCAGTTGACAGTAAAAATACTTCCCAATTATATTCTTTAAAATGAGATTTAATAATAATATTTAAATCATATGATCGCACTATTGTTGAGGACAGATTTCCCAATAATCTCCCACTTGTCCTTGACAAGTGTGCGTCACCAATTCTCTTGTCCTATTACTATCTCCCACTCAATACAAGGTGTCTTTCAGGTCGTACTTGCAAGTGATCATATCGAGAGTGTTTTCCTCGATCTGGAGAATAACTGATTGACCGTACTTATCTATCATAGATACTTTCCGAGCGTGGCCACGCATTTCCAGTTCATTACTCCTCGAGTGGCCCTGAGATATTGTTATAACCCTGACTAGGGATGGACAATTCCTATCGCACACATTCCCTTCGACTAGCCACAGCCATCATAACCCAAAATATGCCCATTTGACCCCATTTACGAAGGTCGTCGTAACACAAATCAAAGTTAATCTGAAACTGTGCTATCTTAGGAGAATAGTCTTTAGTCAAAAGAATCGACTCATTCGAATACTATAGCAGCTCTCTCCACGACCAGGCTATATAAATTTGCCAGAACTCTATAAGCGGTCATAAGGCCCGACAAAATGTTCCTAACAGTCTGCCTATGTGATCGACTAGTCATCTCACATGACTCTATGGCACTTGAACTTGCCATCAATCACATCACACTCTAGTCACTTCGAGACGTCACCTCATAGAAGTGACTATGGGCAAATACTATGTTAATCCGTGTTCACTTTAACGGGGTTCAATTGTCACTACAACCCGTTTGGATGTAACAATGTATGAATTAAAGATAAAAGACAAATGTCATTATGAACATGAACAAAAACAACACTTTTATTTCATTTCAAAATCTAACAAAAACTTGGTACACGTTTAAGTCCCATGGACGTAACATGTCCATCATGCTTAGCCTGCGATAAAGGCTTGGTGAGCGGATCGGCTATGTTGTCATCCGTCCCAACCTTACAAATCGCAATTTCCTTTCTTTCAATGAAATCTCTTATTACATGATATTTTCTAAGTACATGTCTAGATCTATTACTAGACTTTGGCTCCTTAGCTTGGAAGATCGTCCCACTATTATCACAATAGAGAGTGATGGGATCATTGGCGGTAGGTACTACTTTTAGACTTTCCGTGAATTGCCTGATCCAAACAGCTTCCTTAGCACTTCCGATGCAAAGAATGTACTCACCCTCCGTTGTAGAATCCGCGGTTCATGACTTCCTTGAAGCTTCTCCATAACAAAGACCACCATTGAGCATGAAAACAAAACCAGCTTGTGATTTCATGTCATCTCTATCTGTTTGAAAACTTGAGTCCGTGTATCCATTAACACGCAACTCAGTATCTCCTCCAAACACTAGGATAGAGTCCTTAGTTCTTCTTAAGTACTTAAGGATGTTCTTGACGGCAATCCAGTGACTCTCACCTGGGTTTCCTTGATATCTACTCGTCATAATCAAAGCATACGAGACATCAGGACGTGTGCATATCATGGCGTACATGATTGATCCGACAGCGGAAGCGTAAGGGATCAATTTCATGCGTTCAACATCATGAGGTTCGGAGGGAGATTGAGTCTTGCTCAATATCGTCCCGGTTACCATAGGTACCAAACCCCTTTTGGATTTGTCCATGCTGAACCGTCGAAGAATCTTATCAACATAAGACTCTTGACTTAGTGCCAATATCCTCTTGGATCTATCTCTATGGATCCGGATACCTAATATGCGTCGTGCTTCTCCTAAATCCTTCATTTGGAAGTGGTTACCTAACCACTTCTTAATAGAAGACAACATTGGAATATCATTTCCAATGAGTAGTATATCATCGACATACAAGATTAGGAACACAACATTGCTCCCACTAAATTACATGTATAAACATGGTTCCTCAACACTTCGAGTGAAACCATTTTCCTTTATAACATGATTGAATCGATGATTCCAACTTCTAGATGCTTGCTTAAGACCATAAATGGATCTCTTAAGCTTGCACACTTTGTTAGGATTTTTAGAATCGACAAAACCTTCGGGTTGTATCATATACACCTCATCTTCTAAATGCCCATTTAGAAAAGCGGCTTTGACATCCATTTGCCATATCTCATAATCATGAAATGCGGCAATCGCTAACAAAATCCGTATGGATCTTAGCATGGCTACGGGGGCGAAGGTCTCATCATAATGGAGACCTTGGACTTGGGTAAAACCCTTTGCCACTAGCCTAGCTTTGTAGACATCATCATGTCCTTCTATGCCATTTTTGACTTTGAATATCCATTTGCATTGAAGAGGTCTTGCCCCTTTAGGCAAATCTACCAAGTCCCAAACTTGGTTTTCAAGCATAGAATCCATTTCGGATTTCATGGCTTCAAGCCATAAGGAAGAATTAGGACTAGAGATTGCGGCCTTGTAGGTGGCGGGCTCGTCACTTTCCATGAGTAACACATCGAGTGTTCCATCTTCCTCGATATGTCCAACATATCGATCGGGATGGCGAATTACTCGACCCGTCCTTCTTAGTGGAGGAGGTACAACCGCGTTAGACGACGAAGGAACTTCTTCTTGCGTCTCTACCTCGGTTTGTGGCTCTTGAACTTCATCAAGTTCAAAATTCCTCTCACTCTGTCTCTTAGAAATAAATTCTCTTTCTAAGAAGACAGCCTCGCAAGACACAAACACTTTGTTATCTTGAGGTTTGTAGAAGTAGTATCCTCGAGAGGTCGAGGGGTAACCTACAAAGATGCATTTTTCGGATCTTGGGGCAAGCTTGTTGTCGTTCTTATTTTTGACGTAAGCATCACATCCCCAAATCTTCATATAGGACATATTGGGGATCTTTCCCGTCCACATCTCACATGGAGTCTTCTCGGTGGACTTTGTGGGACTATTGTTCAAAGATCGAATTGCGGTTTGTATCGCAAATCCCCAAAACGAGTTCGGTAACTCGGTTTGACTCATCATGGATCGAACCATATCAAGTAGGGTTCTATTCCTCCTTTCGGCAACACCATTGAGTTGTGGTGTTCCGGGTGGAGTAAGTTGTGATATAATACCACAACCTTTCAAGTGTGAATCAAATTCAAGGCTAAGGTATTCACCACCACGATCGGATCGTAGTGCCTTAATCCTTTTGTTCAATTGGTTCTCTACTTCGTTTTGAAATTCTTTGAATTTCCCAAACGCTTCACTCTTATGCTTCATTAAATAGACATACCCATATCTACTCAAGTCGTCGGTGAAAGTTATAAAGTAGTCATAATTTCCACGAGCGGTGATACTCATTGGTCCACATACATCGGTGTGTATGAGTCCCAATAGTTCACTAGCTCGTGTCCCTTTACCACTAAAAGGATTACGAGTCATCTTGCCATGTAGGCAATATTCGCATGTACCATATGATTGATAATCAAATGGTGTAATCACATTAGTCGAAATTAATCTTTTGATGCGATTCTCGTTTATGTGATGACCTAATCGACAATGCCAAATGAACGCTTCACTTGGGTCACTTGTTTTGAGTTTATTTGATTGAATGTTATAAATATCATTAGTCGGATTTGAGGTCTCTAAAATGTAAATGCCATTAATGGAAGAAGCTTGGCCAATAACCAAATCATTCCTAGAAATAGTACAACGATTGTTCTTAATGACAAAACAAAAACCGTCCATGTCTAGCATGGCGATTGAAATAATGTTTTTAGAGAGTGTAGGCACATAAAAACAATTATGTAAATACAACTCAAATCCATTAGGCAAAGCTAGAACATAAGTTCCTTTTGAGTCGGCCGCTACTCGAGCTCCATTTCCAAGGCGTAGATCCACATCTCCCTTGCTAAGCCTCTCCACATCTCTTAAACCCTGTAAATGGTTACAAAGGTGAGAACCACAACCGGTATCTAGTACCCATGTCGTAGTGGAAGTATAATTTATATCAATAACATAAATTTCCTTAGGAATTTTACCTTTCGGAGTGATGATTCCTTCCCTTATATTTCGCAAATATACGGGACAATTCCTAAGCCAATGTCCCATGCCATAGCAATAATGGCACTCATCATTAACTTGCTTGAAGTTTTTGATTTTCTTTCCCTTCTTCTTGAACCTCTTGCCCTTTGAAGTAAGAACTTGATTGCTTGAGCTCCCACTAGTTTTGGCATCTTTATCTTCCAGAGACAAAGACCCTATAGATTGCATGAGGTAGTCTTCCTGAGACGGACTCATACGAGGTCTAGTAGTAGTGGGTGGTTTAGAAGAGGTGATGAAGTTAAGGTTTCCATCCGAACCTATCCCAAAATGAAGTTCTCTAGTAGTGTCGAAATCATTGTTGGAGCAAACGTCGTCAAAAACATTGTGGTAAGACTCAATGGTTATCGGTGCGGTAGCATTTGATGGATTCATTGTAATGAACTACAAATATGGAGGAAAAGGAAATATTAACAATTGTCTTTTAAATCATACTTGCAAATTAACAAGATATGAACATTTATATAGTGACCTCTACCCAACTATAATAAATGATTCCAAGACCCAAATTCATATCGACTTAGGCACGGTAGGGCCGATACATCCTTTATCAATATAACTCGGTGGATTAACGTTTAATCGATTCTAGTTTTAGAACTCTTGGTCGATAATATTACACTAACAATTATCTTTAGCCCAAAACACATTCGACAAGGGCACGGTAGGGCCGATACATCCCTTGTCAAAAACTTTTGTTGAGTTCAATCCAAATTTCGAATAAATGTGTCCATGATCCAAATCCATATCAACTTGGGCACGGTAGGGCCGATTCATCCCTTATCAACATGAATTTGGTGGATTTAACATTCATCACCCACTTCCCCTACGTAACAAGGTTTGTACCCCGGTAGGGCCGAGTGCACTCCCTCGCGAAATAGGTTTTCATGGTTTCTACTATTTGGTAAGGCTATGTCTCAATTGATTGTTTTAGCGAGAGGTCATGTCAATTTATTATCTATCACGTTTTAAGTGAACTAAAGCGGTGAACTACGATAATTCTAATTGACACGGTCGATAAACTCGATAAAAGAAGATGATGCATGTTTTAGTTATGGCGATTTAGCGATGCATGCGACATAAAATAAAATGCAAGCATAAAAATAAATAAATCCTAGTATGGCCTTTCCTAAAATAGAAAAACTATTTAACTATTACATATTCGGAAACCAACTCCATTGGTCCCTTGAACTTCGGTTGTGGCACGCATCTCGAGGTAACACCGTCTTTATGTATCGCCATTCTTGAAGAAATCCGTCTTTGAAACTCCTAATGAATAAAATTACATAATAAATTACATAATTTCCTATTATACATTTGTAACTAAAATAAAATAAATCTATTAAATTACAAAACGGTGATACGAGATCACAATAAAATTACAACCGAATCGATATTCCCATACATTTCGGGAAATACCAATTAAAATCTAAGGCCATACTAAGTAAAATTACATAATTCAAAAATTACATAAATTAAAATTATGACAATCATAAAGAAAATGCAGCATTATAATATGTATGAACATGCCCAATTTTATGCTAAATCGCCTTTAATTAGCCAATATCGTATATTACTCGGTTTTTACGGATTTGCGTGATTTCAACATTTTACAATCACAAAAATACATAAATTCATATTTATGCATAAGTTATTTACCCTAACCTCTTAGGACTCAAAATTTAGTCTTCACTAATTATTTGACCATAATTAACTCATATTAATAAAATTGTTCATTAATGGACTAAAATTACCAAAAATAAGCTATAAATTTCAAATAAATCACAAAATTTCAAATAAATTTGAAATTTGAAATTTAAACTCATGAACATTCTGGAAAAATACCATGACACTCATAATGTTCAAAATATTAGGTCAAAAATTTCGAAATTTTTTTCCGAAAAAACTATGTTGCGGTTTATCGGTTTTTAACAAAATAATCATAAAAACATGTGAAAAATTATTCTCATCAACTTTTCAATTTTAAATCTGAAAAAGATAATAAAATGCAACATTTGATGTTTTTCCTAAGTTATAGAGTATGTTTTATCAATATTTCACTAATAAAGTCACTATTCATGCAATTTTTCTTCAAAAATCCATAAATCATGCAAAAAGACTTCACTATAACCCATTATTTTACACACATCTTGTAAAATTGCATGTGACAACATATTAAATTTCTATGACCAGATTCGAAATTTAACTCATATTAACCTATTTTTCACCTAAATCCGAATTTAATAATGAAAAATCCATTTTTCGAGCATAACAAGTCCAAAAATTATGAAAATTTACAGGTTATCTCAAAATAATATATGTGACAACATATCCAAAAATCACTGGAAAATTCGATGTATAGCTAATTATAGACCGAAAATGACATTTTTACTCATAAAATCATATTTAAATGCCATTATTGTATAAAATGAACAATTAAAAATCCGTAAATATAACCAAAATGTCCTAAAACATTTTAGGACCAGAAATTTTAACATGCATGAATTAATTTCGTGATATATCATAATAACACAAATTTTACAAGCTTTATATGTTAATCTTTATAACTCGGAAAAACTTTTAACCGATTTGCATGCAAACAACCATGGCTCTGATACCAATTGAAGGAAAAGTAGATCTATATACTTACATATTCATATATATGTTATAAATTAATTTGTCATAAAATTAATAAAAGTCTTATACATGCAAACATTAAAACAAAATAAGGAAGAAACATTATTCTTACATTGTATTTTCGGTTCAAATGGGCACAAAAGAAATCTCCTTTTCTTTTGTTCTTGAGCTTTCCTTTTGGATGAACAAAGATCCAAGTGTAGGATCTCTCCCAAGGAATTATACCCAAGGCTTACTCTTAATAAAATTAATATAATGTATACTAGATGATATTAATTTTATAAGAAAAATGACCCAAAAATTATTTGGTATCTCACCCAAAAACCGGTTGGGAGAGAGGGATTATGGAGGATATTTCTCTTTCTAAAATCTTAATTTTTGAGAAGTTAGAATGAATGAATAATTTACACACTCATGCATGTAGTATGTAAAAATTATGAGACAAAAACTCTTTTGCCTTTCTCTATGGTGAAACCGGGTAGGAGGGAAGAGGGGGGGAGAAAAAGACCCAATGCATGCCCTTGTTTGCCTTCACAATGCAAACTAGGGTTACATGGCTAGGCTATATACAAATGATGGTGTTTTCCACTAACTTATTCAACCATAATATTTAGCCTAATTCCCTCCTTATTTCGGCACATATGGATAACATGGGTTCCATATTATTTTTGTCAATTGTCAATATGTCACATGTCATATGTAACATAAACTTGTTATGTATTTTTAACATATTAAAAATCAACGTATTAATAAAATACGTCATGTACAAAAATCGACTTAGTAATTCATAATTACTTGTGCCAAAATATTTTACCAATTTATAAATCATATTTAATAATAATTCATTCAAATTTAATCGTTTCCTTAAACAATAATTTCATCTGAGCAATGATATAATTCGATTACTCGATCAGTATCTCATTTAATCACATTACAATGTGATACGTAAATTTTACTTCCAAAATCGTCCGTCAATTTTCAAGTAATTTAATTAACTCGTAACATTATACGATTAATTAAATGATCAATTAAGAGTGTTGCCCTATAGGTATGACCTAGGGGGTCAATCGATCACCACCGTCAAGACGACAAGAATGTCAAACTCTAGTCACCAATCATTACCGATATTTGTTGACCAGTTGACAGTAAAAATACTTCCCAATTGTATTCTTTAAAATGATATTTAATAATGATATTTAAATCATATGATCGCACTATTGTTGAGGACACATTTCCCAACAACTACATGCTTAGCTACTCTGTCAAGGTGTATTCTAAAATGGATCCCGTCAAATACCTCTTCGAGAAACCTATTCGCAACGATCGTCTGGAAAGATGGACCTTAATGCTCTCAGAGTTCGATCTCAAATACGTACCTCTGAAGGTCATAAAGGGACGCGCCGTTGCCGAATTCTTCGCAGATAATCCTATCAACGACACCCAAGCAATAGACATGTGGTTATTTCCAGACGAAGATATCCTACAGACCAGTGTAGACTCTTGGGATCTTTATTTTGATGGAGCATCAAAGCTAAGAGGATTTGGAATAGGAGTGTTCCTCATTTCTCCTTAAGGCGAGCATACACCACTTTCCGTCAAACTCGACTTCGAGGTGACAAATAACGCAGCAGAATATGAAGCTTGCCTCATTGGTCTACAAGCAGCAGTAAGTTTAGCCATCAAGAATCTTCGAGTTCACGGAGACTCCTCCTTGATCATCAACCGAATTACGGGATCTTTGGAAAATTCGAATTGAAAGTCTAGCACCCTATCAAGCTAGGATAGATCAAGTTGCCCAATTCTTTGATCAGGTCACTTATCTACACCTACCTCGTGAAGAGAATCAATTTGCAGATGCTCTTGAGAAACTTGCATCTTTGATTAATATGCCAGATAACATGTTAGAAATGCCTTTATGCATCGAGTGGCGGTCAGAACTAGCCTATGTACACCAAATTACAGATGAAGAAGGAAGCCCAGAGGAACCTTGGTTCGAAGACATTCTAAACTTCAAACTCAACGGTACATACCCACCAGATATGGATAAGAGGGGACAACGTGCCATACGCCTACTAGCCTCTCAATACCTCCTCATGCAAGGAGAATTGTACAAAAGAACACCTCTTGGTGTAGTTTTGCGTTGCCTTGATCATTCACAGGCACAAAAAGTGATGGAAGAAGTTCACGATGGAGAATGCGGTCCTCACATGAGTGCACCCATGATAGCAAAGAAAATCACGCGTCTAGGATATTACTGGACCACAATGGAGTCAAATTATATCAAGTACGTCAGACATTGCCATAACTGCCAAATCTTCGGGAATGTGCATCACGTCCCTCCCTCACTGCTTTACACCATGACCTCTCCTTGGCTAATTTCTGCTTGGGGAATTGACATCATCGGGAAGATCACTCCACCTGAAAAGGGAGGTCATTGTTTCATTTTGTTAGCTATCGACTATTTTAGCAAATGGGTCGAAGCAGCATCCTATACTGCTCTTACGGCTAAACATGTGGCAAAGTTCATACAAACCAATATCATCTGTCGATATGGTTCCCACATGAGATCATCAGTGACAATGGGTCACATTTCTAAGCCGAAGCTGCACAATTGCTAGCCAAATACAAAATCAAGCACCACCATTCCTCGCCTTATAGACCTCAAACTAATGGCGCGGTAGAGGCAGCTAACAAGAATGTCGTCATGATCCTCAAGAAAATGATCGACAATTATCGAGATTGGCCTAGCAAAATACCTTTCGCGCTATGGGGTTATCGCACATCAGTTAGGACGCCCACTAGGGCCACTCCTTTATTTCTAACTTATGATCGACAATTATCGAGATTGGCCTAGCAAAATGATCCTCTTGGATGAATGAAGATTGCGAGCATTACATAATGTGTAGACATATCAGGCACGTATCAAACGAGCCTTTAATAAGTGGGATAAGCCCCGGAACATCAAAGAAGGAGATTTGGTGCTCAAATCAGTCAGAGCTCTCCTACCTGTCGATCCACGTGGAAAGTTTAAACCCAACTGGGCCGGGCCGCTACTAGGACAAATGGCTTTAGCGACGCTTTATTTATAGCTTTAACGACGCTATCAATGGGTTTTACCGACGCTATGAGAAGCGTCGGCTTTCCATGTGCTGCTAGCACCTTTAGCGGCGCTTAATTAATGCGTCGGTAAAAATCAGGAAAAAGTGTCGCTAAAATTGACGCGCTATAAATAGTGTTTTAATGGCGCTTCTTAGCGCCGTTACCTGATACTCTCCTATCAATGCTTTTTAAAACGGGTTCATTATTGTGACACGCTGCAGTATAGTCTTGATAACTACGCTTCAAGCCAATACAAGAGAAATAGTGGATAAACAACTTTCATAATGTCGCAATACGAATTTTTTTTGCTGAAATATACACACATTTTCACATTTGCTTGAGAATTAATACATTGATCTCAATATAAATAATAGTGTGAAATACATATCTCAATCTATACATCGAATAGAAAGAAAATGGAATATACAGAGCATCGATAAAAGAAACATTAACTTAGGTATTCAGTTGCACTATTCATCTAAACCCGCCAAAAATAACTATTAACATAACGGGTTGGTACATAACATGGTTAATTTTATTACGCGTGCTTCATCTGTGATATTGATGTTGTCTTGCTAACTTTAATCTGCAATAACAAGTTCAGAAAATTAAAATTAGAGTTCACAGATAGTCTCTTCATTCTTTTTTTTTAAGCAAAAAAGTAAAAGATGTACCAATAATTAAAATCCGGGACAGCTCTAATGTGTATGTCAAGTAGAAGAAAAGTAAAACCTGACAAAAGTGGTTTGTTGATAAAGATGTGATATTTGAAGTCAGTATGTTCGTATTGCTAAACTTCTCATGTTTGATCAGCGTGCAAATTTTCAAAAATATGAAATAGTAGGAAAATCAAAAATTAGAATGAATACGTTTAGCTTACAGATAAGCAAGTTGGTACATCGATACAACCTTATACCATCTCGCTTTACTAGACATGAAGTTGCAGTAAGTTATACATGAAGTCCTGAACTAGGCTCAGCAATGTAACTATAATGCTAAGCGAAAATCTAACTAACTTGTAGTTACTTTTCTAACAAGAAGGCATTATACTCAAAGCTCTATAGGGATTTGACATGTTAAATTCTTAAAGCAGTACAACAATGATATCACAAATGTCAAACGGGTTTCGCTGCACACCATCGAAGTCGCATTTGTCAAACACCATTAGTAGACCAAGAATATGGAACACCAGACCAAGCAAAACATATCAGACCAATTATGTTGTACAGCAATCAACTTAAACATGGTCTTACCTAGTTTTGAACTAAAAAATCAATAAAAGAAATTCAACAAGAGATTTGAGTGATATATACCTTCTTTATTCTTAGAACATTGATTCAATAATCAAACTTCAATCTCGAATCACACCTGAAACAATCAAACAGAAAAATGCAATACATGTTTAACAATGAATTACAGTATTCGCGGTATTTACTCAAAACACCAGATATAAACAATTGAATAAATATAGTACAAGTAGCTTAAATAAATTAATCGACAAACCCTAAATTTTTCCAATCTAATTCGTTGAATGAATCGATCTGTACATAAAGATGAATATTTAAAATATCGAATATTCGAATCAACGAACCTCTATCACTGCGAAACTCAATTTGAGTAACTGGAAATAGAAGTTGAATCTCCTCTGCTGGTAGGGATTTGAGAATTTCCAATCTAATTAGGTTTTGGAGAAATTAGGGGAAGAAGCAGTTTGGGAATTTCTAGAAGAGATAAAGTTAAGGCGGATGACGGAAGTTTATTGTAATCCTTTATAGGGTTGATCCCTCTTATAAATTAATCCCACGTTTTTACTCATTGATGCGCAATTGAGCAACGCTTTTGGAAAGCGTCCCTTGTTTGGGAATATTGAACTTAATTCAGCACTATTAATTAGTAGCGCCGTAAACAGAGCGCCTTTAGAAGGCTTTTTTGTAGTAGTCAAGTCCATACTCTCGGGAGGTGCGGTTTGAATTACAGCCCTAGATGGGAATGAATTTTCTAACCCAACTAACCTCGACCAACTGAAACGATCTTACCCTTAGTACAGGACAGGACACGCGCCTCGCGCAACACCCACGTGCCGCTCATGCGACACGAAATAAAAATGGCCCCTGGCCCGCTGAAATAAAGCCTATGTCACTTTGCTCTTGCATTTTGACACTTCGACATCCTCATATCATCAAATAAATTAAATTGCATTTTAGGAGTAAGTAAAGCTCATGCTCTTTTTTTAAAGTTCATTACAAGCTCTTGCTTCGAACGATTATTCTTTTACATTTTTTCGAACTACGCACAGGGTTTGATTTCATTTTTAATGAATACGTAGGCAATCCTTCACAAGAATACAACCCATTATTTTAAAATGTAAATAGAAGGACATTTGCATTTGCATTTGCATTTGAAACTCGACAAGAATAATGAAAGGAAATCATAGTAGTTTCTTAACTAATTAATCTTTTATTTATTTGTTCCATAAATAATAATAATATGCCAAATAATATAAAATGCTGAAAATAAATGCTAGGCTAGGATTCTAAAAATCCCGCCGTTTGTTACAACTTAAATAATAATAAATAAATACTATAATAAATGACTAAGGCTATTCTTCCCTTTTCCCTTTGCCTTTGTCACCCTTGTCATACTTCTTGTCTCGACCACGAGCCGGGCGCTCTTGTGCTATCTCCTACCTAATCACCAAAGGTCTCTCTCGCGGTCTAGCTTTGCCATTTCGATCCATCACCATCTCTACGACAGAAGCGGTCTTTGGTTTCTTCGACGGATGAACGGCTCGGAATCCGGCCTCTTCTTCCTCCTCAATCAAGTACTTCTAGTTCTCCTTTGCTATCTCGCGAATCTTGTAGTCAACAGGCTCGTGTTTCCTCAATTTCTCACGCTCTTCAGGAGTACTAGCCTTCCTCCATTGCAAGTATGAGTCAGATACCCATAAGGAGCCAACAGGAACTAGTATGAACCACATTTTCCTCTAAGCCCACCTAATTGCCCATTCCCAACAAATCTCTGTGGTATGTGCCAATGCAGTTTGAGGGACGGTATCAGGCTTCAGAATCTTCTGTTTAAGGCCCACTTGCCGCATCAACCTCTCCGGATAAATACAAATCATGAATTCCAAGCCAGGGATACGAACTAACCGTGTCAGGTCTAAAGATGAGACTCCAGTGACTGACGTGAGGTGCCACCACGGCACGATCCACCGGATCAGAGGACCTCCTTCACTCTTCAATTTATTTTCCCAGTAATTGCAAACCCGACTGAAGTCCACCATGTAGAGCCTAGTTCTCATTGCAATCGATCGAGCATGATATCCTGGCACATTAACTGGGGGCTCGATCAATCGCAGCCGCTCCATCAGCCAAGCCTGCAAAGAAAGACGGGAATGAATACCCTTTCATCAACCGAAAAAAAAAAAAAAACGAGACATAAAAAAAAAAGAGAAGAAAAAAAAAACGGTTGACATATAAGAAAAAGAAAGAAAGTGGGTTCTTACCTGTAGAATGATGGGACTTCCCAAATAAGGAAGATCGCGGTTGGCCTTTCTGTTATCCAAACCAAGAATGGTCTCTCCTAAAACTAGGCATGCTGGGCTCTTGCGCAGCTCCATTTATTCCACTAGGCTAAGAAAACGAGGATCCCCTCTCATCTCATTATCAACATGCCCTTGAAGGACATAGCAGTGTAGTAGACAAAACCCGAAGGCTCTGCGCCTCGCAACATAAGAAATAGTAGGGTCTTCCCTATTTATAAATCGGTCAATAAAGTCAAACATACTGACTCCTTTCGAGGTCACAAGACGGTCCACCTCAGCCTTGGTCAATCCGAGCAAGTCTCTAAATTTACTTTTATACCCTTGAGAGCTAAGGGGTATGGCGGGTGCATTTTCCGGGCCCCATCCTCCAATAAAATCTATTTCTTCAGGAAAAGGACAAATATCGCCTCCAGGAAAGGCGAGTACATGAAAATTTGGGTCCCAATACTCAAGACAAGCATCCAAGAAAGGCTTCCCAATTTTCACGAGCTTGAGACTCAAGATCGATCCTAAATTAAACGCACCCATGTCATGTTTCTCAACATTCATGAAAACGTTTGTCCACTCCTTGAGACGGTTTTCAAAAGCATCCATAATTATGAAATTGTTAGAAAATATGGGTGTTTTTGTGTGATAGACGGAATAAAGATGAAGGAATTGTGTGAATAAAAGCTTCCCCGAAGTCTCTATTTATACTAAACGCTATTTCCTAATTTCTGTCGAGGTCTGATCAGCTGGGGAAATGGCGCAGCATATGCTGCGCCTCTTCGAAGAGTCGCATCTCTTGCTGCGCCTCATCCCCAGGCCTTTTTCCGTGATTTTCAGATTTGGATCTTTCCTAATTTGCTTTTGTTATAATTTCCTATTCCTATAGGGTATTATTTTGGTAATTCCGCCAAATTACCATGTTTTATGTTTCCTAATTCTTCGGGTTCGCTTTTCGAGACGAACTCGGCATTTTCGCCAAACGAGCACACTTACTCATTTTTTATTTATTCTTTTTTTTTTCAGGGGAATCATTCCACTCCTCATTTTCAATTCTTTTCACGCTTATACATTTATTTTTAAGTTTTTTTAAGGGGGTAGCCCTCCGTACCGTCCGGTCATTTTTTTGCTCATTTCTGATCATTTTTGCTCATTTCCATGCTTTTTTTGGACATTTTTGTCAGTTTTGCTCATTTTCGGGCACTTTTTTACTTTTTCTCATTTTGCGCCAATTTACGCCAATTTACGCCATCTATATGCTATGTGTTTTATTTGTAAATTCTGTGTAAATTTCGGTAGCATGACGGCACAAACCGTCACCTACCAAACCTATTTTTTAAGCTAACCTGCAGGAACATCAAATACACAGTAACAAAGGCACTCGGGCCATCATATATACAACAAAAATGCAATATATACATCAAACTGGGGGCTCTCATCCAACACAGGTCCGAAAAATCCAAATGAAGTCCAAAATGTACAAAGTATATACAAGACAACAACAAAAAAGGGAAAGCAGCTACTCCTGGTCACCACTCACCTCAGCTACGGTCGCCTCGAGAGCAGCGATCAAAGCGTCCCTGACCTCCAACTCCCTCAACAGACGAGTTGTCTCCTCTCGGGACTGCGCCAGCTCCCGCTCCAGGTCAAGCTCTCTCTGCAGGTGATGAAGAAATGCCTCGTTTCAATCATTTCGAAACAAAAATGCGAGAAATTGCAATGAAATTTGAAAATGAAATCAGGAAGAGAAAGAGAGGTTCATACTTGTCGCCCTCGGCTGCCTGCAAGTGCCTCGATGGCCATGGCCCGTAGCCGGTTGGCCATCCTCCACAGCGCCACGTACTGAGACGGTGCCACCTGCATTTAAATGACAAAAAGGTTCAAGAAAGAAAAAACAGAAGCATTCTTATGCAAATAAGACAAGTAAGACTATTGAAGCCGGGGTCTTACCCTCCTCACTAGGTACTGCCAATCCCCTAGACCAGCGTCCGTCATCTCCTCGCCGAAGTCGCGGATCTCTGAGATCGTCGTCATCCCCGCCGCGTCAATATACTCAAGGGTCTCTGGGTAAGCTGGGGGCTCGACGCCTGCCACCACGATCTCCTACGAGTTTCAAATAGCTTTTTACTTGACGATCATTCGTCATTTGTCAAATCAATTCAAAAGCGGAAAAGTGAGATACTTACCACGATCGGCCAGAACGCCAACCTCTGGTGAACGAACTTAGAGTACTCCTCGCCAGGAAGGAGAAGGGCGTCACCGCTAGCGTCCGCTAAGTCAGCCTCTCTCTCGGTATCGGAAGGCTCCCTAAACATCGTTTGTGGAGGATGGATGGGAACCGTGAAGGTGTCAGGAGAGCATTGTCGAGTCAAACGCTTACCCACGTACCACACAAGTCCAATGGGCGTCCCCAGCAATAACCGACTCGAACTCCTAGGACGAAGGACCTCGGCCACGAAGGCTGGAGCGTCAGGGTAGTCCACCCAGGGTCTAGGCACCCACTAAAACAAGCGAAAGAGGGGTCATTCCTATGATCGGCTCTAAGCGGGGAGGAGGGTAATTCCTATGATCGCTTCTAAAATAAGAATAAATAAAGGAAAAGTAATCAAAAGTACTTACGCTCTCTAACTTCAGGGAGTTCACGCCCCATCGACAAACACCGTAAGAAGAGCGCTGGCTCTTCCTACGACACACTACCCAGTCCCTCACAACCGGGTACACCCTCGGCTCAGGCACCGTCCTCTTGGGCGTGAAGCCGGGAAAGTAGGAGTACACCCACGCCTACAAACAAGATAATTATTAATGATCTTTCACAATTCGATAGAAATGGAAACAAGAGTCCAAGACCGACAGTAGCAGGAGAAGTCCCCTTCTCCAACAGCTCAGGACGTACCATGACCCTCATGTAGCGAGTGAGGACCGCAAAGCTAGGAGTAACCCAGTCCTACCGACCTAGGCTACTTAAGTCAGACAGAAAAGGAAGAAGCTTCGTCGACAGTATCTCCTCCTTGTCTCTGAGGTAAATCGAAGACAAGAACCACCACAGCCACAAGCGAGCCCTCTGCTCTGCAGTACAAGCAGGAGGAGCCACCCTCCTCCCATCCATCACCACCGTCGCCGGGTCCTACGCGCAAAGTAGTCCCTGAAGTAAGAGCTCGGCCCCAACCCGGGAACGCTGGCAGCACCCTCTGCCAGGTTCCAGCCGATCAGCCTCCTCTCCTCGGCTGAGTCCACTCTCATGGCCGTCGACGGCCACCTCAAAGCCTCTTGTCCACGGGGCAGACCAGAGATCATGCCGTAGTCCTCTAGAGTGACCCCGACCTCTCTAGAAGGCATATGTAAAGTTAAGGTCGTGTCCCAGTACCGATCAAGGAAAGCTCGAATCAGGCAAAGGTTAGCTCGAATCTTCATTTCCCTGATCGCCCTCCACGCTCCCACCAAAGCTCCGAAGGCACCCAGCTCGATGATGGCCTTCTCCTCCTTTGACAGTCTCTCATAGGCGTCCATCATCATCGAGTAACCAGAAAAGGACCTTATGTTCCCGGCCTCCTGTATCAATTCGAAGTAACGCTATCTTTAGCATAAGGCAAGTAATAAATTAAATGACAATCAAACAGGAAAGGTAAATAAGAAATGACAAAATTACCAGACTCCACACCGTCCTGTAGGACAGATGGCTCTCTGCTGCCCAAATGAGATGTCTGCCATACCATTTCTCGGCCCACTCGGGTGCACCTACTAGCTGGCGACCACCACGTCCTACGTTAGCCCGCCTCGGGACCTCTTCAGCCTCCTCCTCAACCACCTCCTCTCTCTCACCCCCTACAAGAGCGAGATCAGGGTCAAAGTCTACTTCCACGCCCATGGGAGCCCTCCCCTACGTAGAAGGAACGTCACCTGCAAAATTAAAGCAAATTAGGCCATGTCAAGCCACGATAAGCCTTGATGAGGTCGTTTCAAGTATTTTTCAAGCCCTAAAAGTGGCCTTTTCCCGCCATCTTTGGCCATCTCTTTTGAAACCTGACCACTCATGTGGAGTAGTGGGTCAAGTCAAGTCTAAGTTCAAGCCTAGTTGCGGGTTTGAGTCGAAATTTCGACAGCATTTCGCCATAATAGCGATTATGCCCTAGAAAAGTGTCCTGAAAAAGTCGTCACAAATCAAAAATTCGACATGGTAGGAAGTTCACCCATTACACAAGGGTTCCAGAAAACCAAATTTCACCAAAAATGGATAATCTTAAAGGCATTTTCGAAGCAATTTTCGAAACAGTAGAGAAACCGTCTCAGTTTCGCTCAAATGCTCAATACTTGACGAAAATTCGAAAAGAATACATGGTTATGTTCCTAACATTGCCAATTATCCATTTCTAATGTCAATTTTATCAAACAAATCCATTAAGGGCAAAACCCCCAAATTTTCGACATAAAGGGGAGGGGAAACCCTAATTTTTTTCGGCTCTAATTGATCAAAAACAAGAAATAAAAGAAAGAATATGATGCATACCTCTATTAATCATGATTAATGGGACGGATTAATCAAATTTTGACGGAAATTGGTTGGAGTTTGAAGGAGTTTAGCGAGAATTTGTGTTTTGTTAATTGTGAATAATACACGGTTTATCGAGTTTTTACTTAGGCAGGGACAAACCCGGGAAAAGACGCAGCACCTGCTGCGCCTCTTCCAAGAGCCGCGGCTCTTTCTGTGCCTCTTCCCCAGCGCTTTTCCAGCTCAATTTTCAAGAGTTCGTTATAAGTTGGTTATTTGTGGGCCAATCTTTGGTGCGCCTCTTCTCCGACACCTTACATCATATATTTGGTTCTTTTGGACATTTATTTTTGTCCAGACCCGTATTTTGCCAAGACAGACTGCAAACCGTCACGATATTTTTTTATCTCCCGGCAAGGATCTTTATCAGGATTTCGCTTGCAACAACGAGCGGATATCCAGTGGAGCTTAGGACGCGCCATTATCAGTCAAGCTTGTTTGACGGTGTTTTGAGACACACCTTTATCGATACTTATTATTCATCGAGATTTCATGACAGCCGATTGTACTTCTCAAGAGATGGAGTTTGTTTAGAAGCAGACACAAGCAGATTCCCAGAAATGATTCAATCCAGATAGAATCATCAGCATATTTCCCGATGAGAGTTAGCTTGAGACCGACGCAAGCAAATTCCCCCAGCAGTTTCTACCAGCGTCCTGCTTTTCTCACTATTATTTGTTTTAGATAATCCTTTATTCCTTCAGATAGTCTTTTCAGCAACCTTCAGAATCACTGTGACCCCTAATGCCTTCAGACATCAAGTTATCTTTAGACCAAAGAATTTTGTCGAAGCGCCTTCAGTCTCGTTTCACCCGGGGTGTCTAAGGTATGGTTTCTTCTTATGGCTGGCGAGCCTCCTTACGTAGTCTAATGGACTTTAAACGACCCTCCCCGATAGTCGACAGACTCTAAAATATTCCCGACGACAGGTCCTTGGCTCAGACCCTTTGAGCCGCCTCGCGTCGCCATAGTCGTCAGGTTGTAATCTTCGATTGACCTGATGGCTATACTTTGACTTTCGCCTTATCCAAGCCTCAGTCAAAGTGGGGGCTCTGTAGATACCTCATTTCTACACCTTCTGCCAACCACCCAGTGATGATTAGGCCGTATGTTTGGTACGCGGAACGATTTATGACAATCCATAATTTTATCATCAAGTGATAGCTCAAATACTTATATCTACACCTTGGTCGTCATCTACGCATCAATACGGTCGTTTTGACAGTAATTAGAATTAATTTGGAGTCCGGGTCAAAAACCGCTTTATTTTCTAAGAAACCTTTTAAAATGCCGAGTAGGAATGTCCTAGAAAATTCCGGATATTTATTCCAAAAATTAATTTTATATCTTTTGGTAAAATATATCCCATAAATCTTATTTTACGAAATAAGGAAGTAGAGATCCACTGCAATTCCCTAAAAGAAACGCGGAATTCTTTCTTCCGCAGGAGGAAACCTCTGGGGAAATGACGCAGCAGATGCTGCGCCTCTTGGAAGGATCGCAGCAGTTGCTGCGCCTCTTCCCCGGCTAGTTTTTGCCTATTTTCAGATTTTTCCGTGATTTCTTTCCAAAGTTTGAGTCATTCCATAACTCCATATTTTTTAGTATAAATAAAGACCTTCGTTCCACATATTTTTCACACGAGTGTCCACCCTTCTCTACTCCCTTTGCATTCTAAGACCGTGCTCTAAGCTTTTGACGCCTACGTGCTTGATCAATCGACCACGTAAGCTCAGATCATTCTGAGTTCTAGTCACGTTGCATGACCGACCAATTTGACCACTACACATCAATCAATTTAATCTAAATCCACTAACGAGGGCACTTTCTACATACATTCGAGTCGAGTATTGACTAAACGTTAACTTAGTCAACCTCGTTTGGTCAAACGTGTAAGTCTGAGGGTGTAAATCCCATCTTTTATTGTATTTTATTCTTTTGTACTAATTATTGTAAGATTTACGTCAAAATTATGTTTAAAACCGACTTCTAAAACCCTATTATCAAACCGTTTTTACGGATTAGCAGTAACCAGACGTCGAGAAGAAATGCAAAGAATGATTCGCCTCTTGAAGAGTCGCAAGATCTGATGCGCCTCTTCCGAGGCCGCGCCATTTATTCTCGCTCTTCTTCTTCTTCCTCGGTTTTTCTGTTGTTTCGTTCCTTTTGTTTTACCTTTCTTATTTTCTTTTCTTTCTTCACACATAAATAAATTTTAATACATTCCTTTTAATAATCATGTTTTATTTACGGCCCAAATCTCTTATAATCAATATTTGTGCGTTTTCGTCATTAAATCAAACCCGGATTTTAGAAACTCGATTCGTTCACATCAAGTTTTTGGAATTCGTCCTTTCTACATATTTTCATTGCTTATTTTCAGTTTATCACGTCTTTCAAGTTAGTTTCCGCCTTCATAAATAAACCTAATTAGTCTTAACTCGCTTTAATTCGTTTTTAACTCATTTCGAGCCGTTTTAATTCGTGTTTATCACTTTCATGACGGCTTCATATGTAATTAAGATGTTAAATCACCTTCATTTGAGTCAAATATCGATAATCAACCATTAAACACACCAACGAATATTAACTACCCGCAATTCTGACTTCACAGCCAGAGCTCACCCCAGGAACTGAAGCAGTGATAGCTGCGCCTCTTCTAAGGGACGTAGCAATGCTCCGCCTATTCCGGGATGAGTTCTGTCTCTGAATTTCCGTTTTTGCTTTGACATAATCCTTTAATTACGTAATTAATTGACTATTAGCCGTAATATCGCCCTTAATCTGTCCATATTTTCCAACCTTATTTATTTTCCTTTATTTTCCTCAAATCGTCCATCTTAAGCATATTTTTGACGTAAATCAATTAAATTCATTGTAATCCATTGTAATTTCAATTATCGCTATTTATTTCATGTATTTAATTATGGATGTTTATTTGTTTCACATATAACCAATTCTAAACTCTAATTTGACGTTAATGAGTGCTAATTATTTGTTCACCGGCGTAGTTAATTTTCACATGTTAGGATTAAAACGTTGCATGTTGCATTGCATGCATATAATCGACAACATATCGAATACAAATGATTTCCCTAATCATTAGTAGAGGCCGCTATCGAGGCGAGTGGGATTAGGTGTTCAGTAAAAGGACTTCCTAATACGTACCCTCACCCCTTACTCCAGATCTCTGTAAACATCCATGTTCATTGGCAACCTCGTGAGTCATTCTAGACATAGAATGCTAAGGGTAACGAGTTCTTAGTGTTCATGTCACTACTTTGTGTCTTGGCATGACGCAAGGTATTCGAACGGTTCCAATTTCCCATAAAAATTGGTGGCGACTCCACAAATACAAACGCTTGTCCCAAGAGCCTCCGTGGCCCCCGTGTCCACAGGACCTGTCGTTAGAAACATTTTAGAGCCTGTCGACTTCCGGGGAGAGTTGTTTAAAGTCCATTAGACTACGTAAGGAAACTCGCCAGCCATAAGAAGAAACCATACTGGAGACCTCTTTCCTGAGATGTTTCCGGAGGTGCATAGGAGCTGGGGATAAGACCTAAGGGATATGTAAGTATTGTGCTAGGGTATGGTCCCTAATGGAAAATATCGACGGGAAGGAGGCCAAATATAAGTTCAACCTAAGGGGTAACGAAGGTTTAGGTGTAGGAACTCTAGGGTAGTGTGATCCTTAAGGATTATGATCCTAGGGGTTGGAGTGTATTAATCTAAAAGATGGGTATATGAACCTAAAAGGAGTTGGGATCCTCAGGGCGTATGAACTTAAAACACTAATGTATGAACCTAAAAGGAGATGGAATCCTAAGGGTTATTTTAGAAGCTATTGGGTTATTAGGTGTGAGAACTTTAAGATGGTTTCTTTGTTTCGGGTTTATAAACCTAGGGAACATTGGTGCGGAGCGAGCTTGTGGGTTTATGAACCTAAGGGAAACTATTTGTGGTCTAGGAACTTAGGGGTAGGAATTCTAAGCATTGGGTTTACGAACCTAAGGAAGTAGATTCTAGCTTGGGAATTTCTGGAGGACAACACCTTTGTTGAACTCCGTGGGGAACAATAATATTGAGGGCAGCAGAACGTCGGTAGAAACTGCTGAGAAATAAAAAGCTTGAGGATAGCAGAACGTTAGTAGAAACTGCTGGGGAAAAACTTGAGAGTAGCAGAACGTTAGTAGAAACTGCTGGGGAAAAACTTGAGGGTAGCAGAACGTTGGTAGAAACTGCTGGGAAAAGGGTTAGCTTGCGTTTTCTCAAGCGCTACCTGGATATGGTGAAAACTCGGCCTTTTGAACAAGGACCATTTGTTTTATGGCAATTTGAAGCTGGCTCAGTACTGGGCCATTACCTCCTTCTAGATCCTTGCTGGGGAACACGCTGACCATCGTGGTTGTAATGAATTCTCTTTGCAAGGATATCGACAACTAGGAATATCGTGATCATCGAGGAAGAAACCTTGAGCATCATTGCAAACACTGCTGGGGGACATCCGGTGACAAAGACTTGACTGCCGCTGGGGAGAGTAGGTCGATAGTCTTCAGATGCTACTAGGAAGAATGACGGATCAGGCGAAGCCCCAGTTGGAGAGAGCTATGTTGCTTATACTTTATCAGCATGGTTAGTGGCCATACAAATTCGCAGTCTAACAGAATAAATGGCACGTAAGCAATTAGCAATGTAAACCTCATGAAAGGGAAACACACAAGTCATGAAAGCTCTTTTCATTATAAAATTGATTAAAAATTGTTTAAAGGTGGAATTTGTTGTTTGTAATATGTTATGCATATTCAATGGGTTTTAGACGTATGACTGACGCAACATATACCTCATACAGATGCAAGATGATAGACTGACGGAATACAGACTTAGGTTTGACGCGACACGGGGATGACTCCGACAGACTTCGCCTAAGTATGAGCACCCCCTTGCCAAATATGGGCGACAACGCGTATCCACTCCCAAGGTAGGTGTAACACCCTCATACTCCAAGTGCCTTACCAGGATGATGTGACTCATATTTGAGCACATTTAGTCCCCGAATTAACCTCGTTCCCATGCTTTCTAGCATATATTAGGGTTATTTCTTATCTTTAGTTCCCCATTTTGCATAGGTTTTGTGTCCTTGGTAGGAGAGGATTGATAGACTTGCATTTATGGAGCAAAATGAAGCTAAATGGATCGCATCTAATGACCAAGCATCGAAGAGGAGACCAACACTAGGAGCCTAACCAAATAAATCAAGTGAAATGGGCAATGATGAAAGATCCGTGCATCCTTAAGGCAGTCCACACGGATTGTTAGGGAGCCAAGAATAAGAGAAGAACCATGTCTCAGGATCCGAGCGGCCCTAGCTCAGGACGAGCGTTCCAGACACAGGATCCGAGTGTCCCAGTGCCAGCCCGAGCGGATCCCCTTATAGGACCAAGCGTGCTTCAAGCCAAGACGCGCGGATTCCCTTGGGAGTTGCTACATGATCCGCGCATGTCCCTCGAGAGTTGCAAATTATCAAGATGCTCTTAGGGTCTTAATCGTCATTTAAGCCCTTAGTAACCCTAATCCTTGTACTTAATTTTAGTATAAATACCTTATTGCACTACCTAGATTAATATGATCTCGTAATCAATCTCTTAATTTAGTCTTAATCAAAGTTGTAATACACATTTCAATATTAATCACATCTTAATATTTCCTTAATTTCTCAATTGTTCTTATTTTTAGTTCGGTAATTAGAATATTATTTGGGGTTTATTGGAGGATTGACAACCTTCCATCAATCATCAAGTTTACTTCTGTTATTCTTTGCTTTATTATTTGGATCATCTCAAGTAGGTATAATCCATTTTTACCTTTGCTTAATTATTGTTAATCACTTCATTTATTCATCATGTTTTGTTTTGTTAGTATGATTGACAACCTTATTAGCATGCTAAATTTGAGCATGAGTGAGTAGTCCTTTAGCTAGGGTTAATGGGGAATTAGGGGAATTAGGGGAAACAATCATGGGAATTAATCTATGCTGAATCTAATATGCTTTCATAATTAATTGCTTGCTTGTTGTGATTTCAACCTATGCACATGTTATGTTTTATCAAATGCTAGACTATGAAACCTTGCATTTTTTACCCATCTCTTATCTTTACAATGAGGCTTGTAAGACATAAACCAACTCGAGCCTTATTAGACCATGCATAGAGTTGAATAGCAGGAGACTAAGTCGACTTGAAGGTGTTGTAAAGTCTTGATTGACTCGGCTCCGGGACCCAAATGTTCCTAAGGATTGTAAGATATACACTAACTCGATCCCATCACAACAATAAGTTGCTTGTACTTATTTGAGAGCATGTTTGTATGATCTATTTCCATGATTCCCTTATGAACCCATGACACCCTAGTGCCTTTAATCAATTGTTTACAAACCCATTTAAATTGCTTTACTTTGTTTTCATTATTTTACATTCATCTTGTTGATTAGTTTAGACCACATCTAATCTCAACCCAAATTTGTGACACCCTAAGACATAAACTACTTGCAATTGAAATCCTAAATCGATACCCATCCCTTGGGATCCGACCTTTACTTAACACTCTACTAAGAGTAGTTTCTGAATATATAAATATTGTTTTAGTGAGTAATAATGACTAACAAAACGACAACACCAAAAATGGCGCCATTGCCGGGGACGGTGTTCAATTTATTTAATTTTCGTTAATTGTTTTTAGTTGTTTCTTTCTTTGCCTTGGGGAAGTCAATCTCCTCAAGGTTGTTCTAATTATTTTCTAGTTGTTTGATATTTTGCATGACTAGGAGATCACAAGGTAATTTATTACCTATTGATTTCGAGATTAAAAGGACCTTAACCAACAATAGAAGAGTTGCTAGAGGTACTTCAAGAGTCGTAAGTATTGGAGGAATCGTGGACATTCAACCAAATAACATTGAGTTTGTCAACACTTTTGCAAGCGAAGGAGAGGATAACCCAATTCCAAACCAACCACAAAATCAACCTACAATGCCTAAATTTTCATCACATTCCGTACCAATCGAGGAGAACCTACCAAACGGTACTCCTACACCACCACATTTAACCGGTAATTTCATTGCCAAATCCGCATTCATACAATTAGTTGAGAGAATTCAATTTGGAAGGATGCCTAGTGAAGATCCTCATTTACATATGGAGATTTTTTGTGATTATTGTGATGCAATTTCTCAAACCGGAGTTACTCAGGACCAAATCCGATGGATATTGTTTCCTTTTTCCTTGATCGGTACCACAAAGCAATGGTTGAAGAGCCTAGACAAGGCTACCCTTGGTATTGATTCATGGAAGAAGTTAGCACTTACCATCTACAAGAAATTCTATCCTCCGGAGAAGACAAATATGTTGAGAGCCCAAATCACCGGGTTTAAGCAAAGGGATGAAGAATCATTATATGAAGCATGGAAGACATTTAAAGACACTTGTCGTTCTTGTCCACGCCATGGAATTAGTGAGTGGTTCCTTGTTCAACAATTTTGGAATGGCTTATATGAAGACTCGCACAATGTTCTTAATACGGGATCCAATGGGAGGTTTACCGAAGTTGATGACAACCAAACATGGGCCAAAATCGAAGAGATGGCTTTTCATAATTCCCAATATAGTAGGCCTCGAAAGGCCACTAGTGGAGAAAACCATGAGGTAGATTCCATCACACAATTGACTGCTCAACTAAGTGCTCATATCAACACCATCAATTTGAAGTTTGAGAAGGCCATGGCTAAGCTTGATGAAGCTTCCAAATCACCCAAACAACATGTCAATCCTATGGTTGCATCATCCTCAATCCCTAATGGAGTATGTGAAAGTTGTGGAACCTTGGGACATGATCAAAATGAATGTAGGGGAATAAATGAACAAGTAAATGCTTTCTAAGCATACAAGAATGGTACCCCTTACTCCAACTACTATAATTAGAATACCAAATTCCATCCAAATCTTTCATACAAGAGCCAAAATGTTCAAATCCTCAACCAACATACACTCCACCTCCAATGAGAAATCAAGCTCAAAGACCACTTTTCAACCAAAGCCAAGGATATCAAAATCAACCTTCCTACAACCAATCCAATGACCAAAACTTTGATGTTCAAAAAGCGGTCCTCCAAATGCAAAAGAACCAACAAGAATTCTTCACCCAAATGCAAAAAGATAGCCAAGCTAAAGAAATCACCATCAACAACATACTTGCCCACACCAAAATGTTTGAGACTCAAATGACCCAATTAGCATCTTCTAGCTCCCAAAGCCAAAAGGGGCAATTACCTCCTCAAGGTAACCCCCCAAGACATGAAACGGGTAGTGCCATCCATTTGAGGAGTGGTATAAGATATGGGGGGACTAAGAGGCCAATTGATGAAGATATTGTGAATGCTAGTAGCGAGCAAGAAGTTGTGGAGAACTCTAAGGAAGTAGAGCCTACTACCAATGAACTTTCAAAGAATAGAAAGGAAGAGAAGGCTAAGGAAATTGAGAAAGAGCCTATTGTGATTAGACTTCCATTCCCAAGTCGCCAAGTTAAGCCTATGTTTGATGAGCAACTTGGGAAGTTCATGGAAATTGTGAAGAACATAGAAGTCTCAATCCCATTCACGGAATTGATCAATCATGTTCCGGCTTATGCAAAGTACATGAAGGATATTCTTACCAAGAAGAAATCCATCTGAAAGTTGGAGACTATTGCCTTTACCAAAGTTAGTAGTGCTATTCTTTAAGGGAGTTCCCCTCCAAAGCTCAAAGATCCGGGAAGTTTTTCTATCCGTCCCATGTACCATTGGCGACACTACAATCAACAAACCATTATGTGATCTTGGAGCAAGTGTAAGTGTCATGCCATAATCGGTATGTAAGAGACTAGGAATGGGAGAGCTTAAATGCACCAACATTACTCTTCAAATGGCGGATCGATCAACAAAGATACCTTTAGGAGGGGTATGGGAGTATGTGCCCGTGAGAGTTGGCAAATTCTTCATCCCGGTAGACTTTGTCATTGTAGACATGGAGGAGGATTCCAACATTCAAATCATCTTAGGAAGACCTTTCTTGCATACCACAGGAGCGGTAATCGATGTGAAACATGGAGAGCTCACATTTGAAGTATGGGATGAGACAATTACTTTCAATCTTGACAAAACAATGAGAGCTCCCCGACTACATGAGCCATGCTTCATGGTGGATCACCCATATGGAAGGAGAAAGTGGATGACCTTCAAGTAGCTCTATTCGGAGAGCATGGAATTTTCAAAAACAACAATAAGAGCTTGAATAGCTCACCCATCATGACAAGTAATGAAGAAGGCCTCATTGGCCATGATAACAAGAAAGGAGAGTTGCTCTTGTCAACTGATGACATTATTGGGGAACAAGCAAGCGAAGTTTGTGGTCTATGGGACGACGAATTTGAAGGATTGGTCAATCCTTATATGGAAAATGCTATGATCTTAGATCAAGGCTTTGTTGATCCTTGTCATCACTTTGACTCGGACTACAACAATGAAGAAAACAATGCACAAAGGTCTATGCAAGATCTTTATCATGAAAATGAGCAAGCCTTCGACTACTTCTACAAGGTGTTGAGCAACATCAACAACACCTTAGCTTTGCCCCCTTGATACCTCTAACAAGAAGGAGAGTTTGGTGAAGTCCTCCCTAAACCACCATTTGTAAATATTCTAACCCCCTAACTAGCATTTCATTTCCTTTATTGCATCTTTGTCATTCTTGGATTTGCATTTTTGTGCTTCGTTACAAGATTTTTGACATGAGAGCAAGTGAGGGAGGTATTTTAACGTGTTTTAATGTGTAGTGTGTAATCAAGTGTGGGGATGGTAAATGCCTAGGCTAACCAAGCCTTTGTAGTGGAACTTACAACATTTAACAAGGAAAAGAAGAAGGAATGACACGGGAAGAGGAATCCCCACGAGCAGATCTTTGTCATTCTTGGATTTGCATTTTTGTGCTTCTTTACAAGATTTTTGACATGAGAGTAAGTGGGGGAGGTATTTTAATGTGTTTTAATGTGTAGTGTGTAATCAAGTGTGGGGATGGTAAATGCCTAGGCTAACCAAGCCTTTGGAGTGGAACTTACAACATTTAACAAGGAAAAGAAGAAGGAATGACACGGGAAGAGGAATCCCCACGAGCAGACCTGAGCTCGTGGGAGCTGAGACCAATCCGAGCGTCTCCAGGCTTAATCCGCGTGTCCTGGCCTTAGGACGTGAGAGCTAGACGGCTTCAAATTATGAGAGAAAGCCATGTAAGGAAATTTGCACAAGCCGAGCTTAGGACGCTCGTCCTCCAACATCAGGCGCTCGTCTTACTATCGAGCCGCTGGTCCTGGGAAGTTTAAAACGTATGAAAGTTTGCTGAAGAAAAATCTGCATGTCCCAGGCTTAAGACGAGCGTCTCAGAAGAAATCCGCTCGAGCTGAGCACAATCCGTGCGTCCTAGGACTGCTTTGTTATTTCAGAATGTCCTGTAAGACAATCCACGCGTCCCGCCTCTAATCCGAGCATCATAGGCCTGATACTTATACAAAACACGGGACACTTCCTTCTTCCTAATTCATTTTCATCTTTAAAAACGCAAACACATACATTTTCCCTCACTTCAACCTTCAATCCCCTCATCTAAAAACATCAAATGCTCAACAAAATTCATCACAATCCAAACAAAACTTGCTCAAAACAAGATTAAATCACTCCTTCATCAACAAAAGACCATTCAAACATCAATTTCCTTACAAATTGAATCAATTTTCTAGGGTTTGGGCAAAAGTTTGAAAATCCCCAATTGATTGAGGAATTGATTGAAGTTTGAAGAAGCAAGGAACATTCAAGCAACATCTTGGTTTGTTGATATAAAACTGATAAGGAGCATACAATGGTAAGGACTAAAGGAGGAACCAGGGCCCCCAAAACTCCAAATTTATCAAAGAGGCAACAAGCTCTTCAAGCATCTAAGGCTTTGGTAGTAGCTCAAACAAGGGAGGAAGTTCAAGAAACCGTCAATCCTATCGAGGAAGCTACCCCTTCAACTCCGGTTATAGAACAATTGCCAAAATTTTCGGAGGTAACTTTCTTATCCGATAAACATAGGATTGCATTTGTATCCCTTGCCAAAAAGACTATTGTAGCTACCAAGTTTATTTGCCAAGATACTTTGCAAAAATTGGGTGTCCTTGAGCAAACTAGAGCATTTTTCGAGTCCATGGGGTTGAAAACCCTCTTTGATATGGATGAATTGACTTACTCCTCATTGACCATGGAGTTCATAAGCTCCTTAAGGGTGTACAAGATAGAGACTCAAAATTATGTTGAGTTCCAACTTGAGAACAAGAATAGAAGAATGACTAAGAGTGAGTTTGGTAAAGTGTTTTGTCTTGTGCGATATAATCATTTTGAGAAAAAGCCTTTGAAGTATGATGCTGCACCCCTTTGGAAAGCTATAACCAGTCGTAAATTTGATTTCTTCCGGGAGTGTCATGCTTTATATGTTCACCATCCGGGCATAAGAACTTGGCATAAGTTTGTGGCAAATACTTTGATTGCTAGGAAAGGCACCAACCACTTCACCGAACTCGACTTTGTCTACCTTGAGTCCTTCTTGAATATCAATGGGAAGTCCACCAAAAGGTACAACATTCTTCAATTATTGCTTGACCGGTGGCTAGAGATTGATAATGGGAAAGAGGGAGCGGCCTTTATTGTAAATGGGGGCTTGGTAACAAGGTTAGCTAAACACTTTAACCCGGAGTTCAACAAGGATAACACCTACAAACCGGTTAAGGGTAGCAACCTTCTTGACATGAGTACTTTGATCAACAAGTTCCATTGGGTCAAAAATGACAATCTTGACCACAAATATGAGTGGCTCATCAAGGAAGCCAAGTCCATTTTCTTGCCCACCAAGATTTGCTGTATCACCGCCCATTGACCAAACTACCTTATTCCCATCTCCAAAGAAGCCGAGTTGATTATCAAAAAACAAAAGGATCCAATTGCAAACCCCTCCTCCTCTACCATTGTGACTCCACCCTATCCTTTTGCCTACCAAGAGTTTAAACCAAGTGGCTCTAATGTCTTTGTAGGCAATGATTACTTGACCGAATTGATGCAACATATGCATAGAGAAGCTTATGATGACCGGGTGAATGCTTATCGAGCCCAATATCCGCCACTACTACATCTAGCTAGGCAAGGACTTCTTGATCCTTCATGTCCTTTGCCTAGTTGGGCGGATAAGGAAGTGTTCTTCCCTAGTACTACTCAAGATGCCGAAAAGGATAGTCGGGTGGATAATGGAAAGGAGGTTGTTGTTATTGAAGGCGGGGAAGGTATTGGTTCATGCCAAGAAGAAGAGCAAGGTTCAATTTCCGATGACAAGAAGTTGGTGAATCCTCCGGTCCAATGGAGGTTGATAATGATGAGAGTGATGATGATGATGATGACGGTGATGAGGCCGGTGATGATGTCGCAATGAGCGACAATTGAGGGTTGAAAAGGCTTATTGGAGGATACCACAAGTGCGGGGTTGATTACTTGACTTCAACCTATTCCATTGTGAGTTTCCTACACCTCCTTTTAGATTTGTCTATATATCATGTTTTTAATTCTTTATCTTGATCATTTGTAGAGCCGTCTTGGCTCTTGATAATTTTGAGTCCTAGCACCATTTAAAGGACTCCCACCTCGGTTCCATTGAGGTGTTTCATATTTTGTTCCCATTTGTAAAATCCAAAATGACAATTAGAATTCATACATTACATACTTGCCTTGTGCATGAACTTCCTCTCTTTTAACACTAGAAATAGTGTCTTGTTCGGTTTGGGGAAGTTCACTAATAAAAGATGCGAGTTAATTCAAATTAGCTCTCCAAACAATAAAAGCATGCATCATATAGGATAGATTAGATTGCATCACTTGTTATATATGTCATATAGTTTGCATACTAGTTTAGAAATCATTCATTTTCATATAGATTGCATTGCATAATTTCCTATCGTATTGGTCATTGAGGACAATGCCCATACTAGTGTGGGGATGGGAAATTCTAACTTAGCATTCAAAAATCAAAAAATGATAAAAATTGAAAAATTTCGAAAAACTCAAAAATATGTTCTTTTATTCCATAAAAACAAAAAGTCATAAAAATTGTAAAATTGTCAAAAATCCAAAAACATGTTCATTCCTTTGTAGTGTAGAATTGTACATATTGTATATATTTGTGTTTGTTTGTCACTCTTATCACATTGGACCGACTACGCCACATTCGAGGCATGAAGGAAATAGAAGACCGCATGGTATGATCTTTCCAAATCTCCGTCCTTCATTTATATATTAATGACAATGTGACTTTATTTTGGTTAATGCGGTACAAACCAATGTGTTGTTAGGAGTTGCATTTAGTTTATATGGCATACTAGTTAATAGAAGCATTTGCATTAGGTTGTATAAATGATAATTGCATCATGGCAAATAGTTGCATTTTAGGAAAATTTTGTGAAAACATCTATTTGGGAAGCTTGATAAGTGTATATAAGGCCCTTGTAGATGCTTTTTCTTCTTGAGACTCTGCTCATTAGAATACCTCCAAAACACCCTAGGATGTGTCATGCTAGTATCCTTTGACCCATGGACTAAGGCTTACTCAAGAGTACCTTGTGGTGTGATAACTCCTTGGCTACCGTTTATTCCAAGGTGACCCTTAAAACCATGCAACCATTTTCCACTTCTATCACATCTTTCACATGAAAAGGGAATGGGCACAAAAATTCTTAATTTGAGTTCAAGCATCAAAAAGAAAATCAAGAAGTTTGCACAAATTGCATCAAAGAAAAGAGGAGTACAAAAACAAGAACTCCTATGCTCAAATAAAAGCACCATCGTTACAAATTAGGGTGACTTTGAAAATGTTCAGAAAATGCAAAAATTGAAAATTGTCAAGTATCAAAATGCCAAACATCAATGAAATGGCAAGAAATTGTTCTCAAAAATGTCAAATGCCACAAGAAATTGGGGGGAATAACAAAATCAAAAGCAAACTCCTATTATGAAACTCAAAAACATATTGATCCCTTTTTCCATTGATCCCACTTTTGTGCATGCATGGTGGAGAGGGGACGACCCTTCTTCTTGTCTAAGCAAGAAAGGGAATTCCGTGATCCTACAATGTTTCTAACACCATAGGGAGTCTACTCTTGACAAAATCATTTAGCAATTGAAGATAAAGGTACCCTAACTTGACACAACTTGGAGGTGATTTGTTGGTATCCTCCTAGGCTTAGTAATTTGAAGAAACCATATCTATAATGGAGTGTGTACCCTTGGATTGCTTCCCCCTTAGATAATTTCCGCCACTTAGATGAGGAAAGTGGCTACTCTTTTGTAGATGCATCCATTACTTGCTTTTGTGTGCTTAATGATTGGATGTATCGCCATTTTGGCAAGCCCCACCTTGCCTTGTAAGAAGGCATTTTACCTCATGGGTGTCTTGTTATGAGTTGAAGGGGCGGAGTGAGACCCGCTAATTCACTCATATCGGCTATATTAGTAAGTTAGTTTAAATAAAGGTCATAGTTTTAGTCACCTCTTTACTCGGGACGAGCAAAGGTTCGGTTTGGGGATGTTTGATGTGACTCATATTTGAGCACATTTAGTCCCCGAATTAACCTCGTTCTCATGCTTTCTAGCATATATTAGGGTCATTTCTTATCTTTAGTTCCCCATTTTTTATATTGTTTGAGGTTTTGTGTCCTTGGTAGGAGAGGATTGCTAGCCTTGCATTTATGCAGCTAAATGGATCGCATCTAATGACCAAGCATCGAAGAGGAGGCCAACACTAGAAGCCTAAGCAAATAAATCAAGTGAAATGGGCAATGATGAAAGATCTGTGCATCCCTAAGACAGTCCCCACGGATTGTTAGGGAGCCAAGAATAAGAGAAGAACATTGTCTCAGGATCCGAGCGGCCTGAGCTCAGGACGAGCGTCCCAGACACAGGATCCGAGCATCCCAGTGCCAGCCCGAGCGGATCCCCTTACATGACCAAGCGTACTTCAAGCCAAGACACGCGGATTCCCTTGGGAGTTGCTACATGATCCGCGCATGTCCCTCGGGAGTTGCAAATTATCAAGATTCTCTTAGGGTCTTAATCGTCATTTAAGCCCTTAGTAACCCTAATCCTTGTACTTAATTTTAGTATAAATATCCTATTGTACTACCTAGATTAATATGATCTCATAATAAAACTCTTAATTTAGTCTTAATCAAAGTTGTAATAAACATTTCAATATTAATCACATCTTAATCTTTCCTTAATTTCTCAATTGTTCTTATTTTTAGTTCGGTAATTATAAGATTATTTGGGGTTTATTGGAGGATTGAAAACCTTTCATCAATCATCAAGTCTACTTCTATTATTCTTTACTTTATTATTTGGATCATCTCAAATAGGTATAATCCCTTTTTACCTTTGCTTAATTATTGTTAATCACTTCATTTATTCCTCATGTTTTACTTTGTTAGTATGATTGACAACCTTATTAGCATGCTAAACTTGATCATGAGTGAGTAGTCCTTTAGCTAGGGTTAATGGGGAATTAGGGGAAACAATCATGGGAATTGATCTATGCTTAATCTAATATGCTGTCATAATTAATTGCTTGCTTGTTGTGATTTAAACCTATGCACGTGTTATGTTTGATGAAATGCTAGACTATGAAACCTTGCATTTTTTACCCAGCTCTTATCTTTTCAATGAGGCTTGTAAGACATAAACCGACTCGAGCCTTGTTAGACCATGCATAGAGTTGAATAGGAAGAGACTAAGTCGAGTTGAAGATGTTGTAAAGTCTTGATCGACTCGGCTCCGGGACCTAACTCTTCCTAAGGATTGTAAGATATACACTAACTCGATCCCATCACAACAATAAGTTGCTTGTACTTATTTGAGAGCATGTTTGTATGATCTATTTCCATGATTGCCTTATGAACCCAGAAGACACCCTAGTGCCTTTAATCAATTATTTATAAACCCCTTTAAATTGCTTTACTTTGTTTTCATTAATTTACATTCATCTTGTTGATTAGTTTAGACCACATCTCATCTCAACCCAAATTTGTGACACCCTAAGACATAAACTACCTGCAATTGAAATCCTAAATCGATACCCGTCCCTTGGGATCCGACCTTTACTTACCACTCTACTAAGAGTAGTTTGTGAAGATATAAATATTGTTTTGGTGAGTAATAATGACTAACAAAACGACAACACCAAAAATGGCGCCATTGTCGGGGACGGTGTTCAATTGATTTAATTTTCGTTAATTGTTTTTAGTTGTGTCTTTCTTTGCCTTGGGGAAGTTAATCTCCTCAAGGTTGTTCTAATTTTTTTCTAGTTGTTTGATATTTTACATGACTAGGAGATCACAAGGTATTTTATTACCTATTGATTTCGAATTTGAAAGGACCTTAACCAACAATAGAAGAGTTGCTAGGGGTACTTCAAGAGTCGTAGGTATTAGAGGAATCGTGGACATTCAACCAAATAACATTGAATTTGTCAACCCTTTTGCAAGGGAAGGAGAGGATAACCCAATTCCAAACCAACCACAAAATCAACCTACAATGCCTAAATTTTCATCACATTCCGTACCAACTGAGGAGAACCTACCAAACGGTACTCCTAAACCACCATATTTAACCGGTAATTTCATTGCCAAATCCACATTCATAAAATTAGTTGAGAGAAATCAATTTGGAGGGATGCCTAGTGAAGATCCTCATTTACATATGGAGACTTTTTCTGATTATTGGGATGCAATTTCTCAAACCGGAGTTACTCAAGACCAAATCCGATAGGTATTGTTTCCTTTTTCCATGATCGGTACCGCAAAGCAATGGTTGAAGAGCCTAGACAAGGCTACCCTTGGTATTGATTCATGGAAGAAGTTAGCACTTGCCTTCTACAAGAAATTTTATCCTCCGGAGAAGACAAATATGTTGAGAGCCCAAATCACCGGGTTCAAGCAAAGGGATGAAGAATCATTATATGAAGCATGGGAGAGATTTAAAGACACTTATCGTTCTCGTCCACATCATGGACTTAATGATTGGTTCCTTGTTCAACAATTATGGAACGGCTTATATGAAGACTCACGCAATGTTCTTAATTTGGGATCCAATGGGAGGTTTAGCGAAGTTGATGACAACCAAACATGGGCCAAAATCGAAGAGATGGCGGTTCATAATTCCCAATATAGTAGGCCTCGAAAGGCCATTAGAGGAGAAAACCATGAGGTAGATTCCATCACACAATTGGGTGCCCAACTAAGTGCTCATATCGACACCATCAATTTGAAGTTTGAGAAGGCCGTGGCTAAGCTTGATGAAGCTTCCAAATCACCCAAACAACATGTCAATGCTATGGTGGCATCATCCTCAATCCCAAATGGAGTATGTGAAAGTTGTGGAACCTTGGGACATGATCAAAATGAATGTAGGGGAACAAATGAACAAGTAAATGCTTTTCAAGCATACAAGAATGGTACCCCTTACTCCAACTACTATAATTAGAATACCAAATTCTATCCAAATCTTTCATACAAGAGCCAAAATGTTGAAAATCCTCAACCAACATACACTCCACCTCCAATGAGAAATCAAGCTCAAAGACCGCTTTTCAACCAAAGCTAAGGATATTAAAATCAACCTTCCTACAACCAATCCAATGACCAAAGCTTTGATGTTCAAAAAGCGATCCTCCAAATGCAAAATCCGAGCGGCCCGACTTCAGGACGAGCGTCCCAGACACAGGATCCGAGCATCCCAGTGCCAACCCGAGCGGATCCCCTTACAGGACCAAGCGTGCTTCAAGCCAAGACGCGCGGATTCCCTTGGGAGTTGCTACATGATCCGCGCATGTCCCTCGGGAGTTGCAAATTATCAAGCTTCTCTTAAGGTCTTAATCATCATTTAAGCCCTTAGTAACCCTAATCCTTGTACTTAATTTTAGTATAAATACCCTATTGTACTACCTAGATTAATATGATCTAATAATCAATCTCATAATTTAGTCTTAATCAAAGTTGTAATAAACATTTCAATATTAATCACGTCTTAATCTTTCCATAATCTCTCAATTGTTCTTACTTTTAGTTCGGTAATTAGAAGATTATTTGGGGTTTATTGGAGGATTGACAACCTTCCATCAATCATCAAGTTTAGTTATATTGTTTTTGGCTTTATTATTTGGATCATCTCAAGTAGGTATAATCCTTTTTTACCTTTGCTTAATTATTGTTAATCACTTCATTTATTCATCATTTTTTCCTTTGTTAGTATGATTGACAACCTTATTAGCATGCTAAACTTGATCATGAGTGAGTAGTCCTTTAGCTAGGGTTAATGGGGAATTAGGGGAAACAATCATGAGACTTGATCTATACTTAATCTAATATGCTTTCATAATTAATTGCTTGCTTGTTGTGATTTCAACATATGCCCATGTTATGTTTGATGAAATGCTAAACTATGAAACCTTGCATTTTTTTTTACCCTTCTCTTTTCTTTTCAATGAGGCTTGTAAGACATAAAACAACTCGAGCCTTGTTAGACCATGCATAGAATTGAATAGGAAGAAACTAAGTCAACTTGTAGGTGTTGTAAAGTCTTGATCGACTCGGCTCCGGGACCTAAGTCTTCCTAGGGATTGTAAGATATACACTAACTCGATCCCATCACAACAATAAGTTGCTTGTACTTATTTGAGAGCATGTTTATATGATCTATTTCCATGATTCCCTTATGAACCCATGACACCCTAGTGCCTTTAATCAATTGTTGACAAACCCATTTAAATTGCTTTACTTTGTTTTCATTAATTTACATTCATCTTGTTGATTAGTTTAGACCACATCTCATCTCAACCCAAATTTGTGACACCTAAGACATAAACTACTTGCAATTGAAATCCTAAATCGATACCCGTCCCTTAGGATCCGACCTTTACTTACCACTCTACTAAGAGTAGTTTGTGAATATATAGATATTGTTTTGGTGAGTAATAATGACTAACAAAACGACAACACCACAGGACCACTTAAGGCATGGGAATGCTACCATCTCGGTTACCCGAGGCAATGTATATAAAATAGACAATAAAGAAACGTATTTTAATAAGTGAATTTAAAGTGATACAAGTCCAAAACCCAAAACTGATAAAGTAAATACAACTGTTCCTCAACATATCAAACCAACTAAAGTAAAATAATGTTCATGACACAGCGGAAGACTTCTAGACATCTCGTGGCGACTCAACCCAGCTATCCCATGCGTATCAACTCATACCTACTGAATAACTGCGCACCATCCCCGAATGGATCACCACAGTTTTGAAAACATTTAAACCGGGGTCAATTACTGTTTACATAAAACAATACAACAAAAGCAATACAACAATCCAGTCTAATCAACCAATCTCCATCATATCACCACACATCTGACTACACAACAAAGTGTGTAGTCCTGCCAGAATACCCATCGCAACAAGTATTCCACACCGCTAGTGGGGGACCGCAGCCGTTTCTGCCTAAGCCCCGCTCATCTCATCCGAGCGATAACCCAAGTTCCTAAATGTGCACATCCCCTCTGTGGCGGATTACACAGAGGGCGAATCAAGGGCATGAAGCCACTCCCGCAAATGACTCCACTCAGGCTAGGACGCACCTCGTAAACCACAGACAAGCAATCACAACCAACCACATTATACAACATTAATTACCAATTACCAATTCCAATATGATATTAATCAACAACATTAATCAACCATCAACCATAGTATGTAAACAATAACCGAGTAGGGAAACCCTACTTGGAATAGCAACCACAAAACCGTCACAGCAGCTAATCAGTAATGTTTCTCTTCGAATCCTCCTCCTATAACACATATTCATATAATTATCACATAATCAACATAATACACCCAAAACCCCCAAACTTACCCAATTAGGGCTTGAAGCAAACTTACCGTAACATTATAAAAATTATACAAGAAGCTTACCCTTGACATGACGAACTCAACGGCGTATAGAACAAGACAATCCGACGATCCTAGCGCTTGGGATTTACTAATAACGCGATGAAAGAGAACTACGTAACTTGTTTTTCTTTTGAAAGGTTTTAGAAAGGTGAAAAAGTGATTAGGGAAGATGACGGAATCCTTTTATACTAATCACGCATTATTAACAAAACACGGCTAAAATAACCCGTAAGACCGACTTACTCGATCGAGTAAGTGACTTTCTCGATCGAGTGCCCCTTACTCGATCGAGTGTCACACGTACTCGATCGAGTACCCAACAGACAGACTACTGTTTTGCGTAAAAACACACTTACTCGACAGAGTAATCCCCACTCGATAGAGTACCCATAGACATGGAAAACCATAGTATTACAGTCTTTCCTCCTTAAAAAGAACTTCGTCCCCGATGTTCAACCCATACACAAAAACAAAACATACTAACTCGACTACGACACAATAACACAACTAAAACTAAAAACAAAACTCCCAACCAAAACTCAAACCGACTCAAAACAACTAGCAACTTTTACCAAAATCAACATAAACCATAACAAAACCTTATGCGATCACCTCCTACCCCCCTAAAAGAAACATGGTTACGTCCCCGTAACCACACATACCTGATCAAAAAGAGATGGATACCGTTCCCTCATAGCCTCTTCCACCTCCCAAGTAGCCTCCTCAACCTCATGGTTAGACCATAGAACCTTAAGCAACACTGTTTCTCCATTCCTAGTTTTCCGAACCTTGCGATCAAGAATCTGTTTTGGCACCTCAAGATAAGATAAGGACTCATCCAACTCTATGTTCTCCACCTCTAACACATGTGAACGATCGCTCACATACTTCCGTAACTGAGACACATGAAACACATTATGCACTCTATCAAAAGCAGCTGGCAACGCTAACCGGTAAGCAACCTCACCCACGCGATCCGAAATCTCATATGGTCCGATAAACTTTTGGCTCAGCTTCTCTTTCTTACCAAACCTCATGACCCCACGCATAGGAGACACTTTCAAAAGAACCTTGTCCTCAACCTGAAACTCTATGTCACATCGGTGTAAGTTGGTATAACTCTTTTGTCGATCCTGGGCCGCTTTCATCTTTTACCTGATCATCTTAACCTGTTCTATCATCTCCTGTACCATCTCTAGTCCTAAAACCACTGCCTCAGCTCTATCATCCCAGCAAATCGGACTCCTACACCTCCTCCCATATAAAGCCTTGAACGGTGTCATCCCAATACTCGTGTGATAGCTGTTGTTATAAGAAAACTCAATCAGGTCCAACCTATCCTCCCAGCTACCACCAAACTCCATCACACAAGCCCTCAACATGTCCTCCAAAGTCTTGATGGTCCTCTCTGTCTGCCCATGTGTCGCTGGATGAAAAGTTGTACTCATCTTCAAAGTAGTGCCCATCAACTCCTGCAACTCTCTCTAAAAACGTGATATGAACCTCGCATCCCTATCTGACACTATATCCTTAGGCACCCCATGCAAACGCAACACATGCTTCCTATAAGCCAAAGCTAACAGCATCTTGGTCCAAGTATCTTTCATCGGCACAAAATGAGCTGACTTGGTCAAACGATCAACTATTACCCATATCATGTTGTTACCATGTTGACTCCTCGGTAAACCCACTATAAAATCCATAAAGATAGACTCCCATTTCCATTCAGGTACCTCAAGAGACTGAATCTTATCTTCTGGTCGTCGTTGTTCTCCCTTAACCCTCTGACATGTCAAACATCAAGCCATAAACTCAGTTATTTCCATCTTCATCCCAGGCCACCAGAAAGTCTTCTTCAAATCTTTATAAAGCTTGTCACCGCCTGGATGTACCGAATATGGTGTGTAATGAGCCTCTGTCATGATCACCTTTTTCAGCTCCTCATCATTAAGAATACACCACCTGTCATCTAATCTCACACTGCCATCTGTATGAATAGAGAATCGAGACATTGTCCCTTTCTCTACTCCAGCTCTCCACTTCTCAATCTTAGGATCCAAAGCCTATTTACTGCGAATGTCCTAATAAAGATCTGGCTCCACTGTCAAGTCCCCTCTAGCATCCCATTTTTGTATCATATATATCCCCATCTTCCTCACCTCATCTCTCAACCTCATCAAAGACATAGCTATACATAGAGAATGCACACTCTTCCTGCTCAGCGCATCTGCCACCACGTTTGCCTTCCCTTCATGGTATATATAATATCCATGTCATAATCCCCTATCAGCTCCATCCACCGCCTCTGTCTCATGTTCAGCTCCTTTTGAGTGAAGATGTACTTGAGACTCTTGTGATCTGAAAACACCTTAAAGGTTGCCCCATAAAGAGTGTGCCTCCAAATCTTGAGAGCAAACACAACTGCACCCAACTCTAGATCATGTGTCGGATAGTTCTCCTCATAAGGCTTCAATTGCCTAGAAGCATAGGCAATTACTTTCCCGTTCTGCATCAACACACATCCCAAACCATTCTTTAAAGCATCTATATATACCTCACAGTTCTCACACCCTTCAGGTAATGCCAAGACTGGAGCTGTGGTCAAATGCTCCTTTAAAGTTTGGAACACCGTCTCAGAACTTTCATCCGAACGAAACCTGTTCTCTTTCCTCATCAACCCTGTCATAGGTCTGGCTATCTTCGAAAAGTCTTTCACAAAACGACGGTAGTACCCTGCCAAACCCAAGAAACTCCAGATCTCTGCCACATTCTTCGGTGCTTCCCACCGAGTGACTGCCTCTATGTTTGCCGGATCCACAGCTACACCCTTCTTTGAAATCACATGCCCTAGAAAGGCAACTTCCTCGAGCCAGAACTCACACTTTGACAACTTTCCATATAGCTGATTGTCACGCAAAGTCTGCAACACCAACCTCAAGTGCTCCTCATGCTCCTCCTTAGTCTTAGAATAGACTAAGATATCATCGATGAAGACCACCACAAACGGATCTAAAAACTGACTAAAGACCGGTTCATCAAATCCATAAAAACTGCAGGTGCATTAGATAACCCAAACGGCATCACAACACACTCATAGTGACCATACCTCGATGTAAAAGCTGGCTTCGGTATGTCCTCATTCCGAATCTTCATCTGATGGTAACCTGATCTTAAGTCAATCTTAGAAAAGACTGTTGCCCCATTCAAGTGATCAAACAAATCATCTATCCTTGGCAAAGGATACTTGCTCTTTAGTGTAACCCGGTTCAACTCTCTGTAGTCGATGCATAACCTCGAACTCCCATCTTTCTTTTTCACAAACAGAACTGGTGCTCCCCATGGTGATACACTAGGTCTAATGTATCCCTTATCGATCAAATCATCCAGCTGTTTCTTCAGGTCCTCCAACTCCTTAGGACCCATGCGGTACGGGGCCTTAGTGATTAGTCCCGTCCCTGGTTTCAAATCCACACTGAAATCTATCTCCCTCTTTGGTGGTAAACCTGGTATCTCCTCCGGAAAAACATCTGGAAACTCTCCCACCATTGGTATCTACTCAACTGTCGAACTCACCATACTATGGTCTCTCACATGGCATAGGATCAACGGACACCCCTTCCTCAGATAAGACTTCAATGTCACCGCTGCAATCACTTTGACTTTGGGTTTGACAACAAACCCACGATAAGACACACTAACTCCCTTAGGACCTCTCAAACAGACTCTCTTTTGGTCACAGTCTATTCTAGCTTTATACTTACCCAACCAGTCTATGCCTACTATCATCTCAAAACCATCCATAGGAAACTCTAACAAGTCCACTGGTAGGTCAACATGCCCAACTATCATAGATACACCCTTATACAACCTACCACAAGATACAGACTCACTCGATGGTATAAAAACTTCCTCTTTTACAGACTCAAACTCTCTCAAACCCAAAAGCTTAGCATGACCCGATGATACAAAAGATTGTGACGCCCCCGAATCAAACAAAACAAAGGTAAAGACACCATTAACAAGAAAAGTACCCGTGATTACATGAGCATCATCCTTAGTTGTTTTCTTCTCCATCATGAAAAGCTTGCCAATGGTCTTCTGTCCACCTCCCTGGATCGTACTAGCAGAAGTGGACGGCTTAGCAGCCGACCCCTTGTTGTTGTTCGCTGCTGGTCTCTGATATGAATTATCACCATTGTGGTTAGCCCCACCGTTGTTCTTGTTCTGACCACCCTGATTGTTCCATGATCTAGCCAGCCTGTTACTAGCATAACTCTGAGACGGACCCTGAGAGAAACTCCCTGTGATGGTCTCTGAAAACCCCTGCCCACAGCGCTGGTGCACTCATGTCTCTTGTGGCCCATAATGCCACAGTTAAAGCAAGATATCCCCCAGCTGCTACTACCACCACCGCTGCCACACCCATAGGAAGCTCCACCACTGAACCCCGACCCCGAAGAGTAAGCCCTCGCCTGGTTATGGTTGCCCCTCTTGTAACTAGACTGACCACCACCCTCGCTCTCAGCCTTCCACTTCTCAGAACCTCTCTCCGTATTCTCCTTGGCCATCTCGACCAACCTCTCAGCTCTCTAGGCTCGCTCATACACTTCCTTAACATCAGTAAGGACTTCTAAAAGCAGCTTCTCCATGATCTTAGGTGTCAGAACCTTCTCAAACCTCAACGCTAAGTTCTCCTGACTCAGCCATATATCCTCTGCGTACCTAGACTTCTCATTTAACTTGTTATAGTACTCAGTCACTGTCATATCCGGAGCCATCTCGAAATCATCAAACTCCTCCCTCAACTTACTACAGACATGTTCAGGCACAAACTCTCGACACATAGCTCTCTTGAACTCACTCCACATATAGCCGACATCCCCTGTTTCACATATAGGTCTAAGGCACTCTCCCTAATCTTATCCCACCATTCTCCAGGTGCATCTCTCAAGTAGAACGCAGCTTGTTCCACTCTAAAGTCCTCAGGGCAATGAACCACATTCAGAATATTCTCCATCTCTCTATGCCAATTATCAAGCAAGATTGGCGCTCTTGTACCCATGTACTCTTTTGGGTTGAAACGAGCGATGTTGATACTCATCTTAGCAAAATCCACCCCAGCCTCTTTATCCTTCCCAAACTTCTTTAAAGCATCTGTGAGCGCGTCTTGGTGCTCTAGCATCTTAACTATCTCATCAATACTCATCATCTCAACCCTAGCATACAACGCATTTCTCTTTGGCGGCATCTTTGAACTACACAAGAGAAAAGGTAAACATAAACACACATCCCTGTTAGGAATTAATAATCTCATTATACAACATATTCATATATGTTACAATTTAATTTAGTCATAAAATTAATTACAAATCTTATGCATGCAAACTTAAATTAAAAGAGAAGAAATCATCAACCCTTACTATGATAATTTCGGTTTTATGGGCACCAACAAGATCTCCTTCTTGTTAGTTCTTGAGCTTTCCAATAATGGATGAACAAGATTCAAGTTTAGAATCTCTCCCAAAAGCATATACCCAAGGAAAACTCATAATAACTAATATTATTTGTACTAGAAATCATAGAAGTCTTACATAAAATTGACACAAAACAAATTTGTATTTCTCTTGAAAATTTCGATCAAGAGGAATGATTTTGTGAGGTTTTTTTTTCCCTAAGATTCTTCACAAGATGGAGAAATAAAATTTTCTTACACTAGAAAATTATGATTAGAGTGAATGAATAATTGTAGAGGAAAAACCTCTTGGCCTCACTAGAGAAAACCGGTTGGAGGGGGGATATTTTTAAGCCCAATGCATGCAATAGTTGCTCTTCTCAAAAGCTATAGGGTTGCATGGCTAGTAGTTAGCTTTCATCATTGTGTTTTCCACTTAAAACAATTAACACAATTTTTCCACTAACTCCCTCCAATATTTCGGTACATATCTATAAAATGGGAGGTCCATTTTATTTTGTCATTTGTCAATTGTGACAAATGTGACATGTTACTTGACATGTGAAATTGTAATGTATTTTTAACATATTAAAAATCAACATACTCATAAAGTATGTCATATACAATATCGACTAGTAATTCGTAACTACTTGTACTAAAATGGTTTATCAAATATAAATCATAACATCTTGTATTTATAATAAATCATTCATTCAATCTCAATTCAATATCAATTGTTTCGTAAACAATAATTTTATCCAAGTAATAAAAAAATTTGATTACTTAGACCGTGTCTCATTTAATCAAATTACAATAAGATACGTTAACTTTACTCACAAAATCATCCGTCAATTTTAAGCAATTTAATTAACTCGTATCGGCATACGATTAATTAAATAATCAATTAAGAGTATTTCCCTATAGGTATGACCTAAGGGGATCAACTGATCACCATCGTCGCACGACAGTAATGTCAAACTCTAGTCAGCCAATCATTACCGATATATGTGGACCAGTTGACTGTAAAATTATTACATCCCACATGTATTCTTAAAATGAGATTTAAACATGTTATCATCATGATCGACAGTTGTGATCGCATTATTGTCGGAGGACACATATTCCAACAATCCCACAACTTAAACACGTATATGACACATGCGGAAATCGACTCGATCGAGCAACACAACCTACTCGATCGAGTTGAGGCCACTCGATCGAGTTACCCACTTACTCGATCGAGTGCCTCGACTCCAGAACCTGACCAGAAAGCCTCAGAAACCTTACTCGATCGAGCCTCAAACCTACTCGATCGAGTTGACCCTGCTCGATCGAATCCCCCTACTTACTCGATCGAGTGCCCAAAAACAGTACATTGTCTAGAAACGATATCCACCCCACTCGATCGAGTCACACCCACTCGATCGAGTCACTCACCTACTCAATTGAGTGCCCCTCACTCGATCGAGTCATGCTAACTCGTATACTACCCGCATGCTCAACTCAACACTTTCCAACCAACTATATATATATATATATATATATATATATATATATATATATATATATATATATATATATATATATATATATATATATATTTGATGTGACCATTATTTGAGCACATTTAATCCCCTAATTGAACCTATTTTGCATACTATTATAACATTCCAAAGCCATTTTATCCGTCAAATGCTTTCTATTTTGCTTTTCTAGTGCGTTTCGTATGTTTTGTAGGAAAGAAGATAATAAGGCGGAAATTACCGTCTTTCGTGCGTATTTGGAGGCTATTTGACGATGTTTGATGGACTAGTATGAAGAGGAAGCGAGAACTAAAAACCAATCCTACAAGAATAAAAAGAAAGTGAAGAAAAAGGATTCTGTCACAGAAGCCGAGCGACTCACACGCGAGACGCCCGTCCAAGAGTGACAACCCGAGTGTCCAAGCAACAAAGACGCCCGGATTCCTCCAAAGAATCCGAGCGGATTCCCATGAAGACGCTCGTGCACCACCTCATGAATCCGAGCGTCTTCCTTCCCTCGACGGACGGACCGCGACATCTTCCGCCGAGATGCTCATCCTTCCAAAACGACTAGCGTTTCCCTGCTCTAAACTCAAAGATGTAATTACTAATTTAGCCTTAGTTAACCTAATGAAGCTCTACTATAAATACCCCACTTGTAAATAATCAAATGGGGGCTTTTATGGAGTTTTAGATTAGGTTAAGCCTCCGTATTAAGAATCCTTCTTAGATTAGATTAGGAGTAGATTAGAATAGACTACTCTTTAATCTTTCACAAATCTCACATTAATCTCTCCTTAATTATTGTTCAAGTTTGTTACTTTTGGGTAATTGAAGATTATTGGGTTATGATTGAAGGATTGACAACCCTTCATCAATCAATCAAGTTTCTTCTATTATTGTTTGCTTTACTATTTGGATCATCTCAAGTTTGGTATAATTCCTTTACTCTTTACTCTTTATTGTTCATTTCTTCATTCTATTATCATGTTTATACTTGTTGTGATGATTGACACCATTAATGACATGTTTTCAATGACAATGAGTGAGTACTTATTACACTACTACAGATACAGGCTATAACAACGGTCAAAAATCGTTGTTATATAAAAAAGCGGACGTTGTTAAAGCGTCCGTTGTAGAAGGTTTTAACAACGGTTGGTTTTCTTAAGGAAACCGTTGTTAAAACTATTAACAACGGTTTTATGTATAAAAACCCGTTGTGGAAAGTGTGACTCAATTTTGGGGGGAAAGTTATAACAACGGGTTTTAATATACAAAACCGTTGTTATAACTAAAGACAACGGGTTGTTTTAAAATAACCGTTGTTGTTTGTTCTTAAAAAATAAAAAAAAATTAAATTAAATATTACTAGATGCATGCATAATTACGGCCCGTTAGAATTCCGATGCATGCATTATTACTGACATCACTGTACATATGAACGGATAATATGGAATGAGAAGGGTTAGTAATAAGATTTGAAGCAGCATTATTGAGAGATATGATGATGATTATGGCACAACTTCCTAACATATATATTAATTAAAAAGCAACTCAACCCACACATTGCTTAGTATAAATACATTGCATTATCTCAACTAACATTTCCATTATCTCAATATATTCATCTCCAAACCCTAACTGCTAAAACAAACTCTACTTAATCTTTCAAAACAAACTCAAAAAACTCCAACAAAATGAATGATTTCATCCTTAAGACTCTTACCATGATCGAGAACAACAACAACTTCATCCGCCGGTTCCTCCGTATTGAGGAAAGTTTCAGAGCTACCTTGCGGATGCTCGATCCGCATCAAGCACGCCAAAGAAGATGGCTTGACGGAGCGGCGCGATTGCGGCTATATGACGATATAGCAACTGCTGAACGGAACCTCCAAATAGCCAAGGAGGAGAGGACGGATACGATAGAGCAGAATAAGATCCTCTATGAAAATATAAGAATTGCATTTTTACATATGTAATTTTTTTTTAATTTATGTATTTATAAATATATATATATATATATATATATATATATATATATATATATATATATATATATTATAATTATGTTTATCTTACTTCTTCATCTTGCTTCTTCATTGTTTTACTAACTAATTATGCGAACAATACTTAAACAAATAACATAATGGTCGATAAAAACACATACATGCAAAAGAAATAAATAGAAAAAGAAAATAATGACGATGAAACTAACAGTGACAGCGAGATTTACCTGATAAATACAGAACGTAATAGACGATGAAATCACAGTGACGGCGAGAAGATAAAGCGACGATGAGAAAGAGAGAAAGAGAGAAAGAGAGAAAGAGAGTGTGTATGTGTTTTGTGTTTGTTTGTCTGCTGTGTTTGTGTTTGTGTATTAAGGGTTGTGTTTTGTGGGCTGCAGCAGACTTACATTTGTGTGGTTTATAGTATGGAAGGTATTGACAACGGTTATTAAACAACAACCGTTGTGAAATATGTTTTAACAACGGTTGTAAAAAACACCCGTTGTTAAATAAGTTTTAACAATGGGTTTCAAAAATAACCGTTGTGATTACTTTTCACTAACTTTGCGCCAATTTTGCGCCAAATTATTAACAACGGTTGTGAATGTGTAACCCGTTGTTAAAACTAATAACAACGGTATTTATAACCATACCCGTTGTAATTTATTTTAGTAAAATTCACGCCATACATTCTACAACGTCTATTGTGATTTTCGTGAATAATCGTTGTTAAAGGGGCATTATAGTTGCCTGGATTTGTAGTAATGTTAGCTAGGATTAGCGGGTAATTAGGGGAAACCAACATGGGATTGATTCATGCTTAATCTAATATGTTCACATGATTAATTTGCTTGCTTGTTGTGATGTCAACTTTATGCACATGTTATGTTTGATGAAATGCTAAGCCTATGAATCCTTGCATTTACAGCCATCCCTTATCCATTCAACTTGACTTGTAAGATATAAACCAACTCGAGTCTTGTTAGACCATGCATAGAAGTTGATTAGGAGGAAAGTAAGTCGACTTGTAGGTGTTGTACAATCTAATCGATTCGGCTCCGGGACCCAACTCTTCCTAAGAACCGTAAGATATAAACCAACTCGGTTCCTCCACAACATTAATTGCTTGCTTATAATTGTAAACATGTTTGTATGATCAACACCACGAATCCCCTACGACCCCATGATATCCTAGCATTTTTTTAATCATTTGTTTACATCCTTCCTTTTATTGCTTGTTTTACTTTATTGCTTTTATTAGTCTAGAACACAACTACAAACCCAAACAAATTGTGACACTAGCATAAATTGAGATAGATAGACTTAGAACCCAAAGCACACCGTCCCATGGATCGACCTCGACTTACCACTAACTAGTTGTATGTTGAGTATTATAAATGTGTTTGATTGGATGTGACCCGACGACACCACCTATCAAAATGGCGCCGTTGCGGGGATGGTGCTATGTGATTAAGTTCCTACTTGTTTGTCTATTTTGATTTTGCTTTCACCTTGAGGAACTTGTTCCTCAAGGATTGTTCTTACCGTTTTTGTGTAGTTTCCATGCTTGTAGTTGTTTCCTTGTCTTAGCTATGATGGCTCAAGACTTGACATATGGAGTATGTGGTGGATTCTTTGAGTATGACTATGGGTATGGGGAGTTTGAGAAGCAAGTCAACACAAACCTACCTTACAACTCATACAATGAAAATCCTAACTACTACCCCAATTTTTCCAACCAAAACACTCACATCCAATATCCACAACAACCACCCACCCAATACCCACTTCATAATGAGTTTCAATTGCCACAATACAACCACTTTCACACTTACCCACAACAAGAAAATGAACCCATTCAAAATGTGATTCTCCAAATGATGGTGGATCAACAAAACTTCTTCAAACAAATGCTAGAAGAAAGCCAAAAAAGAGATAATGTTCTTCAAGGCATTGTTGCCCAAGGTGAGGAATTGGAGATTCAAATCACCCAATTGAAAGAATCCCAAGCAATCACTCCCCACCAATCCTTGGACATTGAGCATGAATGCGAATTTGAAGCAGTAACTTTTCACATGAAAAGTGAAGAACGGGAAGAGCCAATCTCCTTGAGCTCTTGTGACTATGAAAGTGTTGTGTTCGATGAGGAAGACATGAGGTTGAGTAAGCCAAGTACTCTTAGCTTTTGTGAGTATGAGGGTGTGTCCTTTGAAGTGAATGTTGAGACATTAGAGAAAGAGTTAAATGAAGCCCCCATCTCATTAGGAATTAATAATCTCATTATACAACATATTCATATATGTTACAATTTAATTTAGTCATAAAATTAATTACAAATCTTATGCATGCAAACTTAAATTAAAAGAGAAGAAATCATCAACCCTTACTATGATAATTTCGGTTTTATGGGCACCAACAAAATCTCCTTCTTGTTAGTTCTTGATCTTTCCAATAATGGATGAACAAGATTCAAGTTTAGAATCTCTCCCAAAAGCATATACCCAAGGAAAACACATAATAACTAATATTATTTGTACTAGAAATAATAGAAGTCTTACATAAAATTGACACAAAACAAATTTGTATTTCTCTTGAAAATTTCGATCAAGAGGAATGATTTTGTGAGGTTTTTTTTTTCCCCTAATATTCTTCACAAGATGGAGAAATAAAATTTTCTTACACTAGAAATTTATGATTAGAGTGAATGAATAATTGTAGAGGAAAAACCTCTTGGCCTCACTAGAGAAAACCGGTTGGAGGGGTGGAGATTTTTAAGCCCAATGCATGCAATAGTTGCTCTTCTCAAAAGCTATAGGGTTGTATGGCTAGTAGTTAGCTTTCATCATTGTGTTTTCCACTTAAAACAATTAACACAATTTTTCCACTAACTCCCTCCAATATTTCGGTACATATCTATAAAATGGGAGGTCCATTTTATTTTGTCAATTGTGACAAATGTGACATGTTACTTGACATGTGAAATTGTAATGTATTTTTAACATATTAAAAATCAAAATACTCATAAAGTATGTCATATACAATATCGACTAGTAATTCGTAACTACTTGTACCAAAATGGTTTATCAAATATAAATCACAACATCTTGTATTTATAATAAATCATTCATTCAATCTCAATTCAATATCAATTGTTTCGTAAACAATAATTTTATCCAAGTAATAAAACAATTTGATTACTTAGATTGTGTCTCATTTAATCAAATTACAATAAGATACGTTAACTTTACTCACAAAATCATCCGTCAATTTTAAGCAATTTAATTAACTCGTATCGGCATACGATTAATTAAATAATTAATTAAGAGTATTTCCCTATAGGTATGACCTAAGGGGATCAACTCATCACCACCGTCGCACGACAGTAATGTCAAACTCTAGTCAGCCAATCATTACCGATATGTGTGGACCAGTTGACTGTAAAATAATTACATCTCACATGTATTCTTAAAATGAGATTTAAACATGTGATCATCATGATCGGCAGTTGTGATCGCATTATTGTCGGAGGACACATATTCCAACAATCTCCCACTTGTCCTCGACAAGTGTGCGTCACCAATTCTCTTGTCCTATTACTATCTCCCACTCAATGCAAGGTGTCTTTCAGGTCGTACTTGCAAGTGATCATATCGAGAGTGGTTTCCTCGATCTGGAGAATAACTGATTGACCGGAGTTATCTACCATAGATACCTTACGAGCGTGGCCACGCATTTCCAGTTCATTACTCCTCGAGTGGCCCTGAGATATTGTTTTAACCCTGACAAGGGGGTGGACAATTCCTATCGCACTCATTCCCTTCGACTAGCCACAGCCATCATAACCCATAATATGCCCATTTGACCCCATTTACGAAGGTCGTAGTAACACAAATCAAAGTTAATCTGAAACTGTGCCACCTTAGGTGAACAGTCTTTAGTCAAAAGAATCGACTCATTAGAATACTATAGTAGCTCTCGCCACGACCAGGCTATATAAATTTGCCAGAACTCTATAAGCGGTCATAAGGCCCGACAAAGTGTTCCTAACAGTCTGCCTATGTAATCGACTAGTCATCTCATATGACTCTATGGCATTTGAACTTGCCATCAATCGCATCACACTCTAGTCACTTTGAGACGTCACCTCATATAAGTGACTATGGGCAAATACCATGTTAATCCGGGTTCACTTTAACGGGGTTCAATATTGTCTCCACAACCCGTTTGGATGTAGCAAAGTATAAAAGGAGTTTTTTTAGATTTAAAAAACTCGAACGATAAATGTTATTAACACATATGAATAGTCAATACCTGATTACTACTCCATATTCTATAATCCAGTTTGATCTTTAATGTAGTTGTTCATCTCAATTCAATTGAAATGACATGACTCATCATGTTAAGCCTATGAAAAGGCTTTGTTTAGTAGGTTTTATCAACTTCTTGTACCTTACTCAACCTTACTACATACTCATTTTCCTTTGTAATGTATACATTTGCATTACAAAACTTTCTGAGTACGTGTCTAGATCCAATCTAGACATAGGCCTCTAGCCTTAGAATAGCTCCCACTGTTTTCACAGTGTGTAGGACTCATCCTTCTTGCACATCTCATGATTGCAAGTGTACTCAATTTCCGTTGTGAATATCTCTCATTGTTCTTTATTGCGTAGAACGATTCTAGCAATATATTTCTTAAATAACATAGCCACAATGGTTCCTTAACCATCCTAATGTGTTTTGATTATGGTTTTGTCTGAAACCATGCGCAATCGCAATTGTCAATTGTCATTTGTGTAACACCCTTACACAAAATTGCATCAAAAACACTTTGTTTTCCATCCTTAATGCTTCTTCAAGCACTTAAGATTAATCTATATGGCTACTTGGTAACTATTACTTGAATTTAATTTTGAAACAATTCATCATACTCAAAGTATATGAAGTGTTATACATCATTTCCTATTTAATTAATTCAGCAGCGGAAGCAAATGGAATCAATCAAATATGTTCAACTTGGTTGAACTAGTCATGAATCTTATCAACATAAGACTTCTTATTTGACGCTAATATCATGTGGATTTATCTCCATAAATCTGGATATTTAAGATGTATTATTATAAATCTCCAAGTCTTAAATCATTCCCAATGATCAATATGTCATCCACATATTAGACTAATTAAAATTACCGTAACTCCCACTAAACTCTATGTATAAACTCAACTTCTCGACTTATCGAGAAAAGTTTTATAACATGATCAAAACATTGATTCCAACTCATTGATGTCCTACTTAAGACAATCTCTTAAGTTGTACATTATCTTAGGATTGTAAGAATCTATAAAACTCATGACATGTATTGAATACATTCCTTCTAATTTAAGAAGTGGGTTTTAGATTTACTTGCTATATGTATATCATCAAAATGAAACACAATCCCTAAGAAGATCCAAATAGACTTAAGCATTTCAACTAGTGCAAAAACCCTTTGCTACCAATCAATCTTTGATATGTAACAATTCACTTGGAATTTATTTCGGATTTTCATGGCACTAAGCCTTGTATTGAGTTGTGACTTAAACACTCTCATGTAAGTCATATGTTCATTACTTTCCAGAAGTAATCAACTTGAATCAAACAATTTCTTTGTAAGTTGCAAGCTCTTTACTTTTAAAAGTAACACTAATTCATCATCTTCAACAAGTGATGACTTTAACCTCCTAGGTTTTGAAGAAACAACGTCTTACACAAAACGTCTCATGTATAGCCAAGAAAGACCAGTTTCTTGTGACATAACATTCTTTGTGGCTCTTTGAATAATTTCTCCTACTCTGTCTTCTAGAAATAAACTTGTATTCTAGAAAGACAGCTTCACGAGCCACAAACCCGTTGTACTCGTGATTATAATAAGGAAAAATGAGCATTTGTTTCTTTTGAAAACTTAAAACCATGGTACCCTACCATTTCATATCTCATATGATTCGTTTTAGATTTAGTGGAAAAATAATTTAGACAAAATGATAAAATCCCCAAAAGGATCAAGTAACTCAAAGTAACTTGATTCAAGTCCAAACCATATCGAATAGCGTTTGATTTCTTATCCAACCACACATTATCCCATAATGTGTGTTAAGAGAGATTAACTTGTGATACTATATCACATTTCATTTGGCTTATATCAAAGTCTTCACTTTGATAATCCCATCACGACTAAATCGTGATTCTTTGAACTCTTTGAACTTCTTCAAGGGTTTCTCTATTTACCTTATTAAGTGAACACATTAGCGTCAACTTAAATCGTTGGTAAAAGAAAATGATCAACCTATTTTGGATCAATGATTTACAACCTCGATCTCCTTTTAAACAAAAAAGGCACGAGACATCTTGCTTTGAATACAAGATACGCATATACCATAAGATTAACAATCTAATGGTTTCAAGAGTACTCGATAACTCTTTGCTTTTATCGTTCCAGAATTTAAGGTTTAATCTTGGGTTACCATTTTGAGTCTTGCATCATCTACATGATATATCATTCTAGTTTGGTTTAGAATATAATCACCTTGATAATGGGCTAGCCATACATCAAATCATGGTGTATAGGGTCACAAAAAGTGAAACCTCTTTTGTATCTTAACAAATTTATATTCTTATTTAGAGTTTATTCACTTAATAGTCATAACTAAGGTATAAATATAAACCCAAAACTAGATTGAGTACACGATGACTCTAACTCTCGACATTATTGTTGCTAGTCGTCATATTCTAATCATCCTATGTATCGCATACAGTGATGAAAAACACCATCGGTCTCTAATATTGACGAAATGGTACTAGCAAAACTTATGTTAATTGAATAAACATTTAAAGAAGAAGGTCTCATTAGATGTCCCACAACTAACTTGTTGATTCTTCAATAATTTGGGGTAGTTTCTTTTCTAGTGTCCAACATTTAAGACAATGGAAACTTTATCTGTCGGGATTGATAGGTTTAGTATTGTTATTCTCAATAACGTTACTTTTAACATTACCTTGTATCAATTCCATTCTAATTTTACTTCTTAGAACCTTATCCTTTCTTAACGGTTTAAGAGAATGCTCCCACTCATTTCAATGAGTCTTTGCTTAGAGAAGAAAAATTTGAATTTCATGAAGACTACTCTTCATTCGTTCGTTTAGTCTTAAAACTTTCATTGAAGTGGTTGCGATATTTCGGTCAATTTTGATTTCCAACAAATCTAGTTACCAAAATGATTTAACGTTTCAAAGTACTTAATTCAATTAAGCATATGAGAAACAATTTATTGTAAGTAGATATGTTAGTAAAAAATCAAAAACCCTTTTGATCACGAATAACTTTTATCTATACTCTTCACAAGAGATCCTTGCAATGGATAATACGAAGTTTTAGAAGAAAATTCATATTTGTCTTTAGTTACGATGTTTTAATGGAGATTTGAATCAAAATCGGAAATGATATCGTATATGAATTGTGGTAAAGAAATAGAACAATATGATAACGGAATAGTGGAAAACTTAACATTTATCGTTTTATTAATACTTGTAAATAACAAGTAAAGCATTTACATAGTGACCTCTACCCAACTATGATAAATGATTCCAAGATCCAAATTCATATTAACTTGGGCACGGTGTGGCCGATGAATCCCTTATCAATATAACTCGGTGGATTAACTCTTTAATCGATTCTACTTTTAGAACTCTTGGTCGATAAAATTACATTAATATTTATCTTTAGCCCGGAACACATGCGACTACGATCACGAATACTTCCGTTGAGCTCAATCCAAATTTCGAATAAATGTGTCCATGATCCAAACCCACATTAACTTGGGCACGGTGTGGCCGATGAAACCCTCATCAACATGAATTCGGTGGATAGACATTTATCACCCACTTCCCCTACGTAACAAGGTTTGTACCCCGGTGTGGCCGAGTGCACTCCCTCACGAAATAGGTTTTCATTGTTTCTACTTTTTGGTAAGGCTAAGTCTCAATTGTTTATATTTTTAGCGAGAGGTCATGTCAATTTATTATCTATCACGTTTTAAGTGAACTAAAGCGGTGAACTACGATAATTGTAATTGACACGGTCGATAAACTCGATTTAAAATGATGATGCATGTTTTAGTTATGGCGATTTACCGATGCATGCAACACATAAATAAAATGCAAAGCATAAATTAAATCCTAGTATGGCCTTCCTAGAATAGTAAATCTAATAAACTATTACAAAATCGGAAACCAACTCCTTTGGTCCCTTGAACTTCGGTCTTGGCACGCATTTCAAGGCAACACTTTCTTTAATTGATCGCCTTCTCCAGTGGCACCGTCTTCAAGGTACTCCGGAATAAATAAATTACATAATAAATTACATAATTTCCTATTATACATTTGTAACTAAAATAAAATAAATCTATTAAATTACAAAACGGTGATACGAGATCACAATAAATTACAACCGAATCGATATTCCTATACATTTCGGGTAATACCAATTAAAACTAAGGCCATACTAAGTAAAATTACATAATTCATAAATTACATAAAATTAAAATTATGACAATCATAAATAAAATGCAGCATTATAATATGTATGAACATGCCAAATTTTATGCTAAATCGCCTTTAAGGAGCCAATATCGTATATTAATCGATTTTTACGGATTTTCGTGATAGCCTTTTATAATCACAATAATTACATAAAATTCATTTTTATGTACAAGTTAATTACCCTAACCAACATAGGACTCAAAATTAGTCTCCACTAACATATTGACAATAATTAACTTATTTCTTAATATTGTTCATAAATGGACTCAAAAATACAATATTATGTCATAAACTTCAAAATAAATCATAAAAATTTCAAATAAATTCAAAATTTGAAATTTTAAACTCATGAACATTCTGGAAAAATATCATGACACTCATAATGTTCAAAAACTTAGGTTAAAAATTTCGAAATTTATCGAGAAAAAAAAACAATGTTGCGGTTTATCGGATTTATCAATTATAACCATAAAAAATGAGAAAAATTATATTCATCAACTTTTCAATTTTAGATCTGAAATATATGATAAAATGCAACATGTGACGTTTTTCCTTAGTCATGAAGTATGTTTTAGCATTTTTACTAATTAAAGTCATTATTTATGTGATTTTTCATCAAAAATTCATCAATCATGCATAAAGAGTTCATTATAGTCAAATATTTTACACACATCCTATAAAATTGCATGTGACAACATACTAAATTTCTATGACCAGATTCGAAATATAACTCATATTAACCTATTTTTCCATTTAAATATGATTTTAACTTGAAAAATCCATATTTCGAGCATAACAACTCATTTTATTATTAAAATTTACAGGCCATCAGTAGATAATATATATGAAAACATATCCAAAAACCATTGGAAAAAACGAAGTTTAGCTATTTTTAGTCCAAAAATGACATTTTTATCATAAAAATCACATTTTAATGCCATTATTATATAAAATGAACAATAAAATCCATAAATAAACCAAAATATCCTAAATACATTTTAGGACCAGAAACTTTAACATGCAAATAAATTTCGTGATATTCCATAATAAACACAAATTTATAAGTTTTGTTTGATAATCGTATAACTCGGAAAAACAATACCGATTTGCATGCAAACAACCTAAGGCTCATGATACCGCTTGTTAGGAATTAATAATCTCATTATACAACATATTCATATATGTTACTATTTAATTTAGTCATAAAATTAATTACAAATCTTATGCATGCAAACTTAAATAAAAAGAGAAGAAATCATCAACCCTTACTATGATAATTTCGGTTTTATGGGCACCAACAAGATCTCCTTCTTGTTAGTTCTTGAGCTTTCCAATAATGGATGAACAAGATTCAAGTTTAGAATCTCTCCCAAAAGCATATACCCAAGGAAAACTCATAATAACTAATATTATTTGTACTAGAAATAATAGAAGTCTTACATAAAATTAACAAAAAATAAATTTGTATTTCTCTTGAAAATTTCGATCAAGAGGAATGATTTTGTGAAGTTTTTTTTTCCCCTAAGATTCTTCACAAGATGGAGAAATAAAATTTTCTTACACTAGAAAATTATGATTAGAGTGAATGAATAATTGTAGAGGAAAAACCTCTTGGCCTCACTAGAGAAAACCGGTTGGAGGGGGGAGATTTTTAAGCCCAATGCATGCAATAGTTGCTCTTCTCAAAAGCTATAGGGTTGCATGGCTAGTAGTTAGCTTTCATCATTGTGTTTTCCACTTAAAACAATTAACACAATTTTTCCACTAACTCCCTCCAATATTTCAATACATATCTATAAAATGGGAGGTCCATTTTATTTTGTCATTTGTCAATTGTGACAAATGTGACATGTTACTTGACATGTGAAATTGTAATGTATTTTTAACATATTAAAAATCAAAATACTCATAAAGTATGTCATATACAATATCGACTAGTAATTCGTAACTACTTGTACCAAAATGGTTTATCAAATATAAATCACAATATCTTGTATTTATAATAAATCATTCATTCAATCTCAATTCAATATCAATTGTTTCGTAAACAATAATTTTATCCAAGTAATAAAACAATTTGATTACTTAGACCGTGTCTCATTTAATCAAATTACAATAAGATACGTTAACTTTACTCACAAAATCATCCGTCAATTTTAAGCAATTTAATTAACTTGTATCGGCATATGATTAATTAAATAATCAATTAAGAGTATTTCCCTATAGGTATGACCTAAGGGGATGAACTGATCACTACCGTCGCACGACAGTAATGTCAAACTCTAGTCAGTCAATCATTATCGATATGTGTGGACCAGTTGACTGTAAAATTATTACATCCCACATGTATTCTTAAAATGAGATTTAAACATGTGATCATCATGATCGACAGTTGTGATCGCATTATTGTCGGAGGACACATATTCCAACAATCCCACAACTTAAACACGTATATTACCTGTGCAAAACCGACTCGATCGAGCAACACAACCTACTCGATCGAGTTGAGGCCACTCGATCGAGTTACCCACTTACTCGATCGAGTGCCTCGACTCCAGAACCTGACCAGAAAGCCTCACAAACCTTACTCGATCGAGCCTCAAACCTACTCGATCGAGTTGACCCTGCTCGATCGAGTCCCCCTACTTACTCGATCGAGTGCCCAAAAACAGTACACTGTCTAGAAAAGATATCCACCACACTCGATCGAGTCACACCCACTCGATCGAGTCACTCACCTACTCAATCGAGTGCCCCTCACTCGATCGAGTCATGTTAACTCGTATACTACCCGCATGCTCATCTCAACACTTTCCAACCAACTATATATATATATATATATATATATATATATATATATATATATATATATATATATATGATGTGATGTGACCATTATTTAAGCACATTTAGTCCCCTAATTGAACCTATTTTGCATAGTATTATAACATTCCAAAGCCATTTTATCCGTCAAATGCTTTCTATTTTGCTTTCCTAGTGCATTTCGTATGTTTTGTAGGAAAGAAGATAATAAGGCAGAAATTCCCGTCTTTCGTGCGTATTTGGAGGCTATTTGACGATGTTTGATGGACTAGTATGAAGAGGAAGCGAGAATTAAAAGACAAATCCTACAAGAATAAAAAGAAAGTGAAGAAAAAGGATTCTGTCAGAGAAGCCGAGCCGCTCACACGCGAGACGCCTGTCCAAGAGTGACAACCCGAGCGTCCAAGCAACAAAGACGCTCGGATTCCTCCAAATAATCCGAGCGGATTCCCATAAAGACGCCCGTGCACCACCTCATGAATCCGAGCGTCTTCCCTCCCTCGACGGACGGACCGCGACATCTTCCGCCGAGATGCTCATCCTTCCAAAAAGACTAGTGTTTCCCTGCTCTAAACTCAAAGATGTAATTACTAATTTAGCCTTAGTTAACCTAATAAAGCTCTACTATAAATACCCCACTTGTAAATAATCAAATGGGGGCTTTTATGGAGTTTTAGATTAGGTTAAGCCTCCATATTAAGAATTCTTCTTATATTAGATTAGGAGTAGATTAGAATAGACTACTCTTTAATCTTTCACAAATCTCACATTAATCTCTCCTTAATTATTGTTCAAGTTTGTTACTTTTGGGTAATTGAAGATTATTGGGTTATGATTGAAGGATTGACAACCCTTCATCAATCAATCAAGTTTCTTCTATTATTCTTTGCTTTACTATTTGGATCATCTCAAGTTTGGTATAATTCCTTTACTCTTTAATCTTTATTGTTCATTTCTTCATTCTATTATCATGTTTATACTTATTGTGATGATTGACACCATTAATGACATGTTTCCCATGACAATGAGTGAGTAGTTATTAGCTAGGATTAGCGGGTAATTAGGGGAAACCAACATGGGATTGATTCATGCTTAATCTAATATGTTCACATGATTAATTTGCTTGCTTGTTGTGATGTCAACTTTATGCACATGTTATGTTTGATGAAATGCTAAGCCTATGAATCATTGCATTTACATCCATCCCTTATCCATTCAACTTGACTTGTAAGATATGAACCAACTCTAGTCTTGTTAGACCATGCATAGAAGTTGATTAAGAGGAAAGTAAGTCGACTTGTAGGTGTTGTACAATCTAATCGATTCGGCTCCGGGACCCAACTCTTCCTAAGAACCGTAAGATATAAACCAACTCGGTTCCTTCACAACATTAATTGCTTGCTTATAATTGTAAACATGTTTGTATGATCAACACCATGAATCCCCTATGACCCCATGATATCCTAGCATTTTTTTAATCATTTGTTTACATCCTTCCTTTTATTGCTTGTTTTACTTTATTGCTTTTATTAGTCTAGAACACAACTACAAACCCAAACAAATTGTGACACTAGCATAAATTGAGATAGATAGACTTAGAACCCAAAGCACACCGTCCCATGGATCGACCTCGACTTACCACTAACTAGTTGTATGTTGAGTATTATAAATGTGTTTGATTGGATGTGACCCGACGACACCACCTATCAAAATGGCGCCATTGCCGGGGATGGTGCTATGTGATTAAGTTCCTACTTGTTTGTCTATTTTGATTTTGCTTTCACCTTGAGGAACTTGTTCCTCAAGGATTGTTCTTACCGTTTTTGTGTAGTTTCCATGCTTGTAGTTGTTTCCTTGTCTTAGCTACTACCCCAATTTTTCCAACCAAAACACTCACATCCAATATCCACAACAACCACCCACCCAATACCCACTTCATAATGAGTTTCAATTGCCACAATACAACCACTTTCACACTTACCCACAATAAGAAAATGAACCCATTCAAAATGTGATTCTCCAAATGATGGGGGATCAACAAAACTTCTTCAAACAAATGCTAGAATAAAGCCAAAAAAGGGATAATGTTCTTCAAGGCATTGTTGCCCAAGGTGAGGAATTGGAGATTCAAATCACCCAATTGAAAGAATCCCAAGCAATCACTCCCCACCAATCCTTGGACATTGAGCATGAATGCGAATTTGAAGCAGTAACTTTTGACATGAAAAGTGAAGAACGGGAAGAGCCAATCTCCTTGAGCTCTTGTGACTATGAAAATGTTGTGTTCGATGAGGAAGACATGAGGTTGAGTAAGCCAAGTACTCTTAGCCTTTGTGAGTATGAGGGTGTGTCCTTTGAAGTGAATGTTAAGACATTGGAGAAAGAGTTAAATGAAGCCCCCATCTATGATTCGTATGAAGATAGCAACAATGATGATGAGCCTAAAGGAAGGGCTCGTAATATCACCTTGCTTGAGGAGCCTATCCTTGAGACATTTGAGATACCCTATCATGAAGAAGAACGTCCTTCCCCTATTTCTCATAAAGACCACTTGACACCTATCATGGAGCCAATAATCATTGAAGAGTGATGAGTCATAATTATATACATATTTATGTCTCCCCTTAATTACTTTTGATATGGTTTTCGTGCTAGTTTATATCATTTACATGCCTTTTATGTTAGAATGTCGATACTTCCGCCTTATGATGTTTGATGCAGGAATGATGCATTTGAGGAGTAAAGGAATGAAATGGGCATCGCAGAGTGGGCATGAAAGGATACACGGAGCATGGCACGAGAATCCGTAAGAATGAAGGAAGAGAAGTTAAGAAGAAAACACGACGAAAAGAGCTTCTTATTACAAGTGCCTACTTTGAAGAGCCATATCTCGAGTTCTACAACATATTTTCAAGTGATTCCAATTGGATGTGAAAGCTTATCTTCTTAGCTTTCCAACGCCGTGAAAATTGCTTGTTTCTGACAAGTAACGAAGAAATGGCGGCCGTTTGAAGTTCAGTGCGCGAAGCAGGAAATTGGTGCCTCGATCGAGTCAACCTTGGCTCGATCGAGGAACTTCATGATCGATCGAGTCACTCTCGACTCGATCGAGGAACCAACCTAATCAACTAAATTTCGCAATGTCGAGAGTTGGGTGTTCTTGAATTTTGGTGCCTCGATCGAGTCACTCTCGACTCGATCGAGGAACCTTCCAGTTTTATAATTCCCGCAACTTTCCTTAAGTCGGTTATGTATTGCTATAAATACCAAAACTCGTACCCTAGGTTATTATGCCTTATTTTACATAGGTTTAGTAGAGCTACCTTAGAAAACTCTCTCAAATACTTAGTTTAGTTTAATTATTGTTCGGATCTATTGCCTTTAATTACGGTATTGTTCTAATATTTCTTCAATTATTATTTCAATTACTTGTTTATCTTTATTATTGTTCATCATGTTTTCCATTACTATTATTGTTATTCTTTCTATTATGCGTAGCTAATTTCCTCATCTAGGATGGAGGGGATCTAGGTTAATTAAAAGGGGAAAATTGATTAATTGCTAGGGAAATCATATAAGTTGTCGTTTGATTATTGTTCTTATTCTAGTTAATTAACTTAGGCCTGAGTTGTTAATTAGTGCAGCGAATTAATCCTTTCACCGACCGGGTTAGAATTAATATAGGTTGCGATAATCAAATAAATTGTATCTAATTATAGCGACCGCATGTTAGAATCGATCTAAAGGGCATAATAGAGTCGACCGATCTTATGACCTTAGACAGCTTGACAGATCTAGCAATTGATTAATATACCCCATATAATTGACCTAGTGAACCGGAAATCCTAGACCTTTAATATTATTATTATTTGCCCTTTAAATTACTTGCAATTAGTTGGTTAGCATACAAACAAAACAAACCCCCACAATTGGTTACTTTAAGACAGATTTAAATATAAACAAACTAGATAATCACCGCCTCCCTGTGGATTCGACCCTGACTTACCACTAGCTATTTTGTTAGTAGTAGTTTAGGTTTACTTTGATTAAGGTGATACGACTTTAGCCTTATCAAATTTGGCGCCGTTGCCGGGGAGGCAACAATTGTTCTGTTTGTTTCTGTTTATTTTTGTCTTTTGTCTCAAGGAACATCAGTTCCTTGAGACCGTTCTAATGTTTTCCATCGAGTTTCTACAGGGTGAAGATGAGAACTTCCATGATTACATGCATAGATGGAATGATTGGATTCGTTCCCACAATTACGAGTCCAAAATTCCACGGCTTACTATGTGTCTTACCATCATAAAAGGTATGAACAGACAAACCCAAGCCTATATTGACTCCATAGGTATGGGAGATTTTGGTGGTAAGAATATTGAAGATGTCCTTTCTTTCTTTGAATGGCTTGCTATTGAATGCATTAAACCCACTTTTTCATTTCAGTCATACATGGATGAGGGTGTGGGTGAGACCATAAAAACCGTTTTAAAGAATGAAAAGGATATTGTGGGAAACATAGAGGATGAGACCATATACTCAGTTGATAACCCCTTCTTTGACGAAAATCTAGAACCCCTCTATGACAATTTTACAGACAGTGAGTCACATGAGGAAGACTTGACAGACCCCTTAGATTACCCCTTTTGTGATGAGTCTTGGGATCAGGAGAGTGATGATGCGCAATTCAAAGATCTTGAGGTTAAATGGGACTCATATGACGATATGCTGACTCTTTCTTTTGATACTTCCCCTTCCGTTGTTGAATTTGATTCTAAATTTGAGTCTAGTGAGGTTCATTTTATTAAACCTGTGCAGAATGCATATTTTGATGTTTCTGATGTTGAAGATGATATTAATGAATACTCTGCACAAGGGACCCCTCCTAAGGACCCTTTAGAGGCTTTGATATGTTTTGAGACATGTACAGGTGAATCTCCCATTTGGAAAGCTGAGCTAGATTCTTTAGAGGCTGGAATATATGGGATAGAGTCTATCAACAAGGGGAACGAGAAGGTATATGTGTCAATGAATACTCCTAGCACGGTAAAGGTAATATATTCTTTTGCCACCGATTCTGACATTAGGAGTGGTAGACCTCCTGACCAAGAGGTAATTGTTGACGATAATTTCATGAGTATTAGTGGTATGGTGAGTGATAAATTACCTCGTATGAATTCTACTTTGAGTTTTGATACTCCATATTCTCTTGGTTGGACTAAAAATTTGATGCGGTTTTGTTATAATTGTCATCAGAAATTTGATATGCTGAGACGGTCTTTAACATTGACTTTTTATGCTCCTGTTATATCTTGGTGCTACTTATGCTTTTGTGTAGCACATGCGCAGATTTATGATCGACTATTAAGAGCTTTGAGATGTTTTGATTGTGCCAAATTACGGGTAATCGATATATAAAGATAGGAAGAGGACGACAACAAGTGACTCGATCGAGGGCAATGAGGCTCGATCGAGGAACTTGTATGCTCGATCGAGTGGCAAGGAGGCTCGATCGAGTCACTAAGGTTTTGGGTTTAATTCGTGGCCAGACGATGATAGGAATTGCGCGGTTGGTATTTCCCCTATTTTTGCAGCTGGTTTGTGGGAATTTCTACGCTATTACCCGGTATTCTCTTCCCTTGTACCTTCTTTAATTGTCTTATCTATTTCTTTTCCATTCTTTTTGTTAGTTGTGTCCTTTAGGTTGCTGGATTTGTGTGTGATTGCTATGTTGTAGGCGTCACAATGAGGACACTGTGACATTTAGGTTTGGGGGAGGGTCTTTTATTATGTTGTGTGCTTTTTATTTATGTTGTGTGCATTTATATAAAAAAATCCATAAAAATTAAAATTTTTATAAAACACGAAAACATGTTTTTCCTTTGTTTTAAGTTGAGTCCTGGTGAATTAAATAACAATGATGTTAAATTGCATTGTTTTTGCATTTGAATCCCATATAGTCGTCCATGTACATTGTTTTGACTCGTTAGCCATGAAAACAAAGCTCATAATTCAACTCTTTACCGTATTGACATGCCTTATATTGATTAGATTTGACACAATTACGTTGGTAAACTACTTAAATTCTGAGGTCTATAGAGCTTCCTAAGCCAGGAACATCAATAAACTGGTCTCATTGTCAATTAGGCTTGAGTGTGGTTTCTCCTTGTGGAATGTGTAATATCAAATTGCATAAGTGTGACATTGATTTCTTGATACTTTTATTGCTTTCATTTGACTAAGTACATGTGGATAGGCGGTTCTTATCATTCAAATAAGCCTTACAATTATTCTTTTGTTAGCCCGTTTGAACCCTTGTAGCTAATCTTAAATTACATCCTATGAGCTACAATCCAAGAATTTGCCTACCTTTTCGGGACAGTCGCAGTTGCTTGTTTATCATAATTATTTTGCTATTATGGTTGGGTTGGGACTTATTGTTGTCCTGTGGATATAGCAAAATACTTTTAGCGATTGTGTTGTATCCTTGTGTTGGAAAAGAAAAATATGAAGCGAGAAAAAAAAAGAAAAAAAATAGAAAAAAAAGAGAGAGAAAAATCGAAAAATAGAGAAAAAGAAAAAGAAGAAAAGAAGAAAAGAAAAGAAAAGAGATTGCTTCATTTGGTTTTGTCAAGGATCAAAAAGATGGTTGTTAGAGTCCAATGCATAATTGGAGAGTAATTTATTATCTCTCATATGTTGTAAAGTTAAGATTATTTCTCTAAGTTGGGTGTATTTATTATCAAAGATTTGGTTTTTGTTTGGTTAGCGCTGCGACTACCGTCTTAGCTCCACTTATCCATAACGTGCTTTGGCACAAACCATTTCTATCCCTTTAACCCATTTGCCACCTTTATTGCCCTTGATACATGTACTTTTGTTTAAATATGGTGATTGCATATTAGTTGCGAAAATCCTTATCACATTAGATTTCATGCATGTTTCATAAGTCGAGTGAGTGTTTCTACTTCTTTATATCTTCATATATAACTCACCCTTACATACTTATGAGTGCATGAGTGAAATCCGTGAGAATCTGACTAATTTGTCTTGCAAGATCGAAAGGTATTTGGCATTTATCTATAGTATGGTGACCTGAGACTTGAGCTACGTTTTCTATTTTCCGTACCTTTGAATTTGTTTTATTGGCACACTTTAGTCATTACTTTGTTACAAATATGGATAACTTGGGATTTGTATGTGCATTAAACATTAGCTCTGAGTCGTTTATTCGCCATTTGTATAATTGCCTTTTGTTTTGTGTGTTGCTTTGCTTGAGGACAAGAAAAGAGATGGTTTGGGGGAGTTTGATGAGTCATAATTATATACATATTTATGTCTCCCCTTAATTACTTTTGATACGGTTTTCGTGCTAGTTTATATCATTTACATGCCTTTTATGTTAGAATGTCGATACTTCTGCCTTTTGATGTTTGATGCAGGAATGATGCATTTGAGGAGCAAAGGAATGAAATGGGCATCGCGGAGTGGGCATGAAAGGATACACGGAGCATGGCACGAGAATCCGTAAGAATGAAGGAAGAAAAGTTAAGAAGAAAACACGACGAAAAGAGCTTCTTATTACAAGTGCCTACTTTGAAGAGCCATATCTCGAGTTATACAACATATTTTCAAGTGATTCCAATTGGAGGTGAAATATTATCTTCTTAGCTTTCCAACGCCGTGAAAATCGCTTGTTTCTGACAAGTAACGAAGAAATGGCGGCCGTTTGAAGTTCAGTGCGCGAAGCAGGAAATTGGTGCCTCGATCGAGTCAACCTTGGCTCGATCGAGGAACTTCATGCTCGATCGAGTCACTCTCGACTCGATCGAGGAACCAACCTAATCAACTAAATTTCGCAATGTCGAGAGTTGGGTGTTCTTGAACTTTGGTGCCTCGATCGAGTCACTCTCGACTCGATCGAGGAACCTTCCAGTTTTATAATTCCCGCAACTTTCCTTAAGTCGGTTATGTATTGCTATAAATACCAAAACTCGTACCCTAGGTTATTATGCCTTATTTTACATAGGTTTAGTAGAGCTACCTTAGAAAACTCTCTCAAATACTTAGTTTAGTTTAATTATTGTTCGGATCTATTGCCTTTAATTACGGTATTGTTCTAATCTTTCTTCAATTATTATTTCAATTACTTGTTTATCTTTATTATTGTTCATCATGTTTTCCATTACTATTATTGTTATTCTTTCTATTATGCGTAGCTAATTTCCTCATCTAGGATGGAGGGGATCTAGGTTAATTAAAAGGGGAAAATTGATTAATTGCTAGGGAAATCATATAAGTTGTCGTTTGATTATTGTTCTTATTCTAGTTAATTAACTTAGGCCTGAGTTGTTAATTAGTGCAGCGAATTAATCCTTTCACCGACCGGGTTAGAATTAATATAGGTTGCGATAATCAAATAGATTGTATCTAATTATAGCGACCGCATGTTAGAATCGATCTAAAGGGCATAATAGAGTCGACCGATCTTATGACCTTAAACAGCTTGACAGATCTAGCAATTGATTAATACACCCCATATAATTGACCTAGTGAACCGGAAATCCTAGACCTTTAATATTATTGTTATTTGCCCTTTAAATTACTTGCAATTAGTTGGTTAGCATACAAACAAAACAAACCCCCACAATTGGTTACTTTAAGACAGATTTAAATATAAACAAACTAGATAATCACCGTCTCCCTGTGGATTCGACTCTGACTTACCGCTAGCTATTTTGTTAGTTGTAGTTTAGGTTTACTTTGATTAAGGTGATACGACTTTAGCCTTATCAAAGAGGACATGGTGGACCTTCTTCAAAAGGCCAAAGCATTGTACAAAAGCTACTTGGTGAAAAAGCTCAAAGAGAAGCTTGCTCGTGAAGCTACTTGTGGAAGTTTGGCACCCACAATGACAACTTCTAAGGAACTCGATCATCAATGCCATGAAAATTCTATTTCCACCTTGGAAGGATTGAAAAATCAAAATGCTATCATCATCACCAAAATTGAAGAAGAAGTTGGTGAGTGGAAGTCTACGGATGAAAATGAACCATACTTCATGCCTAGTATTGACAAGAATCATGGGCTTGTTTATTGGAAACATTGGGAAAGCTCTAATGCCGAGGACAAAGCAAAAGAAAGAACATTTTACAAGCTTCCTTGGCCTAATTTCACGTTTAAATGGAGCAACCCATACTTATGCTTGTTTGGAGCTTGTTCACAAGCTTTTGATCTCTTATTAAGAGCCTTGAGCTCTATGGACAAGAATTTCTACAATTTGAACTAGTTTGGTGGAGTCCTATCTTAAACCACCAATTGTAAAATATTTCTTGGACCCCTTACTTTGTATAATATTGTATATTCTTACATTTGCATTTGATTTCTTGCATGAGAGTAGTGAGAGAGAGAGAGAGTCATCTTACATTTTTATTGAGCAAATTTCAGAAAAAGATAAGGAGGAATAGCAAATCGGTGAAAGGGTATGATTGTGCAAGGAAAAGAAAGAAAAAGAAGAAAAGAAGCTGAAGACGGCCGTCCCGAGGCCTGGACGCCCGTCCAGGGCCCTCGTCACATAACTGGTTGGCACTATCTCAGTATCCGGACGGATTCAGTAGAAGACGCCTGTCCTGAAAGAAGACGCTCGTATTCTCCACGGGACGCCCGTCCTAAATGTCATCTGAAACAAAATTTTGAAACTGCCAGGAAATCCGAGCGGATTTTTGAAAAGACGCCCGTTTCAACACAGAAGACGCCCGTCTTCTCCCTGCTCCCAAAATTGCTGAGCCCCTGTCTCAAAATCCGCACAGATTTGAAGGAAGACGCCCGTCTTCTACTAGCACAAGACGCCCGTCCCGCGTGAAAGACGCTCGGACTGGGGCCTTTTTCTCGAACAATCCGGCCAGGTCCCACCCTTATCCGCTCAGATTCCCCTTTCTTCTATAAAATCACCCCCTTTCTCCCTCATTTCTTCACCTTATCTAACCCTAAAACACTCATCTTCATCCTCAAAAACACTCCCCTCACATCAAAAGCCAACAAAACCCCCATTTTCTCAACTTCAAGATGATGAACCTCAAGGGCTAGGCTAAGAAGTTGGTTGAATCCACCGGAAGGAAACGCAAGGGATCATCCTCTTCAACTCCGCGAGAGGTAGTACCACCAAGGAACTTTCATCCCATAATGAGAGGAGGAATTGAACAACTTGATTACTTCCAAGAGGTGCTTTTTGAATCCGATGACCACCGCAAGAACTTTGTCAAATTGCTAGGTAAGGACTATGAACCCACTCAATTCATAGATACTAGGGTGTTGGAAGTCCTTAGGATAAGGTACCCCACAGAGATGTTCTTTGATGGCCTAGGGATTGGAAAACTTTTCCATGCCCATGAGGAGACGTACCTTAGTCTCACCCTTGAATTTTTGAGTAGCCTTCGCATTGTAACGAATACTCGAACAACTGTGGGCATGGAGTTTAGGTTGTGAAACCTAGACCATAGTCTTTCACTTGATCAATTTGCCTACATTTTCGGTCTTGAAGTGCCCACCAACTATACCGATAAACCCAATAATTTCGATGTGGACCAACTTTGGAGGGTTATTTCCGGGAGGAACTTTACCGGTCTAAAGCAATGCTATACCTTCGCCATCCAACATCCGGTGATTCGAATCACCGACGCTTTGTGGCCGGTACCATCAATGGGAGGTACGAACAAGATAGGTGTACTCTCATTGATTTAACTTTTCTTGAGTCCTATTTGAATGTTCGAGGGACGAGGCGCTATAACTTCAACACACCCCTTGAGATACTTACTAGGTTTAATGATTTTGCTCAAGGGACCACCCAACTCAAGACCTTCGTAATGGGAGGTCTAATTACTATTTTGGCCAACTACCTTTGCCCCGGGTTCAACGCCCGTGGGATCTATACTCCTCTTGAGGGGAGGACTTTGATTGATGAGCACACCGTCTTCACCCATCACCGGTGGTGTAACTACACTCAAGAAGGGAGTGTAGAATGGTACACCAAAGGATACACCTCAATCATCCTTGAGGGTTGGAAGATACCGGGCATCGACCCAAGATTGAGCCCATATTCGCCTCCACCAAGCTACCTCCTTGATATCCAAATTCTCGACAATCCCCCTCAAAGGGAAGAGCCATCCCGCCAACAACAAGTACCTCGTGGGGTACCGGCAAGGCCTACTCGCCCACCTTCCTATGTGCCTATCCCACCATACCCTACCCCATATACCCAATTTGAACCGGAAATCCCCAATACCCCGGGCATTACTGATTTGATGAAACTCATGAATAGAGTGGACCTCGGGGTACATGAAGGGAGGGTCGACAACTACTTGGCCCTTTATCCCCAATACTATAACATGGCTCAACAAGGGTATATTGACCCCAATGGTCCTAAGCCCTCTTGGGCCCAACCACAACATTTGTTCCCTAATCAGGGGGGCCAAGCTTGGAATCTCGGTGGTGGAGGGTACTCGGGCCAAGGAGGAGGGCATGATCAAGGAGAGTTTGACCAAGGAGGGTATTGGGGCCAAAAAAGAGGGTATGACCAAGCCGGGAGCTCTCACCAATATGGTTACCAAGATGAGGAGGATGACGAGTGAAAGAGGCCTACCTCACCACCTCCATATGTATGATACCCCTCTCTCCCCCTCTCTTTTGTATATACATTGCATTTAGTGTAGTTTTCGCATGCATTTGTATCATATTTCATTTGCATTAGCTAGTTCATATAGTATAGTTTGCATTGTATTATATCTCACATGATTCATGTAGATAGTTGCATATAGATTAGAATTCATGCATAGTTACTAATGGCCAAACCTATTCATTTCTACACTAGAAATAGTGTTTAAATCGGTTTGGGGAGGTTTGATCATAAGTGACCATAGTTTAAATCATGCATCATATAGTATAGTTTAGATTTCATTCATTTGTTATATATGGCATATAGAATTGCATTTAGTTAGAGCATGCATTCATTCATATCATATCATTGCATTTGTACTTTATTTCCATAAAATCAAAAATCCAAAAACATGTATTTCCTTTTTCATTCCTACTCCTACATGTACATTGAGGACAATGTCCAAAATAAAGTGGGGGATGGGAATTCATATTCCAAAAATGCATAAAAATTAAAAAATTTCGAAAAATCACAAAAATATGTCTTTTAATTTCATAAAAACAAAATCCTTAAAAATTTGAAAATTTCAAAAATCAAAAACATGTTCATTTCCTTTGTAGTGTAGTCTTATATATATTATTGTATATATTATGTTTGTCTATCCTTGTTCACATTGATTGACTACGTCACATCCGAGACATGAGGATATTGAAAACCGCATGGTATGATCTTTCCAATCTCCTTTTTCCTCTTTATGTTAATGACTATGTGGCTTTATTTTGATTGATGTGGTATAACAATGTGAACTTAGGACTTGCATTTAGTTTATATGGCATATTAGTTGGTAGAATCGCATGCATTAGGTTGTATATATGTTAGTTGCATCATGGCATGTAGGTTGCATGTTAGAAAAATTTTGTGAAACCGTCTACTTGGGAAGCTTGACAAGTGTATATAGGCCCTAGTAGATGCTTTTTCTTCTTAAGACTTTGCTTGTTAGAATACTTGTAAAACACCTTAGGATGTGTCATGCTAGTATCCTTTGACCCATGGATTAAGGCCTAGTCAAGAGTACCTTGTGGTGTGATAACTCCTTGGCTACCGTTTATTCCAAGGTGATCCTTGAAACCATGCATCCATCATCCATGTTCTACCACATTTTTGTCATCAAAGGGAATGGACACAAAAAGAAATCAATTTGAGTTCAATGAAATGAAAAGTGAAAGAAAGTTTGCAAAAATGCATCAAATGAAAAGAGGAGCAAAAATACAACTCCTAAAGCTTCAAATATAAGGCACCCTCACTACATATGGGGTGACTTTGAAAATGTTCAAAAAGAAATGCAAAAAGTGAAAAGTTGTCAAGTATTGAAATGCCAAAAATCAAAAGAAATGGCACAAGAAAGTGTTCTCAAATGTCATATGCCACAAGAAATTGGGGGGAAAAACAACAAAAAAGCAAACTCCCATATGAAACTAAAATACTATCGATCCCTTTATCCATCGTATCCATTTTTGTGCATGGTAGAGAGGGGACGACCCTTCTTCTTGTCTAGGCAAGAGGGGGAATTCCGCGATCCTCCAGTGTTTCTAACACCATAGGGATTCTAATCTTGACAAAAGCATTTAGCGATTGAGGACAAAGGTACCCTAGCTTGACACAACTTGGAGGTGATTTATTGGTATCCTTATAGGCTTAGTAGTTTGAAGAAATTGCATCTATGAAGGAGTGTGTACCCTTGAATAGCTTCCCTTGTAGATAATTTCCGCCACTTGGATGAGGAAAGTGGCTATTCTTTTGTAGATGCATCCATTACTTGTTTTGTGTGCTTTAATGCTTGGATGTATCTGTTGGGAAATGTGTCCTCAACAATAGTGCGATCACATGATTTAATATCATTATTAAATCTCATTTTAAGAATACAATTGGGAAGTAATATTGTTACTGTCAACTGGTCAACATACATCGGTAATGATTGGCTGACTAGAGTTTGACATTACTGTCGTGTGACGGTGGTGATCAGTTGACCCCCTAGGTCATACCTAAAGGGCAATACACTTAATTGATTATTTAATTAATCGTATAACGTTGCGAGTTAATTAAATTACTTAAAAAATTGACGGACGATTTTGGAAGTAAAGTTTACGTATCAAATTGAAATGTGATTAAATGAGATACGGTCTGAGTAATTAAATTGTATAATTACTCGGATGAAATAAATTGTTTAATGTAACAATTAAAATGAATGAATTATTATAAATTCAATCAGTTGAAATTTATAAATGGTAAAATATTTTGGCACAAGTAATTATGAAATTACTAAGTCGATTTTTGTATGTGACGTATTTTTATTAATACGTTGAATTTTTAATATGTTAAAAATTACATTACAAATATGTGTGACATGTGATATGTGACATATAGACAATTGACAAAATAATGTGGACTCCATATTATGTGAAAGTGCCGAAATATTGTAGGAGGATTAGGCTTAAATTGTGTTTATATTTTAAATAGAAAACATAATGATTAAAAGCTAATAGTAGCCATGCAACCCTATTTATCTTGTGAAGAACAAATTCTCCATGCATTGGCTCACCCATAAAGCCCCTCTTACACGGTTTTGGGGAAGACAATTTATCATTGTTTTTCTTTATATTTTACCAAATAATATACTAAAGCTAGTGTATTATTTTTCATTCATTATTCCATCTTCAAACATAGAGATTTTCTAGAGAAATAAAATCCTCTCTTCTTCTCTCTAAAACCGAAAACTCATAAGGGTTTTATAAAGTTTTTGGTTCAGTTTTCACTACATTAATATTATACTAGTACTTATAATATTAATTAGATTAAGTGGTAAGTCTTGGGTATTAAGCTTAGGGAGAGATCTTGCTCTTAGATCTTCATTCTTCCATTGGAATAAGCTCAAGAACTAAAGAGAAAGGTGATCTCTTTTGTGCCCAAATAACCGAAATTCAATATGTAAGGACATTATTTCTCTTCTCTTTTATTTATGTTTGCATGCATAAGATCCGTTTTAATTTATGACAAATTAATTAGACATATATGAGTATGTTAAATATGTATATAGATCTACATTTCCTTCAATCGGTATCAAGAGCCACGGTTGTTTGCATGCAAATTGGTTAAAAGTTTTTCCGAGTTATATGAATAACAAAATAAAACTTGTAAAATTTGTGTTATTGTGATATATCACGAAATAATTACATGCATGTTAATATTTCTGGTCCTAAAGTGTTTTAGGATTTTTTGGTTAATTTTTCGGATTTTTATTGTTCATATTTAATAATAATGACATTTAAATGTGATTTTATGAGTAAAAATGTCATTTTTGGTCGAAAATTAGCTATACTTCGAATTTTCACTTGGTTTTTGGATATGTTGTTACATATATATTTTTGAGATAACCTGTAAATTTTCATAATTTTTGCACTTGTTATGCTCGAAAAATGAATTTTTCATTATTAAATGCGGATTTAAGAGAAAAATAGGTTAATATGAGTTAAATTTCGAATCTGGTCATAGAAAATTAATATGTTGTCACATGCAATTTTACAAGATGTGTGTAAAATAATTGGCTATAAAGAAGTCTTTTAGCATGATTTATGAATTTTTGAAGAAAAATGGCATAAATAGTGACATTATTAGTTGAAAATTAATAAAACATAACCTATGACTAAGGAAAAACGTCTAATGTTGCATCTTATTATATTTTTCCAGATCTAAAATGAAAAGTTAATGAAAATAATTTTTCCATGTTTTTATGATTATTTTATTAAATATCGATAAACCGCAACATTGTTTTTCCGGAAAATTTCCAAATTTTTAACCTAAGATTTTGAACATTATGAGTGTCATGGAATTTTTCCAGAATGTTCATGAATTTAAATTTCAAATTTTGAATTTATTTGAAATTTTTCGATTTATTTGAAGTTTAATGGCTTATTTTTGTAATTTTTGGTCCAATTATGAACAATTTTATAAATAAAAGGTTAATTATGGTCAAATTATTAGTGAAGACTATATTTTGAGTCCTAAGAGGTTAGGGTAATTAACTTATGCATAAATATGAGTTTATGTATTTTTGTGATTATAAAATGTTGAAATCACGCAAATCCGTAAAAACCGAGTAATATACGATATTGGCTAATTAAAAGGCGATTTAGCATAAAAAAATTGAGCATGTTCATACATATTATAATGCTGCATTTTACTTTATGATTGTCATAATTTTAATTTATGTAATTTTGAATTATGTAATTTTACTTAGTATGGCCTTAGATTTTAATTGGTATTTCCCGAAATGTATGGGAATATCGATTCGGTTGTAATTTTTATTGTGATCTCGTATCACCGTTTTGTAATATTTAATAGATTTATTTTATTTTAGTTACAAATGTATAATAGGAAATTATGTAATTTATTATGAAATTTTATTCATTCCGGAGTTCCAAAAGACGGATTTCTTCAAGAATGGCGATACATAAAGACGGTGTTACCTCGAGATGCGTGCCACAACCTAAGTTCAAGGGACCAATGGAGTTGGTTTCCGAATATGTAATAGATTAATAGTTTTTCTATTTTAGGAAAGGCCATACTAGGATTTATTTATCTTTTATGCTTGCATTTTATTTATGTCACATGCATCGCTAAATCGCCATAACTAAAACATGCATCCTTATTTTATCGAGTTTATCGACCGTGTCAATTAGAATTATCGTAGTTCACCGCTTTAGTTCACTTAAAACGTGATAGATAATAAATTGACATGACCTCTCGCTAAAACAAACAATTGAGACATAGCCTTACCAAATAGTAGAAACCATGAAAACCTATTTCGCGAGGGAGTGCACTCGGCTACCCCGGGGTACAAACCTTGTTACGTAGGGGAAGTGGGTGATGAATGTTAATCCACCGAATTCATGTTGATAAGGGATGTATCGGCTACCCCGTGCCCAAGTTGATATGGGTTTGGGTAATGGACACATTTATTCGAAATTTGGATTGAACTCAACAAAAGTTATTGATAAGGGATGTATCGGCTACCCCGTGCCCTTGTTGATGTGTTTTGGGCTATAGATAAACATTAGAGTAATTTTATCGACCAAGAGTTCTAAAAGTAGAATCGATTAAAAGGTTAATCTACCGAGTTATATTAATGAAGGTTGCATCGGCTACCCCGTGCCTAAGTTGATATGAATTTGGGTCTTGGAATCATTTATTATAGTTGGGTAGAGGTCACTATATAAATGTTCATATCTTGTTAAATTTGCAAGTATGATTTAAAAAGACAAATGTTAATATTTCCTTTCCTCCATATTTGTAGTGCATTACAATGAATCCATCAAATGCTACCGCACCGATAACCATTGAGTCATATCACCATGTTCTTGACGATGTATGCTCCAACAATAATTTCGATACAACTAGAGAACTTCATTTCGGGATAGGATCGGATGGAAACCTTAATTTCATCACCACTTCTAAACCACCCACTACTACTAGACCTCGTGTGAGTCCGTCTCAGGAAGACTACCTCATACGATCTATAGGGTCTTTATCTCTGGAAGATAAGGATGCCAAAGCTAGTGGGAGCTCTAGCAATCAAGTTCTTGCTTCAAAGGGCAAGAGGTTCAAGAAGAAGGGAAAGAAAATCAAGAACTTCAAGCAAGTTAATGATGAATGCCATTATTGCTATGGCATGGGACATTGGCTAAGGAATTGCCCTATGTATTTGCGAAATATAAGGGAAGGACTCATTACTCCAAAAGGTACAATTCCTAAAGAAATTTATGTTATTGATATAAATTATACTTCCACTACGACATGGGTACTTGATACCGGTTGTGGTTCTCACCTTTGTAATCATTTACAGGGTTTAAGAGATGTGGAGAAGCTTAGCAAAGGAGATGTGGATCTTCGACTTGGAAATGGAGCTCGGGTAGCGGCCGAATCCAAAGGAACTTATGTTCTAGCTTTGCCAAATGGTTTTGAGTTGTATTTGCATAATTGTTTTTATGTTCCTACTCTCTCTAAAAACATTATTTCAATCGCCATGCTAGACATGGACGGTTTTTGTTTTGTCATTAAGAACAATCGTTGCTCTATTTCTAGGAATGATTTGGTTATTGGCCAAGCTTCTTCCATAAATGGCATTTACATTTTAGAGACCTCAAATCCGACAAATGATATTTATAACATTCAATCAAAGAAACTCAAAACAAGTGACCCAAGTGAAGCGTTCATTTGGCATTGTCGATTAGGTCACATAAACGAGAATCGCATCAAAAGATTAATTTCTACTAATGTGATTGCACCATTTGATTATCAATCATTTGGTACATGCGAATATTGCCTACTTGGCAAAATGACTCGTAATCCTTTTAGCGGTAAAGGGACGCGAGCTAGTGAGCTATTGGGACTCATACACACCGATGTATGCGGACCAATGAGTATCACCGCTCGTGGTAATTATGACTACTTTATAACCTTCACCGATGACTTGAGTAGATATGGGTATATCTACTTAATGAAACACAAGAGTGAAGCATTTGAGAAATTCAAGGAATTCCAAACCGAAGTAGAGAACCAATTGAACAAAAGGATTAAGGCACTACGATCCGATCGTGGTGGTGAATACCTTAGTCTTGAATTTGATTCACACTTGAAAGGTTGTGGCATTATATCACAACTTTCTCCACCCGGAACACCACAACTGAATGGTGTTGCCGAAAGGAGGAATCGAACCCTACTTGATATGGTTCGATCCATGATGAGTCAAACCGAGTTACCGAACTCGTTTTGGGGATTTGCAATCCAAACTGCAATTCTATCTTTAAATAATAGTCCCACTAAGGCCACCGAAAAGACTCCATTTGAGACATGGAAAGGAAGGGTTCCTAATATATCCTATATGAAGATTTGGGGATGTGATGCTTACGTCAAAACTAAGAACGACAACAAGCTAGCCCCAAGATCCGAAAAATGCATCTTTGTAGGTTATCCCTCGACCTCTCGAGGGTATTACTTCTACAAACCTCAAGATCATAAAGTGTTTGTGTCTTGCGAGGCTGTCTTCTTAGAAAGAGAATTTATTTCTAAAAGACAGAGTGGGAGAAATTTTGAACTTAATGAAGTTCAAGAGCCACAAACCGAAATAGAGACGCAAGAAGATGTTCCTTCGTCGTCTAACGCGGTTGTACCTCCTCCACTAAGAAGGACGGGCCGAGTAATTCGCCATCCCGATCGATATGTGGGACTTATCGAGGAAGATGGAACACTCGATATGTTACTTATGGAAAGTGACGAGCCCGCCACCTACAAGGCCGCAATCTCTAGTCCTAATTCCAACTTATGGCTAGAAGCCATGAAGTCCGAAATGGATTCTATGCTTGAAAACCAAGTTTGGGACTTGGTAGATTTGCCTAAAGGGGCAAGACCCTCCAATGCAAATGGATATTCAAGGTCAAAAATGGCATAGAAGGACATGACGATGTCTACAAAGCTAGGCTAGTGGCAAAAGGATTTACCCAAGTCCAAGGTCTCCATTATGATGAGACCTTCGCCCCCGTAGCCATGCTAAGATCCATACGGATTTTGTTAGCGATCGCCGCATTTCATGATTATGAAATTTGGCAAATGGATGTCAAAACCGCTTTTCTAAATGGGCATTTAGAAGAGGAGGTGTACATGATACAACCCGAAGGTTTTGTTGATTCCAAAAATCCTAACAAAGTGTGCAAGCTTAAGAGATCCATTTATGGTCTTAAGCAAGCATCTAGAAGTTGGAATCATCGATTCAATCATGTTATAAAAGAAAATGGTTTCACTCGAAATGTTGAGGAACCATGTTTATACATGAAATTCAGTGGGAGCAATGTTGTGTTCCTAATCTTGTATGTCGATGACATACTACTCATTGGAAATGATATTCCAATGTTGTCTTTCGTTAAGAAGTGGTTAGGTAACCACTTCCAAATGAAGGATTTAGGAGAGGCACAACGCATATTAGGTATCTGGATCTATAGAGATAGACCCAAGAGGATATTGGCACTAAGTCAAGAGTCTTATGTTGATAAGATTCTTCGACGATTCAAAGATGGACAAATCCAAAAGGGGTTTGGTACCTATGGTAACCGGAACGATATTGAGCAGGACTCAATGTCCCTCCGAACCCCATGATGTTGAACGCATGAAGTTGATCCCTTACGCTTCCGCTGTTGGATCAATCATGTATGCCATGATATGCACACGTCCCGATGTCTCGTATGCCTTGAGCATGACGAGTAGATATCAAGCAAATCCAGGTGAGAGTCACTGGATTGTTGTCAAGAACATCCTTAAGTACTTGAGAAGAACTAAGGACTCTATCCTTGTGTTTGGAGGAGACACCGAGTTGCGTGTTACAGGATACACGGACTCAAGTTTTCAAACAGATAGAGATGACATGAAATCACAAGCTGGTTTTGTTTTCATGCTCAATGGTGGTGCCGTAGGTGGAGAAGCTTCAAGGAAGTCAGAATCATGGATTCAACAACGGAGGCTGAGTACATTGCGATCGTAGGCTGCCAAGGAAGCTATGTGGATCAAGCAATTCACGGAAGGTCTAAAAGTAGTACCTACCGCCAATGATCCCATCACTCTCTATTGTGATAATAGTGGGACGATCTTCCAAGCTAAGGAGCCAAAGTCTAGTAATAGATCTAGACACGTACTTAGAAAATATCATGTAATAAGAGATTTCATTGAAAGAAAGGAAATTGCGATTTGTAAGGTTGGGACGGATGACAACATAGCCGATCCGCTCACCAAGCCTTTATCGCAGTCTAAGCATGATGGGCATGTTACGTCCATGGGACTTAAACGTGTACCAAATTTCTGTTAGATTTTGAAATGAAATAAAAGTGTTGGTTTTTGTTCATGTTCATAATCGCATTTGTCTTTTATCCTTCATTTATACTTTGTTACATCCAAACGGGTTGTAGAGACAATTGAACCCCGTTAAGGTGAACATGGATTAACATTGTTTTGCCCATAGTTACTTATATGAGGTGACGTCTCGAAGTGACTAGAGTGTGAGGCGATTGATGGCAAGTTCAAGTGCCATACAGCCATGTGAGATGACTAGTCGATCACATAGGCAGATTGTTAAGAACTTTTTGTCGGGCCTAATGACCGCTTATAGAGTTCTGGCAAATTTATATAGCCTGGTCGTGGCGAGAGCTACTATAGTATTCAAATGAGTCGATTCTTTTGACTAAAGACTATTCGCCTAAGATGGCACAGTTTCAGATTAACTTTGATTTGTGTTACTACGACCTTCGTAAATGGGGTCAAATGGGCATATTTTGGGTTATGATGGCTGTGGCTAGTCGAAGGGAATGAGTGCGATAGGAATTGTCCATCCCTAGTCAGGGTTATAACAATATCTCGGGGCCACTCGAGGAGTAATGAATCGGAAATGCGTGGCCACGCTCGGATGGTATCCAGGTGTGGATAAATCCGGTCAATCGCTTATTCTCCGGATCGAGGAAACCACTCTCGATATGATCACTTGCAAGTACGACCTGAAAGACACCTTGCATTGAGTGGGAGATAGTAATAGGACAAGAGAATTGGTGACGCACACTTGTCGAGGACAAGTGGGAGATTGTTGGGAAATGTGTCCTCAACAATAGTGCGATCACATGATTTAATATCATTATTAAATCTCATTTTAAGAATACAATTGGGAAGTAATATTGTTACTGTCAACTGGTCAACATACATCGGTAATGATTGGCTGACTAGAGTTTGACATTACTGTCGTGTGACGGTGGTGATCAGTTGACCCCCTAGGTCATACCTAAAGGGCAATACACTTAATTGATTATTTAATTAATCGTATAACGTTGCGAGTTAATTAAATTACTTAAAAAATTGACGGACGATTTTGGAAGTAAAGTTTACGTATCAAATTGAAATGTGATTAAATGAGATACGGTCTGAGTAATTAAATTGTATAATTACTCGGATGAAATAAATTGTTTAATGTAACAATTAAAATGAATGAATTATTATAAATTCAATCAGTTGAAATTTATAAATGGTAAAATATTTTGGCACAAGTAATTATGAAATTACTAAGTCGATTTTTGTATGTGACGTATTTTTATTAATACGTTGAATTTTTAATATGTTAAAAATTACATTACAAATATGTGTGACATGTGATATGTGACATATAGACAATTGACAAAATAATGTGGACTCCATATTATGTGAAAGTGCCGAAATATTGTAGGAGGATTAGGCTTAAATTGTGTTTATATTTTAAATAGAAAACATAATGATTAAAAGCTAATAGTAGCCATGCAACCCTATTTATCTTGTGAAGAACAAATTCTCCATGCATTGGCTCACCCATAAAGCCCCTCTTACACGGTTTTGGGGAAGACAATTTATCATTGTTTTTCTTTATATTTTACCAAATAATATACTAAAGCTAGTGTATTATTTTTCATTCATTATTCCATCTTCAAACATAGAGATTTTCTAGAGAAATAAAATCCTCTCTTCTTCTCTCTAAAACCGAAAACTCATAAGGGTTTTATAAAGTTTTTGGTTCAATTTTCACTACATTAATATTATACTAGTACTTATAATATTAATTAGATTAAGTGGTAAGTCTTGGGTATTAAGCTTAGGGAGAGATCTTGCTCTTAGATCTTCATTCTTCCATTGGAATAAGCTCAAGAACTAAAGAGAAAGGTGATCTCTTTTGTGCCCAAATAACCGAAATTCAATATGTAAGGACATTATTTCTCTTCTCTTTTATTTATGTTTGCATGCATAAGATCCGTTTTAATTTATGACAAATTAATTAGACATATATGAGTATGTTAAATATGTATATAGATCTACATTTCCTTCAGTATCGCCATTTTGGAAAGCCCCACCTTGCCTTGCAAGAAGGCATCCTACCTCATGGTTGTCTTGTTGTGAGTTGAAGGGGCGGAGTGAGACCCGCTAATTGTCTCATATCGGTTATATTAGTAGGTTAGTTTAAATAAAGGTCTAGTTTTTGTCACCTCTTTACTCGGGACGAGTAAAAGTTCGGTTTGGGGATATTTGATGTGACCATTATTTGAGCACATTTAGTCCCCTAATTGAACCTATTTTGCATACTATTATAACATTCCATAGCCATTTTATCTGTCAAATGCTTTCTATTTTGCTTTCCTAGTGCATTTCGTATGTTTTGTAGGAAAGAAGATAATAAGGCGGAAATTCCCGTCTTTCGTGCGTATTTGGAGGCTATTTGACGATGTTTGATGGACTAGTATGAAGAGGAAGCGAGAACTAAAAACCAATCATATAAGAATAAAAAGAAAGTGAAGAAAAATGATTCTGTCACAGAAGCCGAGTGGCTCACACGCGAGATGCCCGTCCAAGAGTGACAACCCGAGCGTCCAAGCAACAAAGACGCCCGGATTCCTCCAAATAATCCGAGCGGATTCCCATGAAGACGCTCGTGCACCACCTCATGAATCAGAGCGTCTTCCCACCCTCGACGAACAGACCGCGACATCTTCCGCCGAGATGCTCATCCTTCCAAAAAGACTAGCGTTTCCCTGCTCTAAACTCAAAGATGTAATTACTAATTTAGCCTTAGTTAACCTAATGAAGCTCTACTATAAATACCCCACTTGTAAATAATCAAATGGGGGCTTTTATAGAGTTTTAGATTAGGTTAAGCCTCCATATTAAGAATCCTTCTTATATTAGATTAGGAGTAGATTAGAATAGACTACTCTTTAATCTTTCACAAATCTCACATTAATCTCTCCTTAATTATTGTTCAAGTTTGTTACTTTTGGGTAATTGAAGATTATTGGGTTATGATTGAAGGATTGACAACCCTTCATCAATCAATCAAGTTTCTTCTATTATTCTTTGCTTTACTATTTGGATCATCTCAAGTTTGGTATAATTCCTTTACTCTTTAATCTTTATTGTTCATTTCTTCATTCTATTATCATGTTTATACTTGTTGTGATGATTGACACCATTAATGACATGTTTCCCATGACAATGAATAAGTAGTTATTAGCTAGGATTAGCGGGTAATTAGGGGAAACCAACATGGGATTGATTCATGCTTAATCTAATATGTTCACATGATTAAAGCTTGTTGTGATGTCAACTTTATGCACATGTTATGTTTGATGAAATGCTAAGCATATGAATCCTTGCCTTTACAACCATCCCTTATCCATTCAACTTGACTTGTAAGATATAAACCAACTCGAGTCTTGTTAGACCATGCATAGAAGTTGATTAGGAGGAAAGTAAGTCGACTTGTAGGTGTTGTACAATCTAATCGATTCGGCTCCGGGACCCAACTCTTCCTAAGAACCGTAAGATATAAACCAACTCGGTTCCTCCACAACATTAATTGCTTGCTTATAATTGTAAACATGTTTGTATGATCAACACCATGAATCCCCTATGACCCCATGATATCCTAGCATTTTTTTAATCATTTGTTTACATCCTTCCTTTTATTGCTTGTTTTACTTTATTGCTTTTATTAGTCTAGAACACAACTACAAACCCAAACAAATTGTGACACTAGCATAAATTAAGATAGATAGACTTAGAACCCAAAGTACACCGTCCCATGGATCGACCTCGACTTACCACTAACTAGTTGTATGTTGAGTATTATAAATGTGTTTGATTGGATGTGACCCGTCACAGCAGCTAATCAGTAATGTTCCTCTACGAATCCTCCTCTTATAACACATATTCATTTAATTATCACCTAATCAACATAATACACCCAAAACCCGCAAACTTACCCAATTAGGGCTTTAGCAAACTCAACGAAACATTATAAAAATTATACAAGAAGCTTAACTATGACACGACGAACTCAACGACGTAAAGACAAGACAATCCGACGATCCTAGCCCTTGGGATTTGCTAATAACGCGATGAAAGAGAACTACGTAACTTATTTTTCTTTTGAAAGGTTTTAGAAAGGTGAAAAAGTGATTAGGAAAGATGACGGAATCCTTTTATACTAATCACGCATTATTAACAAAACCCGGCTAAAATAACCCGTAATACCGACTTACTCAATCGAGTAAGTGACTTACTCGATCGAGTGCCCCTTACTCGATTGAGTGTCATACATACTCGATCGAGTACCCAACAGGCAGACTATTGTTTTGCGTAAAAACACACTTACTCGACAGAGTAAGCCCCACTCGATAGAGTACCCATAGACATATAAAACCATAGTATTACAGTAGGAATGAGGACATATAGAGGTATTGATAGGCATAGATCAGCTGCCTTCTTTGGACATTCTTCGCCATCGTTGCTGTAGTGAAATGCTTTATTGAGGCTTGATAACTCGGATAATCGATCTAAGACTTTTGTCATTGTCTTGACCGAGCACTAGCTTGACTTGATTGAGACTCAAAGTGTAAAAGGGTGGAATAAAGGAAGGGTGGCGTCTCGAAAGAGAAGCCCCTAGGATGTCGACATGACTCGAGAACTTGATAAAAGGAAAACTAGGCGACGAAAAGAAGCCCTCAGTAAAGAGGTAGAAATGGATGGTTGTGGTTGTTGTGAAATCGGAAGGGATGATAATTGAGGTTGATATTTGGGGTGGTTGTGTCCTTAATAGAGGACTGCCTACATATTCACGTGAAGTGAAATCAAAACAGATCGTAGTTATGAGCTGGCTTTGAGAATTAAGGTCGAAAGTTGATAGTTAGGATGGTTGTGTCCTTGTTAGAGGACTGCCTGCGTATTCACGTGTAGTGAAATCAAACCAGATCGTAGTTCTGAGTGTGCCCCTAAGCTATGTTGTTAAGGCCTTAAAGTGCATGGGTCACGAGGGTAATTTCCTTTGGTGACTCCAAGAATCGATTTGAGAAAATTCCTTCCTTGATCATAAATCAAAGAGGCATAGTAGGTTTGTAAAATTTTTCCATTTCATGTGAGCACACTCAAAAAGTGAACCCTAAGGATGAATATAGCCACGTTCCGTCCGGGTAGCAAAGTATTCAAAGACTCCATGTGTTAGGTCAAGGTGAAAATGGCTTGGATATTTTGGAATGTGGAGCTTGTAAATAAGAGGCTTTGAATCAGTAAATATCTAGAGCTTGATTTTGTAGAGCTAAGGCTTGATGGTGTTATGGCTTGTAATATTACTTGGAAATGGGGTCTCTGGATTGATGCAGCCTAAGCACAAAATTGGGTAGGTTAATTGACGTGGGTTCAAACTTCCATGTCTTGAACTTAAAGGATAGGGATATATTTGACGAGCTTGAGAGGATTCTTAAAATTTCTAACGGTCTCGAAAAAGACTTAGGGAGTGTGATAGGCTAAGTGTGGTGCTAGCTGACCATTGTGCATCTTCGGTTCAGGTTCGGTCGTTGACTTTTGGCATTTGATATTTGACTTCTCTTTCGGCGTTTGATTTCAGGCTTGTTCTTGATTCAGACTTTAGCATTTGAATTCGGGCTTGTTCTTGACTTCGGCATTTGATTTTAGTCTTGTTCTTGACTTCAGCATTGGACTTAGGCTTGTTCTTGACTTAAGCATTGCACTTAGACTTGTTCTTGACTTAAGCATTAGACTCAAATTATTTGTCTTGCATGTTTCGGGCTTTATCATTTGACTTATTGAAAAATAACCTCGACATTGGATATTGACATCGGTTTTGCTTGACTGAGCCTTCCTTCTCTTGGCTCCTTTGTCTTGGTTTGTCATTCGGGTCAGACTAGCACCTTTTATGTGAAACGGGTTGGTCTTTGGTATGCGGGTTGCTTATTGTGGGGAATGGCCTTGCCTTTCGTCATGGATCATTAACAAGGAGACGGTTTAGATTCGCCCTAGAATTTCTTTGATAAAGCTCGTCCTAAACCGGGTTATAGCGAGGTTTCTATTTCCAAACATGGAATAGAAAAGGAAAGAACATGGAGTTTCGGGTCCTTCACAACTCGGAATGGAACATCCTTTAAGTGTACTCACATTGACTCGGCATGTTTGGTTATTTGTTTTAAAATGTCTCAAATCAATTCTTGTTGTGAAAGGAAACGGGAAGAGAAGTAAAATAGAATGATAGGTAGATTAAAAATTGTACTTTTTATTGAAATGAAGAATAAATTTAACATAGACTCGAGAAAACGTGACTTGTGGTTGTCACTAGGATGTAAATGAAACAAAGAAAGACACTAGAATAAATTATGGGATAGAAAGCCTAGGACTCGGACTCGGACTCGGACTCGGACCCTGACTCGATCTTAGATCCAGACTCATAACCATCGGCCCATGCTTGAGCATTTTTTCTTCCGACAACTGGCTTCGACATTCAGCTTTTAGCATTCATCCATTTGAGCACATGGCCCTCATTGTTTGGGATGATGGGTGGAGAACAATCAAGAAGGGTTTTCTGACTAGTGGTGTATCCATGACGATTGCCTATGCTATCTTGTGGGTTAAAGGTTGAGAGGGACAGTTTCTCGCTATCAATCATGTCCTTGAGCGATAAGGCATTGATGAGTCACTTTTGTATACACTTTTATGCCTCCCCTTTGTATAATTTGAGACGATTTTCGTGCTATTTTATGGCATTTACATGCTTATTAAGTTAGAATCTAGTTACTACCGCGTTTTGGTGTTTAAATGCAGATATCATGCACTTGTGGAGCGAATGAGCACCGCGGAGCTGGCATATAGGACACACGCTGCATGGCACGGATTTCTAGGAAGATAAAGACAAGATTTGACATGGACTTGTTTGAAGAACCGAGGACCGGATGCCAAACTCGACCGAGTTTCACTAAACTCGATCGAGTTTCTACCTGAACCGGCTGACGTGTCTTTTATTTCCGGATATTCTATTTTACCTAATTTCTATAATATGTACTCAGACGAATTATTTTAGGTTACGTTTTTCATACGAGAGAAACTCTTAGAAGAACTTTTTAGCATTAAGAAAACTTTCTTAGCATTCAGATCTAGAATTCTTTGCGTCCGAATTTACGGTACTTTGTTTATCTTTATTTACTATCAATCAATTTAGTTTTCTGTTCAATTATTAGTATCTACTATTTTCTTTGTTGTTTTCAATCATGTTTTCTATAATTATTATTGTTGTTGTTTTAATTAGTATGCGTAGCTAAATCCTTCATCTAGGGAGAAGGGGGATCTAGGTTGACTAAAAGGGGAATAATGAACTAATTAGTAGTAAGACCGCTTAAGTTATCGTTTGATTATTGTCTTCTTCTAATTATTTGATTTAGGCCTGAATCTCTAATTAGTATAGCGAATTGATATTTCACCGACTGGGTTATATTCAATAAAGGCTACGATAATCGATATAGGTAAAGGTTAATTATAGCGATCGCATGTTAATCTGAATCTAAAGGGCATAATTGAATCGATAGATCTTGTGACCTTAGATAACTTGGTTGACCTTCTAATTCACTAAATTGCATCCCCGGATAATCAACTCAGCGAACCCGATTCCCTAGACTTTTAATCTCTATTGTTTACAACTTTATTTATTTGCTCAATTAGTCACTTAGATACAAACAATCAAAATCTCCAAGAAACTGTTAATTTTCAGACGGACTTAATTAGTAAGCAAACTAGACTATACAGCCTCCCTGTGGATTCGATACCTTTTCTTGCCACTAGCTATTGTTAGTAGTATCATAGGTTTTACTTTGATTTAGGGAAGACGACTTTGCCTTTATCAAATTTGGCGCCGTTGCCGGGGAGGCAACAATTTCCTGTTTGTTTTATTATTTAGTTTGTCTTTTGTCTCAGGGAACCCAGTTCCTTGAGACCGTTCTTACACTTCTCTTGTTAGTTCCGTTTATGCCCAGGTCTAATAGGTCCGAGATTATTCCTTTTGATCCTGAGCCTGAGAAGACTTTTCGCTACAGACGGAAATTTAATCAAGAAGTGGGTCAAGTAGAAGACTTGAGTATACTTGACGTCGAAACGGCGAGGTCCACAGAGTCAGCCAGTCGGTCTTACGAAGAGGAGGAGGAAGAAATTCCTATTCCTGAAATTCCAGTCACAAACGATATTCCCGAAACTATCATCATGTCTACTCTAGCCAGTCACTCTGAGCCAACCTTGGCTTCTATTCCACAAGGATTCAAGCTGCCCACTACTGCCAATGGAACATTCGAGATTCGGCCATCTTACATCAATTTGGTGGAACGAAACATGTTTGGAGGGACAGCTGCTGAGGACCCTGCGACGCATATGGAAAAATTTGTCACTTACTGCTGTTCTATTCCCTTAACAGCTGGAGTGACACAAGATCAAGTTAAGCAGGTGCTCTTTCCTTTCTCTCTGAAAGATGGAGCTGCTGAGTGGTTGAGGGATATGGATATGGATACTGAAGGAGTTACAGACTGGAATTCCTTGGCTCTTGCTTTCTACAAGAGGTACTTCCCACCTCAGAAGACTAATGCTTTGAGGAATCAAATTACTAGTTTCAAGCAAGCAGCTACTGAATATTTGAATGAAGCTTGGACTCGCTTCAAGCGTTTAGTTCGATCAGTTCCCCATCATGGTTTCCCAAAGTGGTTCCTTTGCAACCAGTTTTATAACGGGTTGTTTGACGATCATCGTGCCCTTTTGGATTCATCTGCTAATGGGAGGTTTCAAGATAACACACTTGATGGTGACGCGTGGAAGTTGATTGATCAGATTGCTACCCATACCGCGAGTTATGGAAATCCTAGGGGAAGCACGCGCGGTACTGGAGTTGATAGTGCTTTGGCGGCACAGCTAGAGACTATTTCTGCCCAGATTGCTGAGATAAAGACTACCCAATCATTGGGTAGTACGGAGAGAGTTCATGCTATGAGTCAGCAAGTAGCGGAGTCTTGTGCTAGATGTGGTTTAGACGGTCATGGTGCAGCTGATTGTATGAGCACGATTGAGCAAGTCAATGCCTTCCAATCTTATAAGCAAGGTAATCCTTTATCTAATTTCTATAATGAAAGGACTAGAGAGCATCCGAACCTCCAGTGGTCAAGCCAGAATGTGCAGAACCCGCAACCACAACAACAAAATCCAACATATACTATTCCTCAAAACCGTGGGAATCCAAGGCCAAATCAAGGAGGAAATCAGTTCAATCAAGGGGGTAATCAATTCAATAATCAACGTCAACAACAGTTTCAGCCATTGCAACCTCCTCCCCTAGCTCCTAATAATGATATGGCTGAGTTGAAAGCTCTGTTGCAACAAAGTTTACAGAATCAGCAGAAGCAAGCATCTCAAATTAACGAGCTCATAGCACACAACAAGATTCTAGATACCCAAGTTGCTCAGATGGCTACCCAAAATCACTCTAAACAGCCCGGTACCCTTCCTCCACAAGGGAAGCAAGCTCATGAGCATGCAAATATAATTCATTTGAGGAGTGGCACTACCTATGAAGGTCCGAAAATGCTCGTTGAGGAAGAAAAGCATCCATTTATGCATCCTAAGGGATTGGGGAATTTGGAACTGAGCGACGATGAGAAAGATGCCAGTGATGATACAGCACTTCCTACGAAAAAGAAAGACGAGGCAGAAGCTAATTTATCTAAAACTCGACAGAGTTCCAAAAAACTCGATCGAGTTTTGTCACAAATTGTCACTGATGCTACTGGAAGTGCCGTGGGTCATGATACTGGAGTTTCATATGAAACTCGACCGAGTTTACAAAAACTCGATCGAGTTTTGTCTCCTGTAGCTCCTGATGTGCCTGTTTCGTCAAGTTCTGCAAAGGAAGCCGTGCCAATTACTATTCCACTACCTTTTCCGCATCGACAACAGAAGTCAAAACTTGATACGCAACTGAAGCGATTCATGGAAGTAGTGAAGAACCTGCAAGTGAGTGTTCCATTTACTGATTTGATCACTCAAGTGCCGGCTTATGCGAAGTTTTTGAAAGACATATTAACCAGAAAGAGATCCTTTGATGAAGTAGAGACGGTTGCATTCACTTAGAAGTGCACAGCTGCGATGCACGCTACCATTCCACCAAAGCTAAAGGATCCAGGGAGTTTTTCTATCCCTTGTCATATAGGTCATTTAGCTATTAGTAAAGCTCTTTGTGATTCTGGAGCTAGTGTCAATGTTATGCCGTATTCAATATGTAAAAAGCTTAATATGGGTCAACTTAATATCACTAATATGACTCTACAGATGGCTGACCGTTCTCTACAACGCCCTCTAGGTGTTTTAGAAGACGTGCCAGTTAGAATAGGGAAATATTTCATTCCAGTTGACTTCGTTATTCTTGATATGGCTGAAGATGTCCACATCCCCAACATTCTCGGCAGACCATTCCTTCATACCGCAGGGGCCATTATAGATCTGGGGAGAGGCCGACTGACATTAGCTTTAGGAGATGATAGGATCACTTTTGATTTAGAAAAATCATTAAAACAACCCATGATTGAGGAAACTTGTAATAGAATTGATATTATTGATTTGACTGTTGATGACTCTCTTTCTTTAAACTTGGATAGAGATCCTCTGGAGATTGCCCTGCTGACTGATCCAGCTATTGAGAGGAGCTCATGGAGTCCAGAAGTTTTCGCAATAGAGAAGTTGCTGACTTGAGAGGAATGCAAAGAAAATAAGGTTTTGAGCTTAGGTAGCCCCTCAAAGGCTGCCAAGGTACAGAAACCTGAACTTAAACCCCTTCCCTCTCATCTTAAGTATGTATTTCTGGACACTTGTGAGATGAATCCTGTAATTGTCAATGCTAGCCTAACAGAAAACCAACTCTCTGCTTTGTTGGTTGTTTTGAGAACTCATAAGAAAGCTATTGGGTATAGCATTGACGATTTACAGGGTATTAGTCCTGATTTTTGTATGCACCGTATTTATTTAGAAGAAGGTCAAAGGCCTAGTGCGCAAGGTCAGAGACGGCTAAATCCTCCTATGCAGGAGGTGGTAAGGAAAGAGGTACAGAAATTACTTGATACTGGCATTATATATTCTATATCTGATTCAAAATGGGTTAGTCCAGTCCAGGTTGTACCTAAGAAGGGAGGTACTACAGTAGTTGCTAATGATAAAAATGAATTAATCGCTACTAGACTTGTGACGGGATGGAGGATGTGTATAGATTACAGGAAGCTGAATTCAGCCACTAGAAAAGACCATTTTCCCTTACCTTATATTGATCAGATGTTAGAAAGACTTGCGTGTCATAGTTATTTCTGTTATCTAGATGGCTACTCCGGTTTCTTTCAGATACCCATACACCCTGATGATCAGAAAAAGACCACATTCACATGTCCATATGGTGTATTTGCTTATAGGAGGATGCCTTTCGGCTTATGTAATGCCCCGGCTACTTTTCAACGTTGTATGATGGCCATATTTTCTGATTACATAGAGTCTATCATGGAAGTCTTTATGGATGATTTCAGTGTTTATGGTACTGATTTTGATGTTTGCTTGAGAAACTTGTCTAAGGTTTTGCAGCGCTGTGAGGAGGCTCATCTTGTACTGAACTGGGAGAAGTGCCACTTTATGGTGACTGAAGGAGTGGTACTGGGTCACTTGGTGTCCGGACGTGGTATTGAGGTAGATAAGGCTAAGGTTGAGGTAATAGAAAAACTTCCGTACCCGGTTAATGTTAAAAGTGTGCGTAGTTTTCTTGGTCATGCAAGATTTTATCGCCGCTTTATTAAAGATTTTTCTAAAATTGCTCAACCTTTAACGAGGCTCCTTCATAAGGATGCCCCGTTTGTGTTTACTGATGAGTGTGTTAAGTCTTTTGATAGGATTAAACAAGCTCTTATTTCAGCTCCTATTATCTAGTCTCCTGATTGGGATCTACCGTTTGAAGTTATGTGCGACGCCAGTGATTATGCCCTTGGAGCTGTTTTGGGGCAGCGGAAAGATAAAGTGCTTAATGCTATTTACTATGCTAGTAAGACACTTGACGATGCACAGATCAATTATGCTACTACAGAAAAAGAGTTGCTTGCAGTTGTCTATGCTTTAGACAAATTCAGAGCCTATCTTGTGGGCTCTAAGGTGACTGTGTATACTGATCATTCCGCTTTGAAGCATTTGCTAGTCAAGAAGGAGGCTAAACCGAGGCTTATTCGTTGGATTCTATTGCTGCAAGAATTCGACTTGTCAATTAGGGATAAGTCTGGCGCCGAGAATGTTGTTGCTGACCATTTATCTCGGCTGAGATTTGACGGAGGAGATGTGATTGATGACTCCTTTCCAGATGACCATCTATTGGCTATTACCGCAAATACTCCATGGTTTGCTGATTTTGCCAACTACTTAGTGGGAGGTATTCTTCCTCCTGACTTGTCGTATCAACAGAAGAAGAAATTTGTGCATGATGTGAAGCGGTATTTTTGGGATGACCCGTATCTGTTTCGTGAATGTGCTGATGGTATTTATAGACGGTGTATCCCGGAGAGTGAGGTATATGCTATTTTATCTCATTATCATTCTTCTTCTTACGGTGGTCATCACGGTCCGTCTAGGACCTTTGCTAAAGTAATGCAGTCGGGGTTCTTTTGGCCAACTATTCTGAAGGATGCTACTACTTTCGTCCGTTCTTGTGATGCATGTCAAAGGACGGGTAATATTACGCAGAAGCATGAAATGCCTCAAACTGGGATCTTGGAAGTTGAGATTTTTGATGTTTGGGGTATAGACTATCAAGGGCCATTCCCGTCATCTTATGGGAATCAATATATCTTGGTAGCCGTGGATTATGTATCCAAATGGGTGGAAGCTGTTGCCACCCCTACTTGTGATGCTAAAGCAGTTGTAAAACTGTTTCAGAAGATTATATTCCCTCGGTTTGGAGTCCCTCGTGCTGTGATTAGTGATAGAGGGAAGCATTTTAATGAACGTCATCTGAATTCTTTGTTGAAGAAATTTGGCGTTACACACCGTAGAGGATTGGGTTATCATCCCCAAACAAGTGGGCAAGTAGAGGTTTCTAATCGAGAGCTGAAATCTATTTTGGAGAAAGTAGTTAGCAAGAATAGAAAGGATTGGAGTCGTAAGCTTGACGATACTCTGTGGGCTTACCGAACTGCATTTAAAACTCCAATTGGTACATCTCCTTACCGTCTGGTTTACGGGAAGTCGTGTCACCTTCCAGTAGAACTTGAGTACCGAGCTATGTGGGCCATTAAAGAGCTGAATATGGATCCCTCACTGGCGGGTGAGAAAAGATTGATGCAGTTGAATCAGCTGGATGAGTTTCGACTGCATGCTTATGATAGTGCTCGAGTTTACAAAGAACGAACCAAGAAGTGGCATGACAAGCACATTTTGCAGCGGGAATTCCATGTTGGAGACAAGGTATTGTTATTTAACTCTCGTTTACGATTGTTTCCAGGTAAGCTCCGTTCTAGGTGGTCAGGACCGTTTCGTTGTTCTTTGAAGTAAACAAATTTGGGTCTTCTGTTATACCGAAAACCGACAAAGGAGAGACTTTTAAAGTGAATGGGCAAAGATTGAAGATCTATTATGATGGTGCATTCGTTGGAGTGATAGAGGCTGTCGACCTCTTCACTATTGATTCCTCTCGCTGATGAGGTAATCCGGTCGTGCGGGACCGCTTAAACCAGCGCTACCGGGAGGCAGCCCGGATTTTATTGTATAATTTTTGTAATTTTGGATTTTAGTTGTATTTTAGTTAAGTATTTAATTGACTTAGAGTGAAGTGAGGGAGAGAATTTCATGTTTTTGGCTGTTAAGTGCTTTTGCAGATTAGTTGAGAAATTTGACGTAAGGAGACGTTGGGCACTTGGAAGACGTCATATTCCAAAATTCGATCTAGTTTTAGTCAAACTCGATCGAATTTCAAATGGGAAATTAAAAAGAGTTTACGCCGTAGCAAAAGAAGTTCGTCAAAATAAAACTCGACCGAGTTTTTATAAACTCGATCGAGTTTCGTGCTGAACCGGGTTCCGCGTTTCCGTTCAAAGCTTCTAACGCGACAGCCATCTTCTTCTTCTACTTGCTATTTCGTCTTCCCTAAACTTCTTATCTCTCTAAATCTCTCTACTCCTTCACTCTAATTGCTTCAAATCATCATTTACCTTGTGTTTAATTGTTCGAAAGTTGATTGCTTGCTAATTTATTCTCTCCTTTATCTTCAACTTTGCTAATACTCTTGCATCTTGAGGTAAATTGTTATTTTTCAGATTTGTTGTAGATGCTTATTCATGGTGTTTCTTGCTTCCTAATTGTTCTAAGTTCATTCTAATTGCTATTCCCTTGCTTATTTTACCCTTTATTGTTGAATTTAAGCCCAAAAACTGAAAATTTCAGAATTAGGGTTCTTATTTTCGGGATTTATTTAAGCATTAAATTGGGGGATTTGTGGGTTTATTTGCTGGAAATCTTCAATGTGAATGTTATAATTGCAAATTCCCTAGCTTGAGCATGGTTTATGTGCGATTTTTCGACTAAAAATCGAATTTTCAGACGGTCTCCTGCTGAAAAACGAGACCCATATTTTGCTATTAAATTGGATTGTGATTGCTTTTCCCTGAAATTGTAGGTATGACAAACCCCGAATCCAGCAATCGGAGACTTAGACAGAGGCAAGCACCCCCTTCCCCACCAATTGCAGTTGATGAGGAAGCTGAATCTATGGAAGAAGAAGAGGAGGATGATGATGAGATTGAGTATCCATTTATTGAATTCCGGGATGCAACACAGCGGCTCAAGTTTCTTCGTTTAGCACAGCGCCCAATGAAACCCACTCGGTGCGTTGACCGTTCTATTTTACGCACCTTGAGAATTGAAACTGCCATGGAAGATTTATTCAATGAAATTGGGTTAGTTGGGTTATTTAACCTTTGTGAGCTTTCCTATCGTCCCCTGACTTTGGAATTTCCGAGTTCTTTTTATTATGATTCATTGGGATGTAGAGTTCGTTTTCGGTTGCTTAACCAAGATTTTGAGTTATCTTGTGATGAACTAGCTCAACACTTAGGCTGTGACCCTCATGAAGAGGGCAATATAATTGAGATTCCTGATGATGTTTATCCTGCTCGATTCCTTCCCCTCCTTACGGGGCATACCGATGTGGATACTAGTGCTATGCCTTTGAGTGATGTTCAACATGTGTGTTTGAAGCTGTTTTTGAGAATGTTGGGTCACTTGTTATTTGCTCGGAAGGATATGAGCAAATTACAGTCTATAGAGGTTCTCCTTTGTGCTAGTTATTTAAACCCTTATCAGGAAGCACCCTTTGTCTTTAGCCCTCTTGCTGTTATTTGTGATGCTCTGAAACGCATGACCAAAAGCCGTGCTGTTTTGGAATGTGGGGCTCTTGTTACGCGTTTGGCCCGGAGGCTTGCTGGTTTTAATGGGCGGGCGCCCTATGAACCTATGACTGAGATGCATCCTCCTCTCTTTGATGAGGACTATTTGAGATACGGTGTTCAGTTTATGACAGTGTTGCATGGCAATGAGTATTACTGGCGAGTTAGGAGTGAACTTTATCTGCGGCTCCCTTCTGATGACTTGCCTCCTCTTATTCCTTTGGATGAAGTCCCGTTTTCTGCTCGTTCGCCTGCTCTCACTTATTTGCTTCCTGATGATATCTTGGCTCCTTTACCTACTGCTGCTGTTGCTGGTACTGCTAGTGGCATACGACGCCACCGCCGCCGTGATCCCATGCTTGTTCCCCCTGCTGTTTTTCCTCCGCCTCCTAGTTCTTCTTTATATCCCGGCTACTCTTTTGATGCTGATACAGCCCGGGATGTACGAGTCCATGAGGGTATTACTTCTGCTCTGGTTACTAGGCGTTTATGGGAGAATATGGAGGTTATGAGCCTCAATTCAGCACAGCCACCTTATTCTGGGGCACAGCCCCCTTATTATACCACACCTGGTGATGATAGTAGAGTGTTCCATCTCTACGGTACTACCCGTGCTGCCTTTGAAGCTAGTCCTTACAGCACAGAGTTTGGTGCTTTGGCACGACCTTTCTACACACCTATTAGGCCAGATTTGCCGGTAGACGGTTTTGGAGGGCCCACTGGTGCTCCCTTTGTTGGTGTGCCTACTACTGGACGTGGCCGTGGCCGTGGTCGTGGTCGTGGCCGTGGCCGTGGTCGTAGCCGTGGTGGATATGGAGGTGCTGGACCTTCCTATTCTAGAGGTGATGGTGATGATGAAGCCATTCAGTAGTGACAGCTGGTTCCTACTTCTCCCTTTTCTGCAGCTGGTTTGGGGAAGCTCTTATACATACAGCTGGTACTATCTTTCCTTGTACTTTCTTCTATTGTACTTAGTTAGCTGCTTTTCTCCTTTCTTTATTTGTTAGTAGTGTCCTTTAGGCTGCTGTTGTTGTTGGATTTATGTGATTGCTCTGCTGTTAGCGTCACACTGAGGACACTGTGACATTTAGGTTTGGGGAAGGGTATTTATTTACGTTGTGTGCCTTTTATTAAAAAAAAAATTTAAAATTTAGAAAATTTCAAAAAAAAAATATGTTTCTTTTGTTATTTCTTTGTGTGTTTTAGGTAGATTTTTGGTAAATTGGATCACTATGATGATAATTTGCATTGCTTCTGCATTTGAATCCCAGCTAAGCTTTCCATGTACTTTGTTTTGACCCGTTAGATTAAGGAAATAAAGCTCAATGAACAAGTTTGACCGTATTTGCCATGCCTCTTACTTAGTAGATTTGACAAAATTAGTTGGTAAACCACTTAATTTCTGAGGTCTTTAGAGCTTCCTAGGCCAGGAACATTTATAAACTGGTCTCCTTGATAATTAGGCTTGAGTGTGGTTCTCCTTGTGGAATATGTAATATCAAACTGCATAAATGTGAAACTAGTTTCTTGATGCTTTTACAATTTCATTGACTAAGTACATGTGATAGGTAATTCTACCCGTTCATATAAGCCTTACATTACCCTATGTTTAGCCTTTTTGAACCCTTGTAGCCTGTTTTTATGCCTTATCTTTAGCTACAATCCTAGAATTTGCCTACCCTTCGGGACAGTCGCAGTTGTTTTTATCATGCCTATGTTAGCTATTATGGTTGGGTTGGGACATGATGTCTTTGTGGGTATAGCTACTATTTTTGTTGCAATTGTGTTAGTCTCTTATGTCGATAAAGAAAGGTTATGAAGCAAAGAAAAAAAATGAAATGAAAAAAAGAAAGAAGAAGAAGAAAAAATGAAAAAAAAAAAAGAGAGAAACGAGAAAAAAAAGAGAAGAGAAAAAATTGAAAGAATTGCTTCATCATATTTGTTAAGAGACTATATGGGTTTTACTAGAGTCTAATGCATATTTGGGGAGTGGCTCATTGCCTCCCATATGTTGTCGAAGTTGAAATTATTTCTCTAGTTGGGATTGTTTATGTTTCTATATGTATTGTTAGAATTGGTCTTGGTTATTGTAGCTGCGACTACCGTCTTAGCCTCACATGTCCATAACGTGCTTCGGCACAAGCCTTTTCTACCTAGCCCATTTACCACCCTTGCTGTCCTAGATACATGTACTTTTGTCTATATATCAATGCGTTTTAGTTGGGGAAATTTTTATCACATTCGATTGCATGCATGTTTCATAAGTTGAGTGAGTGTACTATTTCTTTCTATCTCACATAAACTCACCTTTACATATAGTTATGAGTGCATGAGTGAATCCGCGAGAATCCGACTATATTTTTGTCTAGCAAGATTGAACGGTAATTGGATTTTGTCTACAATACACTGTCATGTAAACCTTGTGACTTGAGCTGCATTTTCTATATTTCCCGTGCCTTTGAATTTGTTTCACTGGTACACTTTGGTCATTACTTCGTTCCAGATGTAGATAGCTTGGGATTTGTATGTGCTTTAGCATTAGCTCTGAGTTGTTCCTTTCTACCATTTGTGTGTTTGCAATCCGCAATTTCTGATAATTTGCTTGAGGACAAGCAAAAAGATGGTTTGGGGAAGTTTGATGAGTCACTTTTGTATACACTTTTATGCCTCCCCTTTGTATAATTTGAGACGATTTTCGTGCTATTTTATGCCATTTACATGCTTATTAAGTTAGAATCTAGTTACTACCGCGTTTTGGTGTTTAAATGCAGATATCATGCACTTGTGGAGCGAATGAGCACCGCGGAGCTGGCATATAGGACACACGCTGCATGGCACGGATTTCTAGAAAGATAAAGACAAGATTTGACATGGACTTGTTTGAAGAACCGAGGACCGGATGCCAAACTCGACCGAGTTTCACTAAACTCGATCGAGTTTCTACCTGAACCGGCTGACGTGTCTTTTATTTCCGGATATTCTATTTTACCTAATTTCTATAATATGTACTCGGACGAATTATTTTAGGTTACGTTTTTCATACGAGAGAAACTCTTAGAAGAACTTTTTAGCATTAAGAAAACTTTCTTAGCATTCAGATCTAGAATTCTTTGCGTCGGAATTTACGGTACTTTGTTTATCTTTATTTACTATCAATCAATTTAGTTTTCTGTTCAATTATTAGTATCTACTATTTTCTTTGTTGTTTTCAATCATGTTTTCTATAATTATTATTGTTGTTGTTTTAATTAGTATGCGTAGCTAAATCCTTCATCTAGGGAGAAGGGGGATCTAGGTTGATTAAAAGGGGAATAATGAACTAATTAGTAGTAAGACCGCTTAAGTTATCGTTTGATTATTGTCTTCTTCTAATTATTTGATTTAGGCCTGAATCTCTAATTAGTATAACGAATTGATATTTCACCGACCGGGTTATATTCAATAAAGGCTACGATAATCAGATAGGTAAAGGTTAATTATAGCGATCGCATGTTAATCTGAATCTAAAGGGCATAATTGAATCGATAGATCTTGTGACCTTAGATAACTTGGTTGACCTTCTAATTCACTAAATTGCATCCCCGGATAATCAACTCAGCGAACCCGATTCCCTAGACTTTTAATCTCTATTGTTTACAACTTTATTTATTTGCTCAATTAGTCACTTAGATACAAACAATCAAAATCTCCAAGAAACTGTTAATTTTCAGACGGACTTAATTAGTAAGCAAACTAGACTTTACAGCCTCCCTGTGGATTCGATACCTTTTCTTGCCACTAGCTATTGTTAGTAGTATCATAGGTTTTACTTTGATTTAGGGAAGACGACTTTGCCCTTATCAGGCATCAAGCTTCTTACCCATTTCAACAAGCTTATTTTCCATGTTTGAGAGTCGAAAGTTTACACCGTCGATAACTCTTTCTAACTTGGAAAATTTATTATTGATGGCGACGAAAAGCATGAGCATTCTGCTTTGGATATAATCTTCTTCGAGCACATTGATCTCTCCGTCATCAAGAGGAGTGAGGATATGAGAACAGTCCAGGGATGGATACTGATCTTTTTCAATAGAGTTCCCAAGAGGACTAACCTTGTCATCTGGCTTGCATGGGAGTGGTATACTACCATTCTCGATCATATCTTGGATTGTGTGTTTCAAGAAAAAAACATTGTTCGATATCATGGCCTCTACCTTGGTGGTATAGACAGTATTTGTTACTCTTTCAGTGGTTCACTTGCTTCCCTAAAGGTGGATCCAGAGTCGGACCTATTAGGTGTAGCTTGCCTTGGGTAGATAGTCTTTTCAAAGCTTCGGCATAGGACATCCCCAGATCATAGAGCATCCTTTGATGTCTCCCAGGTTTTCTTTCAGTTGTGCTCGGTCTCCTAGGATGACGGGTATTACGAGAGGTAGGCTTTGAACGGCCTAGGCTAGTGGTTTCTCGAGGTGACGTGTTCGGCTTCACCATCCCATTTTCAAGGGTAAGGACGCGAATGCTCAAATTTTCAATTCTAGCTTGAAAATTTTCAACCACAACTTGAACTCGTAGGACCATGGCATAAACGTCTTGTAGAGACACGGTAGTAGTGACTGTGGCTTGTGCTGCTTCGAAACCTTATTGACTAGCGAAACTTGCGGGATTCCTACTCGACAAAAATGAAGTGTGTTACAACTTGATTTTGCACAGGTTCGGGCATACTAAGACGACAAACAAAATGGTACACGAAGGAACACGTATGAGGACAAGACACGGTGGCTAGACTTGATCGTGAGTTCTTGAAACGTCGTAAGTGTCCTCTCATGTTTGAATTCACGTTGCTTGACTTTAACTTTAGACTCGAGTGTTGATTTAGGCAAAAGGCCTTATTGATGTGTTTTTAAGACTGACTTGATTCTAGGCTCGGGTGTGACTGTGCAAATACCCAGAGCGTGTCTCTTGGATATTTTCAAAATTCGATTTAAAAAAAACGGATTTCGAAATGTGGACCCTTTGAGTCTTTCGTGTATGACTTGGGGTGTGACTCGAGGTGTCGGGAATGTTTAGATCCTAACTGACTCGGGATAGAGGGTAAAAAATGACAACATAACACCTTTGGACTTGGCCCAAATTTTAATGACCCAAAATGCAAGGGAGGACAGGTTTATAACCCGATAGAGTTTTGACTAGGAAATGACTCGGTTTGAATTTTGACTCTAACTTCAACCCAATTGAATTTCCATATTTTACATTTTTTTTTTGGAAAACCTTTTTTTTTTTTTTGAAAATTGGAATTTTGAAAATGGAATTTTAATTACAGAAAATTTGCTATTATTTGGTTTACAAATGGTCTTTCTTTTTTGAAAAGATTGAAAATGGATTTTATTACTGGAAATATGACATTATTTAGTAACCAAGTGGTGTTAGTCTAGTGGTAGTCGGTTAAACCTTGAAGCTTGCAGAAATGCAAGAGTTGAGAGGTCTCGGGTTCGACTACCAGCTGGGGCGATCATCACTTGGCTACTGCAGCCCCCGAAGAGGGTGGCTTACATGGTCCATGTGGTGGTGCGGGAATGCATGGGCCCGGGGGGATTCAACCCCCTCGTCATAAAAAAAAACATTAGACTAAGTCTAAGTGTATCATCCTCAGCGGAGTCGCCAAACTGTGGACCAGGCCACCCGCGCCGCGCGCATCCGTGCGTTGGACATTTGAGGCGGCGGGACTTCTCCCACGGGAACTAGGATTCATTAAGAACACAAGTGACAAGATTTTATTATTGGCCTTATATAGGCCTACTCGTTCAATACAATACGTCCATCTTCATTCATTCAGTACATCCAAGGGTTAGAAACTAAGCTAAATAGAAGACAAAATAACAGTAATAAGATAACAGCTAAAATTTCACAAACATACAATAATTCTAAATTAAATTGCAGCTGCATAGGGCAATGCTGGCAGTTTTTTTTATTTTACTGTGAATTGTTGAAGGGTAAGGTAAAATAAGAAACAAGGGCATTAAATACAACTTGTCCTTATTGCCTTAGCTTTTGCTGAAAGTAGTCGTAACAACAAAGTCTTTAAACCAATTTAGCCTGCCTGTCCAAAAAAGGAAAGATGCTTTTCAACTTTTTTGGTTTGTTTTCTAGTGCAGATTTCAACTTTTTATAATCAGAATTATCCTTGGATGTCCTTGGGTAATTTGCAGCTGGGAGTTGGTGGTTTGACTTTTCCCTTAGACAAACTTCCATGACTTTAGTCTGACGCAAGATAGGACCTGAACTAGAACCTAGACTATATTCCTGTGCAAGCAATTCTGTATTGGTATGTGTAACACCCCCATTTATTCAGGAGCCTTTAGCTAGACATTCCCAATAAATAGGACTGTTACCATCTAGGCTTCCCGAGGTAGTGAATAACAAAGTACAACAAACCAAAGTACTTTAAATTAAAACTTTAGTGAATACATGTTTATTACAACTTTAACCAAGTAAAACTTAATATAAATTACAATACATCTCGCAGCGAAAATAAATAAAGTGATGTAATTATTCTATGTGATCTAGGCTTCAACTATGGTCCACGTCAAGCTCTCATCCCAATGCTCCCAAGTCAGCTAATCTTTAGTACCTGTCAAATCTGCTCCCCATAAAACGGTTCACCGCAGGTGTTCACGAATACACAGTCAACCGCGAGGTTGAGTAGGAATAAATACTAACAACAAAAACATACGATAAATAATCCAATTTCCTTTTTCATTGCACAACCCCCTGACAACGTGCTCCTTCCTTTTACTTACTCATTACACTAATCATCCCGCCAATCCCTGGCCGGGGAAGCCTCAACCCGAAGATGAGTAAACACAAACTACATTACCAAAGGTAATGTCTGCCTCAACATATAGTTGACTAAATATCCACCAGATAGCCTGCAGACCAATCTGGGGCCTGCCTCAACTAAATACGATAAAATATCGTCTGCCAGAATAAATCTGAAATACGTCACCCGAAGGCTCTTACACGACGTCTGCCAATATAACCTCAATAATAATCTACATCACCACGAAGGGATGTCTGCTAGTATTAAACTGAATAACCAATGCAATAACAGTAACTCCATCATAGCTAATCCAACCAACATATATAATGTAATTCTCCCTTCCAACAATTTTAATGATATCAACCAACACAATTCTCATATGATCAATTCACTTTAATATAATTCATCCAACAAACATTATCGAGTAAAAGTTGAGTAGGATTTATCCCTACCTGATAAGCAATTCCAATTAAGCAGCTCAAGCAATCCAATAAATTAAGTAAACAAAGGCTAGCAATGATCCTCCATAATCCCGTCACCTAAATAAGATAGTAATTATAATTACTAATTATTCTAACTATATATGATATAAACAATTGAATTAATTAATTAATTAATTATATTAATTATTACGTAATTTACTAATTAACAACTCGTCTCAGCATTCGGTCAAAACCCTTATCAAGCTATACTAACTAAAACCATGTCCAACCCGTGTTAAATAATTAAACTAATTATAAAATAATTATACGATTAATACGGAGTTATGATATTTAAATCCCGACTTCTCAAAACTCGTGTCAACGCCCAAGTAAACCCGACTAACCATACCAACAATGTAAAAATGATAATGCGTAAATCAATACAAATAAAAACCCGTTCAATCAACCACCAAGTAGCACCAACACCCATGCTTAACCCGCGTTAAACCACGCCTCAAACAACCCACATAATTCACACACAGCCGCAACAACCACCACCCGCCTCACCTTGGACAGCCACCCATCCCATGATGCCACTAGACCTGACCAGCCACCAATAACACCGTCACATAAGTCTCAAACACGTGCCCTAGCAAACACGATTAAACGACACCAATTAATACCGAAAACCCGACACTATCCTCTCACTCAACCTCACCACCTATGGCCACCACCGCCACTGACCAACGGTGGCCCCAGGGGTGTTCCCACATCCTTCGACCCATCCTCAACACCAAAACAACCACCCTACACCGATAACAGCAACGAGAGCTACCCTTCCCCTGTTTTGCGTTTTTCCGACAATTACCAACACTAACCACCACCAGCCACCCTACCAACACCCCCACCGTGGTCGACCAAACCACCGTGACCCAACCCTACCAAGCCCAGGTCATAAAGAGTCACGGTAATGGGTTCAAACCCGTGTTCAGCGTGTAACCAACCACCCATAACCACCATTCAAAAACCTCAATAACAGCCCTCCTCCCGCTGGTCAACAGTGGTCAAATAAGGTCAATGGTGATCCTTGGTCATCCACGGTCACAACGGTACTTACGGCCTGATCTATGGTGGTCTAGGTAACAAGTTATAGTGTCGCAAAGTATATACATAAGACGGTCTGAAATATTACCTTGAGGCGATAATGAATTAATTTCTTTGCTTTTCTCTTCCTTAGTTTTATTCTTCATTCTTTTAGAACTCTTCCTTCTTCTTTTAGGAATTATTTTTCAGATTATTATGTATTTATAGTCTAGAATTAAAGAGTATATGAGGCCAATTAGGAAACTATTGCCTTATTCCGATTATTATTAGGAATTACCATATTATTATTATACTTATTATTTTATTATTAAATCCCGCTTTAAATCCCGACCACTACTCATAATAGTCCTAATATAATCAGCCCATAACTATTTCACACGATCCAAGGCTCATCTGACTTTAAGTTTTATTCCCGACTCACTTACTCGTTTTATTATTTAATTAATGTCTTATTTACAATTATTATCAGAAATACCATTAATTAATTATTTAAATTACATAAATTATTCTCATAAATTACTACTAATTTATGGGGTATTGCAGTCTTCCTCCCTTAAAATGAACTTCGTCCCAAAGTTTGCTCACAACTAACACAACAACATTTACAAACATCCACATACTAAACCTCATTCCAACTTATGATCATTGCAACATAATCAATTTACTTAATTTTATCAAACCATATCGTACTTATCAAAAGATATCTCCATAAAAATTTCAAAACATTTGTAGTATCACATTCCTTCTCCCTAAAAATAAACTTCGTCCTCGAAGTTCGGGGTTCTAAACAACAGGATTAGACAAACCATTTACTGTAACATCCCAAAACATATAATACACATTTTAGCACCAGATAATTATTACTTCCAACATAATATTGATTTATGATATAATAAAAGTTACTAAACGGAAATTAAATAACTACAACCTTAAATTAATTTAGATTTATTACTTGCGTGTTCATTTCTTACTAATGATATCTAACTTAAACATGGATGCAATTAAGGTAATTATATATATGGCTTAGGGCAACACATTCCGCATATCACTAGACATGTCATCCTACTTCACATAATTTACAACATCAAAATATCAAGAGATGAGAAAATGACTTTTAGAAGCTTTAGCATAGAGCTTCCATTTTCAGGAATGACAAAACATATTACAATTTCCAAAATCGTTAATAAATAATAACTTAATGACTCCTTTATACTTTTTGGAAAATACGGAGAGTTAGTAAACCATGAGAAAAAGAATCAAGTCAAAAGCTCATAAGGTCTATTTATAATGCATTTTACAATTTACTTGGTCGAAACAGAAATTTTACAGCAACTTGTCAGAAACTTAGGTCAGTTTGTAAAAATCACCATAAATTGTCATCATATTTTCTTATAATGTGGCTTATCAATTTAGAAACATACATGAGTCTATTAAACAGCAGAGTTGGAATTATAACAAATTATTATGTAGTTTTTAAATGATAATTTTTACGAAAACATGGCGCGAAAACATCATTGTACAGGAATATTTCGACTACTGTCCACTAAAATATTTATTTCTCCTAAACCGTATATTATTTGAACATGAGACCAGTGGCATATGAAAGTTAACTCACAAGGCTATCACACATAAAAATATCGAAAACGAATTTTAAACAGACAGTAAATGGCAGCCAAAACAATCAAGGGTAAAAATCTTGTGAAATCAACCAAAATCACATTCTTCACAATTCCACACAACAATTAATATTTCACATATTTAACCATATTCACCCCTTCCACATGCATGCCCACATACTTCCTCATATCAACATGCTTAAAACAACGCTTAATATCATATCACATTCTATCACCTTAAAAGCAAGGTTACGTTCCCGTAACCACCATCATCAACGAAACCAATAGTCAACCAAGGCAACCAAAAACTCCTAAGACAAATTTCCCACACTGTAACATCTTTCAAGGTATCCGGTTCGAAACTGGAAGGGCCAGAAGTTTGGTGTGAGGGGGCCCTAACTCATCCCAAACCTTAAGTGGGCTCCTAACAGTTTCTATCCGGGTTCATTTTATTAGACACATCCTAATTTCATTATTGTTCATTGGTTAGGCCTGAGGATCGTTTTGCTCTGATACCACTTTGTAACACCTCCATTTATTCAGGAGCCTTTAGCTAGACATTCCCAAATAAATAGGACTGTTACCATCTCGGTTTCCCGAGGTAGTGAATAACAAAGTACAACAAACCAAAGTACTTTAAATTAAAACTTTAGTGAATACATGTTTATTACAACTTTAACCAAGTAAAACTTAATATAAATTACAATACATCTCGCAGCGGAAATAAATAAAGTGATGTAATTATTCTATGTGATCTAGACTTCAACTACGGTCCACGTCAAGCTCTCATCCCAATGCTCCCAAGTCAGCTAATCTTTAGTACCTGTCAAATCTGCTCTCCATAAAACGGTTCACCGCAGGTGTTCACGAATACACAGTCAACCGCGAGGTTGAGTAGGAATAAATACTAACAACAAAAACATACGATAAATAATCCAATTTCCTTTTTCATTACACAACCCCTGACAACGTGCTCCTTCCTTTTACTTACTCATTACACTAATCATCCCGCCAATCCCTGGCCGGGGCAGCCTCAACCCGAAGGTGAGTAAACACAAACTACATTATCAAAGGTAATGTCTGCCTCAACATATAGTTGATTAAATATCCACCAGATGGCCTGCGACCAATCTGGGCCTGCCTCAGTAAATACGATAAAATATCGTCTGCCAGAATAAATCTGAAATACGTCACCCGAAGGCTCTTACACGACGTCTGCCAATATAACTTCAATAATAATCTACATCACCACGAAGGGATGTCTGCCAGTATTAAACTGAATAACCAATGCAATAACAGTAACTCCATCATAGCTAATCCAACCAACATATATAATATAATTCTCCCTTCCAACAATTTTAATGATATCAACCAACACAATTCTCATATGATCAATTCACTTTAATATAATTCATCCAACAAACATTATCGAGTAAAAGTTGAGTAGGATTTATCCCTACCTGATAAGCAATTCCAATTAAGCAGCTCAAGCAATCCAATAAATTAAGTAAACAAAGGCTAGCAACGATCCTTCACAATCCCGTCACCTAAATAAGATAGTAATTATAATTACTAATTATTCTAACTATATATGATATAAACAATTGAATTAATTAATTAATTAATTATATTAATTATTACGTAATTTACTAATTAACAACTCGTCTCAGCATTCGGTCAAAACCCTTATCAAGCTATACAAACTAAAACCATGTCCAACCCGTGTTAAATAATTAAACTAATTATAAAATAATTATACGATTAATACGGAGTTATGATAGTTAAATCCCGACTTCTCAAAACTCGTGTCAACGCCCAAGTAAACCCGACTAACCATACCAACAATGTAAAAATGATAATGCGTAAATCAATACAAATAAAAACCCGTTCAATCAACCACCAAGTAGCACCAACACCCATGCTTAACCCGCGTTAAACCACGCCTCAAACAACCCACATAATTCACACACAGCCGCAACAACCACCACCCGCCTCACCTTGGACAGCCACCCATCCCATGATGCCACTAGACCTGACCAGCCACCAATAACACCGTCACATAAGTCTCAAACACGTGCCCTAGCAAACACGATTAAACGACACCAATTAATACCGAAAACCCGACACTATCCTCTCACTCAACCTCACCACCTATGGCCACCACCGCCACTGACCAACGGTGGCCCCAGGGGTGTTCCCACATCCTTCGACCCATCCTCAACACCAAAACAACCACCCTACACCGATAACAGCAACGAGAGCTACCCTTCCCCTGTTTTGCGTTTTTCCGACAATTACCAACACTAACCACCACCAGCCACCCTACCAACACTCCCACCGTGGTCGACCAAACCACCGTGACCCAACCCTACCAAGCCCAGGTCAGAAAGAGTCACGGTAATGGGTTCAAACCCGTGTTCAGCGTGTAACCAACCACCCATAACCACCATTCGAAAACCTCAATAACAGCCCTCCTCCCGCCGGTCAACAGTGGTCAAATAAGGTCAATGGTGATCCTTGGTCATCCACGGTCACAACGGTACTTACGGCCTGATCTATGGTGGTCTAGGTAACAAGTTATAGTGTCGTAAAGTATATACATAAGACGGTCTGAAATATTACCTTGAGGCGATAATGAATTAATTTCTTTGCTTTTCTCTTCCTTAATTTTATTCTTCATTCTTTTAGAACTCTTCCTTCTTCTTTTAGGAATTATTTTTCAGATGATTATGTATTTATAGTCTAGAATTAAAGAGTATATGAGGCCAATTAGGAAACTATTGCCTTATTCCGATTATTATTAGGAATTACCATATTATTATTATACTTATTATTTTATTATGAAATCCCGCTTTAAATCCCGACCACTACTCATAATAGTCCTAATATAATCAGCCCATAACTATTTCACACGATCCAAGGCTCATCTGACTTTAAGTTCAATTCCCGGCTCACTTACTCGCTTTATTATTTAATTAATGTCTTATTTACAATTATTATCAGAAATGCCATTAATTAATTATTTAAATTACATAAATTATTCTCATAAATTACTACTAATTTATGGGGTATTACAGTATGTTCCTTAACTCATGTTGCATCCTTGTTAAGAAATTTTGATAGGGCAAAATCACACTCCCATGTAGCGGAGTAGCGGCTTTGCCCCTGGCTTAGATTTGCACACAATTTGTATCAGGGGCGGCCCGAAGCCCATTTAATCGGTTCATAGATTCGGAGCCAAAGTTGGTGAAGGGCCTCATCTGGAGAAAAAAAGAATAAGGATAACTGGATGCAAGTAGTTTCCATTGTAATTGATGTTAGAGTAGTGGTAGTAAATTTAGTCCAGGAAACTTTTTATAACAGTAGTGTAGACGATTGGGTTCGATTCTCATGCCTTTCACTTTTCTTTCTCTTTTTTTGCCACTAATATGGTAATTTTAATCCTTGTTTGGACTTCTTTTTAAATCTTACCTATTATTTTTTCACTCCGCTGAGTTAGTAAAGGTAATCATTATTTTAACTTAATTTTAAAATCTTAATTATTATTTTCATTTCTTAGCTTTGTTGTGGTCATTGTCATACAAGCGATTTACTTATCATGAAAAATGTTTTCAAAAGATAATGATACTTGCAAGGAACATTTTACTATCATTTTACGATGCTTTTAGTGTGGAATGACACTCTCTTTGCTGATCTTGAGAGACATAAATGAGTAACATTTTTTCATTACGATTATCGTTATTATTTTGAATTGAGCAATGAAGCTACATTTGAGAACAAGGTACTTACAAAACGCGGAAGGATAATTTATTTTACACTTTCGAAGAGTGGATAAATAAGCAGACAACATAGCGATCATGAGAGGAGAAAACAAAACCTAGTGTTTGTTAGTGGTTTGTTACTGTGTGAGGGATAGTTGCCTTGTTTGTTTATCCTTTTCGTTCTTTTTTTTGTAAACTTGTGTGAGACTAGGGATGACAGTCTCACCCTTACCCTGTGGATATCCATCCACCCGAAATTAAATGGGTGGGATATGGATGACGAATTTTTTTAGAATTTAGGGTGGAATATGGATATGGATTAATTTAGGATGGGATATGGATCATCGTCCATCACCCGCTTAACCACTCGGTGGATACCCGAAATTAATATTGTAACTTAACCACTCGGTGGATGCCCGGAATTAATATTTACAATTAAATTATTATAATTTTTTTAAAAAGTTAATAATTATTTTGATTTAAAAAATCATATACAAAGTTCATGTAAAAATAGAAAATAGAAAAAAAAAACGTTGTAAACCCCACTACCCAAGTGGTCTTTTTATTACCAACGCCCTGAATTCACTTTCCATAAGCCCATATTTACGCACTAATTCTTTGATATCATGAGCCAAGAGCAAACCAGAACATTAAGTCGTTTACACGTCTTCATGGAGAACCAGGAATTCAGATGATTAGAAATTGTTTTTTATTTTATGATTTTTGTATATGATTTAAAATGAATGTACTTGCATGCCATATGTAATATGATATGTTTGGTAATTTACACTTTTAATTTTATCGTCACAATTTTTTTGATGTTATATTGCCTTCAATTTTGTAAGCTTGAAAATATCCAACGGGTGGATGGATGAAAAAAATATTAAATGGATAAGGGTAGGATATGGATGACCATAAATTAAATGGATATGGATATGGCTTCACCCCATCCATATCCCACCCATTGTTATCCCTATGTGAGACTTACAATGTAGGTCTCTGGGTTCATCCTTTTTATTAATAAAAAAAATCAATAATTGAGTTAAATTACTCCATTTTTTTCATTTATTTTTATTTTTCATTTTTTATCTCTTAATAAATTACAATGGAATATAGAGGAATAATTTGATTTCAGTTATAAATAATGTTATAATAACTTATAAATAATGTTTATGGGTTTTATTTTATTTAGTCTTATATTTTCAATTTTTGTCTCCTAATAAATTTTGAGTACTCAATATTTGATAATTGGAAACCATGTCGGCATCAAATGCCACACGCCTCAAATATCCTCAAATATTATCATATAATATTTGGAACAGGCTACCGAATTCCATTGGCCACCCCTGATTTGTACAAGGATACAAATTAGTACGGAGTAAAAAGCAAAACTGCAATGTACTTCCTCCATTCAACTCCACTCTACCACTTTCATTTTTCTATACTATTCACAAATAAACATTTAATTTCAATTTTCTCTCAATACATAAGTGGAAATATATTCATGTGGGATCTTGTTTGATTCGTCTTTATGAGTACATTAAAAATATCTAACTTTTATAATTTTTGCAAATACGTAGCTAACGATATTTACCGCGTAAAACACGCGTTGGCAAACGTGATAAAGTAAAGTGGTAGAGTGGAGTTGAATGGAGGAAGTATCTTCCCTTAGATATTTCAGCGATCTTAGAGAGACGTGATGACCAATATGACTTGATCGAATTCTGAAGGCTCTAAAAAAAAAAAAAAAAACAAAGCACACGATACACAGTGAATTAAACAAAGCATTAAATTATGCAGACTTGCAGAGTAATGGAGTAATACTTCCCTAAAGAATCCAATAATGATCACCTCGATCGAATAACTTGAAAGTCAAACAAATCTGTTTATTTCTTTAAAAAAATGAAATTATCATACTCGTAACTTTGAGCACATGGAATTTTGATATGTGATATCTATATCACGCGGAATATCAGCATTCATTTTCTCTAGTGTAGATATACTATCATTCATTCATCGTAGAGGCCATGTTTGAGCTTGTATTAAAGTATCTACATAGTATAAAAGCTGGGTTTTTTCTTGGCTTTTGATTGGCTGATAGTTTTTATATGTGGGTCCTTCCATGTTTTCTTATTCTATTTAATTATTTTCTTTCCTCAACACAATTCTTATTCCTATTTTAATTATTTACTTTAAAATATAAGTTAAAATGTCACAATTTACATACATTGAACGAGTCTAACATGTCAAATAATTTAATATAATTCTAATAAAATACGGTTGTATATTATCTAATATTCAAATTTAATATTTATCAAATATTCGAATCTTAAATATGGATTATTTATGTTCCGGGTGTAATTCCAGAGCAGTTATTTATTACCACCCGTGCTTGTAGAATGACATCTTTGATTGAATCCTCCTTTCGGTCTCCTGAAACAGTGAACAAACTGAGGGCTCGGCTTTGGACCGAGCGAACTCACTCCGACGCTCAAGTCAGTAAACTTAGAGAGATAAGTTGTTGTTACTTGGCGAAATGTATTTTGTAGAGAGATAAGAAAGATATTACCAGATGAATAGTGATTCTTAGGTTAAATTGTGGATCCTCTCCTCAATGAGAGTTGAGGAGTATTTATAGACTTTCACCTTTTGTCACGTAGTGGCCAAGTGGCTAGCAGGTGGAAAGACTGATCTACCCTCGGCCGAGGGACCCATGGCAGGTCGGCGGGCCCTGTTGACTCGCCGCCGAGTGGTCTTGGATATGAGTTCGCGGACCTTTGCCCCGGCTGGCTAGTTGCCCCGGCCGGGACCCAGGTGACAGGCCGACAGGCTGCGTCGGTTAGGCTGTCTAGGTCGTTGACTTGCTTGTGGATATCTTTGACCTTACTCAATATGTTGACCTGGTCAGCGGGTGCAGAATATGCCCCATCAATTTGCCCCCAGCGTAGTCTATGCCGTGGTATGGGCTCCGATGTATGTTGAGCGTATATTCTGCGCAAGTAAAAAATTTTCTTTCTCGGCCTCTTCTACCTCGGCTTGGTTCTGCTTAGGCCGTACCATATCCCCCCTCCACATGGATGTGTAAAGGGCATCCGATGTGGAAAAGAGAGTGACGTTGGCCGAGACCAGGGTTGAGAGTGCCGGTTGTTTTTGATTGCCCCCCGGCCGGTGCTACCTAGCTTGGTTGATCATGTGGCCGGTGGAGAACAGATACTTAGGAATTTGTTGTGGAAGATGAATAGGCAGAGAGATATGAAGGGGCGTGTTGAAGACGCTTGGTCACTGTTGCATTGATTGACGTTCAACTGTTGCAACGATTGACATTCCGTGGTTGCATGTCGACACGTGTCCGTTCGCCGATTGGTGACGTTTCATGGGTCGTGCCCGATTGGTCCTTCTTCATGGGCTTTCCCCTATAAATAGGGCAGTTAGTCCCTGAAATTGGCCACCAATTTCATTCTCTCTAAAATTTTCTTCTCTCTAAACTTTCAAGGACTTCTCTCTCTTCTAATCTTCAGAGTCGTTACTTCGGCTAGCACTTTTCTTCAAGGTAAACAACCAAATTTTTCTCTTTTTAACTTGTAAGTTTTGTTGTAAACATGTCTTCTGCTGGTGCCAGACCTAGTAAACCTGCGCCGGGGGGTTCCCCGTCGCGTCTTGATGAGGAGGAGATACTAGACGCCGTCCCGATAAGGTCCGGGGGCCCTAGGTCTCCTTCTCCCGAAGTTGACCCAAAGGTTTTGGAGGATTGGGAGGACGATGATGATGTTGATGATGACGACGATGATCTTTGAAAGGGCTCGTCCTAATGAGGGGAGCGATTATGTCATGGATCACGGCGACCCTTGTAAGGTCGGCCCTGACCGTACTTGGACCCATAAGTTCGCCAGTTGTTCCGGCGAGACATTTTTCGAGGGCCATTTCTACTTTGGCAGGGGATACAAAATTGTTATCCCTGAGGAGGGTCAGGCCGTTTGTTGCCCTCCACCGGGTTGCACCGGCGTATACATCCGGCACTTGGAGTACGGGCTCCGGTTTCCGCTGAATGAATATGTCATGGCCATTATTAGAGCCATGAACGTCGCCGTGGCCCAACTGCACCCGTTGTCTATTAGGACCATAGTCGGCTTTGTCTGGCTCTGTCTCTTCAAGGGGGAAGTTCCAACGGTTAATTTATTCCGTCGGCTTCACCACCTTCGGCCGTCATTTGCTGGTCGCGTCGGATGGTACAGCGTGCAAATGGAGCCGGGTTACGTCTCCGTTGATAAGCTTTCTTCCTGCAAAGACTGGAAAGATCGGTGGGTGTACGTTGAGGTGCCGATGACTATCCGCGCCCCGGTCCTTCCAAAGACTAAGTTAATTTGCGGTGCGAGACTAAGGCGGAGCATGACAAATTGGTCAACCGGAAAAAGCTTAAGATGGACGCCAAGAAGGTCCCTCTTCTGCGAATGAGAAGTCGGCGATGAGGCTTTTTGAGGCGGACAAGAGTGGGGTGCCGAAAAGATGGATTCCCCCAACGCAGATTATTCTTCAGGATGAGCTGCTCTGCCATGTCGGCCTCATACCGGCCCTAGCGCAGGGTGAGTGGGGTCGGTGTGAGGCCCATCTCGGCTCTCAATGTTTCTGTTTCTTGAATTTTGATTTATTTCTTCTACTTAACTCTTACTTTGTTTCCTTTGCAGACCACTTTGGACCGGACCTGTCTGAGGATATCCTCCGGAGAATGGGGCCGCATAAGGATAAGACCGTTGATTTGCATCCTAAGGCTCTAGCCCGTGACCGCAAACGTCGCCGAATGATCTCATGGATCGGAACAAAAGGCTTGAATGTGGAGGCGGCCCAGGCGAAGGTTGCTAGTAACATGCCGCGCCGAACGCGGAAAATAAAGTCTTCGGCGGCGACGGCGTCGACATCCGTTCCACCTCCCATCCCTTCAGTCCAGAAGGAGACGGTGGTGGTTGTTGACATTACCAATGAGGGGGACTCCGATGCGGAGGGATCTCCCCTTGTCCGTAAGAGGAAAGAGCCTGCCCCTGCCGCTAACGCTTCCGCTGCTACTGCTGCTACTGCTGCCGGCAAGGAAGTGCGTCCTCCGCCCAAGAAGGCCAAGCATGGTACAGATCTATCATGTGGCTCAGACTTAGCCGGTTCATTAGGCGTTCGATGACAAAGCTCTCCGATATGTCCATGTATATTGACACGGATGCTTTAATTGAATTTTTGTAGATCAACCGCTGCCGTCTACCGGTCACACTATTGAACGGCGTGCCGAGGGGAAAATCTACGCGAGGCAAGTGGTCAAGACGCCACCGTTGTCACCTCCTTCCCGAAGCCTACCCCCTCCGCATTAAGTCGGAGGGCCTAAGTTTGATCGGCTCGGCGAAGTGGGCGATACGGCCGGTGCTCTTATTGTGGAGCAAGAGAAGACCATGGTTGAAGCTGCCCCACAGCTCGAGCGGCTAAGGCTTGAGCTCGACGCAGCGAACAAGGAGGCTAAGAGGGCCAAGGCTGAGGCTGAAGAGGCAGTCCGTGCTGAGAGAAAACTCAGGGAGGACGCTGAAAAAGAGGTCCTTACTGAGAGAGCCAAGGCCGAGGCTGCGGCGGCTGAAGCTGCTAAGCTGCTGGAGGGGCGTGACCTTGTTCAGAAGCACGCCGACCTTTACCGTACGCAGAGGGACGAATGGAGGGGCATGTTTCAGGCCCAGGGGAAGGTGGTTCGGAACAAGGATGCTATCATCACCCAAAGGGAGGAGGACATTGAGACGCTCCAAACCGTTATCCTCCCTAACATGTGCGCCCACACGGGACCTGGCCGAAGAAGCTGCCAGGGAAGTGATTGGGGAGCTCTTCCCCCTTGATGGCTCCTTTCCGTGGGACAAATTTGACGAGCTGTTTGACGACAAGCTCGAAGCTAAGGAGAAAGCCGCGGAGGAGAAGGCCAAGGAGGAGGTAAGGGTGAAGAAGGAGGAAGAGGCGGCCGCGGAGAAGGCAACCCTTGCTGAGAAGGCTAAGGCGGCCAAGGAGGAAGCCGAGAGGATGAAGGCAGCTGAGGCAGCTGAGGCTGAGGCTGCTAAGAAAGCTGAGGCTGAGGCTGCTGAAACTGAGGCTGTCAAGACAGCTTCTGGGTCGCCCATCAACGATGATGCTGCTAACGCTGCTGATGGCAAGCGGCAACATGCATAGGGAGACGGGCGGTCGTCACCAGGCTCACCCGGCGTCTCGGATAGCTTCAGCTGTTCGGGAGCCAATTATTAAGCCTTTCCTCCCTGCCATCTTTTGGCGCTTCAAATGATATGTCTGTAACCTTTTGCTTTTCTTTTCCTTGTATTTTGTACAACTTTGGTAGGTTGTGTTTTGGCTTATCCTTATGGGGACGGCCGTCGCCTGTATTCTCCTCACTTGTAACCTGTTATCACTTTTAATAAGAGCTTGCTTATTTTGCCTCTGGCTTGGCCGAGGCCTTTTCTTGTCTTCGTCTGAGTTGTCTTCTTACGTTATTAATTGAGCGCTTCCTTTGTTTCCGCCTCGGCCTAGCCGAGGCAGTTTATAGTGCGTATCTCAACTGTGTTTAACGTTTCTAAGGCATGTTGATCGCTTTCGCGAGTATCAACTGCGCTGGTAGTGACTGCCGTGTCGCCTGCTTCCTTATAGTGACTACCGTGGCGTCTACCTCTTGGAGTGACTGCTGCGGCGTCTACCTCTTGGGGTGACTGCCGTAGCGTCTACTTCTTGGGGTGACTACCATGGCGTCTATTTCTTGATGGTGATTGCCGTGGCGTCTACCTCTTGGGGTGACTGCTGCGGCGTCTACCTCTTGGGGTGACTGCCGTAGCGTCTACTTCTTGGGGTGACTGTCGTGGCGTCTGCTTCTTGATAGTGACTATGGGGGAAATGAACACTGAGATGGAAAACTTGGACGATTCTTCATTAGATATAAACATGCGTCGGGGTGCCCACAGTTATCTCGGGCACCTCCGCCGCTTATACAAAGTTTTTTCCGAGATTGTCAGTGTCCTAATGGCTCATCAAAGGCGCACCCTCCATGTCTGTCAGCCGGTGTGTACCCAGCCTTATTTCTTCGACCACCTTGTAGGGACCTTCCCAGTTAGCCGTCAGTTGCATCCATGGGGTCGCCTTCCTGTTGTAAGGATGGGCTTTTCCCTTTCTCTGACTTCTTTGCCACTTTGAGGGATTGCATGTTGCATCCTCTGGCAGATATTTGGACGTTGAACACCTCGTCCTTGGAGACGAGCTTATGCGCTTCCCCCCGGTCCGAGACATACATCAGTGTCAGGGCCCGGATGGACATCACTGCGTCGGCCTCGCTCAGAGTGACTCGGCCTATGAGAACGTTGTAGGCGGACGAGCCGTCGATGACCACGAACTCAGCTAGGACATTCTTAGCCGCACCCCCCTCGCCGAACATCACCGGCGGTCCCGATCGACCCCGGGGTACCAGGCCGGCCGGAAAAAGCGTACAACGGATTGGTGCAGGGGCTCAAGTCTTCAACCTTCAGACCGAGGTTGAGAAAGCACTCCCTGAACATGATGTTCGTGTAGGCGCCTGTGTCAATCAGGCACCTCTTGACCAGGTGGTTGGATATGTCCAAGTGAACTACAAGTGGGTCGCTGTGAGGGGCGATGACTCCCTCGCAGTCCTTCTTCCCAATAGTCATGTCGGGGATGTTGGAAGCGGAGACCACTGTTTTGGGCACAAAGTTGATGGCCTGATACAGCTCGTTCAGGTGCCGTTTGTGCCCATGAGCGGACCCACCGTTCTCGTTGCCCCCGATGACAACATGGATCACTCCTATCCGTTCAAAGACGGACTTCTTATTTGAACCGCCGGCATCAGTCTTTTGGCCTTTGGCAACATACTTGCCGAGGCTCCCCTTCCGGATCAGCTCTTCAATGGCATTCTTCAGATGCCGGCAGTTGTCAGTAAGGTGACCGGTGTGGCCGTGGTACTCAAAGTACTGGCTCGTGTCACCGTCTCCCTTCGGCTTGGGGGGCCTTTCCCACTTCTGGCCCTCGTTCTTGCTCAGGGCGAAGACTTCGGCGGCCGATACGACCAGGGGGGTGTGATCATTGTACCGCTTTTGGTTGTGCGGTCCCGAACTTCCCCCGGCGCCCGCCGAGTTCTGTTTCCTGGCAGACTTGTCAGAACGTGACCTATTATTGTCACGGCGTCCTTCCTCCGGGTTGTCCTCCCGGCGGCTCTTTCTCTCTGAGTGCCCGGCCTCGCTGGGGCCTACCCAGGTTTTGTGGTAGTCCTCCACTTTTATGGCTTGATCGGCCATCTTCCTGGCGGCGTCTGGCCCGGACCCCGTACTTGATGAGCTCGTTTTTAAGTCTCCCCTTAGGAGGCCTTTCATCGCCGCGAAGGCGCGCCTTCGGGGTTCAGCTCTCGAATCTGCTGAACCTTGGCGTCGAACCTCTTCACATAGCTTCGTAGAGACTCGCTCCCCTCCTGTCTGATAGTCAGGAGATCCGATGTCTCCACGGCCCTTCTCTTATTGCAAGAGTACTGGGCTAAAAAGGCGTCCCTTAGGTCGGCGTAACAGTATACCGAGCCATCGGGCAGCCCCTTGTACCAATTCTGAGCCATCCCATGCAAGGTCGTTGGGAAGACTCGGCACCAGACTTCATCGGGTTATTCCCACACCGACATGTACGACTCAAAGGCCTCGGCATGGTCGGTGGGGTCGCTATCCCCTTTGTATGTGAACGCCGGCAACTTTAGCTTGGTTGGCACGGCGGTTTCAAGGACGTAGGCACTGAGGGGCTGTCTGACCACGTGTCGAACGACACGCGGCGATAGGCTCCTCGCATTCCTAGTCCGACTCCTCTCCCCGTGGCGGGAAGGGCTTCTTCTCCGACTCTGGTGAGTCGGGCTTCTTCTCTGACTCTGGTGAGTCGGACTCCTTCTCCGACTCTGGCGAGTCGGACTTCTTTCACTCCTCTGGGGCATGCCTCGTCGGTGCTGCGGCGACGCCGTCCTCCCGCGAGTGCGGGAAGGACTCAGGTCTACCACTAGCACTCTGGGCTCCCCCGACGTCTTGACGGGGCCAGCTTCTTCCAGTGCTCCATTCAAGTCTCTTGGAGTCACATTCTGGGCCCTGGTCTCCTGGACGGGTTCCGCCGCTCTTGTCGGTGTGACAGTGTGAGCCGGCGTACTACCAATTAAGTCCAAGAGTAGCTTCAGTTTTGCTGCATCAACCACATGTCCCATGATGGTGACCTGGTTGGCGGGCAGCGGCGTATCTGGTATTATTGGCATCCCGTACTCCGGTTGAATTACCCGGCCGGTGGAGGGCTGCGCAACTCCTTAATGGTGGACGGTATCATCTTGGTAGAATTCGGTTTCGTCAGTCACGAATACCTCTTGCTGTTTTGACATCTTCTTAGCTTTTTGGGTGGGTTTTTGTTTTGTGTTTTTTTTTTGTTTGGGAATGAATGTGACTAGCTTCTAGTATGTCTTCCCACAGACGGCGCCAATTGTTCCGGGTGTAATTCCAGAGCAGTTATTTATTACCACCCGTGCTTGTAGAATGACGTCTTTGATTGAATCCTCCTTTCGGTCTCCTGAAACAGTGAACAAACTGAGGGCTCGGCTTTGGACCGAGCGAACTCACTCCGACGCTCAAGTCAGTAAACTTAGAGGGATAAGTTGTTGTTACTTGGCGAAATGTATTTTGTAGAGAGATAAGGAAGATATTACCAGATGAATAGTGATTCTTAGGTTAAATTGTGGATCCCCTCCTCAATGAGAGTTGAGGAGTATTTATAGACTTTCACCTTTTGTCACGTAGTGGCCAAGTGGCCAAGTGGCTAGCAGGTGGAAAGACTGATCTACCCTCGGTCGAGGGACCCATGGCAGGCCGGCGGGCCCTGTTGACTCGCCGCCGAGGGGTCTTGGATATGAGTTCGCGGACCTGTGCCCCGGCTGGCTAGTTGCCCCGGCCGAGACCCAGTGTGACAGTCGACAGTCAACAGCCGCGTCGATTAAGGTTTGTCTAGGTCGTTGACTTGCTTGTGGATATCTTTGACCTTGCTCAATATGTTGACCTGGTCAGCGGGTGCAGAATATGCCCCATCAATTTATATTGTCACGGTATTGAACACTTAATCACGCTCAATTATATGTTCAGGTATCTAATGATAGCGCCTACTATTATGACCCGTGCATTTTTTGCACGGGTATAAAACTAGTGGAGCATTAATTCTCTCTTCCAATCGTGGACCAGTCATAGTTTAGGCGCTCACTATTCAAGATACACTTATTATTTCATATTCTGGATAAAATCTTTACCCATTTCTCCGCAAATTATTGGGTTGAGGGATTTCTGATTAGTTAGATGCAAATACTCCCTTCCTTTCGATTATTTATTTACATATTTCATTTATAAGTATTTCATTTATTTGCTTACCTATTTCTCCGCAAGTTATTGGGCCGAGTTGATGGTATTGAGGTGGAGGTTACTCATTGCCATGGAGCAGAGATATCCTAGGCTTATAATTTAGACGACTCTAGGGTTGATGAGAGTTTTATAAAGGCTGATACAATACTTCTTACGGGCGCATTCCCACTTGATTCAAATATGTAAGTCTTTAATCCATGACTCGTCTTGGAAACTGGAGGTTACTCTTATTTATCGAGAGGTAAATGCTTACGCGGATTGACTGGCCGATTTTCGTGTTGAACAGGACCAGAAGCTGAATACTTTCGAATTTGATGATATGCCAGGACATCTATTCCGTCTATACAACAAGATGCAATGGGTGTGGCTTGGCCCCGAATTGTCCCGTTTTATGCTTTCTAGTTTTTATTTTTCATTGTATTTGTTTTAAATTTTGGGCTAGTCCCGCTTCTGTTTTCACCAAAAAAACAACTTACTGTCCACTTGTTATTCAATAACAATATTCACAAATGGTCTCCTAGCTCCTCTTTTCTTTGTTTTTTGTGTTTAAACCAAAGGTAAACAAATGAACGGAGAAAATACCTTCTTGGTTATTAGCTTTTGCTTTCGTGTCGCTAATAACGAACTTTAACGACTTTGTTAACGTCAAGTGTGAGACGTGACAATGCAATTTACTATAAAACAGTAGGAATAACGAACAAACTTAATGAAGGATTAATAGAAGATTAAAGGGAGATTAAGAAATATACCAACTAATTAAAGGAATTAGATGAATAATAGATGAAGAACAAATAGAAGAAACCCTTTGATTAGATGAAGAATTGTCACTACTAGCTAATATGCTGATAAATTATTTTCAAAGACAAAAAAAAATGTTGAAAAGTTGTGACTTGTGAGTAGCAAGGGCTATGTTCTATTAAGTGAATAACCAAATGTTCAAGTCATGACTCTTATAAATGAAAATATTAAATCAACAGTCGGTACAAAATACTCAAGATAACACTAAGAAAATAGTTAAGCTCATATGTTGCGGCCTTATAATAAGAGCATCATTTTCCCACGATATATTTATAGAACAATAGAATATGAAAAAACATGAATTTACACTTTACAGAACTATATTTATAGAACAATAGAATATAAAAAAACATGAATTTACATTTTAGAGAACTAATTAAGAATAATAAATGGTAGTACGTAAAGACAAGTTGAATGTAGTTCATTTTTGAATATAAATAGGAGCAGTTTAGAGGGACATAATCGATCACCAAGCCATCAACTCCTTACTACCTCATCAAAATCTCTTAAATTATTATGATGATAAAGCGATCATTAGTAGCTCTTAATATATTGTTAAGTTTGTCGAGTTTTTACTTGGGAAAATGTTTGGCTCAGCCTCGTGCACCTGCTTTGTATGTGTTTGGAGATTCCTTGGCTGATAGTGGTAATAACAACTTTTTGGACGTCCTCTTTATCGCTAAGGCCAATTACAAGCCTTATGGCGCTGACTTCTCAACCGGACCTACCGGAAGAGTTACCAACGGCAAAATTATTCCTGATATTATTGGTATTTTCTTTTTCTAATAATTTTTTTGACTCGTTTTAAGTTAAGTTAGATACACTCGTCTTAAACAAAAATCTGTATTAAACTCTCATGCACCGTATTTTGTAGCTGATTACCTTGGATTGCCATATCCGGCCCGTATTATGGATCCAAATGCGTCACTTTCTCTAACAGGATACAATTATGCTTCCGCTGGTTGTGGTGTTTTGCCAGATACCGGCCCAGATGTAAGAAATATTTTTGTATTTTTTTTGTTTTTTTTTTTTGCTTTTCTTATTTATGTTTAATATAAATTAGTTTCATATTTCGCTATATTTTTAGTATAGTTTAAACTGAGGATATAAAACAATGATATACTAATGAAAACCTTATTCGCTATAGATTTTTGGAAGTCAAAATGTATTTGAGCATTAAAAAAACTTGTATGCCATTTTGCAGAATTGTATGAATCTAACAGAGCAAGTAAGATTGTTTGAAGAAAAGACAAAGGAAACAGTACTGAAACCAGCATTCCAAGGGGAAGGTGAGCTAGAACAACACTTGGCTAACTCCATATTCTTTATATGGGTGGGCAACAACGATTACCTCCTCAATTATTTCAACTCTTCTTCCAATTCAAGTTTCCTCACTCCTGAACAGTTCGCTGATCTCCTCACTTCAAAACTATCGGAAAAAATACAGGTAAATACGTAACTAGTAATCTCATACTCATATTAATGTGCGTACTTTCCTCCAGTATCTTGTATGTAATTTTGTTCCTTGGATACGTTTGATGAATGTAGGCGTTGCATAGATTGGGAGCAAGAAAGATGGTAGTGTTCGAGGGGCCGCCCTTTGGGTGCATTCCATATTACCGTTATAATAATAATGGAACCTGTGTTGAGGATAAAAATGAGAACGCTCGATTGTTCAACTCTAAACTTAAAGACATGATCCAAACACTGTCTTCCCAACTAACCAACTCCTACTTCACTATTGGTAAAGCTTACGATGCTACTTACGATGTCATCAATAATCCTACCAACTATGGTATGCTCCATGCTCCCTACTCTCTCTTTATATCCTTCATCATCCATACAAATCTTCATTTTAATTGAGGTACATCACCAATTGCAGGTTTTACAAATGTGAAGCAAGCATGTTGCCTTAGGATACCTCCGTTTGTCCAATGCGTACAGTTTGGTGGAAAATGCGCAAACCGGGATCAATACTTGTTCTGGGATGCAGCTCATCCTACAGAAGCCAGTAACCGGATTATGGGAGGAAATTGCATCACCAACTCCTCCGTTTGTACTCCCAATAGTATCCAAGATCTTGTTCAACTTACACTTACTCCTCCCTCTCTGCTTAGCGCTGCATGATGAATGATGATCATTAGATTATCAACCTTACTAATGGAATTCGCTGTTTCATGTTCTACTTGTATGCCATTTTGCCCTTAGCTTACTGTATTCGGCAACTTATGGAATAAATTTTTTCTACTTCCCGAATTTTATATTGCCGCAACTTTCTTCTTCATGTCTTGAGCCAAGCTATGAATACCTCTCCTCAATCACTTTATCAGCTGCCTTAATGATAAACCCACAGCAAAATAGATCATGTCGGGTGGGATAGAAACACAGTTCTCTCAACCCCTACATTGTCAAGGCTGTGCCAAAAGGACACTAAATAAAATGAACATGACAGATCAATAGTAAAAAAACATACAAAATGCACGTACAATAGAACCCAACATTTGGTATAAATGTATCATCATCATTAAAACTGAAGCAAGCAGAATGCCACCAAAGTCGAAGTGGCATCACCATTCCATGATCTCCGATCGAAACATCAAGTCTCACCCAACATTTATCATTAAATCTATGGAGTATGGAACATGATTGTACGTCGTGTATTTTTTGCAGAACTATCTTCTTCGATCTTTGAATAAAGAGCAATAATAGCCCGTATAGAAACAAAACATTTATGCCACAAACTGAAAGCAGATAATTGCGAAAGTATTGTTGTCATTATGATGAGAAAAACTGGTGACACTTGAGCAACAAAGACATGACAAATGAGAACAAGATGCAGACAACAAAAACTGTTCTTCACGAACTGATTTACAGGTATATATATTTGGACATGCCCATGAGTGTGCAGCAATTAAGAGATCACAAAGTATTTCCACACGATTCCTCATGTGCTACTGCACTTCCTTTACTCTCTACAATTCCAATGGTCAAAATAGCATTTCTAGCCAAACTAAAATTGCAGTACTATGTACCTTTAGAAGAAAGATCACTGCTAGTGTTATAGTTATCAAGAAGAGTGAAGTTGTGCAGCTGATGTGAAATGTGTTCTGCAGAAACGTCATCATTAACCGACTTCAACGAGACAAAGAAAGTATTAGTAAACTGAGGGGCCATTTCTCTCTGAAATGAAGGCGACAAAAAAGAGACATGTTTGATTCTGGAGGGATGAAGTTGCCTGAAAATGAACTCGGATATTCCCAATACGAGTGTAATGCTTACAACATTACGCAGAAGAAGCTCCAAGTCATAAGATAGATGCGTCAAACCTAGGCTCATAGAAGCATACTTGGCTGTTGTACGACTGCAGAGCACAGCCAGCAATCCAAGACCAAATCTTTTTATCAACGTCATAAAGGAGGCCTTTTCCCTGGTTCCAAGATGTAAAGCAAATTAAATTATCTTGTCCAAAACACTCATATCTCTCAGCTGACAGTCTCAGTAAAGCTCGAAAATATTTAGGAGGCATCCTACTGATCTCGACCCACAAGGTCTTAGTATGATCTAATTCCCAAATTCTCATACTTTGCAGCGTACTATAAAGGCCTATCCTTCCAACAAGAAAAAGGCGCTTCCGAGTACCAGCAACCAAATAACCATCCAACAGGGACCGGGGAAATTTTGCCGGGATGTGCTCCCAATACCCTGAGTCAAGGCGATACATCATCAAACCAAGAGGAGAAAGAGTTTCCAAATACAACCTTGAATCACAAAATGCCATCTTTGAAGAGCACAAGTTAACAGAAGGCATCATTTGGTGGACTGACCAGCTGTTCAATTTAGAATCATAAACTTCAGTAGGCAGTGACTTGTCACCATATATATCACTAGTGGCTATAAGTTTAAAAGATCGGTCCTTGCGATCAACAACCATAATTAACTGCCTTTGCTGATTAAAATGCATACTAGGCAGTGTCCTCCAAGCTTGTGTGAGGGGATTACAAACTAGGGTTCTAAAAGTCAACCCATCCAAACCCGAAAGGCAAACAAGACCTCCAGAGGAACCAACCAACCAAAATGCCCATGGCGGCAAGAAAGTAAATGGAATCCTATACCACGCCTTCAAGGGTAAGCTAAACACCGAGCATTGTGCCGTTTGCGAGTTCTTCCAGAATGTTAAAAGGCAAGGCCCATGGGAAGGCACTTGAGAGTGGAACTTGAGAAAACCACTATCTTGCAATATAGAATTCCACCTCTTACAAACAGAACGAAGCCGGAATATCATAAAAGGCGGAACCCTAGCTAATATCTCATTCAACAAATCCTCCGGCAGCATTGCCCATATATTATCCTCCATCTGAACATCAGGATGAACCGCTTTAGCAAAGGTAGCCACTGACTCTTCATCTAAACCCCGAGGTTTCGTTTTAATCACCTTCTGCCTAGATGGACTCGTGTTCCTAGACCCTGCGCGGCCCATCGGACTCGTGTTCCTTGTCGCACATCGGCTCAAAGGGCTCGAATTCCTAGACCCACTACCGACTACAGTCGAAGAAACCACTCGTATAGAGCTACCACCATCATCTACCCGAATCGAACTAACCCCAGTAAACCCATTTCCAGTTGGTTCCCCAATTTCAGCCATTTTCACCAAAATCCTCAAATATACTTTAAAAAGCCCTAATCTTGAATAAATTTCCCTCTAAATTACGGTAAATCATGAAGCTAGCATTCCTACCACTTTTACCAAAATCCTGAAATTCTTTAAAAAGGTCTAATCTTGCATAAACCTACCTCTAGATTTGGATTAATCATGAAGCCAAATTATCAATTATCAAAGAGTAACCCAATTAATCACAAATGTAACATGCCGCCCAATTAAGTCCCATAAAGCATTAATCATGGAGTTGCCATGACATAATTAGAGTAAGTCAATAGAAGGGTAGTCAAAAAACAGCGCAAGATCGGAAGTTGATCGACAGTAAATGAAAACCCAATAAAGTTAATAACACGATTAATAAGAAGAGCATAATTGAAATGTGAAATTAGGGTTCTTGGTGTTACCTGGACATAGCAAAGATATCTCTCTGGATTAGAATATATATAAAATAAAAGAACAAAGTTCTCCCTCACAAATTCATTAAATAGTGTTATTTACCCAGTTGCCCTCTTACTAGCAGCAATCGTCATCACTTGCATGTTTTTTGTGACAAATTAAATGCAATATATTGTCTCAGACTTGCAATTCCAGGGTAAGCTCCGCTCCATCAAAGCTCGGCTCGTGCCTGCTTAACTCGAGCTCGGACTCGACTCGATAACTTAACGAGTCAAGCCGAGTTAACATTGGATCGGCTCGAAAAATTCGCAAATGGCTCAAACATGTGTACTATGATAATATATTGCTCTTATTTTATAAATAATATTTCACAAATTCTCATTGAAGACGGATAGTGTCCCTCTCACAATATGCAAGTGGCACTATCCATGGGGTGCTCCATTTCCCCCCACTTGCCCTCCCACTTACTTTATTGTGAGAGGGGCACTATCCGTCACAAGTGTCCGTCACAAGCAAGACCCTTTGTAATTTATGGATTATGATTACATTGATTTGCCCAATAATTTCATATATATAACCTAGGAATCATGTGTCTGAAAATACCAAAAGAAAAAAAAAAAAACAATAACTTAACAATTATATATGGGCTCAAATTGAACTCGAACTCGACTCGAGCAAACGTTGAAACTCGCGAGCATGGTAATGAGCTCAATTTTTTCAAGCTCGGATGAGCTCGAGATCGCTTCAAGCTCGAGTTTTGTTTCGTGAACACAAACCAAGTAAGGTCAAGCTCGAGATCGGCTCGATTCGTTATCAAACTAAGTAAGTTATAATGCGGATAATTTTTTTTAAAAAAATGACGACTTAGGTAGCTTATGACCGGATAAAACTGATCCAATTCTTTAAGACTGGTGACCCGAAATGTATCACCCAAATTTGACTCGAAAGATCTGAATTAACCCGACCTAAAAGTGACCCTACTCGGAGTGGCCTAAAATCACCCCAATAGATCCCAAATTACTTATTTTAAGCAAAATCCTGACTCGATATGACCCAAACAACCCCACCCAAATTGACCCGGTCCGGATTAGACCTGACAAAACTGACTCGATCTCAATGACCTAACTCGGATAACCCGGCCCAAACTCGGCCCGCGCCCAAATTAAGGACCCGAATTTGACCTGAAACTCGAATTGACTCCACCCTAGTCAACCTAGCCCAAATGTTTATTATCCCATAATGACCGTTATCATTCCCAAATAACTTGATAACAACCCATCAAACATAACCCCACCTTGAAGTGACCCGACCTAACCCGGCATGAATTCTTCCATCAAAAGTGAACCTTGTTTGTGACATCAACCATTTCACGCTCGTTTCTCTTCCATACACGGCCAAAGTTGCTTTTCTTTTTGTGCATAATCACAAAATTCACACTCTCGCGATTTTAGAACATCTTTCAGAATCAAAATCCGTCAAAATTGACTCCACAATCACGTTTTCAAATCCGCCCTTTGCGAAGCAAATTCAAATTCGAAAACCGTCGAAGACATATCCTTTTTCACTACTTTACAATCCATAACGACCCGAAACAATGTCCCGATTCACATGTATGTTTAGGGTTCATTATTCCTCCCTTATCCCTTTTAATTTCTTGTTTTTATTTATGTTTTTTATTATCGTTTGTTTATCTTATTTTATCGTCGTAGTTTGTTAGTTTAGTTTGTATTATGTAATTAATTATAATCTAACATCATTCGTTTAGTTTAGTTATTGTACTCCCTCTAAAGCTCTCATTTGTTCCCTTTTCTTTTGTGAATAAGAATTAAGGGAATCAATTTAAACCACACAAAACACATGACCCCATATGCAATTGATTTTTGACCACAAAAAGTAGTCCAAAAAAGAAACGAGAGAACAAAAGTTGACTTAAATGGAAAAGGAAAAGGGGAACAAATGAGAGACTTGGAGGGAGTATTAACTATGAAAGTTGGACTAGGGTAGTATGGGTATGAGTACAAAATAATCGGTTTTAAAAACAAGATGCAATACGAAGTAAAAACATAAATCGGCATACGGGCATGACTATTTTTAGTCCTCTCCCCCATATCAATGTAGCTTTTAATTAGTCTCTTCATCGTGTTTGCAAATCCGGTTCTGAACAATTCATTCATCAATTAGGAAAAGTTCCAACATCATTACCATCGTTTCGCATGGGAACAACATCTACACCATCACTCATCATTGTTATCAGGAACCGTCATCTATACTATCGTTCATCTTTCACCTCCGCCTTCTTTCTTTTCATCGGGTTTTCATATCATTTCGCTTCCTCATTCTTTATTTTCAGCGGGCTAATTCATTTTTTCGGTTCCCGACACAAATCCTAATCTATTCAGTAAATGGACTCGACATTCTGCACGGGTGACCAAGCATGTAATACCTCAAATATTTGAGTTGTTGGGTACTCTATTGAGTAGGACTTAATCTGTCGAGTAAGCCATTGACGGATTCTGGAGTATTCTGCTTTGAATGTATTCGATCGAGTAGGTGTAACTTGATCGAGTAGGCGGTAATCGATCGAGTATGTTTTTACTCGATCGAGTAAGTCGGGTTTTACGGACTTTTCCGTCGGGTTTGATAGTAAAACGTGGAGAGGTATTTAAAGTTTCTATCGACAGTTTTGTCACTTTTACTTTTACTTTTCTAAACTTTTCATAAGAAAACAAAACGACGTTCAATTCTCTCCTCCTTTTGCTATTAAATCAAGGCTAGGGTTGTCGTATTTCTGAGATCGTTATACCTTTGTGATCATCATCGTTTGGGCAAGATTTCTATGTTGTTTTTATGTCAGTTTGTTAGTTTTGATTAAACCCTAATTGGGTGATTTGGGGGTTTTGGGGAGTAATTGTTGTAGTAGATTATAATTATATGATTATTGTTATAGGAGGTGATTTCGTAGAGGAAGCTTTTTGATCTACTGCGTTTGTTATTGGTGATTCCGTCTTAGGTAGGGTTTCCCTACTCAGTTGACTGTGTAATTAAGTATAAGATGGTGTGATTGGTTTACTGGCATGATTACTGCAACAGGAGTTGTGGCATGAGTCTTTCACTTTTTACTCCAAGATAGGTGTTCCGGGTGTAATTCCAGAGCAGTTATAAGTTACCACCCGTGCTTGTAGAATGACGTCTTTGGTTGAATCCTCCTTGCGGTCTCCTGAAACGATGAACAAACTGAGGGCTCGGCTTTGGGCCGAGCGAACTCACTCCGACGCTCAAGTCAGTAACTTAGAGAGGTAAGTTGTTGTTACTTGGTGAAGTATATATTGTAGAGAGATAAGGAAGATATTACCAGATGAATAGTGATTCTTAGGTTCAATTCTGGATCCTTTACTCAATGAGAGTAGAGGAGTATTTATAGACTTTCACCTTTTGTCACGTAGTGGCCAAGTGGCCAAGTGGCTAGCAGGTGGAAAGACTGATCTACCCCTCGGCCGAGGGACCTATGGCGGGCCGGCGGGCCCGTTGACTCACCGCCGGGGTCTTGGATATGAGTTTGCGGATGTGTTCCCGGTGGTGGTTGCCCCGGCCGGGACCCATCCGACAGCCGACATGCCTCGTCGGTTAGGTGTCTAAGCCGTTGACTTCTTTGTGGATATCTTTGACCTTGCTCAATATGTTGATCGTCGTGGTGCGAGAATATGCCCCATCAATTTGCCCCCAGCGTAGTCTATGCCGTGGTATGGGCTCCGATGTATGTTGAGCGTATATTCTGCGCAAGACAAAATTTCTGCCCCGGCTTCTTCTGCCTCGGCGTGGCCCTGCTTAGGCCGTACCATATCCCCCTCCACATGGTTGTGTAATGGACATCCGATGTGGAAAAGGCAATGACGCTGGCTGAGACCGGGGTGGAGAGTGCCGGTTGTTTCTGATTGCCCCCTGGCCGGTACTCTCTGGCTTGGTTGATCATGTGGCCGGCGGAGAAACGGGTACTTAGGAATTTGTTGAGGAAGATGAACAGGCAGAGAGATATGAAGGGGCGTGTTGAAGACGCTTGGTTACTGTTGCATTGATTGACATTCAACTGTTGCAACGATTGACATTCCGTGGTTGCATGCTCGACACGTGTCTGTTTGTTGATTGGCTGACGTTTCATGGGTCATGCCCTGATTGTCCCTCTTCATGGGCTTTCCTCTATAAATAGGGTACTTAGTCCCTGAAATTGGCCACCAATTTCATTTTCTCAAAAATTTTCTTCTTTCTAGCCCTTGTGACGAAACCTCTCTCTAGCTTTCGGAATCATTACTCCGGCGTGGCATTTTTCTTCAAGGTAAACAAATAAATTCTCTTTTTAACTCGTAAGTTTTGTTGTAACATGTCTTCTGCTGGTGCTGGACCTAGTAAGCCTGCGCCGGGGGGTTCCCCGTCGCGTCTTGATGAAGAGGAGATACTAGACGCCATCCCGATAAGGTCTGGGGGCCCTAGGTCTCCGTCTCCCGAAGTCGATCCAAAAGCTTTGGAGGGTTGGGAGGATGATGATGTTGATGATGAATATGAGGAAAGGATTCCTTCTGGTGAAGAGAGGCCGCATATCCTGGATCATGGCGAGGCCTGCATGACTGGTCCTGACCGTGCCTGGACCAATAAATTCGCCGATTGTTCGGTGGAACTCTTTTCGAGGGTCATTTCTACTTCGGTGAGGGGTACAAAATTGTTATCCCCGGGGAGGGACAGCGGTCTGTTGTCCTCCTCCGGGTCATATCGGCGTATATATCGGCATCCGGAGTATGGCCTCCGGTTTCCTTTGAATAAATACGTCACGGCCATCATCAAAGCTATGAACGTCGCCGCGGCTCAACTGCATCCGTTGGCCATTAGGACGATAGTTGGCTTCGTGTGGCTCTGTCTTTTCAAGGGGAGGTACCTACGATTAATTTATTCCGTCGGCTTCATCATCTTCGGTCATCGACCCCGTGGTAAGGTGGGGTGGTACAGCGTGCGAGATGGAGCCGGCGTCTGTCTGTTGATAAGCTTTCTTCCTGCAAGGACTGGAAGGGGCGGTGGGTGTATGTCGAAGTGCCGGATGACTATCCGCGCCCGGTCCTTCCAAAGACCAAGTCAACTTACGGTGCGAGAGTAAAAGGGAGCGTGAAAAATGGGTCTCCCGAGTAAGCACAAGATGGATGCCAGCAGGTTCCTCTTGGTGCGACGAGGAGCGGCGATGCGTCTGTTCGATCTTTGAGAAGGGATGGGTGCCCCGACTCGGATTATTCTTCGTGGATGAGCCGCTTTGCCGCGTCGGCCTCATACGGCCCTCAACCAGGGTGAGTAGGGTCGGTGTGAGGCCCATCTTTGCCTATTACGCTCCTGTTTTTAGAGCTTTGTTTTACTTCTTTTATGTAACTCTTGTCTGGTTTCTTGCAGACCGGTTTGGCCAGGATCTGTCTGAGGAGACCTTGAAGAGGTTAGGGCTTGATAAGGACGGGAACGTCGTTGAGCGGCACCCTCAGGCTGACGCGCGTGATCGTAGATTGGCTCCCAACGAACTTATGGACAAGCAACAAGGCACCTGGATCGGGCGGCGGCTCAAGCACGGGTTCTCGGGGCGTGTCAAGAGAACATCAAAGGCAAGGTCCAGGTCGGCGACGTTGTCGATCCCAACTCCCTCTTCAACCCCAACGGTCCAGAAGGAGCATGTGGAGGTCATCGATGTCTCCGAGGAGATGGTGACCGTTGCGAAGGGCCCTCCTCCTCCAAAGAAGAGAAAAGAGTCAGTGCCGGGGAAAAGAGTGATTCACCCGGTCCTCCAACCAAGAGGGTCCAGACTGGTACGGACCTAACCTGTGGTTCAGACTTAGCTGGTTCATTATGCATTCCCGATGACAGACTCTCTGATGTGTCGATGAATGTTGACATGGATGCGCTGTGTAAATTTTTTGTAGATCCGCCGTCGGCGGCCGCCGTTCTTACGATCGGCAATTAGAGAAGCGACACGAGAAGGCGGGTGATAGGAATGTCACCGTTGACTACGCACTCCAGAAGGTTCCCCCCGCCGAGCTTGTGGCAGAGGGTACAAAAATATCCAAGAGGCTGGCGAAGTGGACTCAACTGGCATGCTCCTACATTATGGAGCAAGAACAGGCCATGGCCCAGGCTGGGCCTCTGATCCAACGGCTTAAGCTTGATCTCTCCGCGGCAAAGGGGGAAGCCGGGAAGGCTAAGCTTGACCTCCTAGCTGCTCGGAAGCGTGCGGAGGAAGCTGAGAAGCAGCTGCTGGCCGAGAGGGCCAAAGTCGAGGCTGCTGATGCCACCTCTGCCCAGTTGCTGGAGGAGCGGAACAGGTATAAGGGCGGCTACGACGCCGTTGTTGCCAAAAGGGAAGAATAGAGGGGGATGTATGAGGCTCAGTCGGAGGCACTTGCGGATACTAGGGCTGTTCTTGCCCAAAGGGAGAAAGATATTGAGGTGCTTCAAGATAAGGTCCTCCCTGACTTGTGCGCTCAATTCCGGGATCAGGCCGAGGAAGCGACCAGGGAGGCAATCAAGAGGCTCATTCCTGAAGACTCCTTCCCGTGGGAGAAATTTGAGCAGCTTTTGGATGAGATGGCCGATGCCGCGGAAAAGGCGGTTGCGGAAAAAGAGGAGGCGGCGAAGGCGGCTCAGATAGCCGAGGCCAAGGCGGCCTATGATGCAAAGGTGAAGGAGGCCGAAAAGGAGGCTGAAAGGCTGAAGGCATGTGGAGATGACAAGCTTTCCTCTGGGCCGGCCACCGAAGTTGACGCTGCTGCTGCCGATGATGGGCGGCATCAAGCGTAGGGAGACGGGCGGTCGTCACCAGACTCACCCGGCGTCTCGGATAGCTTTAGCTGTTCGGGGGCCAACTACTGAGCCTTTCCTCCCTGCCATCTTTTGGCGCTTCAAATATCATGTCTGTAATCTTTTGCTTCTCTTTTCCTTGTTTATGTAAAACTTTGGTAGGTTGCGTTTTGGCTTATCCCTATGGGGACGGGCGTCGTCTGCATTCTTCTCGTTTTTAATCTGTTGTCATTAATGAACGTTTGCTTGTTTTGCCTCTGGCTTGGCCGAGGTCTTTTCTTGTCTTCTTGCGTTATTAGTTGAGCGCTTTTCATTTTTACCTTTGGCTTAGCCGAGGCGTATCTCAACTGCGTTTAACGTCTTTTTCTTGAACATGTTAGCGTATCGATCGTTGTGTCCCCTGCCAGGCCTTCGGTCGGCCGAGGCGACTAGGGGTTACGACGCGACAGCGTATGTTAGCGTATCGATCGTTGTGTCCCCCCGCCAGGCCTTGGTTGGCCGAGGCGACTAGGGGTTACGACGCGACAGCGTATGTTAGCGTATCGATCGTTGTGTCCCCTGCCAGGCCTTCGGTTGGCCGAGGCGACTAGGGGTTACGACACGACAGCGTAAGTTGGCGTATCGATCGTTGTGTCCCCTGCCAGTCCTTCGGTTGGCCGAGGCGACTAGGGGTTACGACGCGACAGCGTATGTTAGCGTATCAATCGTTGTGTCCCCTGCCAGGCCTTCGGTTGGCCGAGGCGACTAGGGGTTACGACGCGATAGCGTAAGTTGGCGTATCGATCGTTGTGTCCCCTGTCAGGCCTTCGGCGGGCCGAGGCGACTAGGGGTTACGACGCGACAGCATTCTTGGGGTGACTGCCCGGCTTGGGCCGGGGCGTCTACCTCGATATGACCGCGGAGGGGATAAACACTTTGATGGAAAAATTGGGTGATTCTTCATTAGATGTAAACATGCGTTGGGGTGCCAACAATTGTTTTGGACACCTCCGCCGCTACACAAAGTATTTCCTGAGATTGTCGGTGTTCCAATGGCTCATCAGAGGCACACCCTCCATGTTGGTCAGCCGGTATGTACCCGACCTCATTTCCTCAACCACTTTGTAGGGACCCTCCCAGTTGGCCGTTAGTTTACCATGAATGTTTCCCTTGTTGGTGGCGGCCGACTTTCTTAGGACTAGATCCCCTACTTTCAAGTCCCTTTTGTGGACTCTTCGGTTGTAAGCTCTTCTCATTCGGTTTTGGTATACCGCCAAGTTGAGGCGTGCTGTATCTCGGCTTTCTTCAACTAGGTCTAGGGAGGTTCTTAAGCCTTCCTCATTTTCCACCGGGTTAAAGGTGACCGTTCTGAATGTCGGCACCGTTGCTTCAATTGGCAGGACTGCTTCGGACCCGTAGACTAAGTGGAACGGACTGTACCCCGTTGCTTCTTTCTCCGTGGTTCGCAGGGACCATAGGATGCCGGGTAGTTCATCGGCCCATCTTCCCTTTAGGTCTTCAACTGTCTTCTTCAAACCATTGAGGATTGTTTTATTGGCTGCCTCCGCCTGTCCGTTGCTCTGTGGTTGACAGACGGAGGAGTATGCAAATTTGATACCGAGTCCTTCCAGCCAGCTCATTATTGTGTCACTCCAAAACTCTCGGCCGTGGTCGAATACCATGACTTGGGGTAACCCAAAACGGGTTATGACATTTTCCCAGATTACCTTTCTTACGGCTGCCGTCGTCTTTGCAGGTACTGCTACAGCTTCAACCCATTTGGTGAAGTAATCAACGGCGACAATCAAGAACTTTCTTCCGCCGGATGCCGTTGGAAATGGCCCTAGTAGATCCATCCCCCACTGTGCGAAAGGAAGGGGATTAAGTACCGCTGCGCAGTCTCGGGACGGCGCATGTATCACCGGAGCATGCATTTGACAGTTGTTGCATTTTTTGGTCTTGGCTCTGGAATCCGCAAGCATGGTGGGCCAGAAGTAGCCGGCTCGGAGAGCTTTGTGGGCTAGTGTTCTTGCCCCCATGTGATGGCCGAAGATGCCTTCGTGAATCTCTGTCAGTATGGGCTCCGCGTCGGCTGGGCCGACACATTTCAAAAGTGGTCTTATCACGGACCTTCTGTATAGTTCTCCTTCGAACACCAAGTACCTTGCTGCGATCCTTTTTATTTTCTGCGCGAGACTGCGGTCCTCCGGTAGTTCACTTGTCAATTTGTACTTCATTATCGGAGTCATCCACGTTGTCTCGGTCTCTATGTTACCCACCATGCCGACGGCCTCAGTAATGCTCTTGGCATTTCTGATGTCTACCAGCACGGTTCGGCTGACATTCTTGATGGTTGAACTGGCGAGTTTTGAGAGAGCATCGGCTCGGTTGTTCTCAGACCTGGGAATGCATTGTATCTGAAAAGATTTTAACTTTGAGGTGTCAGCTTTCACCCTTTCCAGGTATCTTACCATTCCGTCGTCTCGAGTCTCGTACTCTCCTCTGATTTGATTAGCCACCAAAAGTGAATCTGTTTTCACAATTATGTGCTCCGCCCTTGCGGCCCTAGCTAGCTCGACTCCGGTTATCACCGCCTCGTATTCGGATTCGTTGTTTGAGGCCGAGAAGGTAAATTTCAAGGCGTACTCGAACTCGTCCCCGTTTGGGCTGATGATTAGTATGCCGGCTCCTGAGCTGTTCGTCGTGGAGGAACCGTCGGTGTATACCTCCCATACTCCGGGGTTTTGCTCTTCTTGGTATGTGCATTCGGCCAGGAAATGCGCGTCTGTCCCTTTATCGAGGGCCTCGGCTTGTATTGAATGCCGAAGCCGGATAGCTCTCCTGCCCATTTGATGAGCCTGCCGGATTGCTCAAATTTTTCCAATGCTTTCTCCAACGGCTGGTCGATTAGGACCGTCACGGGATGTGCGTCGAAGTAGGGTTTCGATTTCCTTGCAGCGACGACGGCAAAAAGGCGCTTTTTCAATCACGGGTAATTTCTCTCGGCGGGCAACAACGTATGGTGACAAAGTAGATTGGGTCTTTGTTGCTTGTCCTCTTCTCTCGACGATCACGGCACCGACCGTGGCCGAGGTAATCTTCTATGTACGATCTGATGTTTCCCCCGATCGGCCCAGGACGGGGTTGGGAGAGTCGAAGATGAGTTTTCGATTGTTTGAAAGTTGTGCTCTGCTCCTCCCCCCAGTAAAAGTCTTTATTCCCCTTCAACACACCTTGAAGAATGGGGTGCTTTTTGTCGGTGACCGAGAGATGAAACGGGCTAGAGCCGTCATCCTCCCGGTCAGATCATGACCTCCTTTCGATTCCTAGGCTCCGGCAGTCTAGGATCGCCGGACTTTGTCCGGATTGGCGTCAATTCCCCGACACCGACAAGTACGCCGAGGAACTTACCTGCCCGGACACCGAAGTTGCATTTCATTGGGTTGAGCTTCATCTTGTACTTCCTTAGTGAACAAAATGTCTCGCGTAAATCGGCTAAGTGCTCGCTGTCGGACTTGCTTTTTACAATAGCATCGTCGACGTAAGCCTCAATGTTTCGCCCTTTTTGATTTTGGAACACTTTGTCCACCAGTCTTGTGTAAGTTGCACCGGCGTTCTTTAAACCAAACGGCATCATTTTGTACATGTATGTGCCATTAGCAGTGATGAATGCGCATTTAGGCATGTCTTCCTCGGCCATGAGCACCTGATGATACCCGAGAAGGCGTCCAAAGAGGCTCGGATAGTGTAGCCTGCCGTCGCGTCGATTAAGCTATCTATTCGAGGCAAGGGATATCAATCTTTGGGGCATGCTTTATTAAGATTGGAAAAACCCACGCACATCCTCCATGCCCCCGATGATTTCCTCACCATTACAACATTAGCTAACCACTCAGGATAGGTACAAGACATGATGAAGCCTGCCGCCAGTAATTTATCTACCTCGGCTTTGATGGCCTCATCCTTCTCGGCTGAGGAGTTCCTCATCCTTTGCTTGACAGGGCGAGCGGTGGGGAGTACGTTTAGTTTGTGAACAATTACTTCCTGGCTCACGCCTGGCATCTCGTCCGCTGAGTAGGCGAAGACGTCTTTGTTCTTTCTCAGCAGATCTAGGAGTGCAGCTCTGAACTTTGGCTCCAGGTTAACACCGATAGTTACGGTGCGGCCTGGGTCAATCACTACCTCCTCGGTCTCCGCTCCTTCAACCATGCCGACGGTGGTACCCATGCGCTCGCCCTCCTGTTGCAAGGATGGGCTCTTCCCCTTCTCTGACTTCTTCGCCACTTTGAAGGATTGCATGTTGCACCCTCTGGCGGACACTTGGACATTGACCACTTCGTCCTTTTCGTTATTTGAAACGAGCTTATGCGCTTCCCCCCGGTCCGAGACATACATCAATGTCAAAGCCCGGATGGACATTACTGCATCGGCCTCGCTCAGGGTGACTCGGCCTATGAGAACGTTGTAGGCGGACGAGCCGTCAATGACCACGAACTCAGACATAACGTTCTTGGCTGCACTTCCCTCGCCGAACCTCACCGGCAGCCTGATTGACCCAAGGGGTAGCAGGTAGCTCCAGAAAAAGTCGTACAACGGGCTGGTGCAGGGGTTCAAGTTTTCAACCTTCAGACCGAGGTTGAGAAAGCATTCGCTGTACATAATGTTTGTGTAGGCGCCTGTATCAATCAGGCACCTCTTCACCAGGTGGTTGGCTATGTCCAAGTGGACTACGAGTGGGTCGCTGTGAGGGGCGATGACTTTCTCGTAATCCTTCTTCCCAATAGTTATATCGGGGATGTTGGAAGCGGGAGTCGCTGTGTTGGGCACGAAGTTGATGGCCTCGATATCATGACTCATTCAGGTGCCGTTTGTGCCCATGAGCGGACCCACCGTTCTCGTTGCCCCCGATGACAACATGGATTACTCCTATCCGTTCGAAGACGGATTTCTTATCTGAACCGTCGGTCTTTTGGCCTTTGGCAACATACTTGCCGAGGCTCCCTTTCCGGATCAGTTCTTCAATGGCATTCTTCAGGTGTCGGCAGTTGTCAGTAAGGTGACCGGTGTGGCCGTGGTACTCACAGTACTGGCTCGTGTCACCGTCACTCCTCGGCCTGGGAGGCCTCTCCCACTTCTGACCCTCGCTCTTGCTCAGGGCAAAAACCTCGGCGGCAGACACGGCCAGGGGGGTGTGATCATTGTACCGCCTTTGGCGGTTCGTTCCCGAACTCCCCCCGGCGTCCGCCGAGTTCTGTTTCCTGGTGGACCTGTCAGACCGTGACCTATTACCGTCACGGCGTCTTTCATCCGGGTTGTCCTCCCGGCGGCTTTTTCTTTCTGAGTGCTCGGCCTCGATGGGGTCTACCCAGGTCTTGTGGTAGTCCTTATCATGATGATGTTTGATTATGTAACCAAAGTCTTTATTCCCCTTCAACACCTTCTCTGGTTGTTTCGACATCTTCTTAGCTTTTTGGGTGGGTTTTTGTTTTTTTTTTTTTTTTTTTTTTTTTTTTTTTGGGAATGAATGTGACTAGCTTCTAGTATCTTTCCCCACAGACGGCGCCAATTGTTCCAGGTGTAATTCCAGAGCAGTTATAAGTTACCACCCGTGCTTGTAGAATGACGTCTTTGGTTGAATCCTCCTTGCGGTCTCCTGAAACGATGAACAAACTGAGGGCTCGGCTTTGGGCCGAGCGAACTCACTCCGACGCTCAAGTCAGTAACTTAGAGAGGTAAGTTGTTGTTACTTGGTGAAGTATATATTGTAGAGAGATAAGGAAGATATTACCAGATGAATAGTGATTCTTAGGTTCAATTCTGGATCCTTTACTCAATGAGAGTAGAGGAGTATTTATAGACTTTCACCTTTTGTCACGTAGTGGCCAAGTGGCCAAGTGGCTAGCAGGTGGAAAGACTGATCTACCCCTCGGCCGAGGGACCTATGGCAGGCCGGCGGGCCCTGTTGACTCACCGCCGAGGGGTCTTGGATATGAGTTCGCGGATGTGTTCCCAGAACTTACTGGTGGTTGCCCCGGCCGGGACCCATCTGACAGTCCGACAGGCCTCGTCGGTTAGGCTGTCTAAGCCGTTGACTTGCTGTGGATATCTTTGACCTTGCTCAATATGTTGACTGGTCAGCGGGTGCAGAATATGCCCCATCAATAGGGATATCCATAATTGCCAAGGCTCATATTTAAGGTCCCAAATCCAGAAGAAGCAAAATGGCTCCAAAGGGCAAGCAAATGAACAATTCATGGGGTTGAATGCATTCTTGAAAAGATCAGCAGGCATGGGTTAATTTCTTTGCTTTATATCTCAAGCTATGCTCAATGAAGATTGATGAATCTTATATCCTTAGAAGGTTTATGATTTTAGCTAACTATGAGCTTTGGATTGGGGCCAAAAGCTATTTTTGTTTGAGAGAAATGCATTATCCAAAAGAGACAGGCCAATCCGAAATGCTCCAACTCTTCAAAATCCCAGGTCTGATTTCAATTGATTATATCTTGAGATTTAGACGGTGAAATTTTTTGTTCTTTACATGTATAAAATCTTGAAGAAGCCTACTTTCCTATGAAATTGGAATCAACAATAGTTAATGGGTATTTTTGGTTGATTCCTTTTGGAGGTGAAAGATAACTTCCTTAGCTTTCATTTGAGCTATCATGGGTATTTTTAGCCAATCTGAGTTGCAACATATGATTTTTTCAAAGTTTCTGATGCTGCATAGGAAAACTGGTGAACAGTCATTCCTGACCTGTTCTTACTCAAAAGTCTATATCTCAAGTTCCAGGCCATATTTTTAGGTGATTCTTTTTGGACATGAAATCTAACTCCTTTAACTTTCATTTGGCATCAGTGAGGCATTTTATTTCATCTTGAGGCAAGAGATATGGTTTTTTGAATACAATGCAGATATGTGAAAGCTGTTGTATAGTTCAGACTTGACCTAAACTCACTCAAAGGCCTATAACTGGATATCCAAACATGATCTTTGAATGATTCCAATTGGAGGAGAAAGCTAACTCATTTAGCTTTCAGTTGGTATATGGGCCGCACCCTAGTTCATCCTGAACAGCAAGTTATGGCTCCTGCAAGGAAGGCCTGATTTCCAAATATTACTAAGTTGTCTGTTTTGCATAATGTGTGCAGCAGGGGGCATTCCTATCGAATTGTGACATGGCTGTCGCAACCCTATCAAAAATAAAACCAACCGGCTGTAACTAATGCAGCAGAGGCAAGTCGGGTATTGTACTCCATAGGGAGGCGGTCACTATCTACTTGTTATTTAAGTCTGTCACGCGACGGTCATAAATTGGGGGGTTTTATTTGATTTCTAAACTACTGAACTGTAAATAGAGAGAGAGAGAGAGAGAGTGAGAGAGAGAGAGAGAGAGAGAGAGAGAGAGAGAGAGAGAGAGAGAGAGAGAGAGAGAGAGAGAGAACAATAAAAAGGAAAAGACGAAAAAGGGATTGATCAAATAAAGAGAGAAATGTCAGGATTTCGGTTCACCATGATATCACACAATTCTGCTAAAGGTAAGTTCAGTCGGTCTAATGTGAGAAGGGTAAAGGAAAGGTCCTTCCGGTCCGCTATCCGCCCTAAAATACTACTAACTTAGCTTCCGTCCTCATTAGAGTAGTCTATAGTTCATAACAGGTTTGTTCATTCCAATCTTCCGATTTAGGTCTGAATTTCACCGGATTAATTAATTTAGAAGTAGAGCTGATCATGTGCGGGTCGGCCCATTCGGTCCAGCCCGTCCGGCCCGCTAAAATAGCGGGCTTGGACAAGAAAAATAAAGATTAAACGGGTAACGGACAAGAAAACTAGGCCCGATAGAATAAATGGACGGGCTTGGACTAAAAAAATTTGTCCATGGGCGGCCCGCTAGGCCCTCTATTAAAAGTAACCTCATAAAAGTCTTCAAAAACCCTTAATCCTCCGACCTTCTCTGCTCATTTCATTTGCAATTTGTACACTCTAAACCAATTAGGTAGCGCAAATGAATACTTATGCCTTACGTATTAGTAGAAGATTGTCGGTATTTACACTTGCCGTATAAGGATTCTTCGAGAATGGACGACATACTAACGGGATTGTCGTATAAAGATAGTACCTTTTAAGTATTTATTACACGGGAGTGTATGTAACCGCTAACAATGCCGCACAAAGACCAAGGCAAAAATGAACTTTAATTGATTTTGTAGTATTAGGACATTGTCATGTCAAACTTGTATTTTTTCCAAAATCTAGTAAACTTATCTTTTGAAAATTAGTATACTTTCTTAAGGGTAAGCTTTAAAGACAATTGTTAAGTTCTAGTGGGATGTAGCGATAACAAACTCGTATTTTAATAGAAACACTAATTTCTGTATTTGATTTTTGCCAGGCCCGCGGGCCGGCCCGCTCGTTTGAATTGGGCAGGTACGGACAGTGGAAACTGGCTCGCTTAGCGGGCTCGGGCTATAAAATAAGGCCCGCCAGACACCTTTTTAGCAGTTGGGCCCGGCCCGTGTCCGGCCCAAGCCCGCTTTTGATCAGCTCTATTTAGAAGCATGCACTCAACTAAACAACTACAACTATATTGCTATGAATCAATTCTCACATATAAACCTCCTAATATAATTATAACATCATCGTTTTACTATCATGGCTCCCCTAATCCTAGCACTAAGGGATTTAACTACTCATATTCATGATGAAACTAACAACAATAGAACAAGCAATGGTAAACATGGTAAAACAATGAATTAAACGAAGTTGCATAAACTGAATAATGATTCTAACAAACTAACAGTAATAAAAGACAACAGAATTAAAGGAGCAAAAGAAATTAAATTGAGTTAAAGAGAGTAAAGAAATTACAAAAGTTGAGATCCGGAAAATAGAGAGCAAAGTAACGTCGCAAGAGAAATGTCTACTGAATGATTAAGAGTAAAGTATGAGATAATGAAGTATATTAAACCTAATTAAGTCCCTCCTTTATATAGGCGAGATACTTATTTAACCTAAAAACAAAACTAGGATATTAAGTAAATAAGATTACGCGAGAAAATCTCGCATTTGATAGAAAAGTGCTCGATCGAGTACTTTCAGACTCCTCGATCGAACACTCTTCCACCAAAACCTCTCGATCGAGTACTTAATATACTCGATCGAGGACCTCCAAAATAGCACATGTCGATCGAGAACAGCAGGGTCTTGATCGAGGTCTTCTCTGCATCCATAAGTACTCGATCGAACAGATAGGTTAGCAAAACCTCTCGATCGAGTATACTGCTACTGAAGTCAGCTATGATCCGTTGATTTGGCATACAAAACATCTTCACGCTTCCCGAGGCAAAGGCAATCTTGCTCCAATTCTTCTATCTCCAAAAATGCAGGCTAAAAGGACAGTAAAAAGCATGATTCTGCCTTCTTTGGTACATTCCTGCCATAAAAGCCAAACAAACCAAAGTAGATTATTCGAGGGACATTTGTAGCATAATACTACGTAAATTACATAGAAATGTGTGCAAATAAGGCTTAGAAAGACTATGTAAAATGCACGCATCAAACCTCCCCAAACCAAACCTTTGCTTGTCCCCAAGTAAACTATACGAAAAACTAATGGAACGGAATAGAAAACTCAGAGCTAGCTATAAGTTGTCCACTTAAACCGATTTAATGCAAACAAACTGACACTTATAGCAAAACTTGTCAAATGCAAACGAATTATAAGATGTTTATAATAAAGCTGAACTATCGACCTTGCAAGACCTTTAAAAATGGACTCTCACGGGTCACTCTTCTCTCATGAAGTAAAGGGTAAGCATATGAATGTAAGAGAGAAAGAAATATAGCCGCTCACCTAAACTACGACCGACATAAACTTGCATGCAACTAATATGATAGACAATTCTAACTACCGTACATGCATTCCAACCAAACAAGGTCTCGCCAGTGCCGAGGACTTACAAAAGTATGGAAAAGTGAGGCAATGGGTAAGAAGGGCAAAACATTTTTGGATATGTGAGGTAATAAGCCAAGCTAGCTACCTAAAAAGAACTAAACTAAACAATATCTGCTTCTAATCCATCTAAAAACTGAAACACAAATGCCTTAATTTGGCATAAAAGCTCACTAACCAAACACAAACAACTCTTCATAAGATAAAGATAAGAGCATAGGAGTAAAACCGACTTTATTCAATCTTTTTCAATTCTTTTCCTTTTCTTTTTCTTCCTTTTCCTCGGTTTTTTTTTTCATTTTTCAACTTCTTTTTTTTCAATTTCATTTCCTCTTCTTTCTTTTCTACCAACTCCATCTTTACAAAACAAACCAAATTGACATAATAAACAGTATACCCGTGAAAACAATCTAAACTAGCTTGACAAGGCAGGCTATGTTTGGAATGTAGTTAAGGGGTCAAAAGGCAAATTTGGCTAATTGTGGAGTTAAATGGGTAAAAATAGAAGAAAGGGGATGTAAGCACCTCCCTGCATGTGCCACCAACCACTAACCCGAATGTATGTAGGCAAAAAGCAATTGAATTTCATATATGTGCAAATTAATGATACATGCTATGCAAGGAGTAATTACTCACAATCCTAGATGAACTGGTAAAAAATGACACCAGTTTTAAGGCTCTAAAACTTAGAAAATATGAGTAGATTGCCAAAATTTCAGGTCAAGTATATTTGTTCAGCTAAATTTTAACATTAGCTCGTAGATATGCAAAAAGACAAAGCTAGAAGATATTAATTTTTGCAAGGCTTAAGTAAAAAGGACCAAAAGTAGTGCAATTTCATCATTGAAATCTACCGTTCCGACTCAACCTATATGCATAAATTAACGTAAATATTTTTTGACTTTTCGTAAAAATCAATTTTTTCGAATTTTTTTTTTTGAATTTGTTGAAATAAATGAAAACAATGCAAACTAAAATGCAATAAACGTGAATGCAAAAACAGATGCAAATGCAGACTCAAGTATGCATTACCCTCCCCAAACCAAAACGGACAATGCCCTCATTGTCCTCAAGCATACACCAGTAGAATAATAGGGGACGAGAAAAATACAACCAAATGCAAAACAAAATAAATAAAATGAAAGGAGATGAAAAGAAATAAAGCAAAAATACTTACAATGTCGAACTTCCCTAAACCAGTCAGCAAACTTGGTAAGTGAGTAGCCAGCACACTACTCGTCACCACCCTCCTCGTCAACCACCTGGTAGGAGGGGTCCTCCTCCTCCTCTGACGACCCTCAGTAGCAAGCTCATCCCTAAGCCTCTCCTCCCTCTCAGCACTGTCCTCCTCGCTCACAGGCTGTGGGTACCCCTCCGCCGGGTACCGGTAGAAGGAAGGGTGTGTCCAGTCAGGTGGGACAGGACGTCCTCTCATCATGTGGTACTTGTAAAGAGGGAATAAGGCAAGTTCCTGATCCCGCTCCATACCAGCCACTCTCCTGCACATATCCAAAAGCAAAGCATCACGGCGCCCTTGGTTCATGACCTCAGACGCCTCAAAAGTAGGAGGTGCAACAAAATTAGCCGGTAAAGCCAGCTGAGAGACAAAGGGTATAGGTGTGGGTGTGGGCGTGGACGCGGACGCGTGCCCATCCTGTGTAGGTGTAGACCCCTCTCCGACTTCCCTAACAGCAGGGGAAGTCCTCTTCCGTTTCCTAAAAACGATAGGAGTGAAGTCAAGGAGGTAAGAAGGCGGAGGTGGTGGTAGTCTACCCGTCATAGTAGTCAAAGGTAAAAGACGGGGTAGAGAGGGTGAATGTAAAGTCACGGATGGGGAAGTGCTTATCTTCCACGTCCAATGGTCAGCTGCTAACTGTAAATACCTCATTTCTGCACCTCCCGCCAAACACCCAGTGATTATTGGGCCGCATGTTTAGCATATGTCGCGATTTTATGACAATTTGTAAATCGGTTAATAAAAGGTAACTCATACACTTGTGTCTACCTCATGGTTGTCGTCTAGGTGTCATTACGGTCGTTTTGGCAGTAATTAGAGTACATTTGGAGTCCGGGGCAAAAACCGTCTTCATTTCCTATAACCGTCAAATCCCGAGTCAAAAGCAATGAGCTTGTCTACCTAAGGTTAAGATGTCATAAAATGTTATGGGTATTTCTCATTTTGAGTCCCATGTCACTTCTTTGGGCTAAACTTAAAGTTTACATTACAAAATGTGTATTTCATTTATCTAAAATGACAACCCGATATTTAGGCCCGTTTTACGACGTGATAATGACTTTTTTGGGTCAGGCCTATTTCAAAAGAAGTTTTAGATATTTCTTTTATCTTTCCAACGCCACCAAAATCACCTTATTCCGAGTCTTGTAGAGAAAGTTATGCCTAAAATACGACAAGCTGTCAAGCGCGTTTTCTACGCGCAGAGGAACCTACCCGAGAAAGGACGCAGTAAGTGCTGCGCCTCTTCCAAGGGACGCAGCACCTGCTGCGCCTTTTCTCAGGGCTTTCTTTTTGTCCAAGTTTCCGTGTTTCAACCTATGTCGGTTGTTTCCGGATCTTTCCTTCCGTATCCTACTCTTACCATAATTCCTCCGCGTGATTAGTATAAATAGGGACCTTCGTTCCTCATATTGCTCACGCGAGTGTCCGCCCTTCTCTTCTCCCTTTTCATTCTAAGACCGCGCTCTTTGATTATTGACGTCTACGTGCTTGAAGTTTCGACCACGTAAGCTCGGATCCTTCTGAGTACCAGTCTCGTTTTGCATGACCGACCAATTTGACCAACTCCACTCAATTAATCAAATCAATTTGTTTTAATTCCTTTTTTAAGGGCACTTTCATATTTGCATAGATCGAGTCGAGTTACCACTAAAAAACCGATTTTAGTTAAATCTCGCGACGCTAACATGTAAGTCTGAGGGTGTAAAATCCCAATTTTATTTATTGTACTTTTTATTTTGTAATTAATGTACGAGTTTATGTCATAAGCATGTTCAAACCGTCTTTAAAAACCATTCTTTTAAAACCGTATTTACAAATCAGTAAAGATCTGACGTCGAGAAGAAATGTAGCAGCAGCAGCTGCGCCTCTTCGAAGAGTCGTAGTACATGCTGCGCCTCTTCCTGAGGCTGCCGCTGCTCCTGCTCTTCTTCTTCTTCCTCGATCTTCTGCAACTTTCTTGTTTCTCTTATTTGTTTCGTTTCCTTTTCTCGTATCAATATGTAATCGTGTTTTATTAATCCTTTTCAAATCATAACGTTTAAATTGACATAAATCCCTTATAATTCAATATTTGCGGGTTTTCGTCATCAATTCAAACCCGGATTTTTATAGGTTCAATTCTCTTATATCGATTCTCTGGAATTTGTCTTTGTACATAGTTTTCTTTATTTGATTTCAGTTTATCCAATTTAATTCCGTTTTCAAGTTTAAAATTCGTTCTTTTGTATTAAACCGATTTATTCTCAGTTTTAAATTCGTTTTATAACAATATTAGCATGTATGTAATCTGCTAAATCACTTCAACTCGAGTTCTAATATCAATAATCGGCCTTAAAATTACTAATGAACATTAACAACCCACGAGTATGACTTTCACAGTCAGAATCCAACTGGAGAACAGACGTAGGAAGTGTTGCGCCTCTTCCAGATGACGCATCAGATGCCGCGCCTGTTCCGAGTTGGCTTCTGTCTCTGAACTCTTCTCGTTTTGACGCATGGTTTCTAATTAGGATTTTAATCAACTATTATTCCTATTATCACCATAATTCGACATATTTTAAATATGATTCATATTTTCCATATTCTCTATTTTATTTCTTTTCCTATTTTCTTTTAATTTCCTTATTTTCAATTTTTTTTCCTTATTTTCCAATTTTCCTTATTTTCCATTTTTTCCTTATTTTCCAATTTTCCTTATTTTCCAATGTCCTTATTTTTCTAATTTTCTAATTTTCCTTATTTCATTTATTCTTTTCTTTTATTTCTAAAACTCTTTTGTGCATGTTTATGACGTAAATTCAAGTTTATCAGTTGTAATTTATTTCTTTGTAATATTTCATATTTATTTTGTATGATTTATTTACTTGGCTTCCACATGTAATTAATCTAACTTCCTAATTCGACCCAATTGATTGCCTAATTATTTGTCCACCGACTTAGTTAATTCTCACATGCTAGGATAAAAACGTTGGATGTTGCATTGCATGCATATAATCGACAACATATTGAGTATAAATAACTTCCCTAATCATTAGTAGAGGCCGCTATCGAGGCGGGCGGGATTAAGTGTTCGATTAAAGAGCTTCCTAATACGTACCCTCACCCCTTACTCCAGATCTCTGTGAACATTCGTGTTCATTGGCATCCACGAGAGTCATTCTAGACATAGAATGCTAAGGGTAACGAGTTCTTAGTGTCTATGTCACTACTTTGTGTCTTGACATGACACGAGGTATTCGAACGGTTTCCAATTTTCCACAATAAATTGGTGGCGACTCCACAAACGCAAACACTTGTTTCCCAAGCGCCCCCGTGGGGCCCATGGCTTCCACACTAACCAGTTCATAGAAGTCATGACCAGAATGTCGATGACGTTATCCTTATCTAAAACTTTGACGCCACGGGTAAACTCGGGGAAAAGGCGGCGGACAATGCGACTCACTAACCCACCACAAGCTATCGTGCCCGACACTTTCTGCCCGACAGTGTTAAAATGTTAAGCAGTCAAGTAGGACATGTTAAAAACAAAAGAGTTACCGCTGCCAATGTTCAGGTAACCCGCTAAAATCGACAACTCAACATTATTAACATTGTTAGGCTCGTGACGACCAAAAATGGTCTCTCCTAGCAGACAGAGAAAGTAACGGGCCGGGGGTAAGTGGACGTGAGCAACACATCGCTGATTGAAGGGAGTGTGTGCAAGTGTAGGCCAAATCTGAGCCACGAGCTTCCTAGGAGGCTCGAGAAAACCATCCCTAACTAAACCCAACCTGTCCCCAAACTCAGCTAAAGTCTAAGTAAAGGTGGTGTTAAACAGTCTGAAAGTAATACACTTGCTCCCATGGTCAGTCGCATAGGCCGCAGGGTGAAAAGCAAAAGAGCTGAAGAATTCTAAGGTCGATTGTCGATAGGTTAGCTCTTTCAAGGTGGCCAATCCCGACATTCCCGTCCCGTTAAGCAGCTCAACAATGGGCTCAAAAATTCCTAATTTTTCTAAAGAAGGTCGACACAGGAAACGGGTCGATATCATGTCACATTCCATCAAATGTAAAAAGCGAGTGCGATATGACGGGGATATAAAACGTACTTGCGGAAACTCAGGTAAAGTCTCCGTGGAGGTGTCAGCATTGTGCCTAGCAGCGACATGTAAAGCAGCAGCACGAAACCCCGTATCCTTCCCAGAGCGTGAACCAGAAGCAGCTGCAGCAGTAACAACGGCATCAGCAGTAACAGGGGCAGCAGGAACAAGTGTAGTAACGGTTGTGGGTGTCGACACAGCAGGTGTAATACTACGGATTTTATAGGCTGGTACTCGACCGAGTATGGCCTACTCGGTCGAGTAGTGTATCGTGGAGTCTGTTTGGCTACTGCCGAGTAACACTAGGCCGAGTATGATGAATACTCGACCGAGTAGAAGATACTCGGCCGAGTATAGTCTATACTCGACCGAGTATCCGGCCTGACGGATATTATTTCCGCGGTTTTGATTAAAATGATTAGAGGTTATATATAATCGTTCGTCAGTTTCTAAAGCCATTTTTCTTCCAAAACATAAACTACGTTTCATTCTCTTCTAATCATCTTCATCAATTTCAAGGCAAAGGTCGTCGATTGTGGGTTCTAGCATCTTATTCCGTGTCGATCGTCGTAGTAAGTGTCTTATCCTTATTGATCTATTGTCGTTCTTATAAGTTAGTAAACCCTAGTTTGGGTAATTTGGGGGTTTAGGGTTTGGTCATCATATGTGTGTTGATTGTTGATTATCAGTGTTGTAGGTGACGATGTAGTATTTGTTATGCATATTGTATGATTGATTGCGGCATAGCGGATTGCGAAAAGGTAGGGTTTCTCCTACTCAGTACTGTTAATTGATTGAGATTGCATATATTTTATAATTGTTGTTATTTGCTGATCATCGGAGGTTGGGGGTTATGGTGACGGTGTTGGTGTGGTTGTGTTGTGATGGTTGTGGTGTTGTGACAGCTGTGATGCTGTGTGTGTGATTATGGTGGAGTCACTTGCGGGAGTGGCTTCACACCCTAGTTCGCCCTCCGTGGAACCCGTCACGGGAGGGGATGTGCACATTAAGGGACAAGGATTGTTAGTCGCTCGTTGATGAGCTGGACTAGGTGGGGATGGGCTGCGGTCACCCACTGGCGGCGAGGATTACCTGTTGCGATTGGTAATCTGGCAGGGCTACACACTTCGGTGTGTAGTCGGTTACTGTGTGAGATCGGGAGACCGGGGATGGAGGATGATCAGCTGGTTGTAATGTTTGTTGTCTTATATTGATTGAGTAGTACTGACCCCATGTTGTTGTTTTGTAAAACCTACGGTGATCCATTTGGAGTTGGTGAGCAGTTTATGACAGGTAATGCAGATGTTTAGCTATGGGACAGTCATGGGGAGTCATCACTCGAGTCTAGCTTCCGCCGTCAAGAGACTTAGCTTGCATTCTTTGTAGTTGTTAGACCTTTCACAGTTATACTTTGATTTGGTTTTGGAAACATGTAATCACTAACTCTTTATACTTTAATAAAGGTTGTTTGGAATTGGTAAATTTGATATGCTAACCTCGGGAAACCGAGATGGTAACAGCCTTTCATACTAGGGTAGTCCTTGGTAAGGTACCTTGGTGTGAGGGGGTGTTACAAAGTGGTATCAGAGCCGACGATTCCGGCACCTGAAACAAATGAATCCAATGAACTTAGGGAGTCTAAATAAAATGAACCCGGGGAGAGTTATTTGGAGCTACCGCAAAGACTTGGGAGACATCCCGAAGTCGCATTAAGGCCCTTACGATCTCAAGCCGGTCACGAGGGGGATTGTGTTGTGTGTTTATTTGATTCATGCGTGTGGTGTGTCGAAATTGAATGCTTGGAACATGTGGTAGAAGGTGTAATGTGTGAAAATCTGTGAAGGACATTGTGAAAGTGGTAGAAAGGCATGATGGAATTGATGTGTGAAATCAGTTGAAATGGTTTTGGCATGAAACGTATTGGCATGTTACGTGTTTACTATGTGGCTTTCAGATTTATGACGTAATTTGCTTAACTTTGGGTAGCGATGCATAGTATATAGAATTGCATGCTTAAGTATGTTATCGTAAGTTTATGTCGTGTTTAATTTTCATGTGGGTATGATAAAAGTGCATCTATGTAATGGTTTCTTGAAGTATTGAGGAGTTGTTGTTATTGCCTTACGCATGTTCAAATTGTTTTGGTTTAGAAAAATTGATTTGTATGAAGATCAATTACCAAAGGGTTGTCTTAAAACTGTCATAAGTTGAGTTCTAGAAATGATATGGCTGTGATTATAAGTTGAGGTGATATCTTGTCTTCTTACGATTCTAACGATAGGTCACACGCCCAAAACGACCAAGTAACGAGTGAGATATGACTGTTTTACGAAAACTCGACGATGCTGAGAATTGTGTTGGTACTCGACCGAGTAAAGTAATACTCGACCGAGTAAGGGCTACTCGGCCGAGTACTCCCAATACTCGACCGAGTAATCCTCTGTGATAATTACGTTCGCTTCTGGAGTCGAAAACTCGGCCGAGTAATATAGTTACTCGACCGAGTATCCTGTACTCGACCTAGTATGCTATGTACTCGACCGAGTACCTCAGTGGGCGACCATTTTGAGTCGGTGGCTATATTTTCACCTTAAATTTTAAGTCGGTGGCTATGTTCTTACATTTGTTTTGAGTCGTGGGGTATGTGCACACTTATGTTTTGAGTCTTAACGCATTCATTTATATATGTGACGGTCTTGATACGTAAGTTACCAAATGCTATGATAGGGAGGATGCCAGCGTATGAGGGATATGTGTTGGGTATAAAGGACATGAGTTATATGTAGTTGTGAGGGATAGTGGAATAACAAAAGAGTAGATTGATGAGCTAATCGAGACAAGGAGCATGTTTTGTGAGATATGATGAGTGATATAGTCGTGGGTTGAGTAATATAAAAGTAAGTGTATATGGGCAAGGGTGATGTAAGTGTAAAGAAACATGAGAATGAAAGATTGAGATGAGGGATACGAATAGTGGCATATTGGGATGTGTAAGGATTTACGGAGGGAGACGGTTTGGATTGAGTTGCTTAAGGATATATGTGATAAAAGGTCGCTATAGAGAGATGGAAACGAATAGTGTATAGTGAGGTCAAGTTATGCCGCGATGAGTAGACAGTGGTTGATTTGGGAATTTGGAATATCAAGAGGTGAGCCTAGTGTGTAATTCTTTGGGCAATTAACGGTACGAGATGAATTTTTGGTTTCCTAGAGATATGACAGGGAGATACGGCTTATTGAAGAATAACCGTTAGTGTGTAGACTTGATGGTAACAAGTGCGAGTGAATAGTATGATGGGAGAAAATAAGTGATAAGAAATAAAGAGAAGATATCGATATGAATTATTGGAATTTGAGTTGTGGAGTAACAAGAAGGTAATCGGATTACTAAAGAGTTAGGTAGAAAGAGAAAGGAGAGGAATTATTCATTGTTATTATTGAGTAAAAGGGGGGAAAGAGGGATGGAAGTAAGTTGAGAGAACGTTGACCGGAGTTAAGGAGCATGAAGGTAGAAAATTATGGATATGTACGATAGCCTCACTAGAGGGCGTGAGTTAATAGTTATAAAGGAGAGCGGGACGACATGTTAGCCGTGAGTTTCGAGGTATTAAGGGAATAAGAAGCTGGTAGAGTGTTTGCACGATCTGAGATTTTGGTTTAGAGTTAGGTAACGATATGATAAAGGATAGAATTGGGAATAATGTTGAGGTACATTTTGTTGATGGATTGAATGTTCGTTATTTGGGATGATAACCAAAGAGAGGAAACGGATTGTTATATTAAGAAGTGATAGTAAGAGAGTAATCACATAAAGGATGTTGGCATCATAATATTGTCACTAGTGGTTGAGGATGATGTCACTTTAGGGAAGTTAGCTGTCCTAATGAGGTTGATCTTGTGGAGGTGATTAGTATGTTTGGTTGTGAGGGAGTATAAGATGTAGATATATGAGGTGCTCGCTGGAAGTTGAGCAATAATGTTATGGCTATATTTGCCGGAGGGGTGATAATTGTGTGTATGAGAGGATATGTTATGAAAGGCACCTGAGTTAAGTCCGGATGAGAGGTATTCATTGTCAAGTGGTAACTTACGTGGTCAGGATTGGCTAGTTAGATTAGTGAATCATGGGTCCATGAGGTGTGTAAAACTTTGTGTGAGGTCCTGGCCTCACGAGTAATGGTGTGGCGTGATAGTTACGAGTCGTTATGTGTGTGTTCCGCGTCATATGTTATACTTATATGTGTATGCATGATATCTGTAATTGATGGTGTGAGGTTCCGGCCTCAAGAGTCATGGTATGGATAATATTCATAAGGTTGGTATTAGTGATCCCGTCTAGTATGCTGCGTCGTGATCTGGTAGAGCAGTTTTAAGAAAGTCTTGTGGTCAAGGAAGTTGTGCTGAGTCAATGTTATGAGATTGTAAAAGTTGTGATGGCTATCGATGTGGTTGTTGTGCACTATGCACGGTAATTCGTGTTGTGATATGAGTATTTCCGTGTTGTCATAGATTGTTGTTTGCTTACTGCTATTTCTTATCAGTGTCGGTTGGGGCATATAGACCGTTGTGTTGTTTCCCGATGTTTCTTACCAGTGTCGGTATGGGTATGGTCCTATTGATTTCTATAGAGTATGGTATGAAAGAGAGTTGGGTATGGTTCTGTTGTTGTCATGGTAAAGTAATATTCTGTTAATGGGACACAGTTGTGAGAGGTTGTTGGAGTACTTATGATCTGGTATTAGATGAGGCATTGGTGAACATTGTTGTGCAAAGAAATTGTGGAACATGTGTGGTATTGAACTTGAAACTACAAGTGGTTTAGCACCTTTCGTTGGGACAGGGAGTACGGAGTTTTAGGACTTAGTATCATGTCAAGTTAAGGGAGTAGTGGTGATAAACAAGATGAACTTGAGAAGCTAATGTAAGTATGTGTAACACTTGAGGATTGTGAGATAATATTGTGGAGATGAGTGTATATGTATATAGAAGTATGTCGTGTTGTGGTAATGTAGAAGAGATGGAGTAGTGGTTATACTAAGGATTTTACGATATATGTTATGGGAGTTCAGAATAATTGGAGGCATAAGAACTGTCGATGTGAGTATCAAAAATAATATTTATAATTTCCAAACTACAACTAGCAAGCGGTAGTAAGGGTCGATCCGCAGGGAGGTAGGGAGATAATAGTTGCTTTTAATTTTAGTCTAAGGGTAACAGTTTGAGGGGTTTTTGATATGAATTAAATCTTAATCTAATAACATAAACTAAATAAGCAAATAAAAGTAATAAAGGATGTAAACAATGATAAAAGAAATGCTAAGACGGTCGGTTCACTATAGCTATGATGGCACATAATCCTAGGTAAGTCCGAAATACAGTCGTGTAGGATGGGTATAACTTGTCCTCTCGGTCCAAGTTAATTAGTAGCTCCTTTCGGCCTATGCTACTAGTCCCTAGGTCTCACTAATACTAGATCTTGCCCTGAAAGGTGATTCCTAAAGCATAAATTACTTATCTTTCGATCTTAGCAATTTAGTCGTCTTAATTCATTAATTAATGCCTTTCCCTATCTCTACATCTACGGGTTGGTCAAAACTAAGCATCTAACAAGTCTCCTCTCGGTCTCATTGTTAAATATTGCACTTAACGAATCAAACGATGCTAATCAAACACGGGTCTGGTTGATCGACCAACTACCTCAGTCGACCGACCACACGACATAGTCGATCGACCAGATAAGCCAGTCGATCGACCATGCCCTAATTCGGGGTCACCTATTCTATGCCATCTATGCTATAGATCCCCTACATCTTAGCACGGGGTATTTAGCTAGACATATTTACGCAAATAACAAGAACTAATTTGACAATAAGCATAATGGATTGCATAATTGAAATAATTGAATGAATGAATTCGCATAAAACTGTAAATAGGGCTTGGGATTCTATCTAGCAAGAACTAATACTAAAGAAACGAATAAAACAATACTGAAATTAAAGGACTAGAATTACCGAAGCAAAGGAATAAGCGATGAATCCGAAAGTAAGGTATGAACTTTATGGAGAATTCTAAACTACGAATGGCTAATGTATTTTATTGTATGTTAACTAAAGATATGTATGATAGGAACTAGATCACCAAAACAGAGAAGTTGAATCACGTTATAAAGGAATTATCACGTAACCTAATCCTCATAACCTAATTATAATGGGCTTTGTCACGTCTTCTAATTTGCGTCAGACTCGTTGATCAGTCGATCGACCACTAGGACCAGTCGATCGACTAAGTTGCGCTGTACAGAAGCTTCTGATAATCGTGCTCTGGTCGATCGACCAAAGGTGTCAGTCGATCGACCGCTCCTCTTTCCTGCAGACTTCTGTTCAACATTCTGACAGTCTATAGACCATGTAGGTCAGTCTATAGACTACTGTAGCTGGTAATCCGCTTCAGAAACTCTCGCAAATCTATCTTTCAGGCTTTGAAATGCGCACCAAGTTCGCTTCCCGAGTCTTTACTCCATGTCAAATGCAATGCTAAGTACTTAGGGATGGATTCGGCTCGATTTCCGCTGGATTCTTCACATTTCTGCAATATTATACAAAAACACGAAAGTAGACGGAAATAGGGAAAATAGTAGCATAAACTACACAATTGAGCTCTGAAATGCGTGTGAAATGGGGTGTAAAACATCATATAAATGACACGCATCAAACTTCCCCAAAATAAACCCATATCCCCAAGCAAGAACTAGACTCGATCTTAGGACCTAATGGAACGAGTTTAATCTCAGAGCGAAATGCAACTGTAAAGCCTAAACCAATTTAATGCTAAAAATCAACAATCAATTAGTAATATGAATCATGCAAACGAGTTATGTAGTCGTTAAAAATAAAGCTGAACCGTCGACCTTGCAAGACCTTTAAAATTGGACTCTCACGAGTCACTCTTCTCTCATGAAGCAAAGGGTAAGCATATATATGTAAGAGAGGAAGAGAAATAGCCGCTCACCTAGACTACGACCCACATAATCATGCATGCAACTAATATGATAGACAATTCTAACTACCGTACATACATTCCAACCAAACAAGGTATTGTCACAGCCGAGAGCTTACAAAAATATGGTAAAGTGAGGCAATGGGTGAGAAAAGGCAAAACAATAATGGAAATGTGGAGGTATAGGCGGCCAAGCTAGTACCTAACCAAAACCATATGAGGACACCCATTTCCAACTCACTTATAGGATTAAGCACATGCGCCCTTCATTTGGCACAAAACTCACCAAATCAAACTGAAAATACTCCTCAATAAATGTAAATAAAGCATAGGAGTGAAACTGTCTACAAACAACATCTTTTCCTTTCACGGTTTCTTTCTTTCATCATTTTTCTCTCTTTTTTTTTTGAATTTTTCTCAACTTCTTTTTTTTTTTTCTTTTTTTTCTTTTCTTTCTTTTGTTTTTTTTCCATTTTCCAACTCTTTTATTTTTATCCTCCTTCTTTCTTTTCCACCATCTCCAAATAACGCAATACAGACCAAACTTGGCACAATAAATTATATACCGCAAAAGCATACATTATACTAGCTTGACAAGGCAGGCTAAATTTGGATGTAGCTAAGGGTCGACAAGCAAATTTGGCTAATGTGAAGTTCAATGGGTAAAATGAAATAAAGGGGAAATTGTAAGCACCTCCCTGCATGTGACACCAACCACTAACCCGAATGTATGCAGGCAAAAAGCAATTGAATTTCATAAATGTGAAATTAATGATACATGATATGTAAGGAGTAACTACTCACAATCCTACATGAAACCGGTCACAAATGACACCAATTATATGAGCTCTAATCCTTAGAAATTATAAGTAGGTTGCCAAAATTCAGGTCAAGTCTATAATCCAGCAAATATTTTAACAAAAACTCGTAGGTATGCTTATGTGATTCTACTAATAACATGTCAATTAAGCAGGGCTTAGGCATAAACAACTGCAAATGCAATGTCATCATTGAAATACTACCGTTCCGACTCAACCTACATGCTAAAATAAACGTGAAAATTTTCAATTCTTGGGAAATTTTCAATTTTTTTAGATTTTTGATTTTTGATTTTTATATATGTGGGAAATAAATGCAATGCAAGCAGAAATGCAATAAACGTGTAACTGAAATGCAGTAAAAACAATACAAATGCGACGCAAAATCCTTCCCCAAACCAAATCACACAATGTCCCCATTGTGCGAAATCATATAAGAAAGATAAGCAAAGGAAATGGGAATTTGCGATAAATTATCTAAATAAGACATAAAGGTGACTCGGAAACTCACAAGACTTTAAGCGCAAAAGGAAACCTCCCCAAACCAGCGTGAGCTAGGAGGTTTCAGTAGCCAGTAGTGCTACCATAGGTACCTGAAAAGAAACAAAAGTACCGCGCGTAATTTCGAGAAAGCATTTTACGAAACGCAAAATTATGTGCAAAATTAAGAAAACAGAAGAAAACAGAAATGAATCGGAGAATAAAATGGAGAAAAGACTCCCTCAACTCCGCATATCGACCAAACACAGCAGCGGAATGGTCGTGAACAGGTACAACAGCGGGAAGCGGTCGATCAACCATAACAGACAGTCGATCGACCAGGGTATCAGGAAGAGAAGCCCTGGTGTCGCGGCACAGTCGATCGACCACACAGGCCAGTCGATCGACTGAGATACCTGCTGTAAGTTTCTAATTTCTTTGAATTAGCTTAATAAATTGATCTAATATGGTCTATGAACCCGCAAATACACATAATAACGCGCCCAAAATTGCGCAAAACCCAAAGTAACAGTCTAAAGTCTTTAAATCCTAAGAAAACTTATTAAAGCAAAGTCTCGCGCAAACCAAAACAATAAATAGTCTTAAAAATGCAAAACAAAAGTGCCTAAAACTTATGAAATAAAAGGGTTCATCCGCGAAAAATGCGGAAAATCTCCAACCACGGCTTCTGGCTAACTGAGGTACCCTCCACGGTGCTCAACCTCTTAGCACTCCAATCCTCCACATTGTCTGACGGGTCAACATCAGAAGCATCTTCCCACACTTGGACATCCTCATCAGTCTCAAGCTCCAAGTCTGAAACTGTAACTCGAACTGACGCCTTCTTGGGCTCCTCATCTGTGCCATAGCTAAGACATCCTAGACCGCCTCTTTGAACGATTGGCTCCTTCACAGCTAGAGAAATGAACGACCCTTCCTTCCCCAAACCATTTCCTGCAATATCCAAAACAGAAGAATTGTCCTCCAATTTGCTCCCAATCTGGGGCGGAGGTGTCACAATAGGAATAGGCACAGGTACTAAAGTAGGCATATCAGAAAGTACAAAATAAGATTTCTTTTCAGAAATCACATTACAAGTAACTGGCCACATATGGTCTTTCTTCCTAGGGGACTAGGCAAACATAATAGAGTGCTTCCCTACCTTAAAGGTCAAAGTTCTTTCCCCACATCAATTACTGCACCAGCAGTGTGCAGGAATGGTCTTCCCAAAATAATTGGGGTGTTGACATCTTCAGGAATGTCCAAAACGACAAAATCAACGGGAAAAAAGAACTTCCCAATTTGCACGGGCACATTCTCTAAAACACCTACCGGCCGCATCTCAGACCGGTCAGCCATTTGCACAGTCATGTCAGTAATAGCAAATCTAGTCAATCCCAATTTCTTAGCCAGACTCAAAGGCATAACACTGACACTGGCCCCTAAATCACAAAATGCTTTCTCAATTGAGAAGGTACCAACATTACAGGGGACAGAGAAACTACAGGTCGAGACATTTACGACGCAAAGATGTGAGTTAGGTATGAACTAGACTCCTCAGTTAAATGCACAGACTCGACAGCATTCAAAGACCTTTTCTTAGCTAGCAATTGTCTCATAAACTTCATATATGCAGGTACTTGATTAACTAGCTCTAAGAAAGGTATTTGCACATTAAGACTACGCACTAAATCTTTGAATTTACCGAATGTTACCTCATCTTTGGTTGGCACTAGTCTTTCTGGATAAGGGGTTGTAAGAAGCAACTTAGCCCTCTCCTCTAGGTCTCTCATACCGGCATCAATGGACTTAGGCTAAAAATCCACTACTTTGTCCTTGTTGTAGCTCGAACCTTCTTCAGACCATCTCAGGAATGAACAATAAACCGTCGTAGGGTCATACTTTGGAACCGGAACGGACCCATCAACATTTGGATCTTGCCTCAATAATTTCGGAGCCGTCGTACCCCGAAATAAGTAGTCCCTCTAGTTATCTGGCATTGGAGGACGAAAAGGTTTGACATCAGCAGCATCATCAGTCGATCGACCAGTGGGGACGGTCGATCGACTGATCTCCTTTTTTCCAGAATGATCAGAAAGATCAGAAAGTGTCGCTGAGGAATAAGGGGTGGTCGATCGACTGGGTGTGGCGGTCGATCGACCGTGATCGCTGCTGTTCGTCTTTTTCTCGCTCTTTTTCTTCTTTCCTTTTCCAGTAGCTTTTTCGGGTTTATCTCCCGCAACAGCGAGTCGTCAAGAGTAGTCCCGCTCCTCAACTTAATCACATTCAAAGTTTGTTTCTTTTGGTCCGGCTGCGACGGTAATTGCCCCGGAACTCGAGTTGCACTCTTGCTAGCCAGTTGAGCGATCTGAGACTCCAACATTCTCATCCCGGCCTCTCTAGCTTGAGACTCCTTTAGCAACAAATTTTTCAACTCAGTAAAATCGGAACCTTGGAACTGCTGTTGCTGCTGAGGGACATACGGAGGCTTTTAGTATGGCTGCTGCTGCTTATGAGGGGGCACATAGTTCTGCTGCTGCGGAGGTGGAGTCGGATTTTGGACATTGTGGCTACTCCACCTCAAGTTTAGATGAACATTCGGCTCAAAATAAGTGTTGGTCTGCCTATAATGCTGGAAAGCAGCACAAACCTCATTGGAATTGATACAGAAATCTGCAACGTGTCCTTCTCCTCCACAACTCTTGCATGAAAAAGGACCGTCTGAAACAACATTCACTTAGTAGATACCTCCCTTTGAAGCTCCTCCTAACTCATACTTGTCAAATCTTGCCGTAAGAGCCTCTAATGCAGCTACAGAAGGAGATTCAACGGCTCTCCTTTGATTTCCCCTGGAGTTCCCATGCTCAGCTTTATGGGTGGCCATATCTTCAATAATTTTCCACCCCTTAGTTTCTCCAACATTCTCCTGGAATCTGCCATTAGCTGCAGCATCCAGGATAGCGCTCTGATCATCATAAAGCCCATTATAGAATTGATTGCACATGCACCATTTCTCGAACCCATGGTGCGGAATAGATCGCACCAGCCTCTTGAAACGGACCCAAGCTTCATGAAAATCTTCATTAGGACCCTGTTTAAAGCTTGTGATCTGAGCTCTAATCGCATTGGTCTTTGATGCAGAGAAATAGCTTTTATAAAATGCTAGGGCCAGCGAGTTCCAATCAGTAATCCCATTAGCAGCTCGATCCAGATCTCGGTACCACTCCCTAGCAGCATCACGGAGTGAGAATATTAAAATCATCTCTTTCACCTGGTCCTGGGTCACACCTGCTGGTGGGGGTATGGAACAACAGTAGTCAATGAATATCTCCATATGCTTAGCTGCATCTTCGTTTGCAGCTCCCCCAAATTGGTTTCTCTCAACCAAGTTAATGTAGGACGGTTTCGGTTCGAATTTTCTATCCGTCCCAACTGGCAACGTGAATCCCTTATAGAGATTCTCAGCTTTCGGCTCAGAGTGACTGGCTATACTAGCTTCTTCAGCCATATCTGGAGATGTGACGATCTTAGCTGATGAGGCAGAAATAGGAGATGAAGGTGGATCCTCCTCAAATAACGCGTTCTCGTTGTAACTGGACAGAGTACTCAGCTCTTCCTCTGTCGGCAATACTCTAGATGATCGTCTCAACTCACGCAAAGTTTTCTCGATCTCAGGATTTAACGGTAGTAATTCACCACCCTGTGACCTGCGCATAAGAAGAAACTACAAGAAGAGGATAAGAAAAGTTTAAGGAACGGAAATCCCTTAAACTTAGAAAAAGACTAAAATAAATAGACAACTAAAACTAGCGCTGCCTCCCTGGCAACGGCGCCAAAATTTGATACCTGTCGATGTGAGTATCAAAAATAATATTTATAATTTCCAAACTACAACTAGCAAGCGGTAGTAAGGGTCGATCCGTAGGGAGGTAGGGAGATAATAGTTGCTTTTAATTTTAGTCTAAGGGTAACAGTTTGAGGGGGTTTTGATATGAATTAAATCTAAATCTAATAACATAAACTAAATAAGCAAATAAAAGTAAGAAAGGATGTAAACAATGATAAAAGAAATGCTAAGACGGTCGGTTCACTATAGCTATGATGGCACATAATCCTAGGTAAGTCCGAAATACAGTCGTGTAAGACGGGTATAACATGTCCTCTCGGTCCAAGTTAACTAGTAGCTCCTTTCGGCCTATGCTACTAGTCCCTAGGCCTCACTAATACTAGCTCTCGCCCTGAAAGGTGATTCCTAAAGCCTAAATTAATTATCTTTCGATCTTAGCAATTTAGTCGTCTTAATTCAATAATTAATGCCCTTCCCCATCTCTCGATCTACGGGTTGGTCAAAACTAAGCATCTAACAAGTCTCCTCTCGGTCTCATTATTAAATATTGCACTTAACGAATCAAACGATGCTAATCAAACATGGGTCTGGTCGATCGACCAACTACCTCAGTTGACCGACCACACGACATAGTCGATCGACCATGCCCTAATTCGGGGTCACCTATTCTATGCCATCTATGCTATAGATCCCCTACATCTTAGCACGGGGTATTTAGCTAGACATATTTACGCAAATAACAAGAACTAATTTGACAATAAGCATAATGGATTGCATAATTGAAATAATTGAATGAATAAATTCGCATAAAACTGTAACTAGGGCTTGGGATTCTATCTAGCAAGAATTAATACTAATGAAACGAATAAAACAATACTGAAATTAAAGGACTAGAATTACCGAAGCAAAGGAACAAGCGATGAATCCGAAAGTAAGGTATGAACTTTGTGGAGAATTCTAAACTACGAATAGCTAATGTATTTTATTGTATGTTAACTAAAGATATGTATGATAGGAATTAGATCCCCAAAACAGAGGAGTTGAATCACGTTATAAAGGAATTATCACGTAACCTAATCCTCATAACCTAATTATAATGGGCTTTGTCATGTCTTCTAATTTGCGTCAGACTCGTTGTTCAGTCGATCGACCACTAGGACCAGTCGATCGACTAAGTTGCACTGTACAGAAGCTTCTGATAATCGTGCTCTGGTCGATCGACCAAAGGTGTCAGTCGATCGACCGCTCCTCTTTCCTGCAGACTTCTGTTCAACATTCTGACAGTCTATAGACCATGTAGGTCAGTCTATAGACTACTGTAGCTGGTAATCCGCTTCAGAAACTCTCGCAAATCTATCTTTCAGGCTTTAAAATGCGCGCCAAGTTTGCTTCCCGAGTCTTTACTCCATGTCAAATGCAATGCTAAGTACTTAGGGACGGATTCGGCTCGATTTCTGCTGGATTCTTCACATTTCCGCAATATTATACAAAAACACGAAAGTAGACGGAAATAGGGAAAATAGTAGCATAAACTACACAATTGAGCTCTGAAATGCGTGTGAAATGGGGTGTAAAACATCATATAAATGACACGCATCAATAGGAATGGTTGTAGGTGTTGAGGTTATAGTGGGTTATCGTTGTCATGCGGTAGTTATGAGGATTATGGGAGGTATAGCAAAGGACCTAGTATTAGTGAGTTACGAGGACGTAAAATTTATCTTACGAGGAGTAGGATGCGACAAAGAGAGTTTGATGGTTGTACATGTTATGGTACAATTGGAAGTTTGAGTGTTGGTGTAGAGTAAGGAATGGATTCATGTTGTGGTTGATTTTATTACAGTTAATGGTAATGCTTGAAGTAGTATGATGTTTAGGAGTGTGAGTAACGGATTGTGTGAGGATGTTTATGTGCGTGAGTAAACTTCGAGGACGAAGTTTGTTTTAAGGATGGTAGAATGTAACATTCCGTTTTGATGGTTGATCTTATTTTGTGGATTATCTTGGTATTGAGTTGCTAGTGAGTGTTATGGAAGTGAGACAAGGTTGGCAACATTATATTATGGTTATTCGGTAATATTATGGAGTCAGTATTAGGAGGCTATGTTGTAGTTCAGATGTTATCGTAAGCCGTGTTGTGGAAGTAAGCGTGGTTGGTGCACTTAGTGTTAGGTGTCCAGGTTTTATAGGTGTCCGCGGTTTTGATTAAAATGATTAGAGGTTATATATTATCGTTCGTCAGTTTCTAAAGCCATTTTTCTTCCAAAACATAAACTACGTTTCATTCTCTTCTAATAATCTTCATCAATTCCAAGGCAAAGGTCGTCGATTATGGGTTCTAGCATCTTATTCCGTGTCGATCGTCGTAGTAAGTGTCTTATCCTTATTGATCTATTGTCGTTCTTATAAGTTAGTAAACCCTAGTTTGGGTAATTTGGGGGTTTAGGGTTTGGTCATCATATGTGTGTTGATTGTTGAGTATCATTGTTGTAGGTGACTATGTAGTATTTGTTATGCATATTGTATGATTGATTGCGGCATAGAGGATTGTGAAAAGGTAGGGTTTCTCCTACTCAGTACTGTTAATTGATTGAGATTGCATATGTTTTATAATTGTTGTTATCTGCTGATCATCGGAGGTTGGGTGTTGTGGTGACGGTGTTGGTGTGGTTGTGTTGTGACGGTTGTGGTGTTGTGACAGCTGTGATGCTGTGTGTGTGATTGTGGTGGAGTCACTTGCGCGAGTGGCTTCACACCCTAGTTCGCCCTCCGTGGAACCCGTCACGGGAGGGGATGTGCACATTAAGGGACAGGGATTGTTAGTCGCTCATTGATGAGCCGGACTAGGTGGGGATGGGCTGCGGTCACCCACTGGCAGCGAGGATTACCTGTTACGATGGGTAATCTGGTAGGGATACATACTTCGGTGTGTAGTCGGTTACTGTGTGAGAGCGGGAGACCGGGGATGGAGGATGATCAGCTGGTTATAATGTTTGTTGTCTTATATTGATTGAGTAGTACTGATCCCGTGTTGTTGTTTTGTAAAACCTGCGGTGATCCATTCGGGGTTGGTGAGCAGATTATGATAGGTAATGGAGATGTTTAGCTTTGGGACAGTCATGGGGAGTCATCACTCCAGTCTAGCTTCCACCATCAAGAGACTTAGCTTACATTCTTTGTAGTTGTTAGACCTTTCACAGTTATACTTTGGTTTGGTTTTGGAAACATGTAATCACTAACTCTTTATACTTTAATAAAGGTTGTTTGGAATTGGTAACTTTGATATGCTAACCTCGGGAAACCGAGATGGTAACAGCCTTTCATACTAGGGTAGTCCTTGGTAAGGTACCTTGGTGTGAGGGGGTGTTACAGCAGGGGTTGACACCACTGTAGTAACAGCAGCAACAGCAGTAGTAGCCGCGGTGGTGACAGTGGCGGTGGTAACAGAAGGGACCATCGTCTGAGAAACAGACGGAGTAGTAGCAGAAGTAGAAGCGGAATTTTTTGATATACTACTATCTATCCTACAATAAAAAAACAAGTTCCAAATCAACATACAATCAACTAATTCGGATTTTTTCCCCAAATCAATTTTTCACAACCCTAATTCGCAAAAACTAAGGTAAAAATCACAATTAAACATTAAATAAAAGAGGAAGGAACTTACTTGAATAATTACTCAGCAAAAAGATCAATTAAAACTAACAAGAACACAAATTAATCGAAATAATTCAATTTTTCGTAACCCTAACTTCGCAAATAGCCTCAAATTAGTTGAAAATTAATGAAGCAAATAAGGGTGAATGACTTAATTGATGATTGAAAGTGTATTTTGGTAAATTAATTGGTAAATTTGGGGAAGAAAGTAAAATTTGAGGTTGGGGAATGGGGAATGTCGAAGGGAAATTGGGGGTGATTGAAGAAAATAAAACAAATGAACAAAAGTAAAGTAAGAATAGACCCCCTCGTGTAATATGCGTCCAAATTGCTCGATCGAGTGGTTTTAATTTGCTCGATCGAGAGCTTTTCCCTTCATTTGCTCGATCGAGAGCTTTTGTTACTCGATCGAGAGCCCCTCAAATTTGCTTGTTCGATCGAGAGCTTTAAACTATTCGATCAAGGCCTTTTTCTTGGACATTTGCTCGATCGAGCACAAAAAGTGTTCGATCGAGGGCTTTTCTTCTGGCACGCTTCCGAATGATCATAATCTTCCCAAAACCTGCATAAAACGCAAAAATACTTCCCGCAAAAATACCAAATCCACAGTACACAGTCCATATTCTGTCTTAAGCTAACTAAAACTAATTAAGCTATTACTATTGTCGAAACGCAATAAAGAAGTCTAACAAATCCAAAATACAAATTGTTTTTACAAGCCGAATAGCACTACGGCTCATCTTCCAAAACACTTGAATGGACTGAAAGAGGGCTTCTGACTGGAGGAGGTCCCCTCAGCGTTGGCGACTTCCATCTTCAACTTCCAAACAACTGATCCGTCACAATGAGAATAGCACATCTCATAGTTTGTAGCCTTCCTCTTTACTTTGTCCGGCTTCTTCCTTTCATGGCCTTTGTCTTTGGCATCATCTTTAGCATTGAGCTCAAATTTCATAGTACTCTCATCACCGGGATCTCCAATGTCCAACCCGCCAAGACCTATATCAACAGAAATGACAGAATGGTCCTCCATATTGCTCCCAATCTGGGGCGGAGGTGTTAACATCGTAGCACATGATTCTATATTGGTATTTGGAGATTCCGTATCAGGGTCTGTAGAGGGAATAACATTGCAAGGCTTGACCAACATAGGGGCTCTACGAACACTAGATTGGTAAAAGGTCAATTCCTCATCACCTACCTAAAAAGTCAAAGTCTGCCCCCGACATCTATTACTGCATGAACAGTAAATAGAAATGGTCGTCCTAAAATAATAGGAGTATACGAGTCTTCGGGGATATCTAAGACTACAAAGTCAACGGGAATGAAGAACTTCCCGATCTTGACAGTTATGTTGATGTGACTCTTAATTGCGTACATTTAGTCCCTTAATTGAAGCTATTTTGCATACTATTAGAACATTTGATGGTCATTTTATCCGTCAAATATTTTCTATTTTGCTTTCCTAGTGCATTTTATATGTCTTATAGGAAAGGAGATAATGAGGCGGAATTCCCGTCTCTCGCGCATATTTGGAAGCTTGTTGACGATCTTAGGTGGACTAAGTATGAAGAGGAGGCAAGAATGATGACCAAGGAAGTAGGAATAAAGAGTATATAGAAGCATCATAGGCCTAAAAGCAAGAAAAAGGGAAACAACAACTCAACCCGCGCGGGTCAAGCTTAAGTAGAGCGGGATACAGCTGAACCCGCTCAGGACAGAAACAACCCGCTCGGGTAGAGGCTCAGGTTGCGCGTTTTTCGCTCGGGACGAGCGGATTGTTGGACAAAATGCTTTTCCTTGCTACGTGATCCGCGCATTTCCCTCAGGACTTGCATTTCTCTACTCAACACTTAGCATTATTTACTAATCTACCCTTGCTTAACCTAATGATGTACCACTATATATACCCCATTGTATTACCTAGCTAATCACTAAGGTTTTAGATTAGATTAGGAGTAGATTAGAATAGATTTTCCTTTAATCTTTCCATAAAATTACACATTAATCTTTCCTTAATTATTGTTCAAGTTTATTATTGAGTAATTGAAGATTATTGGGTAATTGAAGATTATTGGGTTATTATTGGAGAATTGACAACTCTTCATCAATCAATCAAGTTTTCTTCTATTATTCTTTCCTTCATTATTTGGAATCATCTTCATAGGTATAATTCTCTTTACCCTTGTTTAATTATTGTTAATCACTTTCATTTATTCAGCATGTTTTGCTTTGTTAATATGATTGACAACCTTATTAGCATGTTGAACTTGATAATGAGTGAGTAGTCTTCTAGCTAGGATTAATGGGGAATTAGGGGAAACAAACATGGGGAATGATTCATGCTTAATCTAATATGTTTTCATAATTTATTTGATTGCTTGTTGTGATTTTAACTTATGCACATGTTATGTTTGATGAAATGCGAGCCTATGAATCCTTGCATTTTCTGATCCATCACCTATCTTTTCAATGAGGCTTGTAAGCATATAAACCAACTCGAGCCTCATTAGACCATGCATAATGTTGAATAGGAAGGATTAAGTCGACTTGTAGGTGTTGTATAATCTAATCGATTCGGCTCCGGGACCCAAACCTTCTTACGGATTGTAAGCTTATACACCAACTTGATCCCATCACAACAATAAGTGCTTGCATATTATTCAGAACATGTTTGTATGATCAACTCCCATGAATCCCCTATGAACCCATGATATCCTAGCATTTTTAGTCATTTGTTTACATCCTTTCTTTTGTTTCTTGTTTACTTTCCATTGCTCTTATTAGATTAGAATCATCAACCCATTTTAATTGTGACAACCCCATGCACAACTATAATTAGATTGAACAATTTGAGTACCCTCGTCCCGTGGATCGACCCCGACTTGCTTGCTATGCTAGTAGTTGGGTATAAATGTGTTTGATGGCGGACAATGATCCGCTACATCAAAATGGCGCCGTTGCCGGGGACGGTGTTGTGTATTTGAATCGTTCTTTTGTCTAGTTTTAGTTGTGCTTCTTTTTTCTTGAGTTTTATTGTACTTGTTTTATTTCATTTGATCAACATGTCTACATTCACCTTTTGGCAATATGAAAATGAGTCTTTTGATAAGTATATTACAAGATTTGAAGATCATATGACTCATGCTTGGCATCATGGTTTTACTCTTTCAAATTATGAAGCATGTTGTGTTGTTTATAATGGCATCAACTTTGAAACCCGCAACTTAGCATTTCACTTGAGTGGTGGTAGGATTTGTGAGATGAGTTGTAAGGAATTTTGGGAATTTGTTGAGTTCATGACCATCCATTGTCTTAAGAAAATTGTACATGACATCTTTGGGAGTGCCAAGGAAGGTATGAAAGCGATAAATGCCACATTTCAAAAATTTATTGAGGTAAAGTATGAAAATGAGATTTGTGAGGATGAGACACGTTCTTATAACCTTGAGCCAACCTACTATACCCACAAATTTACCCCTCCTTGGGAAGATGGAATGCTAGATGAAGAGAGTGATGATGAGGAGGAGTACATTCTTGATTGTGAAACCAATGCTTGGATACCGTCACCCTACTCTTCTTGTGTAACAATGAACCCAACTTCTATGGAATTTGATGTTAATGGGCAAAGAGAGAATGAGATGGATGTGAGCTTAAGTGAAAATTCACCCTTCGAGGATTACATTTTAGAGGGAGATAATTGTGTTGAGCTTGGTGAGCCTTGTTACGACAACCCCTTTGATAATGGACCTTGTTGGGATGAAGAATATGAGGATATTTGGGAACCGCAAATAGACACCCTTGAAATCACCTTAGATGATAATGAGAGTACTTGCATTGAATGTGGTGATTTTGACTATTTGGAGGAAGAGTTGAGTGAATTGCCAACCAACTACCCATTTCATGTTCCTACCATCCATCACATCTCTTATGATTTTTGTCATAGTATTCTTGACATGCTTGTTCGGTCTATTACTTGGGCATTATTTCATTGCATAATCTTGTGTTGTTACCCATGCCTATTTATATCTCACTCCCAAGAATTTGACCGACTTCTACGTGCTTTGAGTGCTAGTGATAATTTTCTATGAAATTGTTAATTGATAATCTTTGGTTTGATGGAGTTCCTCAATAATCATTAATTTGTATATATGCATTTAGTATAATTCTGCATTCATTCATTTAATGAATTGCATGAGAGATGAAAGGAAGGGATCTCATATTTTTAATTGAGCTTTTTGAAGGAAATTGATGAAATTGGGAAGGTAGCAAATGTAAAGAAATGAAGAAAATGGAAAATTTGGGCTTGTGAGCACCTTTGTTATCATTAAAAAGGTGTTGGGTCGAAATTTCTTGAAAACTGCGCATCCTGAGTCCAACCCGCGCGGATTGAAAGACAAGAAAAAAAAGAAAAAGCTCTCTGACCATGAATCTGCGCGGATTCTGAAGAAAACCTGCATCCTAGCCCCCAACCCGCGCGGGTTCATACCAACCCGAGCGTGTCCAGTGCCAACCCGAGCGTGTCATTTCTATCTCGAGCGGGTTCAGCTCAAGTTTGTAGAATATGTTCAGGAATCCGGGCAGATCACTTCTAACCCACTCGTGTTCAGCTACTAACCCATTATAGCCACAACTTTACTCTACACTCAAATCTCACCTACCATCTTCATCTTCTACCTTCAAGCTCAAACCCAACTCATAAAAATCACTCAAATGTCCATCAAATCCAACCAAATCACCATCAAATTTCTCTAAAAATCATTCTAATCCATTTCTACACAATAAAGACCAACTTTCCAACCTTCTACATACTCAAAATCACCCATTTGCATCACTTTAAAATTTGGAGGTCCCAAAATCCGTGAGCTGCATCTTGTCTTTCGGGTTTTATTTTTGCCTTCTAGCTTCACTTCAATGCTTCTAGTATTCTAATAAGGCATCTTCAAGGTTGTTTGGCTCTTATTTGTGAAGATTTGAAGCATTCTTGAGTAGTGATACTTGGTGGATTTTAAGACTAAAACAATGAGTTTTTGGGGCAAGAGTAAGACTACTACTAATAAGGGATCAAAGAGGAGAAAAGGAAGTAATTCTAATGCTCCACCGGAGTTCAAAATGCAAGAAGAGGAGCTAGTACCGGAGATTGAGCAACTTGATGATTTCCCGGAGGTAGTATTCATCAAAAATGAGCATAGGAGGCGATTTATGAAAGTACTAGGTAAGGAATTCGAACCTACCCGTTTCATTTGTCGTCAAATTTTGGATAAGCTTGGTATTGAAGGACAAACCGAGTCCTTCTTTAGAGGAATGGGTCTTGAGACTTTATTTAATATGCATGAGGAAACATATCTTAGCCTCACCCTGGAATTCTTGTGTCGTCTCAAAGTCTTTGAAGGAGAAAGATATGAGGTGTCTTTGGAATTTAGGTTTTGTAATGAGACCCACCAAATACATTTGGGTACCTTTCGTGAAATTTTTGGACTTGTGATACCCGAGACTGACCTTGAGAAACCCGTGGGGTTCACGGAGTCACACTTGTGGAGAGCGATCACCCGGTTGGAATTAAATGGTTTTAAGAGGTGTCATGCCTTTTACATTCATCACCCGGTTATTAGAGTGTGGCATCAATTCATAGCGGCGACTATCATTTGTAGGAGTGACACGGGAAGTATGAGTCAACTTGACATGACTTTTCTCGAGTCATATTTGAATGTCCAAGGTTTGCCAAAATACAACTTTAATCCCGCACTTGAATTACTTGTCCGGTTTCAAAATCTAGCAAAGGGTGCAACAAAGTCAAAGGGAATTGTGATGGGTGGTCTTATGACTAGGAAGGCCAATGTTTTATGTCCGGGGTTTAATGATAATGAGAGGTATGTGGCTCTACCCCGAGATACTTTCCTTGATGAGAAGGCTATCTTTAGGCATCACAAATGGTGCAAGTATAATGATTTGGGAAGCATTGATTGGTTCACAAAGGGGAGCACTACATTCACCCTTCCTTGTTGGGACCTTCCTACTACTATGCCTAGGTCGAGCTACCTTGCACCTGATACATGCATTTTATATAGTCCTTTTAGGCCTTTTTATGCACGTATTTCTATGCTATTATCGTAGTTTTATGCTACGAAATGCCCCGAATTGTCTACTTTGATTTGTCTTGTATTATTTGCAGGTATGAACCAGAAAGGAGTATAATCAAGCCTAAAACATGTCCCTATACATGCATTGTTTCTGACTGACTGGAGCGGCTATATGATCTACTGTTAAGAGCTTTGAGTTGCTTTGATTCTGACTGTCTGGAGCGGCTGTTGAAGAAAAAAAGGTTGAGCTGGGACCTGTTTAATAATGTGTCTTCTCAATCGAGTGCCCTACTTTCTCGATCGACCACTATTCTTCTTCGATCGAGCAGTTTAAGACGCCCTTTGCTTGGATTAGCTTCCTGTGACGATGTTCTGCAGCTATTGGCGACCTCCTACGTTGCTGGCTGGTTTGGGGAGGTCCCTTATTTGCGTACTCTTGTGGGTTTTCCGCATTTACTCTCTCTCTTTTAGTTTGCATTTCCTTTCCATGTTTTGGTACAATGAGGGTATTGTACGGTTTGGTTTGGGGAGGTTATGCATCCATATCTGTGTCTGCATGTTGTTTTTATTGCATTTCTGTTATCACGTTTAATTTCTGTATGCATTACATTGTTATTTCCATAAAATTCAAAAAATCTCATAAAAATTGAAAAATTAGAAAAAATTCAAAGAATTCACGTTTATTTTTGCATATAGGTTGAGTCGGAACGGTCGATTTCGATGATGAAATTGCACTATATTTGTCCTTTTGCTTAAGCCTTGCTGTAAACTAATTATCTTTTTAGCTTTGTCTTTTGCATATCTACGAGTTAATGTTAAATTTAGCCGAATGAATAGACTTGACCTGAAATTTTGGCAACCTATTTATAATTTCTAAGGAATTAGAGCCATATAAACTGGTATCATTTATGACCAGTTTCATGTAGGATTGTGAGTAGTTACTCCTTGCATAACCTGTATCATTAATTTGCACGTATATGAAATTCAATTGCTTTTTGCCTGCATACATTCGGGTTAGTGGTTGGTGTCACATGCAGGGAGGCGCTTACAATTTTCCTTTCTTTCATTTTTACCCATTTAACTCCACATTAGCCAAATTTGCCTGTTGACCCTTAGGTACATTCCAAATTTAGCCTGCCTTGCCAAGCTAGTTTAGTGTATGTTTTTGCGGTATATAATTTATCGTGCCAAGTTTGGCTTGTTTTATATTGATTCAGAGTTGGTAATTTATGAAAACAAGGAGGATGATGAAAAAAAGACGTGAAAAGAAAAAGAAGAAAAAGAAAAGAATTGAAAAAAAAAGGCGAAAAATGATGAAAGAAAGAAACCGAAAAAAAATAGAAAAAGAAAGAAAAAAAAAGATGTTGTTTGATGAGACGGTTTCTGCTCCTATGCTTTATTTAGATTTATTGAGGAGTATTTTCAGTTCGGTTTGGTGAGTTTGTGCCAAATGAAGGGCATATGCGCCTAATTCTATAATTGAGTTGGAAATGGATGTTGTCATGTGGTTTTCTTTAGGTACTAGCTTGGCCGCCTATACCTCCATATTCCCATAACATGTTTTGCCTTTTCTTCCCTTTATTATGTCTAGCTAATTTCTCTCTTCTAGGATTAGGGGATTCGATGAATGTTTGTTAATTGCTAATTAGGTTTACAGATCGTTTATTGTGGTTATGTCTATGCTGTTAATCGCTACAATTAATTGTTTCTGTCTAATTGAGTCGACGCAATTAGTCATCTTATCGTAGTAAACCTTGACCTGGACCGGAAGGTTGGAAAGGGTGAGACTCGTAGCGAACATTAGGGCACCGTAGTGAGGGCGAAAGCTAAGCTATTTGTACTTTAGGGCGAATTAAGACCGGAAGGAGATATTCACTGCCTCTTAGACCGACACATTGGCCAATCTGTGACCTTAACTGCGATTGACTGACGTTCATTGATGACCCGAAATCCGAGTTCCCTCTCTCTTTCTTGCTAATTCCTCTTATCCTTAATTCTCTTCCTTAATCTCATTTAGTTTAGTTCAAACAAATTAAAACCCCCATCCCGTGACCTTAGACAGACCGAATAGACAAGTAGATAATGACCGCCTCCCTATGGAGATCGACCCTACTTACCGCTGACTTCTGTTAGTAGTAGCTAGGTATTTATTTTTGGTACTGAAACGATGGTATCAGCACCTATGCCAAGCTACCTCCTCCCCATTGAGAGGATTGCGGCTCCACCACCTAGGAGACGTGAGGAGGCACCTTCTACTCCTTCCCATGCACCATCACCATCCCAAGGTCCAAGCCTTGGATTTCCACCGTTCCTTCATGGTGTTCGACCCTCTTATGCGGAGATACCTCCATACCCCCATGTCTACCGACCCTACTCACCTCCTCCTCCTCCTCCTCCCGGCACCCCGCCATCGGCCATGGATATCTTGATGGGTATGATGAGCAACATGGATTTTAGGATCCACTAAGGGAAACAAGACAACTATTTGGCCCTTTATCCTCAATACTACCATATGGCGCAACAAGGGTTTATTGATCCTAATGGTCCTAGGCGTTCTTGGGTGCAACCTCACCTTGTGTTCCAAAACCAAGGCTTGAATGAAGATGACCAAAGAGGAGGAAAGGAAGAAGAAGAAGAAAGTGAACATGATGATAGCCTTAATGATGAAGGCTTTGATTGAGATCGTGATTGTAAGACCCCTTCTTTCCCTATCCCTTATGTATAGTTGCATTGCATTTTAAATTACCTCGCATTTAGTTTACAACTCACTTGTATTTGTATTATATCTCATATCGCATTTACATTAGTTAGTTCATATTGTATAGTTGCATTATAATATATCTCACATGATTCGTATAGTTAGTTGCATATAGATTAGAGTTCATGCACAATCACTAATGACGAATCCTATTCTTTTCTACACTAGAAATAGTGTTTAAATCGGTTTGGGGAGGTTTGATCATAGGTGACTTAAGCATTAATCATGCATCATTTAGTGTAGTTTAGATTGCATTCATTTGTTATATATGTCATATAGAATTGCATTTAGTTAGAGCATGCATTCATTCATATCATATCATTGCATTTGTACTTCATTTCCATAAAATCAAAAATACAAAAACATGTATTTCTTTTTTTTCCTACTCCTACATGTACATTGAGGACAATGTCCAAAATAAAGTGGGAGATGGGAATTTATATTCCAAAATACAAAAAAATTGAAAAGGTTTCGAAAAATTCAAAAAATATGTTCTTTAATTTAGTAGTGTAGTTTTGTATATACTTGTGTTCTTGTTCTCTTCTCATATAGATACAACACTACATTTGAGGCATTGTCAAGGGAATGTGAAGACCGCTTGGTATGATCACTAATCTCTATTTCCCTCCATTTATTTTCATTATTCATATGGCATAATAGTTGATAGAAGCATATGAATTAGAGTTGTATATATGTTAGTTGCATCATGGCATGTAGTTGCATGGTAGAAAATTTTGTAAAATTGTCTATTTTGGAAGCTTGACAAGTGTATATAAGGCCCTTGTAGATAATTTTTCTCCTTGAGACTTTGTTTGCTAGAATACCTCTAAGACAACCTAGGATGTGTCATACTAGTATCTTTTGACCCATGGACTAAGGTCTAGTCAAGAGTACCTTGTGGTGTGATAATTCCTTGGCTACCGTTTATTCCAAGGTGACCTTTGAAGCCATGCAACCGTTAGTTCACTTCTATCATCATATTTTGTCAACAAAAAGGGAATGGGCACAAAAACATCAATTTGAGTTTAAGTATCAAAATGAAAAATCAAAAAGTTTGCAAAATGCATCATTGAAAAGAGGAGCAAAAATAGACTCTTATGCTTTAATAAAAGCACCCTCGTTACAAATTGGGGTGACTTTGAAAAATGTTCAAAAAACGCAATATTGAAAAGAATTGCCAAGTATCAAAATGCCAATCATAAAAAATGGCAAGAAATGTTCTCCAAATGTCAAATGCCACAACAAATTGGGGGGAAAAACAAATCAAAAAGCAAACTACAAATGTGAAACTCAAAACATCTTGATCCCTTTTATCCATTGATCCTATTTTGTTGCATGGTGGAAAGGGGACAACCCTACTTCTTGTCTAGGCGAAAAGGGGAATTCCGTGATCGTACAGTGTTTCTAATACCATAAGGATTTTACTCTTGACGAAAGCATTTAGCGATTGTGGACAAAGGTACCCTAGTTTGACACAACTTAGAGGTGATTTGTTGGTATCCTTTTAGACTTAGTAGCTTGGAGAAACAATATCTATGATGGAGTGTGTACCTGTGAATTGCTTCCCCCTTAGGTGATTTCCGCTACTTAGATGAGGAAAGTAGCTATTCTTTCGTAGATGCATCCATTACTTGTTTTTTGTGCTTAATGTTTGGATGTATCGCCATTTTGGCAAGCCCCACCTTGCCTTGCAAGAAGGCACCCTACCTCATGGATGTGTTGTTGTGAGTTGAAGGGGCGGAGTGAGACCCGCTAATTGCCTCACATCGGTTATATTATTAGGATAGTTTAAATAAAGGTCTAGTTCTAGTCACCTCTTTACTCGGGACGAGTAAAGGTTCGGTTTGGGGATGTTTGATGTGACTCTTAATTGCGCACATTTAGTCCCTTAATTGAACCTATTTTGCATACTATTATAACATTTCATGGCCATTTTATCCGTCAAATCCTTTCTATTTTTCTTTCCTAGTGCATTTTATATGTCTTCTAGGAAAGGAGATAATGAGGCGGAATTCCCATCTATCGCGCATATTCGGAAGCTTGTTGACGATCTTAGGTGGACTAAGTATGAAGAGGAGGTAAGAATGATGACCAAGGAAGTAGGAATAAAGAGTATATAGAAGCATCATAGGCCTAAAAGCAAGAAAAAGGGAAACAACAACTCAACCCGCGCGGGTCAAGCTTAAGTAGAGCGGGATACAGCTGAACCCGCTCAGGACAGAAACAACCCGCTCGGGTGGAGGTTCAGGTTGCGCGTTTTTCGCTCGGGACGAGCGGATTGTTGGACAAAATGCTTTTCCTTGCTACGTGATCCGCGCATTTCCCTCAGGACTTGCATTTCCCTACTCAACACTTAGCATTATTATTTACTAATCTACCCTTGCTTAACCTAATGATGTACCACTATATATACCCCATTGTATTACCTAGCTAATCACTAAGGTTTTAGATTAGATTAGGAGTAGATTAGAATAGATTTTCCTTTAATCTTTCCATAAAATTACACATTAATCTTTCCTTAATTATTGTTCAAGTTTATTATTGAGTAATTCAAGTTTATTATTGGGTAATTGTAGATTATTGGGTTATTATTGGAGAATTGACAACTCTTCATCAATCAATCAAGTTTTCTTCTATTATTATTTGCTTTATTATTTGGAATCATCTTCATAGGTATAATTCTCTTCACCCTTGTTTAATTATTGTTAATCACTTTCATTTATTCATCATGTTTTGCTTTGTTAATATGATTGACATTCTTATTAGCATGTTGAACTTGATAATGAGTGAGCAGTCTTCTAGCTAGGATTAATGGGGAATTAGGGGAAACAAACATGGGGAATGATTTATTTTCTTGCTTGTTGTGATTTTAATTTATGCACTTGTTATGTTTGATGAAATGCGAGCCTATGAATCCTTGCATTTTTTTATCCATCACCTATCTTTTCGATGAGGCTTGTAAGCATATAAACCAACTCGAGCCTCATTAGACCATGGATAATGTTGAATAGGAAGGATTAAGTCGACTTGTACGTGTTGTACAATCTAATCGATTCTGCTCCGGGACCCAAACCTTCTTAGGGATTGTAACCTTATACACAAACTCGATCCCATCACAACAATAAGTGCTTGCATCTAATTGAGAACATGTTTGTATGATCAACTCCCATGAATCCTCTATGAACCCATGATATCCTAGCATTTTTAGTCATTTGTTTACATCCTTCCTTTTGTTGCTCGTTTACTTTCCATTGCTCTTATTAGATTAGAATCATCAACCCATTTCAATTGTGACAACCCCAAGCACAACTATAATTAGATTGAACAATTTGAGTACCCCTGTCCCGTGGATCGACCCCGACTTGCTTGCTATGCTAGTAGTTGGGTATATATGTGTTTGATGGTGAACAATGACCCGCTCCATCATATTGGTAAAGTACGATCGACTATCTGTGATAAAGTACGATCGACTATCTGTACGGTCATATTGGTACAATGAAATTTTGTTAAACTAAGCCTCTTAGCAAGAGACAATGGTAAAACACTCATTCTAGCTCCCAAGTCGCATAATGCATTATCAATGAAATGGGTCCCAATGTGACATGGTAAAGAGAAACTACCCGAGTCAGACAACTTAGGTGGGGTCTTATTTTGAATAAGGACAGATCCCGCTTCAGTCAAAGCCACCGTCTCATGGTCATAAATATGCCTCCTACGCGCTAAACTGTCTTTCATAAATTTCATATAGGAGGATACCTGGTTTAGTAACTCATCAAATGGTACGGTAACATGAAGACTTTTCAAAATTTTGGCAAACTTACCGAATTGTTGCTCAATCTTCTTGTTCTGCAATCTTCTTGGAAATGGGACCGTAATTGGAATAGCTAGGCCTTCATTTTTCTTCAACAATGTATTATCGCATTCAGCATTAGAATCACTCGATCGAGCAACAGTACCTCTCGATCGAGAACTTTTCTCAGCAATAGTGCTCGATCGAGCGCTTTGATCCACTCGATCGAGATCTCTCTTTTCCTCAGTGCTCGATCGAGCACTTTCATTCCCTTGTTCGACCACTTTTTCAACAAATGTACTCAATCGATCACCAGAAATCCCTCGATCGAGTACTCCACGTGATACAGTCGTACTTTCGTCAAAAGACGCCTTTCTTTGAACAGTAGCTTCAATCCCTGAGTCAGAAAATTTAGCATTCTCCTTTGATATTTTGGGCCCCTCGTCGGAAAGACCACTCCTTAGATTGATCAGATTCACCGTCTCATGTGGTTTCTTGTCAGGTTGTGACGGTAAATGACCACGTTGTCTTGAAGCTTGATTAACAGCTAGTTGAGCCATCTGGGATTAAAGTGACTTAATAGAAGCATCTTTTGCTTGGTCACTTTTCTGCAATTGAATCGTCAGTGATTGCACCATTGACTTCAACTCGGCTATATCACTTATGACACTAGAAGAGGCACCTTGTTGCGGCGGTGGGAAAGAAGGACGCTTTTGAAAGCCTTGTTGTTGAGCTTTATGAGGTGGTACATAAGCTTGTTGTTGCTGCGGTAGAGGTGTAAGATTCAAACCATTCTAGCTAGTCCACCTCAAATTAGGATGAACTCCAGCTTGGTTGTTGTAATAGGACTCTCCTTGCCTATATTGTTGAAAGGCATAGACTTGCTCCTTCTCAGCTAAGCATTCCACTGCAGTATGACCATCAATACCACCACATCTCTCACATGAGATGGTCTCTTGTCTAGACAACAAGTGAACCGTCTGTTGATTTCCCGCGGACTGCAACTCGAACTTATCAAATCTTGCATTCATGGCTTCCAGTTGAGCCACAAGTGCACTATTATTTGTAGAGACCATTCTAGTACCACTTCTTGGATTCCCATATTCAGCACAATGGGTAGCCATCTCTTCTATAATACCCCAGCCCTTATCATCATCAATATTCTTCTGAAATCTTCCATTGGCTGCAACATCTAAAATAACCCGGTGGTCATCATATAACCCATTGTAAAACTGGTTGCACAAAAACCACTAGCCAAACCCGTGATGTGGGATAGACCTAACCAGCTTCTTAAACCTGCACCATGCTACATACAAGTTCTCAGTCGGACTTTATTTGAAACCTCTAATCTGCCCTCTCAATGCATTAGTTCTCTGTGGAGGGTAGTATCTCTTATAAAAAGCAAGGGCTAAGGTTTCCCAATCAGTAATCCCAGCTGCAGTCCTATCCAAATCAGTCGGCCACTCTCGGGCTCCATCAGTAAGGGAAAAAGGAAATAAGACTTCCTTTATCTTCTCTTGAGTCACTCCTTTAGTAGCGGAAATGGTAGAACAATAATCCGTGAAGACCTCCATATTCTTTCTCAGATCCTCACCAGCTACTCCCTGTATAGGTTTCTTTCCACCAGATTAATGTAAGAAGGCCAAATATCAAAGGTATTCCCCTCTTCATCAGTTGCAAGCTTGAAACCTTTGGGAATGGAATAAGGTGTCAGCTCGGAATGGTTCGCAATATTAGGCATCTTCGCAGATTTAGTAACTGTTGCAGAAATAGAAGTGTCTTCCTCTAATGACCGATCTTCCGCAAATGTAAAGTTTTCAAGAACAGGTTCAAGATTACTCAAGACTTCCTCTCGACGATTCTCTCTCAATAGGGCCTGTTTACGGCGAAAAGTCCGCTCTGGTTCAGGATCAGCTGATACTAATTCTGACCTGTTAGACTTAGGCATAAACAAAACTAAGAGAAGAGAATAAGAACTGTCTCAAGGAATTAGAAATCCCTTGAGACTAAGACAAACTGAAATAAACAAGCAAATAGGCTAATTGCCTCCCCGGCAACGGCGCCAAAATTTGACACGGCTGTCGCAACCCTATCAAAAATAAAACCAATCGGCTCTAACTAATGCAGCAGAGGCAAGTCGGGTATCGTACTCCACAGAGAGGCGCTCACTATCTACTTGTTATTTAAGTCTGTCACGGTCACAAATTGGGGGGTTTTATTTGATTTCTAAACTACTGAACTGAAAATAAAGCAGAGAGAGAGCAATAAAAAGGAAAAGACAAAAAAGGGACTGATCAAATAAAGAGAGAAATGTTAGGATGTCGGTTCACCATGATATCACACAATTCTGCTAAAGGTAAGGTCAGTCGGTCTAATGTGAGATAAGGGTAAAGGAAAGGTCCTTACGGTCCGCTATCCGCCCTAAAATACTACTAACTTAGCTTCCGCTCTCATTAAAGTAGTCTATTATTCATAACATGTCTGTTCATTCCAATCTTCCGATCTAGGTGTGAATTTAACCGGATTAATTAATTTAGAAGTGTGCACTCACCTAAACAACTACAATTATATTGCTATGAATCAATTCTCACATATAAACCTCCTAATCTAATTATAACATCATCGTTTTACTATCATGGCTCCCCTAATCCTAGCACGAAGGGATTTAGCTACTCATGTTCATGATGAAACTAACAACAATAGAACAAGCAATGGTAAACATGGTAAAACAATGAATTAAACGAAGTTGCATAAACTAAATAAAGATTCTAACAAACTAACAGTAATAAAAGACAAGAGAATTAAAGGAGCAAAAGAAATTAAATTGAGTTAAAGAGAGTAAAGATATTACAAAAGTTGAGATCCGGAAAATAGAGAGCAAAGTAACGTCGCAAGAGAAATGTCTACTGAATGATTAAGAGTAAAGTATGAGATAATGAAGTATATTAAACCTAATTAAGTCCCTCCTTTATATAGGCGAGATACTTATTTAACCTAAAAATAAAACTACGATATTAAGTAAATAAGATTACACGAGAAAATTTCGCATCAGATAGCAAAGTGCTTGATCGAGTACTTTCAGACTCCTCAATCGAACACTCTTCCAGCAAAACCTCTCGATCGAGTACTTAATATACTCGATCAAGGACCTCCAAAATAGCACCTCTCGATTGAGAACAGCAGGGTCTCGATCGAGGTCTTCTCTGTATCCATAAGTACTCGATTGAATAGATAGGTCAGCAAAACCTCTTGATCGAGTATATCGCTACTGAAGTCAGCTATGATCCGTTGATTTTGCATACAAAACATCTTCACGCTTCCCGAGGCAAAGGTAATCTTGCTCCAATTCTTCCATCTCCAAAAATGCAGGCTAAAGGGACAGTAAAAGGCATGATTCTGCCTTTTTGGTACATTCATGCCATAAAAGCCAAACAAACTAAAGTAGACTATTCGGGGGACATTTTTAGCATAATACTACATAAATTACATAGAAATGCGTGCAAATAAGTGATGTGACCATAATTAGCGCATATTTAGCCCCCGAATTAGCCTTGTTCCCATGCTTTTTAGTGCATATTTGGGTCATTTATTGTCTTTAGTTCTTTGTTTTGCATATTCTTTGAGGTTTTGTGTCCTTGGTAGGAAAGGGGTGCAAACCTTGCATTTTCATGGCAAAACGAGACTAAATTGATTGAATTCAATGACCAAGCATCAAGGAGAGACAAGATTAGAAGGCCTTTGTACATATTATAGTAAATGAGCAATGTTGAGGAAAGATCCTTGCATCCCCAAGGAAATTCCCAAGGATTTTATGACGAAAAGGGAAGAAAAGAAGAAGAAACAATGCTGAACAACAATCCGTGCGGATTGCCCTGAATCCGTCCGTCCCTAGCACCACAATCCGTGCGTCTTCCTTCAAAGACGCCCGGGCAGCAGCTACAGAAGACGTGCGTCTTCTCCCAAAGACGCCCGGGCAGAGCCTCACGAATACGCCCGTCCCGAGCCTAAGACGCACGGATTCCAGTCCAGCACAAATCCGTTTCTTCAAGCTTCAAAGAAAGATGCCCTTCCTTCGAAAAATACCGGCGTTTCCCTGCTCAAATCTAAAAAGTGTAATTACTAATTTAGCCTTAGTTAACCCTAATGCATCCACCTAATTTCCACTATAAATACCCCATTAGTCTAATTAGAAGAGCATGTTCTTCTTAGCAATATTTAGTGTAGTTAAAATCAATCAAATCTTTCTTTAGTTTTGTCATCAACAATTAATCAAGTTTTAATACAAGTTTTATTTCCTTAATCTCTCTTTTGTTCATCCTTTATTTTGGGTAATTGAAGATTATTTGGGTTATTATTGGGAGATTGACAACCTCTCAATCAAGCATCAAGTACTTCTTTTATTCTTGCTTTATTATTGGAATCATTAGTAGGTATAATTCTCTTAATCCCTTTTTAATTATCGTTAATTACTTTCATTTATTCATCATGTTTTACTTTGTTGGTATGATTGACAACCTTGCTAGCATAACCAACATGATAATGAGTGAGTAGTCACCTAGCTAGGGTTAATGGGTAATTAGGGGAAACCAACATGGGGAATGATTCATGCTTAAATTAATATGCTTTCATGATTTATTTGCTTGCTTGTTTTGATCTCAACTCATGCACATGTTATGTTTGATGAAATGCCAGCCTATGAATCCTTGCATTTTTTACCCATCACCTATCTTTTCAATGAGACTTGTAAGACATAAACCAACTCGAGTCTCATTAGACCATGCATGTTGTTGAGTAGGGAAGATTAAGTCGACTTGTAGGTGTTGTATAATCTAATCGATTCGGCTCCGGGACCCAAACTTTCCTAGGATTGTAAGATATAACCCAACTCAATCCATCACAACAATAATTGCTTGCTTATAATTTGAGAACATGTTTGTATGATCAATTCCCATGATTCCCCTATGACCCCATGACACCCTAGTGCTTTTTTATCAATTGTTTACAACCCTTTTAATTCATCTTGCTTGTTTACTTTCATTGCTATTTAGTTTAGTGACCTTCTACATCAACCCAAATTGTGACACCCCTAAGACACCACTAGTTGCAATAGAAATCTCATCTCAATTCCCGTCCCTTGGGATCCGACCTTTACTTGCCTCTTTACTAATTGTAGAGTTGTTTGTGAAGTTATAAATTGTGTTTTGGTCTAGGTGCTCCTAATGACAAGTTACCGAAAAGATTTAGTCCGACCAAAAAATGGCGCCGTTGCCGGGGACGGTGTTATCTTGATTTAGATTTTCTTATATTGTTATTAGTTGTGTCTTTCTTTGCCTTGGGGAAGTAAAACTCCTCAAGGTTTGTTTTAATTGTTTTCGAGTTGTTTGATATTTTGCATGTCTAGAAGGTCACAAGGTGATTTGTTACCTTTTGATCGTGAAATTGAAAGAACTTTGACAACCAATAGAAGACTTGCTAGGAGAAATTTGAGAGGTATTGGTGAGGTTGTAGATATTCAACCAACTATTGAGTTCATCAACCCTTTTGCAAGAGAAGGTGAGGAGAACCCAACACAAAATCAACCACAAAATAAACCCACAATGCCTAAGTTTTCATCACATTCCGTACCCACCGAGGAGAACCTACCCAATGGTACTCCCACACCACAACATCTAACCGGAAATTTTATTGCCAAATCCGCATTTATCCAATTAGTCGAAAGAAGCCAATTTGGGGGGATGCCTAGTGAAGACCCTCATTCTCATATGGAAACCTTTTGCGACTATTGTGATGCGATTTCTCAAACCGGTGTAACTCAAGACCAAATTCGATGGGTCTTATTTCCTTTTTCTCTAATTGGCACCGCGAAACAATGGTTGAAAGGCCTTGATAAGGCTACTCTCGGAATTGATTCTTGGAAGAAGTTGGCTCTCGCTTTCTACAAAAAGTTCTACCCACCGGAAAAGAATAACATGCTAAGAGCTCAAATTACGGGTTTTATGCAAAGGGATGAAGAATCTTTGTATGAAGCTTGGGAGCGGTTCAAGGGAATTTGTCGCTCATGTCCTCACCATGGACTTAGTGAGTGGTTCTTGGTACAACAATTTTGGAACGGTCTATATGAAGATTCAAGGAACATTCTCAACATGGGATCAAATGGAATGTTCACCGAAGTTGATGACAATCAAACATGGAACAAGATTGAGGAAATGGCGGTCCATAACTCACAATATAGTAGACCTCGCAAGGCTACTAGATGAGGAAAGCATGAAGTGGACTCCATTACTCAATTGGGTGCTCAACTTAGTGCTCACATTGACACAATCAATGTGAAGTTTGAAAAAGCTATGGCTAGACTTGAAGAAGCCTCAAAATCACCAAAGCATCATGTTAATGCCATGACGGCATCTTCATCAATCCCAAGTGGGGTATGTGAGAATTGTGGAACTTTGGGACATGACCAAAGTGAATGTAGGGGAACAAATGAACAAGTGAATGCTTTCCAAGCATACAAGAGTGGTACCCCTTATTCCAACTATTACAATGAAAACACCAAATTCCATCCAAATCTCTCATACAAAAGCCAAAATGTTCAAAACCCTCAAACAACATACACCCCACCACCCATGAGAAACCAAAATCAAAGACCCTTTTACAACCATAACCAAGGTTACCAAAATCAAACTCCATACAATCAACAAAATGACCAAGGTTTTGATGTTCAAAAAGCGGTCCTCCAAATGCAAAAGAATCAACAAGAATTTTTCACTCAAATGCAAAAAGATAGTCAAGCAAAGGAAATCACCATCAACAACATCCTAGCTCACACCAAAATGTTGGAAACCCAATTGACTCAACTAGCATCTTCAAGCTCACAAAGACAAAAGAGGCAATTATTACCTCAAAGTAATCCCCCAAGACATGAAACGGTTAGTGCCATTCACTTGAGAAGTGGTACAAGGTATGAAGCACCGAAGAAGCAAGTTGAGGATGAAGTTGTGGAAGCTAGTGACAAGGAAGAAATTGTGCAAAATTCCAAGGATGGAGAACCATCAAAAGAAGAAATTTCAAATAAAAATGAAGACAAGGTCAAGGAGAAGGAGCCCATTGTGATTAGACTTCCTTTTTCGAGTCGTCAAGCCAAGCCCAAATTTGATGACCAACTTGGAAAATTTATGGAAATTGTGAAGAATTTGGAAGTCTTGATTCCTTTCACGGAATTAATCAATCACGTGCCGGCCTATGCAAAATACATGAAAGACATCCTCACAAAGAAGAAGTCGATCCGGAAACTTGAGACTATCGCCTTCACTAAGGTGAGTAGTGCAATACTTCAAGGGAGTTCACCTCCAAAACTCAAGGATCCGGGATGCTTTTCAATACCGTGTACCATTGGCGACACCACGATCAACAAAGCCTTATGTGATCTAGGGGCTAGTGTGAGTGTTATGCCGTACTCGGTGAGTAAATGGTTGGGGATGGGAGAGCTTAAACGCACCAATATCACACTCCAAATGGCCGATAGATCGACGAAGACACCATTAGGGATATGGGAAGATGTCCCCGTATGAGTTGGGAAATTTTTCATCCCGGTGGACTTTGTCATTGTTGACATGGAAGAAGACTCCAACATTCCAATCATCCTAGGAAGACTTTTCTTACACACCGGGGGTGCGGTGATTGATGTGAAACATGGAGAGCTCACTCTAGAAGTGGGAGATGAGAGTATAACTTTTAATCTTGACAAGACTATGAGAGCTCCACGTTTGCATGAACCATGTTTTATGATTGATCATTATAGCCGGAAGAATGATAGGAAGAAGTCGGAACTCCAATGGAAGAAGAAAATTGAAGATGCTCCATTAAAAGAGCAAGTGAATTGTAACAAAGAGAGCTTGCAAAGCTCATCAAAGTCAAGCAAAGAAGAAGAGGATGGCCTCATTGGCCAAGACAAGAAATTGGGAGAGTTGTCTCTATCAACTCAAGAGATCTTTAGTAATCAAGTGGATGAAGTTTGTGGTCTTTGGGACGACGAGTTTGAAGGGATTTTCAATCCCTACATTGGCAATGCTATCGATCAAGACCGACAACAAGGGCAAAGGTTTATTGAAGAACTTTATCACAATAATGAACAAGCTTTTGATTATTTCTTCAAGGTGTTGAGCAACATCAACAACACTTTGGACATGCCCCCTTGACATCTCATCAAGAATGAGAGTTTGGTGGAGTTCTCCCTAAACCACCACTTGCAAATATTTCTAACACCCTAACTCGCATTTCAATTCTTGTATTGAATTTTTTGTTATTTTTGGATTTTTATACTTTGATCAAGATAATTGTCATGTTTGAGAGAAGTGAGGGAGGGACTAATGATTTCAATTAATGTGTAGTGCTTTAGCTTAGTGTGGGGATAGCAATTGCCTAGGCTATTCATGCCTTAGTAGTGCCCCCACAATAGAGAACACGAGAGTTTGAAGAATGGAAAAATGACAAGGGATAAGCATAGTACACGGATGGAACTGAATCCGGGTAAAAGGGGTAGAATCCGAGCGGATTCAAGAGAATCCGCCCGTCTCCAGGCAATCCGGGCATATTGGGTAGAAGACGCCCGTCCTTCATGAGCTGAATTTTTGAAATTTCTGACTGACAGCGAATCCGGGCGTCCTGAAACAGAATCTGCCCGTCTTCAGAAAGTCGCCCGTCTTCACTGAAAGACGCCCGTCTTTTTGGCTGAGGAAAATAAGAAAAATCCCTGTAAAGGAATCCGCCCGTCTTCTTTGAAAGACGCCCGTCCCGCATTTTCAAATCCGCCCGTCTTTGTTCAAATCCGCCCGTCTTTAGGCGAGATTTTTGAAACCCAGAATAGGCAGAATTCGGGCGTCCCGAAGGAAAGCCGCCCGTCTTCCCCCTGCAATTCAAATTTTTCGGGTTTATTATAAACCCCCTCCCACATTCATTTCTTCATTTCCTCATTCAAAACACTACTCATAAAACCCATAACTCCAAAACCCTCATCCTCTCCATCACAAAAACAAGATTCCTCAACAACATTCACCAAAATCAAATCAAAACATCCTTTTAACAACAAATCAATCACTCCTCTTTCAATAAAAATCAAAACCAAGCACAAAATCTTCAACCTTTGAGTCAATTTTTGAATTCATAAAGGCAAAGCCTTTCATCTTTAAATCGATTTGGGTACACTACAAATTGAAGATTTTTCACTCCTTTCTTGGTTTAATAATCAATGGCAAGGACAAAGGGAGCAACAAAAGCAATAAAGGCAAAGGCACCAAAGGCAAAGACACTTTCATCAAGGCAAAAGAGTCTTCAAGCAAAGAAAGCATTGGCTATGGTGGTAGCTAGCCCAAACTTGGAAGTGCAACAACAACAACCTCCCATGGGAGCAACAACATCTACTACTCCGGAAATTGATCAACTTTCGAACTATCCGGAGGTAATTTTCATTTCCAAATCCCATAGGGACACTTTTGCCAAGTATGCTAGAAAAGAATTTTTATCCACCAAGTTTATTTGTGAAGATGCCTTAGATAATTTGGATGTCCTTGAGCAAACTAGAGCCTTCTTTAAAGCCATGGGGTTTGAAAAATTTTTTGAGTCAAAAGAATTGACATACCCCTCCCTTACCTTAGAATTTTTGAGTTTTTTGAAAGTTAACAAGGTTGAGACTATGGAAAACATCGAGTTCCGCCTAGCTAATGTTAGTAGGCGCATCTCCTTTAAGGAAATGGGTGAAGCTTTGGGTTTTAGTGATTCACCGAGTTATTTCAAGAATGTTGGCAAGTATGACCCCGCTCCTCTTTGGGAGGCGATTTCCGGAAGGAAATTTGAGAGCTTTCATGCTAGTCGTGCTCTTTTAGTCCACCACCCGGGCATTAGAGTATGGCACAAGGTCATAGGAAACACCATCATTGCAAGAAAAGACACCAACCATTTCACCAAACTCGATTTTGTTCTTCTTGAGTCGGCTTTGAACATTGGAAGGGAACACACCAAGCCTTTCAACTCTTTAAGGCTTTTGGTGGATAGATGGCTAAACATTGATTGTGGGAAGCAAGGCACTACCGTTATTGTGAATGGCGGTCTAGTCACTATTCTAGCTAAATACTTTGATCCTAACTTCCACAACGATAACAAGTATGAGGCGAAGAAGGGTGGTCATCTCATTGATATTGATACTATGATAAACAAATACAAGTGGGTCTCTCATAACCCTTTTGACACCAAGTATGGATGGCTCACAAATGAGGCTAGATCTTTTACTTTGCCTTCGAAGATTTGTCGTTTAAGTGTCCACCGGACCAATTATCTCCTTCCCCTTTCAAAAGAGGCCGAGTATATTATCCAACAACAAAAGGGTGAAATTGAAATGCCCTCCTCTTCCATTGTCACACCACCCTATTCTTTCGAGTACCAAGAGTTCAAACCCGAAGGAGTCAAAGCAAGCAAGGATTATGTGACTCTTCTTATGCAAGAGATGCACAAGCAAGCCTTCAAGGACCGGGAAGATGCTTACTTAGCTCAATATCCACCCCTCCTACACTTAGCTAGGCAAGGACTACTTGACCCTTCATGTCCTTTGCCTAGTTGGGCGGATAGAGAAGTCTTCTTTCCGAGTGCATCTAGGGGTGAGCTTCCGGGTGACAATGAGGTTGTTGATGATGACGATGTTGATGATAACATTGATGAAGAAGCTAGTGAAGAAGGAGAAGAGGATGATGAGCAAGGTGAAGAAGAAAGTGAAGAGGAAAGTGGCAATGAGTCCACTTCTAATGAGGAAGGTGATGATAGTGATGATATGATGGAAGATTAGCAAGCTTTGGAGGCTCCTACCCTCTCGAGGTTTGTTCTACTTCTTTCTTTGTTTTAATTGTTTTTCTTGATCATTTTTGGAGTAGTCCTAGCACCATAGAGGACTCACACCTCGACCCCATTGAGGTGTTCTCATTTATTGTTCCCACCTTTCAAAATCCAAAATGACAAATTAGTTTCATGCATTGCATAGTGTGTGCATGAACTACACCCATCCTTAGGACATTAGAAATAATGTCTAACTCGGTTTGGGGAAGTCAATGCATACACAACGGGAGGTAATCTAAATTATCCTCTCCGTCATAAACAAAAAAAACATGCATCATGTAGTGTAGATTAGTGTAGTTTGCATTTAGTATAGAAATCATGCATCATGCTTGCATAATTTCCCATCATTTTGGCCATTGAGGACAATGCCCATATTAGTGTGGGGATGGGGAATTCTAACTTAACTTCTTATTCAAAAATCCAAAAAAAAAAAAAAAAATTTGAAAAATTTCGAAAAAGCATAAAAATTTGAAAAATTGAAAAAGCCAAAAACAAGTTTATTCCCTTTGTAGTGTAGTCTTGTATATATTCTTGTATATATTGTGTTTGTTCTATCCTTGTTCACATTGATCGACTACGCCACATCCGAGACATGAGGATATTGAAGACCGCATGGTATGATCTTTCCAATCTCCTTTTTCCTCTTTATGTTAATGACTATGTGGCTTTATTTTGATTGATGTGGTATACCAATGTGAATTTAGAACTTGCATTTAGTTTATATGTCATATTAGTTGGTAGAATCACTTGCATTGGGATGTTTATAATAGTTGCATCATGGCATATAGTTGCATTTAGATGAAATGTTTTGAAAAGTGCCTAATTAGGAACTTTGACAAGAGCAACTAAGCCATTACAAATACCTTTTCAACTTAAGACTTTGCCTACTAGAATGGTTGTAAAACATCCTAGATTGTGTCATACTAGTGTCTTTTGACCCATGACCCAAAGCCTAGTCAAGGTTTTGGATGTGAGTCACCTATCCAACCCCGTGATGCGATGTGGACTTGGTTAACTTGTCTAGGTGACCTTGATTGACCTTGTGGTAAGGCAACCCAAAAATACTTTCTATCAATAAGTTTGAAGTGCTCATTTCGAAAATTTTGTTATGTGGAAGTAATTTATTGCTAAGGAAACCTCAAATGTTATGAAATGTTGAAATGTTGAGAATTTTAGTTGTTTTGATGGAGGCATACCACTTCGATGTGCTTTGGAGAGGGATCCATTGAATTGGGCCCCCACACGGTTGTGAATTCAATCGCCCAGAGACAGAGTGACTATCACCCCGAAAAGCTATTGTCTAGAGGTTAACCGGTTGCCTAATAAGCGATTGGCGAAAACAAAGGACACTAGCCCATAAGGGACAAACCCCATCTTAAATTTTTGAAATGTGAAAGTTGAATGAGGTCAATTTTTGAATACTAGTCATATCCACCTTTGTTTACAACGATTTGAGCATTTCATTCCCAAAAAGCCTTTTTGTCAAGCCACTTTGTCGAGCTTGGGACGATCCATGACCTTTACTTTTGTAGAGAATTCGAGACTTGTCATGTCATATGCTACTAGCATCATAGGGATCATCATTTCATAACCATCCGATCGCTCTTGACGAAAGCATTTGGAAATTGAGGACGAAAGTAGTCTAGTTTAACACCATTTGGAGGTGATTTAGTGCCATCCTCTTAACCTTAGTAATTTGTTGAACTAGTATTTGTGAAGTATTATATGCTCTTAAATTTGTTCCTTTTTAGTTGACTCCGCCACTTGATGAGGAAGTGGCTATTCTTTTTGTAGATGCATCCATTATTTGATTTTGTGTGCTTAAAGTTTGGATGTGTCGCCATTTTGGCAAGACCCACCTTGCCTTGCAAGAAGGCATCCTACCTCATGGTTGTCTTGTTGTGAGTTGAAGGGGCGGAGTGAGACCCGCTAATTGTCTCATATCGGCTATGTTATTAGGTTAGTTTAAATAATGGTCCTAGTCTTTGTCACCTCTTTACTCGGGACGAGCAAATGTTCGGTTTGGGGATATTTGATGTGACCATAACTAGCGCATATTTAGCCCCCGAATTAGCCTTGTTCCCATGCTTTTTAGTGCATATTTGGGTCATTTATTGTCTTTAGTTCTTTGTTTTGCATATTCTTTGAGGTTTTGTGTCCTTGGTAGGAAAGGAGTGCAAACCTTGCATTTTCATGGCAAAACGAGACTAAATTGATTGAATTCAATGACCAAGCATCAAGGAGAGACAAGATTAGAATGCCTTTGTACATATTATAGTAGATGAGCAATGTTGAGGAAAGATCCTTGCATCCCCAAGGAAATCCCCAAGGATTTTATGAAGAAAAGGGAAGAAAAGAAGAAGAAACAATGCTGAACAACAATCCGTGCGGATTGCCCTGAATCCGTCCGTCCCCAGCACCACAATCCGTGCGTCTTCCTTCAAAGACGCACGGGCAGCAGCTACAGAAGACGTGCGTCTTCTCCCAAAGACGCCCGGGCAGAGCCTCACGAATCCGCCCGTCCCGAGCCTAAGACGCACGGATTCCAGTCCAGCACAAATCCGTTTCTTCAAGCTTCAAAGAAAGATGCCCTTCCTTCGAAAAATACCGGCGTTTCCCTGCTCAAATCTAAAAAGTGTAATTACTAATTTAACCTTAGTTAACCCTAATGCATCCACCTAATTTCCACTATAAATACCCCAGTAGTCTAATTAGAAGAGCATGTTCTTCTTAGAAATATTTAGTGTAGTTAAAATCAATCAAATCTCTCTTTAGTTTTGTAATCAACAATTAATCAAGTTTTAATACAAGTTTTATTTCCTTAATCTCTCTTTTGTTCATCCTTTATTTTGGGTAATTGAAGATTATTTGGGTTATTATTGGGAGATTGACAACCTCTCAATCAAGCATCAAGTACTTCTTTTATTCTTGCTTTATTATTGGAATCATTAGTAGATATAATTCTCTTAATCCCTTTTTAATTATCGTTAATTACTTTCATTTATTCATCATGTTTTACTTTGTTGGTATGATTGACAACCTTGCTAGCATAACCAACATGATAATGAGTGAGTAGTCACCTAGCTAGGGTTAATGGGTAATTAGGGGAAACCAACATGGGGAATGATTCATGCTTAAATTAATATGATTTCATGATTTATTTGCTTGCTTGTTTTGATCTCAACTCATGCACATGTTATGTTTGATGAAATGCGAGCCTATGAATCCTTGCATTTTTTACCCATCACCTATCTTTTCAATGAGACTTGTAAGACATAAACCAACTCGAGTCTCATTAGACCATGCATGTTGTTGAGTAGGGAAGATTAAGTCGACTTGTAGGTGTTGTACAATCTAATCGATTCGGCTTCGGGACCCAAACTTTCCTAGGATTGTAAGATATAACCCAACTCAATCCATCACAATAATAATTGCTTGCTTATAATTTGAGAACATGTTTGTATGATCAATTCTCATGATTCCCCTATGACCCCATGACACCCTAGTGCTTTTTTATCAATTGTTTACAACCCTTTTAATTCATCTTGCTTGTTTACTTTCATTGCTATTTAGTTTAGTGACCTTCTACATCAACCCAAATTGTGACACCCCTAAGACACCACTAGTTGCAATAGAAATCTCATCTCAATTCCTGTCCCTTGGGATCCGACCTTTACTTGCCTCTTTACTAATTGTAGAGTTGTTTGTGAAGTTATAAATTGTGTTTTGGTCTAGGTTCTCCTAACGACAAGTTACCGAAAAGATTTAGTCCGACCAATAAGGCTTAGAAAGACTATGTAAAATGAACGCATCAAATTGCATGGCTTGAATGGCACGTCCAGGGATGCCAAATGATCTCTAAATGATTCCAAGTATGTGAGCATCAGAAAACAAGAAAAGGAGACCCTAACATGTTATCAAAAGCAGTTTACTTTTGAGGGAACACAATGAAAGTGACAGCTTGTCCTCTTCTTCCCTTTATCTCCTTTTTTCTGTTCTCTACTGTCCATAGCAGCTTTGGGCCATATTAAAAGACAATAAGACAGCTCCTAATTGGCCTTAATAGTTGACATTCAGATCCTATCAATTTGTCCTCTTACTTAATTCAAAATCAACCCTTAGATTAAAGTAGTTTTACATTAATGGTTAGATTTCTTCTTAGGGTTTTATTTTGCAGCATTTTTAAGCTCTATATAAACAGCCATTTTTTTTGGTGAACTGTGAATATATTATATAGATAATCATTCAAGGATTACATCAAAATCACCACCATTACTGACATACACCTTACAAGCAAATAAAAGATCTAAATTGCAAGTAACTGACATGCCCAAACAGATTTTTGCACCGGCTTAATCTTGATAGGTGTTCGAAAATGTGCTTGTAGCTCTACATTGAGTTGTTTAAGTACTGCCCATGGTGCTAGAAGCCTTGCCTCTATTCTACAAATATTACGAGCAATCCAAATGTGATAGATCAGACCAACTATAGCTGCAGCAATGATCTGCTTCTGGATGAAGGTCTTGCATCTCCACCTCCTAAACCAGTCACACAAACCATTCAAGGGAAACTTGTAACCTAGCCAATCCTAGAGCAGTGACCAGCAATGCCTACTGAAACCACACTTAAACAACATGTGTTCATGGTCCTCCATATGACCTTGACATAGCTCACACTGCCCATCAGTCTGAATATCAAATAAGCCCAATCTGTCCTTTGTTAGCAGCCGTCCTTGCATAGAAATCCATCCAATATAAGCATTTTTAGGAACAACTGAAGCATTCCAGATAAGTGGATACCATGTTACCTTAGAGTGCTCAATCTGTAACCATGAATACCCATCTGCAACAGTGTATCTCCCCTGATTCCTACACCAATTCCCAGTAGTAAAGCCTTCCCTAAGCTGCTCTTTTACTTGACATATTTTCCTCCATGTCCAACTTGTATTTGTGGTAGGTTTTTAATCCATCCAGGGCTGATTCTTAATATAAATATGATTAACCCACCTAATCCATAAGTGATCAGCCTTATCAGCTATCCACCACACATACTTCCCAAGCATAGCAATGTTCCACTTCCTGCAATTCACCACTCCTAAACCTCCACATTTTTTCTCTTGGCAAACCGTCTCCCAATCCACTGCAGGAACTCTCAAATAAAGTTCAGACCCAGACCATAAATAGCTCCTACAAATCCTTTCCACCCTGTCAATTACAGTTAAGGGAATGATAAAGATTCTGGTCCAATAAGAATGAAGTTGTGTGAGAACACTCTGAACTAATACCAACCTCCCAGCATAGCTCAGTTTTCTAGCTCCCCAGCTTCTGATTCTACCTATAATCTTTTCCACCAACCTGGTACAATATCCTATAGCCATCCTTTTATAGGAAATAGGCACACCAAGGCACCTAAAAGGAAAGCTCCTAATTTTAACCCCAGATATGCTGAGCACATAATCAATCTCCTCCTGCCTCATACCATTGAAATAGATATCAGACTTATCACAGTTCATCTCAAGCCCAGATGCATCAAAAAATGTGGCAAAGGCTCTTAATAAGATAACAATTGATTGCCTATCACCCCTACAAAACAATGAGAGGTCATCTGCAAAACATAGATGGCTCAACTTCAAGGGTTTGTATAAGGGATGATAATTAAAGTCCATAGTCTGTGTCACCTCACATAAAACCCTACTCAAGTATTCCATACAGATAGTAAAGATCAGAGGGAACATTGGGTCCCCCTGTCTTATCCCCCTCCTCCACTGAAAATAACCAAAAGAAGCACCATTAAGACTAAGAGTATACCAAGGGGTAGAGACACACTGCATTATCCAATGAACCATTTGATCTGGGAACCCCAATGCCTGCAACATTTGCTTGATGAAAGGCCATTCAATGGAATCATAGGCCTTTTTAAGGTCAATCTTCATAATACTCCTAGGAGAACAAGCCCTCCTATTATACAATCTCACTAGGTCATGACAAATCAATATGTTATCCACTATATCCCTCCCTCTAATAAATGCACTTTGACTTGCACTAATTATTTCAGGGAGGATACCAGCAAGTCTATTGCAAATAACCTTTGAGATAGTCTTATAAAGTACGTTGCAACAGGCAATGGGTCTAAAATCTACCACACTAACAAGTCTGGTTTTCTTAGGAATTAGAGTAAGAGTAGTAGAATTGACCTGTTTTAACAGCTTGCTAGACTGAAAAAATTCAAGAACAGCACTTACAATATCCTCTCCAATGATATAAAGAGCCATTATCCATTGTAATATTCAGATTATGTTGAAATGAAAAACTGAGAGTTTTCTCAAAATTGAATCTCTTTAACTTGTGCATCTTGCTTAGTTAAGAGTCAGGCTTAGTGACACCTTGTGCTTGCTTAGGTATTGATTAAGGACCTGGTGGTATGTCTTAGACAATCCTGTGCTTGTTGTGGTTTGTTTGAGTCACATTGTGTCTAAATTTGTCATAGCCTGTGCTTGTTGTGGTTGTGTCAAGTTTAGATTTCCAAATTGTTAAACTAATCTCATGTGCTTACTGTGGTTATTAGTTTGATAATTATACCCCCCTTATTTTTATTGCAAATTAATCAAAAAATTGTCTCACAAAAACAGCCTTAATTTCCTTTGATTGTCTAAGAATTTATTCCTTATTTAAAGTGTTGCCACTCTAATTGTGAATAGCCATATAGGGTGTTGGTTTCATCTTTGAATCCCTCAAAATATAAGAGACCCCCAACCATTACACTGCAAATTGGCATCAAGAGCCAGGTTATAACACAATTCTATCTTGTGTTAGTCTTGGGTAGATTCAAGCCTTTGTGAGTTCATTATATTCCCTAACTACTTTACAAATACAAAAACAGCCCATTGAGTGAATAGAGATTATCAAAACTTTCATTTTTTTCTTGAAAAATCTAATTTACTTGAGTTGTAGTCATTCTGATTTTTCATGGGAAAATCAGTAGCTATTGGTGTTGTTCCTTTTGTTCCATGCTCAAAGATGAAGTCTTGTGACCTTGGTTCCATTTCCAAGTCCTTAGAAGCTGACATGGGAAGGTTAGAAGCCTTAAGAAGAGGGTATGATAGTGGAGTATACACAAAGAAGGCAACCAACAGCCATGGAGTTCCAAGAGAACCAAAGCCACCTGATTTGTACCAAGGAGAGCACCACCTGCTCCTTAACTGTTCTAAGTGCTCTCCTACCCTTAGAGGCAAAGGTAACACACCGTTACTTCTTTCCTTTAATGGTGAAAATAATAGAGCATTTGTGTCTTGGTTATTTGATGTTCAATGCTATTTTGAGAACAAGTGTTTTTCTGATGAAGAGAAGTGTGAACTGGTTGTGTCTTGTTTAAAGGGTGTTTCTTTTTTGTGGTATAATACTCTTAATTTTTCAAGGAGAATGGAAGGGAAGGGTAGGATAAGATCTTGGTTTAAATTGAAATGAACATGAGATTAAAGTTCTTACCTTATTCTATCTTGGATAAATTATGGGCTGAACTTAAAACCCTTAAGCAAAATTCTTTAAGTGTTGTTGAATATGCTAAGAGGGCTTTTGGTTGGAGGTTTATAAGAAAGGGAAAGAGAAATAAAGTTATTGATTTCCTTTGTTGCTGTTTGTTTGACAAAAACAAAGAGAATGAAATGCCCTTCCTTACCTCTCAATTCATCTAATTCCTTACCCCCGCCCCACCTAAGGTATGAGATTTCATTACCCTTGTTACCCTTCAACCAGTTTATTTACCTACCACCACACTTGCGACTCTCACCACACCAGTCACCATCAAGACGCCATCGCCACCGCCACCACCACCACCACCAACAAAACCACCGCCACAGCCACCCCACATAAACTACCACTATAACACCACCGCCACAACCACCATGATGCCACCACCACCATCACCACCACCACAACCACCCCACCTAAACTACCACCTGCACACCAAAACAAACCACAACCCATCACACTTTATTTTCTTGATGTAAATAAACAACTAGTTAAGTTTTAGGTAATCCCTTATCTTTCCCTCTCTTACCCTTTCTAATTCTCTTTCCCTTTCCCTTTATCTAACCAAATGCCCCCAAAGTTGTTTGAGGATTTTAATTTGTGTGTGACGAAGAAGTTGATTTTGTCCAAGAGGGAATCAGATTTTATCTTGGCTTGAAATCTGAAATTGCTAGGAGAATTAACTTGGAAATGATGCATTCATATAGTGAATTGCATGAGTTGGCTTTGTGTGTGGAAAAGAGTTTAGCAAGGCCTAGGAAACATGACGTCTTAGCTGAAATAGAGCGCTTAGGGGCCATCAAAACAGTTGGGAAGGAAAAGGGTTTAGACCAAATGGTTGCTAAGCCATGCTTGGATATTGTTCACCATGAGCCTAAATGCATTGAGCCTAAAGTTATGGTTGCTTGTACTAAAATGAAAAGCTCTTATACTACTATTTTGAAAAGCCAATGTTTTGAGGTTAAAACCACACTCAACACCACATTTGAGACTACCAATCATGAGGAGGAGCAAGCCTACACCAAACTTGTCCTTCTTCATAATGAAAGCAAAGACCAGGTTACTGATTTGGGTCCTTTAGAGCTGGTTGTGAACCAAGGGGTGCCTGATGATATATGATTTATTTACACCATTTCCCCTCTTTATTTTCGTGCATTTCGACTCCGTCTGAGTCGGCTTTGTGTATCTTACCTTGCATTTTGTACCTCGGTTCCCTAGTCTATAATATTATGTAAATCTTACAGGTTTTAGGGCGGAAATAGAAAAATCGGAGCAAGGGAGACGGTTCGAGGAGCTATGCATGAAAAGAAGGGGATAGAAATATGAGAAGAGGTTCCCAGCCGGTGGGCCGGCAGCCGGTCAGCCGGATGGGACTCCCCCTTTACACTTTCCCATGAAAAAGGTGGAAATGTTACAGCGAACTCCTAGCCGGGCAGGCCACCGACAGCCAGTCAGCCGGCTGGGAGTACAAGAAGAAGGAAGAAAAGAGCCAAAGGTTACAGAGAACTCATAGCCGGGCAGCTTGCCGGCAACCGGTCAGCCGGCTGGGAGTGAAAGAAGAGGGACGAAAGTCAAGATAAGAGTGAAGAGTCAAGCGAGCTCCCAGCAGGTGGACCACCGGCAGCCGGTCCACCAGTGAAGCACACCCGATGACTTGTTTTTGTCCTAAATTCTTACAGAGAGCTCCAAACCGGGCAGAACACCGGTGGCCGGTCCACCGGCTGGGACTCCCGTTCCGCATTTTAACTTTGCTTGTAACTTCCAACCTAATTTTCGTGTAAACTATAAATACCCCCTCCCTTAATAATTTGTACACACAACCCTAGATATGATATTATTTCCCTAATTTTATGCAAACTCTCTTAAGCAAGCTTTAATCTTTCCTTAATCAAACCTTAATTACTTGATAAATTAGCTTAGAATTAGTTGTTCTCAATTGTTTACATTAGTATTGGGTTGTAAATTGAAGATTGTTGAAGATTATTCTTGTATTTAATCCAAGATTACAACTTTGTCTTCCATTTGGTATAATTCTTATCTTATTATTGTTCATCTTTCAATTGTTTAAATTTTAAGTTACTTGATTAGTTTATCTCACAAACATGATTTTCTCTACCTGTTTCATGCCAAAGTCTCCATCTTTTGTGTTTGTTATTACAAGTATGTGTGAGTAGTGCCTTACTAGGATGGAGGAGGATCTCTTGTAGAATTGTAAGGAAGGATTAAGACATAGGAAGAGTGAAACTATTGAGTTTATGCTTGTTGATTTTGTCATGCACACAACGTGTTTGTGAGATTGCTTGAGTGAGAATTTGAGCATTTAATCTATCTTTCTATTCGTTGGGTGAGAGCTTGACTAGTAATTAGGAAACACATGTTAAAATTAAGGTTCGGTTAATTAGGTGAGAGCTTAATCAATCTTATTTTAGGGGTTAGTCTCGCATCGAGAGATCGTGTCTTCCTCTTGCATATGCTCTTGGTTTTAACTTTCTATGTTCTTGTCCCCCCTTCCCTACATGAGTGAACCCGATATCCTAGTTCTATTAACCATGATCTTTTACCATCTTAAGCTTTTAGTCGTCTTTCTATTGTTTTAGTCTAGTTTCTTAGTTAGCTGAAATCAACCCACATCCTATTATTGAACTAAACTAGTAGCTTAAACAAATAATCTTAGAGCCATAATTCCGTCCCTTGTGTTCGACCTTTGCAAGCTACATCGTTCATTCGTACACTTGCGGAGCTATTACAAATAAAAAGCATAACAAGTTTTAGGTGTCGTTACCGGGGACGACGATATTAGATAGGATTATTTGTTTTCATCTAGGCTCAGTTCTTTTATTTGTTGTTTGTTTTCTCCTTTTGTCCTAGTGCAATCTTTGCATTAGGACTATTTGATCTTTTATCGAGTGCATTAATAGGTGCTATATCGGACCTCTTCTCCCACTTCATCGTGAGATCAAGAAAACATTTCGGGGAAGAAGAATATAAGCTCTATCGGTAATACGTGGATCTCCATCTCTTGTTAACCCACCAATCAGCCAATCTTCCACAATTGAGCACCCAAATATACCACCCTCTTCTTCCACCCTATCACTTCTCCACATTCCACACAACTCTCCACCAAACAACTCTCCAATCAATTCTCCACAAAACTCACCAACACATTCACAATACTCCATTCACACCAACCACACCGAATCTCCAGGAAATAACCTAGTAAACGGCGGTATGGCGGACCAACCTATGGGATACTATAATAGGCCGGATCCCAACCGGGCTTGTTCGGCAATTGACTATGGAGCCCTTGCTCCCAACACTTTTGAGCTTCGACACCCATGTGATAAATTACATGCAACAAGATGTGTTCCATGGGGATGAAAAGTGAGGATGCCCATCAACATCTCACAACATTCAAAGAGAAAGCGGGTTCTATCAAGCACAATGGTGTAACCGAAGAGCAAATACTCCTAATGCTCTTCCCTATCACCTTGAAAGACAATGCTAAGAAGTGGTTGAATTCTCATGAGCCGGGTACATTTACCACTTGGGAGGCTTTATCCAAAGCTTTCATCAACAAGTTCTACCCACCATCTAAAACCGCAATAATTCGCCATGAGATTCAAACCTTCAAACAAAGACCGATGAAAACTCTAAGTGAAGCTTGGGAACGCTTTAGGGATGTCCTCACATCTTGCCCACACCATGGTATCCCAAAATGGATGACCACCCAAACCTTTTTCCAAACTCTTGAACAAAGGTTCCGGGACATGATCATGGCGGCATCCAGTGACAACTTTGACAACATGAACAATGCTCAAATTACGGAAATGATCCAAAATATTTCTGAGATGGAGAGTAGCTATGCAAGAGATGTGGAGTATAAGAGTGATGGGCCTTCTAGGATAGAAGCGGAATACAAGGCTAAGTTGGATGACTTGACCAAGAAGTTTGAGGAGTTCAAGATGGAAAATAAGCAAGGGGAATTAAAGCAAGTCCAAGAGGGCTGACCTAGTCATTCCAAGGTCTATTATGTCCAAGAACCTAGGTTCCCTCCTAGACACTATCCACCCCAAATGAAATATGAATATTGTGGCGGTGTGGAGCATACAATTGAATATTGCTCATCTATTCCACAAGATGACCACCAAGAATGCTTTGCTCTTCAAGGACAAGGTGCACCACGGGTCTCTTACCAACGCCATGAGACCTTCTACAGTGCCTTCCCTAACCAAGATCCAAAACTTTCTTATGCGGGGCAACCATTGGACCCCAAGTATCAACAACCACAATATATGCCTCCACCAAAGCCCGATCATTCTAGACAATACAATCAAAACCAAGGCCAAGGCTCCAACTATCGGGGTCAAAGACAACATGACAACACCAATTACATCCCACCTCATCAAAGAGACAATTACCGCAACCAACAACAAAACCCTCCATACCAACAACAAGGATACCAACAACAAGGGTACCACCAACAACAAAATCCACCATTTCAACAACCTTTCAACCAACAACAAGGGTATCAACAACAACAAAACTCTTACCTACCTCCACAAAACCAACAATAATACATTGAACCACCAAACCCCAACTCCTCTCTTGAGAAATTGTTAAGGGAAATAGATGCAAAGGCTGAGAGAAGAGAGGCTCAAGTGGACCAATAATTCAAAAGCTTGAAGACCGAGCTCTCAAATGTCCAAGCACATCAAAGGACATTTGACTCATATATGGCCAACCAAATTCCCTCTTCCTCACAAAGAGCTCCACATTCATTGCCTCCTCAAGGTTCTCATACTATAGATGGACCACCACCACACCAACAAGCTCATGTGGTAACCTTGAGGAGCGGGAAAGATTTAGAGGATCCTTACAAGGATTATGAACCAAAGAGAAAGAGAGATGTGATGAAAGATGGTGGGGAGAGTCCACCTCCCTCACCCACAAGTAGAGTTGACAACACTAAGAATGAGAAGGTGAGTGAATACCTTGAAGATGATGAGAACTTTGTGTTGGAGGAAATAATGTTTGAAAGAGACCAAGAAAGAGTGGTTGAAAGAGACCAAGGGAAAGTAAAAGAATCAAATGAAGTGGTTAACACCAAGCAAGCCTCCACTTCCGAAAAGACCAACAACCCTCCAATACCATTTCCTAATAGAAGTAGAGTAATGAATGAGGAGAGTAAATTCTCCAAATTCTTGGATATGTTGAAGAAACTTGAAGTCTCATTACCTTTCACCGAGGTAATGACACAAATGCCACTCTACACCAAATTCTTGAAGGATGTGTTGACAAAGAAGAGGAGTATTGGAGGAGATGGTATAGTGGCTCTTAGGGGGCATGTAGCACGGTCTTACTCATTCCCATGCCGGAAAAACTGCAAGATCCGGGTAGTTTTTCCATTCCATGCATGGTGGGTAACATGAGTATCAAGAAGGCACTTTGTGATCTTGGTGCTAGTGTTAGCATACTTCCACTCCCTATTGCAAGGAAGGTTAGTTTACATGACATGATTCCTACTTCTATGACCTTGCAACTAGCCGATAAATCGGTATAAAGACCAATGGGTGTTATTGAAGATGTTCCAGTTAAATTGGGCAATTTCTATATTCCGGCGGACTTTGTGGTTCTAGATATTTTGAAAGACCAACAAACTTCTATTATCCTTGGGAGACCCTTCTTGGCAACCGGGGATGTCAACATAAGTGTCAAAGAAGGGAAGCTCACTTTCAAGGTGGGAGGAAATGTGGTTGAATTCTCTTTGATCGGAGCAATGTCACAACCAATGTTTGAGAGTGTCTATTCCATAGACATGTTAGAAGAAGCAATTGAAGATGCAAAGGATAAATGCTCGGAGGAGCATTTGGAGGAAGATTATGAAGTTTTACCACCAATTCTTGATGAAGATGAGGGTAAGAACCTTCCAAAGGTAGACCTTAAACCTTTACCCCCTCCCTTGAGTATGCTTACCTTGATGAGGCAAACTCCTTCCCCGTTATCATCAATGCAAACCCAGTGGCATCTCAAAAGGAAAAACTTTTAAATGTCCTCAAAGAAAACAAGAAAGCCATTGGGCATAGCCTTGATGATCTCACGGGAATTGATCCTCGAATATGCATGCACCGCGTGAGGATGGATTCACTCGTTTCGCTCAACCCATGAGGAGGTTGAATGAGAAATTAAAGGAGGTGGTAAGGAAGGAAGTCGATAAGTTGCTTGAGGCCAGAATTATATACTCCATCTCGGGAAGCGATTGGGTAAAGCCCGGTTCAAATCGTTCCCAAAAAGGGTGGTATGACCATGGTTGAGAATGAGGAAGGTGAAGTCATCTCCATCCGACCGGTCACGGGATGGAGAATGTGTATTGATTATCGAAAACTCAATTCTGCCTCAATCATAGATCACTTTCCGTTGCCATTCATCAATCAAATGCTCGAGAGTCTTGCAAACCATGAGTATTTTTGCTTTCTTGACGGGTACTCCGGGTTCCTTCAAATGCCCATACACCTGGTTGATCAAGGAAAGACTACCTTTACTTATCCTTGCGGCGTCTTCGCCTATCGGAGAATATCGTTTGGACTTTGCAATGCTCCCGGGACGTTACAACTGGCTATGATGTCTATCTTTTCCAATTATATTGAGAAGTCTATGAAGGTGTTTATGGACGACTTTAGTGTCCATGGCACCTCATTTGATGATTATTTGAAGAACCTCTCCCAAGTGCTCCAAACTTGCATCCAATACAACCTTAAGTTGAATTGGAAAAATGCCATTTCATGGTGCAAGAGGGAGTGGTTCTTGGTCATGTCATTTCTAAGAAAGGGATCCAAGTGGACAAGGCCAAAGTTGAGGTGATTGAGAAACTTCCCCCACCCACCAATGTCAAGAGTGTGAGGAGTTTCTTGGGTCATGCGGGGTTTTAATTTATCGACGGTTTATCAAAGATTTTGCAAAAATTGCCAAGCCCCTCATCTCATTTCTTGCCAAGGACACTCCCTTCATATTTGATGGATCTTGTGTTGAGAGCTTTTGTAGGCTCAAGGAAGCATTGATATCGGCTCCAATTGTGCAACCACCCAATTGGGACCTCGACTTCGAGTTGATGTGTGATGCAAGTGACTTTGCATTAGGGGCGGTCTTGGGTCAAAGACAAGACAAGAAACTCCATGTGATAGCCTATATAAGCAAAACCTTGGACAATGCTCAATGCAATTACACTACCACGGAGAAAAAAATGTTGACGGTGGTGTATGCTTTTGAGAAGTTCCGGGCTTACCTACTATGTTCCAAATTTATTATCTACACAGATCACACCGCTATCAAGCAACTTATGGTCAAGAAGGATGCTAAGCCGAGGTTGATTTGTTGAGTATTTCGCCATAAGAGTTCGATGTCACAATCAAAGATAAACCGGGATCCGAAAATCTTGTTACGGATCACTTGTCAAGGTTGACTAAACAAGCCCGTGGAGATGTTGATGATGGGATACCCATTGATGAATGGCTACCCAATGACTCTATTTTAGCTATCACGCACTCCGACCCTTGGTATGCGGATATTGCAAACTACTTGAGCTCTAGCGTTATCCCGGAAGAACTTGACAACCAAGCTAGGAAGAAGTTGAGATATGAGTCGAGTAGGTATGTGTGGGAAGATCCTTTCCTATATAGGAGATGCAATGATGGAATTAATAGAAGATGTGTCACTCATGAAGAAGGGAAAGCAATCCTTCAAACTTGCCATGCTACAACATATGGAGGCCATTTGTCCACCTCTAGGACCCAAGCTTGGGTCCTTCATTGTGGATTTTATTGGCCCTCTCTATTTAAGGATGCTTATGCTTTGGTCCACTCATGTGATTCTTTCCAAAGAAGAGGTAACATTGGGAGGCGAGATGAGATGCCTTTGAACAATATCTTGGAAGTTAAACTCTTCGACGTATGAGGTGTGGACTTTATGGGGCCGTTTCCGTCATCATTTAGCAACCAATATATTTTGGTTGCGGCAAACTACGTGTCTAAGTGGATAGAAGCAATCGCCGCCCCTACTAACGATTCACGAGTGGTCTCCAAACTTTTCAAGGAATATATATTCCCCCGCTTGGGAGTACCTTAGACCGTCATTAGCGAGGGTGTGTCACACTTCATCAACTGAACCATTTATGCTCTACTCAAGAAATACGGCGTCCGACATAAAGTGGCTCTTGTCTACCACCCCCAAACCAATGGGCAAGTGAAGATGTCAAATCAGCAAATTAAAGCTATTTTAGAGCGCGTGGTGAATAGGTCTAAGAAGGATTGGAGCACCAAACTGAATGATGTGCTATGGGCTTTAAGGACCGCCTACAAGACTCCGATAGGCACCACTCCCTATCGATTGGTCTTTGGCAAGTCTTGTCATCTACCTCTCGAGTTGGAACACCGGGCAAGATGGGTTCTAAAGGAGCAAAACTATGACTTAGATGTTACGGGAAACAAGCAGTTCCTCCAACTCAATGAGCTAGGTGAGTTGAGGTTGGATGCTTATGAGAACGCCAAACTCTATAAGGAGCGGACTAAGCAATGGCACGATTCCAAGATCATAAGAAAAGAAATAGGCGTGGGAGACAAGGTCTTACTCTTAAACTCCCGATTTCAATTGTTCCCCGGGAAGTTGAGATCCCGATGGTCGGGACCCTTTGAGGTAGTGACCGTGTTTCCCTATGGCTCCTTTGAATTGCAGAACAACAAGGGTGAGTGCGTCAAGGTGAATGGACAACGAGTGAAATTCTTCTATGAGGGTCAACCTATTGAGACCCAAGGTGAAATTTAGTTGTAAGAACCCTCATCCTTGGGGGATGTGTAATCTCAATCATGAACAAGAAATGGTTTGGTGGAGTTCCACAAGAACCACCATTTGTACATAGCATGCATTTAAATAGGTAATGGGAATTTTGGAACATTTATACTTGTCAAGTTGGATTGATGACGGAATGTCCTTTGGAAGAAGACCAAGGCTCCATGGAGAACAAGAGCATAACCTTCAATTGGCCGAATCCCGATTTGATGAGTCGGCTAAGAAAGAGGAAAATACGCAATTCATGGCCAATTGAAGAATAGTTAAAACTGAAGGGAAATGAACAAAGCACGAAGTAATGTACACCCAACCTGTGGGCAGGCGGCCTACACTTGCACAGGCTGGGAAGTTTCTGACTTTGTTTTGATTAAAAGGAAGGGAATTTAGAGCAAGTGTACTCCCAACCTGCCCACCGGCCGCCAGTGCATGTACCTACTGGGAAGTTTCCGCCTAATTCAAGGAAAAAGTTGAGGTAATACTGTGAAGGGTCTCCCAATCGGCAAGCCAGCAGCCGGCCAACCGGCTGGGAAAGAAGACTTGGGAAAAGAAGAAAAAAATGACGTGGGTGGGAGTTTGAGCTGGTAGGCCGGCAGCCGGTCCACCTGCTGGGAACACCCCCTTTGAGGAGAAAAGGAGGAAAGACGAGGAAGGGCAGCTCCCTGCCGGTTAGCCGACAGCCTGTCCACCGGCTGGGAGAGCAATTGAGAAGAAAAGTGTGCTGAGGTGTACTACCAACTGGGGCACCGGCGGCTGGTCCTTGGACCGGCTAGGAGTTTTCTAACCTTTTTTGAGATTTTTTTTTAAATACCCGTACTCTCAGCCGGGGCACCAGCGGTCGGTCCTTGGACCGGCTGGCAGTACTCTGATGGGATTAAAACACCAAAAATAACACAAAATCAAACGCAAAATCGCGACACTCCCTCCCTCTAAACCACCACTTTCTCTCTCAAAACTCCACCAAACACCACCAATCCACTACCCACTCCGTCCCTTTCCGTAACCCTCTCATCCAATCAACCATGGCACCAAAGAAGAGAGTCCGAAAGGGTGATTTGGCGCTTCAATAAGCCGAACCAGTGGCGGCCTCGGCTATTGACATGAGTCCCGATCCGGCTTTTACGGGACTCCAATTCAGTTTCGTCACCATAAAAAGTTAGTTTGTACTATTCAAACAACGTCCCCTTCACCCGACTCGATTTATTGATCACCAATCGATGAGATACTTAGGGTTAGATTGTGTCACCCTTGAATTATTTGATGCAGTTGGAATGAAACAAATGTATGATTTACATGAGAAGATTTATTCTAGACTCACTTGGGAATTCCTTAGTTCCCTTAGGATAGATAAGCACCGTCAAAATCAAAAGGTTTCATTCTTGCATTTCTGTCATATGAACAAAGACTTCTCATTGACCTTACCGACCTTTGCTGTGCATTTTGGGCTAGACTTGAGCCCACCTTACAAAGCGCCGAAATTTTTTGATCACGGACTCCTTTGGAAGGCTATAGCCGGCCTTGATGACAACCCGAGAGTGAAGAGAGCGGCAAACACTTGTCATAATACCGCCATCCAAATTTGGCATAGATACATGGGTTGGACAGTTTTCGGGCGAGATAAAAATCACAACTTCCGAACGGAGGAATTGGAAATTCTCGGCTCCTACCTTTGCTCCGACCCTTCAACCTTCAAAATTTGCGTGGCTCATCATATGGCCCTCCACCTTCACTGATTAAGCAATTCACTGGGACAACCGACCCCAATTATTGTGGGTGGCCTTATTACCCACCTTGCTAAGCGCCTTTTCCGTAAGTTGAACTTGAACGGGATGAATTTCATTTCGGGGAGACTATGCTCGCCAAGGATTATATCCAATATACTCTCAATTGGATAAAGAAGAACCCCCAAGACCGGCAAAACTATTGGCAAATACGGGTAAACGGAGTGGATAAGAATTCTATTCCACTCCCTAACCCGAACAAAATGAAATTGTGCCGAATTCACCGCACTACTTACTTGAGATTAAGGCGGATGAAGACGCAAAACCCAAACCTCTTCTATGCGCATGAGCGCCCGGTCACCACTGAACCCTCTTTGCGGTGCACAATTCTTACCTCTCCTTTCTTCCCTAAACCGTTCCAATAAAGGGAAGGATCATCCAGCCAAACACCCCAACCACTCCCGCTCCATCCTCAACTTATAGAATTTATGGAAAACATGAATTTGGGAATGTAAACGGCCGCAAGTGAGAGGCTTGGTTTGCAAAAAAGAATGGACCGTCTCTACTTTGACTAATCGGTCGGGCAATTCCCCGTGTACAATGACTACATGAGGAGGCAATACAAGCACTCCTCCGGCCTTCACCCTTCCTACTACCTTGCTCCGGACAGTGGGCATCCTATTGACGACACTTTTATCTACGGCACCATCTACATGCACCCGGATTATTTTAGTGCTCCGGTGTTCCCCACTCCGGCCGCTAATCAAGGGGAGGGGCATGACACCCAGTGGTTCGGGGGAACCCTTTCCATCTTCGGTGGAGGAGAAAATTTTAGTGGCTCGGGAACGAGACATGAGGTGGATATCGACTTGACAGTAGAGGGGTATGATATGGGTGGCCCAACGACCATGAACACGGATGATTTTATCCGTGAATTCGAGTTTGGTATCGGGAATGATGAGATGATGATGACGGTGTAGACACCGACACCGAGGAGGCCTAGTAATGACGACCATCCTCCTTTCCATTCAATCCAAATGCCAAGTATGATCCCTTTAATCCAAATCTCCCATTCATATTTCATTTCTGTATGCATTTAGTTAGTTGTAAAATATGTAGAATTGTATGTCATATAGTTGCATTTCATATAGTTGCATTACATTTAAATATTTTAAAAAAATGTCACATATAGGATTGCATTCATATAGGCTACCTTGCATCGTATTTCAATTTGTGCATTTAGTTAAAGCATGCATTGCATTTTATTCAAAAATACAAAAAAATGAAAAAATTGAAAAATCACACAAAAATACGTTTTTCCTTTTCAAAATGCCTCATATCCACACTTCATCCATCACCGGGTGTTGTATATAATAAGTGTGGGGAGGAGGCAAAAAAAAAAAAACAAGTTATTTGCTTTCAAAAAAGTCACAAAAATACCAAAAATATGTTTTTCATTTTGAAAATTTCAAAAATATAAAAATATGTTTTTCTTTTTCGTTCTCTCCTTATACTTTGTTCCATTGAGGACAATGTAAATCTTAAGTGTGGGGAGGGAAATATCCACTTTGTGCATATTGTTAATAATTGTATATATCCTTTTGTAAATAAGTTGTAAATTTGATAAAACTTCAAAATTTAAAAAAAAAAAATAGAAAAACCTTCAAAAATAAAAAAATATTACATTGTATATATATGTTTGTCTAATAAGTGGCGCAGGCACATACGGAATATTTGTAGCAAAAGGAGACTAGAAGACCGCTGGGTATAACCGTTCCTATTTTTTTCTCCTTTACTATTCTTTTCCTTTATCGTTGTATATATGGAGGAGGATGAGATTTTGCTGCCGAGGATGTTCCCTTGAGGAACTGTTGGTTTTGTGTTGATGTGCTGCTAGGATTTAGACATTTGTTGCATTTTTCCATTCATGTTATTTTCATTTCTCGCATGCATTTGTTCCACATGTATATATATGTTGTGTTTCCATCTTTTTGCATTGAGTTTGTATATAAATTTTTGAACAAAATGTGGTATAGGAAGGGAGCATGATACCCTCTGATACGTGCATTTTATATAGTCTTTTTAGCCTATTTTATGCACGCATCTCTATGCTTTTACCGTGGTTTTATGCTACGAAATGCCCCGAATATGCTACTTTGGGTTATTTTGTCTTATTTGCAGGAATGAACCCGAAAGTAGTGAAATCAAGCCTTTTACCGCTCATTTAGCATGCATTTAGAGGAAAAGTAGATTTGGAGCGGGATTTATTGCTGTCTTGGGATGCGTGAAGGTGTTTCGGGAGCTAAAAGGACAAGTCAAGTCAAACTAACGAGAATGATGAGCTGCTGAAGTCAAGTTTCACTTGATCGAGTGATTTATTAGTCGATCGAGTGGTTTAGGAGTCAATAATAAGTCGATCGAGTGGTTAGCTTACTCGATCGAGCACATTCTTAGTCGATCGAGCAGGTTTTGAGTCAAGTTCACTCGATCGAGTGATTTAGCTACTCGATCGAGTGGATTTCGCTGACGGGTTGGGCTTTTGAGCTTTAATTCGTTATTAGGTTTTATAAACTCGCTTTTCCTATAAATAGGAAGACGAGAGATGAGATTAGGGGGCTTCTTCTCTCTAATTACTTTCCTTCTGTTACTTTTACACTGCTACTTTTGCTACTGTTCTTTTAATTCCGGATTAATTTCAGTAATTCTTCTTCCCTTATTCTCTTTTAATGCTTATTTCTTCTTTAATTATTGTTATTGCTTATTTTATTATGAGTAGCTAATTCCCCGTAGTATGTTAGGATTAGGGAAGCCGTGGTAGCGATGTTTTAACTGACTTGAATAGGTTAGACTTGCGATAGGAATTGTATTAGGTAATTTAACTGTTATCCGGTAGAATGAATGCATGCAGGAGACCATAAATTTAGTTAACCCCGACCTAGATCGAAAGATTGGAAGGGAAGGCTTGCTTAATTACAATAGGGTATTGCAGTGAGGGCGAAAGTTAAGCTGTTTACGCTCTAGGGCGGTTTAAGGACCGAAAGGTGACGACCATAGCTCTTCTTATCAATAGTCTAATCGCCTTAGTATTCCCGATAGTATAAGATCTGATAGCTGCCACGGTGGACCGACTCTTAGCATACTTCCTTCTCTTACTGTTAATTCTCTTATTCATTTCCCTTGCCTTAATCTCTAGTTTAGTTAAATCAATCAAAACCCCCAATTGTGACATTTAGACAGATAAATAGACAAATAGATAGTATACCGCCTCCCTGTGGAGATCGACCCTACTTACTTACCGACTTCGTTAGTTGTACTTAGGTATTTTATTTTTGGTACGAAACGACAAAGATCAAATTTTGGCGCCGTTGTTGGGAGGCAATCTATTTATTTATTTGTTTAAATTTTATCTGTTTTTAGCCTCGGGGATTTTTCCCTTGAGGTCGTTCGATCTTTTTCCTTGAGTCTTTGTTTTGATAGGCCTTACAGGTACTACCTAGACAGTTCTAGGTGAAAGACCGTCAAAGGGAAGGCTTGAGTACCTTTGACCCGTCACCGATGTCCCATTATATGGAACAGCCGGTGATCTGCTGCGGGAGATGTGGTCCTGCTGAGCACAATGCAGCTGTAGTTGTGCCGCCACATCCATCCTATCAATGGCCACCGCAACAAGATCCTCCTGAGATACAAGAAGAAGAGATTGCAGAGCTGAAATCCTTGATGGAGACACTTGCATTCCAAGCGCAAGAATACTTCTCGCGAATTGATAAGCTCGAGTCTGTAGTTGCTCAGTTAGCAGCTGAGATGGAGATAGAAGAGATCGCGGAGCTGACATATTCAATGGTAACGCTTGTATCACAAATGCAAGAGTGCAACAAAAATATGGACGCTCGATTCCATGAGCTCGAGGCTGTAGTTGCTCAGTTAGCAGCTGAGATGCAAGAAGAAGAGGTATACCTTGCTGAGAGCGGTTTTTCCCCGAAGAAACCGTGTTGCCCAATGCTGAGGATGACTTCTATGATTCGGACGACGAGTTCCTATCATATTTCACTGCCCCACGCGAAGATTTCAGCCCTGTACAGGAGGAATCACTCGATAGAGTGACTTATATAGGTCGATCGAGTGATTTGCCAGGAGAAACTGCTCGATCGAGTGATATCACTGCTCGATCGAGTGGAATTCAGGAGGATATCGGTCGATCGAGTGACTATTTTGCTCGATCGACTGAGTTGGCCATTGGGAGCTATGATTCGTCATATGGGTTTGATTTAGATGACGATTTTGATGATGATAATGGATACGGTGAATCTCCCCTATTCAAAGCCGAGTTGGATGCACTTGAGGCTGCGATTTACGGGCTGAATTCCACTAAGAAGGGTGACAAAGAGGTAGCTGAGTCGGTAATCACTCCTAGCGCGGATGAGGTAATAAATTCTTTTATCTACGATTCCGTCATTGAGAGCGATCAACCTGAGGTAGTGAACAATAATTTAATTATTGTTTGTTTAAATAGTAAATTGCCTCGTTTGACTTATGCTTTGCATTCTAATGCTTTGCCCCTTCCTAGTAGGTCTTACAACTTAACGAATTTTCACCATCCTTATCATTATAAAATTGTTTATCTGAATTGGAGCCCTATATTGTAACACCCCGGTTTATAAAAGAAGTCCTCGTCAAGACATTCTCTAATAAAACGGACTGTTACCATCTCGGTTTCCCGAGGTAGTGAATAACAGATTAAACTCCAAGGCAATTTATATAATATTTTAACTTAATTATAAAAAAATCCTCTTTTCAACTCAAATTACAAAAAACTGACATAAATAAAAGTGAAAGACTTCTAGATGATGATCTAGCTACTAAGTCGTCTGATCCAATGTCTCACGCCCATCCAGCTCCCGTTCTATCTCTTAAACCTGTCAAGTCTGCTCCCCATAAAACGGTTCATCACAGGTGTTCACGAATACACAGGGTCAACCACGAGGTTGAGTAGGGAAAACAATAAAACAATAAAATATGATATGCATGATACTCCGTCACCTCCATCTCCATCTCAACTCGTCACACACATCTCATACCCCGAACGCCCACCATACCGATCCCCTAGACTATAAATATCGACCAAGTCGATCCGCCACTCAACACCGAGGACACCAGGGCAAGTCCTGCGAGAACCCGCCTGGGCCTTATCATAACATCACATCGTATCTCAACATCGTCACCACCACATCCTCCTCCAACTCCAATGCATATGAAATGCTCAACAGTAATTAACGCAATGCAATATGTATATAAATCACTGAACTGATAAATCATAAAGTCATGCCAGTTACCCGATGTGATATCATACGCAATACGATCAAATCAGTCAATCACCTTTCCGAATATAAATGATAACGTAAATCAACAACCAGGAATCCAGTCAACACAATTCAACAACGTTAATAGAGTAAGTGTATTTCCCTACCTCAAAGTGCCAGCAAATCCAATTAATCAGTTCAAGCAGTCCCGAAAATAAAGCAATGAATTTGATTATCGATCCTTCACGAATCCGTCACCTAAACGAATTATAATATTTATTATTACTAACTACTAAATACAGAATTTCCCAAAATAGAAACTTTCCCGAAATAGTAACTTTCCACTTTAATCAGTCCCGACTCAAAACCCGACTTGAATTATTTAACCGACTCGGGAATTAAATTAAATAACTAATATGATAGATAAAATATTGAACGAATTAAACGTTTTAAGAAAACCCGACTCAAACATAAAACAATTCAACAACCCGACTTAAACCCGTCTTTCATTAATTAAATAACTCGGAATTAAATTAATTAGTTAAACATACGACCCATTAACGAATTATAACGATTAACTATGAAAACCCGTTTCAAAAATAACTTGAATAACCCGTCATCAACCCCCGTCCCTTCACACACGCACACACTCCTCACGCGCCACCTACACCACCACGACAACCACCTGACCTGCTGCCCACTTCGTCCCCACCACCAACCACCAACCCCAAGGAGGTCGACCGTCGCCGGCGAGTCGAACCAGGGCCGCCACTTGGCCTGGTTCACCGCCAATCCTCACCAAACACCCCTTTTTCGCGACTCACCACCACCGCAGCTGACACTTAGCCCCTGCCAAACCACCACCGCCTTTCTCGCCATCAGACCACGAACCCAGATGTCATGGCACCACTGTTTCGACCTCCCCCGAGTCCACAGTGGTGCCACCCCAACCTACCCGTCACAAACACCCTGAAAACCCAGATTATAAACTCGTTTGACCACCCATATCGCTGCCGCCCTTTACTGTTACTAACACCACCAAGAACCACCCTAACCACCACCACGACACTCGCCACTCACCATACTACTCTTATAACCTGACAACAACCATTAACAAAGCCTCAACAGGGCACGGACAACCCCCAAAAACCCGACTGAAATTCGAAAAACAGAGGAGGAGGAGTTGTGCTTACCTTTTCCTGCCACCACAACGGCCACCAGGGCCACCCGCGGTCGTCGACATTCGTCCCTATCCCTTCCTTGCTGTTCCGTTAATGCCCACGACCACTCTCTCTCTCTCTCTATGCGTGTGGCTGAAGCTTTGGTGTTGGTGAAGGAGGGAGGCGGGTTGAGTGAATGAGAGGAGGGAGGCGGGTTAGGGGGGCTGTTAGGGTTAGGGTTAGGCACTATTTAGGGTTAGGGTTTAGGGTTAAGGGATAAATGGGCTTTAGGGTTTAATGGGCTGAACATATATTGGGCCAATTTAAATGGGTCAGCTCACAATTCGTATTTCTTATAAAACCCGTCTTAATTAACTTGTACCGATACGACGCGAGTTAAATAAAATAACTTAACATAATTATCGACTCAACAATTTACCCGACATAATTGTAATATAAAATGTATAATAATTAATATAAAATAATATCCGTTTAATTAATTATATTATATAAAAATACGGGGTATTACAGTCTTCCCCCCTTAAAATGAACTTCGTCCCGAAGTTCGCTCCCGTACCCAAACCTCCGAAGGGTATTGCATATCGTACCTACGGACGTCACGCATTTCTAACACGGTTAACACACGCTTTGACACCTTAATTTAACATAACAAATACGGAATGTTACATTCTGTCCTCCTAAAAATAAACTTCGTCCCGAAGTTTAACTCATCATTATTTAACCCAACTGACTACGACTAATAACTACCTGAGAACACATCTGTATAACAACTAAATAATCACCTGAGAACATCGTCATTTTCCATCTAATTTCCGATCTGAAACTCAATTAACTCAATAACCATGGTCGCACTGGACCGCAAACATCACTCCCGTAATCATCACTCGGCTCATAGGCCAACTCATAACTCGTTACCAGTAGTTTAACTACACTCTTTTTACACATCAACCAACTACCAGAAGTAGGAACAACATATAGAACTCATTTGCATAGGTACCCTACAACTAAACATCAACTTGGTCAACTAAAATCTACAAACAAGCGCAAATTAAGCATCAAGATTTTACAATCCTCCCCAACTAAAAACATGGTTACGTCCCCGTAACCTTCATTATTATAACAAGGTTCTCAAGCTACTGCTAACAACTGAAAGATGATAAAATATTCACAGCTCACGCTCAAGTTAACTAATCCTTACCAAAGACAATCAATATACAAGCTCTCTCAAGGAAACTACCGTTACCAGTAAAATTATTAGTAATTATTCATTTCACCAATCATTGTAATCGCGTACCTTAGAAACGTAGGGGATCAATCATCATAAGAAAGGAATTAGGCTCGCAACTTAATAAATTGATTTACGAAAATTTATAATCTACTAGGTCCAGTCTGACTTTCCTTTACTTAATTGTACCGATTTAGGTCAAGACATAGAATCACCATTAAAATGAAGACAACTCGTTCGCAGTATTTATCATCCCAAAGAATATTTTTAGTCCTTATAACCAAGGGTTTGGGATTTATTCACGAATGACGCATGCACATTGATTGGCAAATTTTATAAACTTATTGGTCGAGTCAAGCCAAATTAAACAAATGATATTGGAAAGTTAACATGCAAGACTATCATACATAAAATTTCGTTCTTGGTGTAATTATATTTAGACTGTACCCAACACAATGACATAAAGATTAGATGTATTTAACTATACCAATTTCACAATATTCATTACATGTTATGCTAATATCAACGTACCATGTTAACACATAACTCCTTTAAATCGTCACTTCATTTCCCGTTCTGACATTCGTAACTAACCACAACCCACCAATTCGCTACATGAATGAACAATATGACTAAATTAACCCACTACTTGTGACTCCGTTCTAGTTTCATTCCCCCCGACTAGCAAAATTATGAACCAAGCAACCAGACACTGGCTGGAAATCTCATTCCGAATTTATACTTACATGATAACATTTAACTTCAATTTCAAAACTTTTACTTTCCTACTGGATGGTGAATAATTTTCTTAACATAATCTTATAACAGGGCCGTCATAGAATCCATTTATAGCTTACTACGAAACTCAAAATCAGATAAACTTAATTTAATTCAATTCCTTTAACCAAACAAGTTTAGGGGTCGACTCATATATCGAAATCTACAGGTTCGTCTTATTCATTTCAGTCCTATCTTTACTAATGAACGACTATTGCCTCAACAACAGGATTTTGTTGCACTTCTTTACTCAGTTATATTCATGGCTCAATTAAGCGTAGCTTTAACGACTATCATTTAAACCAGCGCATATCATGTGAATCCTAAAAGGGTTATCCATTATAATTGCCAATATAGTTATCATAAACAATCTTTATTAAAATATAATTGATAGTAACGACTCGAGAATATAGATATGTCAAATGTCGTGTTATATCAAACAGTTTCCTTTATATCACACCCATACAATTGCAAGAATCACTTTAGCATTTTATGATAATATAATAACGAACATATTCAATAATGAATAACGACACTGTTTATTATCATGTTATAGGTTTTAGGTTCATCTGAAATAATTTAATGCAATGAAATCAATAGGTATGACTATAGGTACACAGACTCACATAAAGGACCTTAGAACTCAGATGACTTCCTACATGTGGGAACATTTAGACATAATTATTACTACCATCCATGTATAAACTTTTAAACATAACTATTATAATTTTCATGCGAGTATATTAGAAAAATCAAATTAACTTTTAACGTCATCAATTTACACGAATATGACAATATGGTTTTATATTTATATATATATTCGACCACTATGCAAATATGATGCACACACCAGCGATATTACAACATACCAAACGTATAAAAAATATGCAAGCAACTGGACTCATATAAAATATTTCACCCTCGATAAAAATCAAATTAAGCTATCCAATTTTACTCATACTGTCATGCCAACCATGTTATCAACTAAGTTTTAAATTTTTATCACTTGTTAAGATACATAATTACTGAACATGTGTGCTACTATCGCCATATGAAACATTATAAATTCTCATTACTAAAGCTCATGACTTAACCAAACAATTGTATGAAATTTTAACATAGAACGCACATTTTAAATGTTTTGATTTACGTTGTACCTTCCAAAAATCACGAATAAATAACTGTTTGATTAAAACTTGATTCATATTACTTTTATAAAACATGGTGGGTTCAAAACACAGGGAAAAAGAATTAGGTTTAAAGCACAAGAATTAAATTTTTAAAGAATTTTACAACTCAGTTGGTCCAATAAACATGTGACAGCAATTGGTCTGAAATTTGGGTCAGTTTGCAAAACTTATTATTTAATATAGAGACATCATGATTTTTCGTGGCTTATCAATTTGAACACATATGTAAAATTTACGATCGATGGAGTTGGAATTATGCGAAAATTATTAATACCATTTAAATGAGGATTTTATAAAATCATTGGTCAAACATCACTGCACCGAAACTTCCTAACCACAGCTTACTAAAATATTTATTACTCCTAATCCGTATATCCTATAAGCATGAAACCAACGTCAAATGAACACTAACTCACGAGGCTATCTCTCATAAAATTTTCATCGATGGGTAATAAAATGAAAAGAAATGGCGATGTAAGGTCAATTAAAGAGTAACATCAACCAAAACAAGTGTCATCACTAAGTCTTTCATTTCCTATGTCCCAATTCTTACAACTATGCTATCGATACTAACCCATACCAACTTAGATCTCACACTGTACTATTCGTAACCTCTACCCCACAGAATCCCTTCGCATCTCGATCTACTCCGTACATCTAATCACGATTGCTATGACTATAAACGTGCAATTCAATAGTGTTTCTAATTACTATCACAATACTATACTAGCATGGCTTTGGGATCACATAACCGCATATTACTAGATATAGTAGTACTACCAACACATCATTCATACAAAATACTTACCGTAGCGTTGTCCTGCAATAACTAATGTATCAATCAATTAACACTTAGGCAACGATAGATGAATTTCCTGTTCAACCTCAAGCACTATTCTACCCTTTCTCTCGTATACACTCATGGTTTCCGGTTCAACTGAGAGGACCACAGGTTCGGTGTGAGGGGGCCCCTAACTCATACCTTACCTTAGTGTGCTCCTAACAGTTCTATCCCGGGGTTCATTTTAATTAGACACATCCTATGTTCATTGGGCTCATTGGTTTAGGCCTGAGGATCGTTCGCTCTGATACCACTTTGTAACACCCCGGTTTATAAAAGAAGTCCTCGTCAAGACATTCTCTAATAAAACGGACTGTTACCATCTCGGTTTCCCGAGGTAGTGAATAACAGATTAAACTCCAAGGCAATTTATATAATATTTTAACTTAATTATAAAAAAATCCTCTTTTCAACTCAAATTACAAAAAACTGACATAAATAAAAGTGAAAGACTTCTAGATGATGATCTAGCTACTAAGTCGTCTGATCCAATGTCTCACGCCCATCCAGCTCCCGTTCTATCTCTTAAACCTGTCAAGTCTGCTCCCCATAAAACGGTTCATCACAGGTGTTCACGAATACACAGGGTCAACCACGAGGTTGAGTAGGGAAAACAATAAAACAATAAAATATGATATGCATGATACTCCGTCACCTCCATCTCCATCTCAACTCATCACACACATCTCATACCCCGGAACGCCCAGGCCATACCCATCCCCGGTAGACTATATATATCGACCGAAGTCGATCTGCCAGCTCAACAGCTGAGGACACCAGGGCAAGTCCTGCAGAACCCGCCTGGGCCTTATCATAACATCACATCGTATCTCAACATCGTCACCACCACATCCTCCTCCAACTCCAATGCATATGAAATGCTCAACAGTAATTAACGCAATGCAATATGTATATAAATCACTGAACTGATAAATCATAAAGTCATGCCAGTTACCCGATGTGATATCATACGCAATACGATCAAATCAGTCAATCACCTTTCCGGATATAAATGATAACGTAAATCAACAACCAGGAATCCAGTCAACACAATTCAACAACGTTAATAGAGTAAGTGTATTTCCCTACCTCAAAGTGCCAGCAAATCCAATTAATCAGTTCAAGCAGTCCCGAAAATAAAGCAATGAATTTGATTATCGATCCTTCACGAATCCGTCACCTAAACGAATTATAATATTTATTATTACTAACTACTAAATACAGAATTTCCCAAAATAGAAACTTTCCCGAAATAGTAACTTTCCACTTTAATCAGTCCCGACTCAAAACCCGACTTGAATTATTTAACCGACTCGGGAATTAAATTAAATAACTAATATGATAGATAAAATATTGAACGAATTAAACGTTTTAAGAAAACCCGACTCAAACATAAAACAATTCAACAACCCGACTTAAACCCGTCTTTCATTAATTAAATAACTCGGAATTAAATTAATTAGTTAAACATACGACCCATTAACGAATTATAACGATTAACTATGAAAACCCGTTTCAAAAACAACTTGAATAACCCGTCATCAACCCCCGTCCCTTCACACACGCACACACTCCTCACGCGCCACCTACACCACCACGACAACCACCTGACCTGCTGCCCACTTCGTCCCCACCACCAACCACCAACCCCAAGGAGGTCGACCGTCGCCGGCGAGTCGAACCAGGGCCGCCACTTGGCCTGGTTCACCGCCAATCCTCACCAAACACCCCTTTTTCGCGACTCACCACCACCGCAGCTGACACTTAGCCCCTGCCAAACCACCACCGCCTTTCTCGCCATCAGACCACGAACCCAGATGTCATGGCACCACTGTTTCGACCTCCCCGAGTCCACAAAGTGGTGCCACCCCAACCTACCCGTCACAAACACCCCGAAACCCGTTTATAAACTCGTTTGACCACCCATATCGCTGCCGCCCTTTACATTACTAACACCACCAAGAACCACCCTAACCACCACCACGACACTCGCCACTCACCATACTACTCTTATAACCCGACAACAACCATTAACAAAGCCTCAACAGGCACGGACAACCCCCAAAAACCCGACTGAAATTCGAAAAACAGAGGAGGAGGAGTTGTGCTTACCTTTTCCTGCCACCACAACGGCCACCAGGGCCACCCGCGGTCGTCGACATTCGTCCCTATCCCTTCCTTGCTGTTCCGTTAATGCCCACGACCACTCTCTCTCTCTCTCTATGCGTGTGGCTGAAGCTTTGGTGTTGGTGAAGGAGGGAGGCGGGTTGAGTGAATGAGAGGAGGGAGGCGGGTTAGGGGGGCTGTTAGGGTTAGGGTTAGGCACTATTTAGGGTTAGGGTTTAGGGTTAAGGGATAAATGGGCTTTAGGGTTTAATGGGCTGAACATATATTGGGCCAATTTAAATGGGTCAGCTCACAATTCGTATTTCTTATAAAACCCGTCTTAATTAACTTGTACCGATACGACGCGAGTTAAATAAAATAACTTAACATAATTATCGACTCAACAATTTACCCGACATAATTGTAATATAAAATGTATAATAATTAATATAAAATAATATCCGTTTAATTAATTATATTATATAAAAATACGGGGTATTACATATATTATCGTCAATTGCTCCGCCGCTCCTTTATTTTGTGGATAAATTTAGGAGCTCACATAGGAAATATGTGCGGCTTAAAATGTTAAACATTTTTATTTCCTACTTCTCTGTTCCACTTTGGTGCTACTTACTCTTTTGTGTAGCACATGCGCAGCTTTTTTGAAAAAGTTCTTTGCGCGCTTTGAGCTGTTTTGATTGTGACTAATTAGAGAGGCTCGAAGAAAAAGAAGGTCGAGCTGGGACCTGACTGAAGCTAGCGCTACCCGGGAGGCAACCCGGCGATTTTATTTTGCTTTTATTTAATTTCAGTTGTAATAAATGGTTTTTATACCATAGACTATCTCGATGCTTGTTTTTGTCGATTGCGGGCTGTTTTTCATTGCATTTTTGCAGAATACGCGAGGATCACTCGATCGAGTACCTGTTGTACTCGATCGAGCACTTTTGCTGCCAAATCCATTCGATCGAGCATTTCCTCTACTCGATCGACCACCTGCAAAAGGAGAACCACTCGATCGACCTAGTTACCTTTCGGTCGAGCAGTTTTTGAATGCCCAGTTCACTCGATCAGCTACTATTCCTCTTGATCGAGTGTTATTGACTTGGATTAGCTTCCTGAGACGGTTTTCCAGGCCCTTAGCAACCTCCCATTTCATGGTCGGTTTGGGGAGGCCCCCTTATTCGCGCTATTTTGTGAGTCTTTCCGCATTTACTCTCTTTCTCCTTCAGTTTGCATTTCCTTTCCATGTTTTGGTACAATGGGGGCATTGTACGGTTTGGTTTGGGGAGGTTATGCATCCATATCTGTGTCTGCATGTTGTTTTTACTGCATTTCAGTTATCACATTTAATTTATGTTTGCATTGTTGTTTATTTTCGTTAAAATTCAAAAAAATTCAATAAAAATCAGAAAATTGTTAAAATTCAAAAAAATTCATGTTTATTTTAGCATATAGGTTGAGTCGGAACGGTAGATTTCAATGATGACATTGCACTGCGTTTGTCTTTTTGCTTAAGCCTTGCATTGAACTGTTATCTTTTAGCTTTGTCTTATTGCATATCTACGAGTTGATGTTAAATTTAGCTGAACATATAGACTTGACCTGAAATTTTGGCAAGCTACTTATAAATTCTAAGGGATTAGAGCCTTATAAACTGGTGTCATTTGTGACCAGTTTCATGTAGGATTGTGAGTAGTTACTCCTTGCATAACATGTATCATCAATTTGCACGTATATGAAATTCAATTGCTTTTTGCCTTCATACATTCGGGTTAGTGGTTGGTGTCACATGCAGGGAGGTGCTTACATTCCCTTTCTTTCATTTTTACCCATTTAAACTCCACATTAGCCAAATTTGCCAGTTGACCCTTAGCTACATTCCAAATTTAGCCTGCCCTGTCAAGCTAGTTTAGTGTATGTTTTGCGGTATATATTTCATTGTATCGAATTTTGGCTTGTATCTGTTGACTTGGAGTTGGTAACTTAAGAAGGAAATGAGGATGATGGAAAAAAGAAATGAAAAAGAAAAATAAGACGTGAGATGAAAAAAAAAGAAGTTGAAGAAAAAAAAAGAATCGAAAAAAATGAAAAACGTGAAGAAATTGAAAATTCGAAAAAGAAAGAAAAAAAAAGATGTTGTTGGTTGACGGTTTCTACTCCTATGTTCTATCTTACATAATTTGAGGAGTATGTTTGGTTTGGTTTGGTGAGTTTTATGCCAAGTGAAGGGCATGTGTTTATTTCATAATTGAGTTGGAAATGGATGTTGATATATGGTTCTGTTTAGGTACTAGCTTGATCACCTATACCTCCACATTCCCATAAATGTTTTGCCTTTTCCTACCCATTGCCTCACTTTACCATATTTTTGTAAGCCCTCGGCTGTGACAGGACCTTTTTGGTTGGAATGTATGTTCGGTAGTTAGAATTGTCTATCATATTAGTTGCATGCATGTTTATGTGGGTCGTAGTTTAGGTGAGCGACTATTTTTTCTTTCTCTCTTATACATATATATGCTTACCCTTTGCTTCATGAGAGAAAGAGTGATCCGTGAGAGTCCATTATTAAAGGTCTTGCAAGGTCGACGGTTCAGCTTTATTTATAAACATCTTATAACTCGTTTGCATTTGACTGTCTGCTATAAGTGTTAGTTTGCTTGCATTAAATTGGCTTAAGTGGGCATTTGTAGCTGGCTCTGAGTTATCTTTTTCCGTTCCTCTAGTTGCATTTTAGTTTACTCGGGGACGAGTAAAGGTTTGGTTTGGGGAGATTTGATACGTGCATTTTATATAGTCTTTTTAGCCTATTTTATGCACGCATATCTATGCTTTTACCGTGGTTTTATGCTACGAAATGCCCCGAATATGCTACTTTGGGTTATTTTGTCTTATTTGCAGGAATGAACCCGAAAGTAGTGAAATCAAGCCTTTTACCGCTCATTTAGCATGCATTTGGAGGAAGAGTAGATTTGGAGCGGGATTTATTGCTGTCTTGGGATGCGTGAAGGTGTTTCGAGAGCTAAAAGGACAAGTCAAGTCAAACTAACGAGAATGATGAGCTGCTGAAGTCAAGTTTCACTTGATCGAGTGATTTATTAGTCGATCGAGTGGTTTAGGAGTCAATAATAAGTCGATCGAGTGGTTAGCTTACTCGATCGAGCACATTCTTAGTCGATCGAGCAGGTTTTGAGTCAAGTTCACTCGATCGAGTGATTTAGCTACTCGATCGAGTGGATTTCGCTTTGTGGGTTGGGCTTTTGAGCTTTAATTCGTTATTAGGTTTTATAAACTCGCTTTTCCTATAAATAGGAAGACGAGAGATGAGATTAGGGGGCTTCTTCTCTCTAATTACTTTCCTTCTGTTACTTTTACACTGCTACTTTTGCTACTGTTCTTTTAATTCCGGATTAATTTCAGTAATTCTTCTTCCCTTATTCTCTTTTAATGCTTATTTCTTCTTTAATTATTGTTATTGCTTATTTTATTATGAGTAGCTAATTCCCCGTAGTATGTTAGGATTAGGGAAGCCGTGGTAGCGATGTTTTAACTGACTTGAATAGGTTAGACTTGCGATAGGAATTGTATTAGGTAATTTAACTGTTATCCGGTCGAATGAATGCATGCAGGAGACCATAAATTTAGTTAACCCCGACCTAGATCGAAAGATTGGAAGGGAAGGCTTGCTTAATTACAATAGGGTATTGCAGTGAGGGCGAAAGTTAAGCTGTTTACGCTCTAGGGCGGTTTAAGGACCGAAAGGTGACGACCATAGCTCTTCTTATCAATAGTCTAATCGCCTTAGTATTCCCGATAGTATAAGATCTGATAGCTGCCACGGTGGACCGACTCTTAGCATACTTCCTTCTCTTACTGTTAATTCTCTTATTCATTTCCCTTGCCTTAATCTCTAGTTTAGTTAAATCAATCAAAACCCCCAATTGTGACATTTAGACAGATAAATAGACAAATAGATAGTATACCGCCTCCCTGTGGAGATCGACCCTACTTACCGCTGACTTCTGTTAGTTGTACTTAGGTATTTTATTTTTGGTACGAAACGACAGTATCAAATTTTGGTCATATTGTCTTGGCCGTGTCTTCCCCCTCATAGTGGCTTGCACCTTATGACCTCCTTGTTAGGGTATTTGTTTGCAAATACCCGGGAAATGAGGCTTAATCGGAGAGTGTTGACTACCCTGTGAGACCAAAGACAGTAGGCTAGGCCTAGACTTCGACATAGCCACTTACAGGTGCGATTATGAGCCTCATTGGGACCAGTGCATCCATACCCGGTCTCCCTTAGGTTGTGAGTAAGCTCCTTGCGTGGCATGTCACATCACAACGCATAAGCATGGCTTCCTTTCCTTTTTGACCATGAGATGTTCATTTTTGTGCATAATTTGAAACAATTTGTTGCATATCATTTTTTGAGCCTCACATTGCCAAATAAACCTAATTTTTGAACCTTTAGACTAGGACCGATTTTGCTTACCCCTTTTAAGCCTTAACCTTTCATTTGGCATACCTACTATACTAACTACAACCCAAAAACAACCGACCTTGATCAAGAAAGTTGTCTATGAGTTTGTGGTGGTATGAAGAAGGGGATTTGAGTCTTGGTTTAGTGGATGTGCACAATCCATTTGGGTCAGAAATAATAACCTTCATTTGGCTAGTTTTGAATAATGAGGTTTTAAAAAAAGGAAAAGAAATGAAAATAAAAAAGAACAAAATTTGAAAAGAACAAAATTACTTCCCATGTATTTGTGTTATGTTGATGAGAAAAAGTTGTGCAACACTCCTTAGTCGTCTTTAAGGGAGTAGAAAAAGGCATTGCGAAATAAAGGGGCAAATGATGTTTTTCCAAATGAGTCGGATTTTCCAATTTTTGTGTGATTTAGCAACTAATATCATGTTCTTTTTTATTCATTCATTTTTTGTAATAAGTTGGGAGGAAATGGAGAAAGAATGAAGGGAGAGAAAAGCTCTAAAAACAGATTTATCTAGGTTTCAGCATGACCGTCATGAAGTTTACACCAAATCGTTTCTCGCCATTATCGTCAGCTGCAAAAAATTCACAAACTAATCCTAAAACTATATTAATAAATCCTAATCATGCTTCTAGCTCAACCAACAGTAGTAAAGGTGGAACCTTTCGAGGTCCTGTTACAGAGGATGCTCGAAAAACAAAATCTCTTAGGGAGATGAATGGTATCCCTGTACTTGATTTGAGTGCTGAGGCTGAGGAGCATGAAGAGGAAGGGTGGACGTTGCGAAAAGGAGGCAAGAGCATCCCAGTTCTGTCAACAATAGAGGAAGAGAAGGATCTTACTGGTCTACTTCAGTTTACACCTGAGGATGTCAAAACGGAGGTAGAATTCTGGAATAATGCTGTTGTTTGCTATATTATGGGGGCTAACCCTCCATGGGAGATTGTTGAAGGTTATGTTTATCGTGTATGGGAGGAATTTGGTATTGATAGATTATCTTTTCTGGATAATGGGTTGTTTATTGTTAGATTTCAGAAGTCTGCAGGTAGGGATGCGTTATTGAAGGCTGGTTATTATCTCTTTGATAATAAGCCAGTCATTACAAAACGCTGATCTGTGGATATGGAGTTAGTTAAGGAAAAGGTAGATATTGTTCCTGTGTGGGTCAAGTTGTCTGGCATTCCCTTGAAATTTTGGGGGAAGTGCTTGCCATCTATAGCAGGTCTGGTTGGAAAGTTTGTCCAAACTGATAGGGATACATTTGATAAGGTTCGTCTCTCTTATGCTCGTGTCCTGATAGAATTGAAAATGAATCAAACTTTGCCTGAAAAAGTGAAATTTGTGGATGAGAATGGGTCTGTGGTGAGTGTTTCAGTGGAATATGAATGGAGGCCTGTCTCTTGTGCTAGTTGCAAAGGGTTGGGTCATGATGCTGAACACTGCAGAAAACCAGGGAAACTTGAGGGGAGGAGGCAGACACAGGTTCCTAAACAGCAGCAGAAGAAAGTTTGGAGACCTAAACAGAAAGCTCCACCTGCTACCAAGGAGACTGTACCTTCACCAATTATAGTCACTCCTGCTGTTTTTCCTCCTCTGTCACAGGTTAGGGCTACGCCTGTTAGAGCTACCCCAGCAAATCTTCTTATGAGAATGATTAGGCAGGAGGGTATTGAGGGAGTAAGATTATCAAGCAAATTTAGCCCTTATACATTCAAGGATGCATTGATACAATCTACTATACCCGGGGGTAATGTGATTGAAAGTGGTAAGGATCCCCCAACTGTTTGTCATGCATAGCTTAGGCTTTTGGAATGTCCGGGGTCTCAATGACCTTAATAAACAGAAGGTAGTAAAGTGGTTTATGCATAATCATGGAGTAGGATTGTTTGGTTTATTGGAAACTAAACTTAAACCAAGTACTTTACTTAAAAAAGATACCTGTATTTGTGAAGGATGGAGTATTTCTACTAATTGTAGTAAGCATAAAGGGGGGAGAATTTGGGTGTTTTGGAAGCCTCATTGGTTTGACATTAATTTGTTATCTTATGGCCCTCAACACATTCATATGTTTGTCCACTCTAGAGTTGATTAGAAGCAGTTTTACTTAACAATGATATATGCCTTCAATGACTTGTATGATAGAAATACTCTTTGGGATTTTTTGAAGGAGACTGCTACTACTTGTACTGATCCCTGGTTATGGATGGGGGATTTTAATGCTGTTTTGTCTCCTATTGAACGGCTAGGGGGTAATACAACTGAAGCAGAGATGAAATTTTTTCAGGAGTGTGTTTCATTGTGTGGCATGGAGGATATAAAAGCTACAGGTGCCCTATATACTTGGTCTAATAAGCAGACACCTGCTGATAGGGTTTATAGCAGGCTTGATAGGGCCATGGGCAACCAGGAATGGATGGAGTTGTATGGTGATTATATGGCCCATTTCCACCCTGAGGGCATGTTTAATCACTGTCCAAGTACTGTAGTGGATAGGAATATTAAGTTTGGTGGGAGGAGAAGTTTTAAGTATTTTAATATGTGGGGTAAAGTTGACTCTTTTATAAGTGAAGTAGCTGCTGTTTGGAGTAGGTCTTACAGTGGGACTAAGATGTTTAGCCTCATTAAGAAATTGAAAGCTTTAAAACCAGTGCTCAAGGGTTTGAACAGGTCCTGTTTCTCTGATATTGAGAATAGTACCAGTATTGCAAGCACTTTATGGGATAACATTCAGAAACAGATTGTGGATGAGCCTGGAAATTTGGAACTTATTCAACAGGAAATGGAGTTGTCTGCTGAGTTAAAGGAACTAATTTCAGCTAGGGATAGTTTCTTGACTCAGAAAGCTAAAATTCAGTGGTCTATAGAAGGTGACCTGAATACTTCTTATTTCCATCAAGCTATAAGAAAGAGGATAATGATGAATAAAGTTTTGCAGATAGAGGATATGCATGGAAAGTTATGTGTTTTAGGTGATGATATCCAGAATGCATTCTTATCTTATTATCAGGAACTGTTTGGGGCTAATACTATCAATGAACCTGTCAGTATGCATGTGGTTAGAAGGGGTTCATGCTATACAGCTGAACATTGGGATATTTTGAATAGGCCAGTTACAGTTGAGGAAATCAAACGGAGTATTTTTAGCATACCCAAGAGCAAATCCCCAGGACCTGATGGCTTTAATAGCCAATTTTATAGGGATGCTTGGGACATTGTGGATGAGGAGGTCTGTGTAGCTATTGCTGATTTTTTTTTTAACTGGAAAGCTTTTGAATCAGATTAATTCTACTGTGATCACATTGATCCCTAAGGTGGATAGACCCACAAGTGTTAAGCATTTCAGGCCAATTTCTTGCTGCAATGTGATTTATAAATCAATTTCAAAGATTCTTTGTTCTAGACTAGCCTTAATTCTGCCTGATATAATTAGCAGGAACCAAGGTGCTTTTGTTAAAGGGAGGAGTATACTTGAAAATATTCTTATCTGTCAAGACCTTGTGAGACTTTATTCTAGAGGAATGGCTTCTCCTAGATGTATGTTCAAGTTGGACTTGCAAAAGGCCTATGATACTATTAAATGGCCTTTTGTGGATCAAATGTTGGAGGCCTTAAATTTCCCTATTAAGTTTAGGGCTATGGTGATGACTTGCATTTCTACTACTTCTTATTCTCTTAATCTTAATGGGGCACACTTTGGGTATTTTAAAGGAAGAAGAGGGTTGAGGCAAGGGGACCCTATTTCTCCTCTTGTCTTTTGTATTTGCATGGAATATCTTTCTAGGGTTCTGGTGTATGCAACTGATAAGTGGGTTTTCAGATACCACCCACTCTATAAGAGCCTCAAGCTGACCCACTTGTTATTTGCTGATGACTTGTTGATGTTCTGCAAAGGAGATGTGCAATCAATTATGCTTCTGCTAAGGGCTCTGGCTACATTTTCTGCTACCTCAGGACTTAGGGTTAATGCAGCTAAGTATGAGGTGGTGTTTAATGGTGTGACACCCGGTCTGAAACAGGATATTACTGAGATTTCTGGTTTTACTGAAGATAAGCTCCCATTTAAATACTTTGGTGTTCCTATCCAGGCTGGGAGATTAACTAAGACTGACTGCAATGTGCTGATTGAGAAGATTGTTTTAAGGGTCAGGAGTATTGGTGCCAGGAAAATGAGTTATGCAGGGAGACTGGTGTTTATTAACTCAGTATTCAATACTTTACATAACTACTGGTCTTCTATTTTTTTGATCCCCAAAGGAGTGGTTAAGAGAATTGAGGCAATCTGTAGGAATTTTTTATGGAATGGGGACACTGAGTACCACAGATCTCCTCTTGTGGCCTGGCATTATGTTTGCTGCAGCAAAAAAGAGGGGGGATTGGGAATCAAAGAAGCTAGGGTGTGGAATGTGGCCACTGTTGGCAAATTAGTCAATTGGATTTACACAAAGGCAGACAGACTTTGGGTCTTATGGATAGACCATGTTTATATAAAAGGCCTTGATTGGGAAAATTATCATCCTCCTCAAGATTCCAATTGGAATTGGAGGAATATTTGCAAGGTACGTGGACTTCTCTCTGGTGGTTTTCAAGGTAATCAATGGGTAGCTGACCCTAAGGGCTACTCTATAAGCCCTGGGTACCAATGGTTGCAGGGTTCACACCCCCCTGTCCCTTAGTACAAGGATGTTTGAAATTGTTGGAATGTTCCCAAACAGGCTTTCATTGCTTGGATGATTTGCAGGAAAGCTTTGAATACAAGAGTGAAATTGTTTCAGTTGGAAGTGACTGTTAATGATAACTGTGTCCTGTGTGAAGGGGGGGCCTGAAACTCATTGTCATTTGTTTGCTGACTGCCTTTATAGTCAGCAAATTCTTACAGGCTTAGAAAACATGTTACAAAAGAAGTTGCTAGTCAGTACAAGTAATTGTTCCAAGCTGTAGTCTCAAGTGGTCAGGCTTACCAGAACTATGTACTAGTATACTATATGGATGGAAAGGAATGATTGCAGGCTGGAGCTCAAACTCAGATGTCCTGCTCAGGTGATCAGGTCAATACAGCAGCAGGTCTAGGGGAGAGTGAAGCAGAAACTGAAGGAGGTTGTGCAACCAAGAGACACGCAGTGGCTAGCTAGCATTGACATTATTGTGTAGTGTAGATGCTATGTACTGGTTTTAATGTTGCAAAATTTGGACAATATTGTATTGTTTATGATTAATTAATATAAAAGCTCACATTTCACCAAAAAAAAAAAGTTGGGAGGAAATGGAATTTTGGCTACTTCTTGATTTGTAACTCCATATTATCCAATACGGTGCTTGCACCATTCCCGTTTCGGCCCATCACCTAGCCCCGTTACAACCCTTGTTTCCCTTTATGCACATTTCCGTTTTTGCATCTCATGTATGGCCATGTAGGAGGAGTAGATTCCATGTTATATTGCGGGCATGTCTGACGAGTCGAGTAGTTGAGTGATTTTGGTTACTTTTTGGCACAAAAAATCACCCATTCTTCAAATGAGTGACAAGTGAAAACCGTGAAGAGTCGGTAGTGTAAGTCCTCTTAGTCATGGGTCAATTTGGTCGAATCTTGAGTTGTCATGTCAATCTTGAAGGTTAGGGTTTGTTTCCCCCTTTCCCGCCTTTGAATTTGTTTCCTAGGCATTTGGTTGTCACACTTAGGTCGCTTGAGCCATCACTAGGGGGTTGATACCCCACTAAGACTATGAGACGGTATCTCCCGACCGAAACCTTTAGTTTTCAAAACAAAACCCTCCGCTTAGATGAGGAAAGCGGTTGACTTTTTTATTGATGCATCCTATGCTTGATTATGTGCTTGAATGTTGGATATGTCTAGTTTTTCCGCAAGCCCCCACTTGCCTTGCAAAGGAGCGTATACCTCATTACGTTTCATTGTGAGTTGAAGGGACGAAGGAGGCCCGTTAATTGCCTTCCATCGGATATTATTAGTATATTTAGACTATAGATGAATAAGGGTCTCATTTTTGCTCACTTACTCGGGAACGAGTAATGATCAAGTGTAGGGAGGTTTGATATATAATTTATTTAAACCATTTCTCCTCTTTATTTTCATGCATTTCGACTGCGTTTGAGTCGGTTTTGTGTATCTTACCTTGTATTTTGTACCCCGATTCCCTAGTCTATGATATTATATCTGTCTTGCAGGTTTTGGGGCGGAAATAGAGGAATCGGAGAAAGGGAGACGGTTCGAGTAGCTAACCATGAAGAGAAGAGGATGGAATGCTGAGAAGAGGTTCCCAGCCGGTGGGCCGGCTGGGACTCCCCCCTTACACTTACCCAAGAAAAAGGTGGAAATGTTACAGCGAACTCCCAGCCCGGCAGGCCACTAGCAGCTGGGCAGTCGGCTGGGAGTACAAGAAGAAGGAAGAAAAGAGCCAAAGGTTACAGACAACTCCCAGCCGGGCAGCCTGGGCAGCCAGTCAGCCGGCTGGGAGTGCAAGAAGAAGGACGAAAGGCAAGTTAAGTGTGAAGAGTCAAGCGAGCTCCCACTCGGTGGACCACCGGCAACCGGTCCACTGGCCAAGCACACCTGATGACTTGTTTTTGTCCTAAATTCTTACAGAGAACTCCCAGCCGGGTAGACCACCGGCGGCCGGTCCACCGGCTGGGACTCCCCTTCCGCATTTTGATTTTGCTTGTAATTTCCAACCTAATTTCCATGTAAACTATAAATACCCCCTCCCTTAATCATTTGTACACACAAACCCAGATCTGAAATTATTTTCCTAATTTTATGGAAACTCTCTTAAGCAAGCTTTAATCTTTCCTTAATCAAACCTTAATTACTTGATAAATTAGCTTAGAATTAGTTGTTCTCAATTGTTTACATTTAGTATTGGGTTGTAAATTGAAGATTGGTGAAGATTATTATTCTATTTAATCCAAAATTGCAACTTTGTCTTCGATTTGGTATTATTCTTCTCTTATTATTGTCCATCTTTCAATTGTTTACATTTTAAGTTACTTGATTAGTTTATCTCATAAACATGATTTTCTCTACTTGTTTCATGCCAAAGTTTCCATCTTTTGTGTTTGTTATTACAAGTATGTGTGAGTAGTGCCTTACTAGGATGGAGGGGGATCTCTTGTAGAATTGTAGGGGAGGATTAAGACATAGAAAGTGTGAAACTATTGAGTTTATGCTTGTTGATTTTGTCATGAACACAAGGTGTTTGTGAGATTGCTTGAGTGAGAATTTAAGCATTTAATCTATCTTTCTACTTGTTGGGTGAGAGCTTGACTAGTAATTAGGAAACACATGTTAAAATCAAGGTTGGGTTAATTAGGTGAGAGCTAAATCAAACTTATTTTAGGGGTTATTCTCACATTGAGAGATCGAGTCTTCCTCTTGCATATTCTCTTGGTTTTACATTTCTATGTTCTTTGATGGTTCAAGTTAAACCTCGCAAGTGAACGATGTGTTGCACTAGTAAGGGTCGAACACGAGGAGTTTGGGAGACTACTAATTGTTGTTATTCTTAAGTTTAGCTAAGTCAAAGGAAAAGGATTGATTGGTGAAAACACTATGTAGGCTACACTAAATGACTAACAATTTAAACTAAATAAGCAACAACTAAATTCAAAAAAAAACTAAAAGGAAAGATGTGTTACTCAAGATATAAAAAGACTAGGGCACGATTAGCCTACAAACATTCATGATTACCATGCTAATTCCGGCAAGAAGTCATCTTGTGTACACAAGGCGGGGGAAAACGTCTCTAACTCGCCTATTGACTCCCTCCCGGGCTCACAATAGGACACTAGACCTACCGACTCAACTCCCTCCCGGGCTCATGACTCGGAATCTCCTATACAACATTCTAAGACCCTAGGAACGCGCGCCATCCCCAAGGTAATCGATTTATGCTAGGAGTCACTAAGTATACGATAAATTCCCGGCCTTCCCAACCCTTTTCCCAAAGGTGAAGGTCAAATCGGTCCCCAAAGGCACCCTCTTTAGGCTCTCCCTCCCCGGTTCAACCCAAATAAGCAAAGGATGTAAGAGGGGGGGGGGGGTCAACTTAGGACCTAACCAATTCCCATTGGTGGACAAGGGTCATCAATCAACCAAAATCCCAAATCACAACATTAACAAAATAAATCCTAAGGTAAACCCCACCAATTTCCCCTTAATGACTATTTAAATGGAATCAAGCATTTTAATCACTCATGTAAGTGCCTAATCGCACCCTAGTAAGGGTACTACTCACTAATCATGGTCAATTTATCAAGACAAGCAATAAAGGAGGATACTTTAGCAATAAACATGGTGATATTATGAATTTTATGATAGAGCATGTAAAGGCGATAAGAGATGATGGAAATCAACTAAAAGGCTAAGAGTAAATGAATCAACTCAAAAGACCCAAGCTTTATCAAATCTATCAAAGTCTCAAGCTTTATGTGAACAACTCCAATCAAAAGCATGAACAACAAACAAGAGAGAGAGAGATTTTGACTAAACTATCAACAAACAACAAGTCTCAACAAATTCCAACAAAAAGAAATCCAACAATAACAAACAACAATGGAAAACAATTGAAGAACAAGGGAGACAAGAGAAAAAAGGAAAGAAGCAATACCAACTATTGAAAGGATGAACAATAAGGAAGAACAAGGTAAGAACAATAATAATAATCTTTGATTGATGAAGAATGATTGCCAAGTTACAAAGGATTTGAGTTTCTCCTTTCTAAACCTCACAAATTTCCTCTCAAACTAGGATTAGATCCCTAATTTTCTGGGAAATCAAGTATTTATATCCCTTACAAAAAGTTAGGTGAGAGTACAAGAGAAGACGAAAACAACTGCAGTCGAGGGAGTAAATTGTACCTGGGAGGGTACAATTATGCCCGGGCGAGTACAATTATGCCCGGGCCAGTACAATTATGCCCTCCCGGGTAAAATGTCAAAATGGGCTAAAAAAACGCTAGAAACACCAAATGGGCGACAGGTACCCGACCGGGTAAAGTTGTGCCCGGTCGGGTAAAGTTGACTCCCTCGGCTGTAATTCCTCATAGTTGCTTCCATTCTTTGAGTAAATTCCGCTCCAAGTTCCGTCCCTCTTACATCTTCGAGCGTGGTACCTACAAAAGGCTTCATAAGTACGGGAAAAATGCTCAAAAGAGGTCTTACATCTTCGAGCGTGGTACCTACAAAAGGCTTCATGAGGGAAAAGAACTCGGACTAGGCTAATACTAACTAAATGAGTTCATAATGCTTGATTTATCATGACAAAATGGGTCCGGGACATCAAAATATGGGGGTTAAATGTTGGAATATGTGTCCTCCGACAATAATGCGATCACGACTGTTGATCATGATGATCACATGTTTAAGTCTCATTAAAATGAATACAATTGGGAAGTAATATTGTTACTGTCAACTGGTCAACATATATCGGTAATGATTGGTGACTAGAGTTTGACATTACTTGTCGTGTGACGGTGGTGATCGATTGACCCCTAGGTCATACCTAAAGGGCAATACTCTTAATTGATTATTTAATTAATCGTATAATGTTACGAGTTAATTAAATTACTTGAAAATTGACGGACGATTTTGGAAGTAAAATTTACGTATCATATTGAAATGTGATTAAATAAGGTACGGTCTGAGTAATTGAATTGTATCATTACTCGGATGAAATAATTGTTTAATGTAACAATTAAATTGAATGAATTGATATAAATACAATATGTTGTGATTTATAAATTGGTAAAATTTTTGGCACAAGTAATTATGAAATTACTAAGTCGATTTTGTATATGACGTATTTTTATTAATACGTTGATTTTTAATATGATAAAAATACATAAACAAATATATGTGACATGTGACATGTAACATATAGACAATTGACAAAAATAATATGGACACCATATTATGCAAAGGGCCGAAAATTAGAAGGTGTTTAGCTAATTATAAGTTGTTTGTAATTAGTGGAAAACACAATGATTAAAAGGAAACCTAGCCATGCAAGCCTATTGTTCCTTGTGAAGAACAATTTCTCCATGCATTGGCTCCCATTTTTCTCTCCTCTTACACGGTTTTGGGGAAGCAAATGCCATCATTGTTTTTCTTATAATTTTACCTAATAACACTAAAATGTTTTAGTGTATTCATTCTATCTTCACTCATCCAAAAATACAAGTTTTAGAGAGAATAAAATCCTCCTCATCATCTCTCTAAAAACCGAAAATAATAAAAGAGTTTATAAATATTTTTGGTTCCATTTTTCTACCATTGATTAATATTATAACTAGTATTTGTAATATTAATTATAATTAAGAGAAGCCTTGGGTATAAAGCATAGGGAGAGATCTTACACTTAGATCTTTGTTCTTCCATTGGAATAGCTCAAGAACAAGAAGAGATAGGTGATCTCTCTTGTGCCCTAATAGCCGAAATCCATTTTGTAAGGACGTGATTTCTCCTCTATTTATATTATTGTTTGCATGCATAAGATCCGTTTTAATTTTATGACAAATTAATTTAGACATATAAGAGTATGTTAATATGTATATGAATCTACATTTCCTTCAATCGGTATCAAGAGCCACGGTTGTTTGCATGCAAATTGGTTAAAAGTTTTTCCGAGTTATATGAATAACAAATAAAACTTGTAAAATTTGTGTTATTATGATATATCACGAAATTATTACATGCATGTTAATATTTCTGGTCCTAAAGTGTTTTAGGATATTTTGGTTAATTTTTCGGATTTTTATTGTTCATAATTTACAATAATGGCATTTAAATGTGATTTTATGAGTAAAAATGTCATTTTTGGTCTAAAAATAGCTATACTTCGAATTTTCACTTGGTTTTTGGATATGTTGTTACATATATTATTTTGAGATAACCTGTAAATTTTCATAATTTTTGCACTTGTTATGCTCGAAAAATGAATTTTTCATTATTAAATTCGGATTTAAGAGAAAAATAGGTTAATATGAGTTAAATTTCGAATCTGGTCATAGAAAATTTATATGTTGTCACATGCAATGTTACAAGATGTGTGTAAAATAATTGGCTATAAAGAAGTCTTTTAGCATGATTTATGAATTTTTGAAGAAAAATGACATAAATAGTGACATTATTAGTGAAAATTAATAAAATATAATCTATGACTTAGGAAAAACGTATAATGTTGCATTTTATTATCTTTTTCAGATCTAAAATTGAAAAGTTAGTGAAAATAATTTTTCCATGTTTTTATGATTATTTTATTAAATATTGATAAACCGCAACATTGTTTTTCCGGAAAAATTTCGAAATTTTTAACCTAAGATTTTGAACATTATGAGTGTCATGGAATTTTTCCAGAATGTTCATGAATTTAAATTTCAAATTTTGAATTTATTTGAAATTTTTGGATTTATTTGAAGTTTAATAGCTTATTTTGTAATTTTTGGTCCATTTATGAACAATTTTGTAAATAAAGGTTAATTATGGTCAAATTATTAGTGAAGACTATATTTTGAGTCCTAAGAGGTTAGGGTAATTAACTTATGCATAAATATGAGTTTATGTATTTTTGTGATTATAAAATGTTGAAATCACGCAAATCCGTAAAAACCGAGTAATATACGATATTGGCTAATTAAAAGGCGATTTAGCATAAAATTGAGCATGTTCATACATATTATAATGCTGCTTTTTTCTTTATGATTGTCATAATTTTAATTTATGTAATTTTGAATTATGTAATTTTACTTAGTATGGCCTTAGTTTTTTAATTGGTATTTCCCGAAATGCATGGGAATATCGATTCGGTTGTAATTTTTATTGTGATCTCGTATCACCGTTTTGTAATATTTAATAGATTTATTTTATTTTAGTTACAAATGTATAATAGGAAATTATGTAATTTATTATGTACTTTTATTCATTCCGGAGTTCCAAAAGACGGATTTCTTCAAGAATGGCGATACATAAAGACGGTGTTACCTTGAGATGCGTGCCACAACCGAAGTTCAAGGGACCAATGGAGTTGGTTTCCGAATATGTAATAGATTAATAGTTTTTCTATTTTAGGAAAGGCCATACTAGGATTTTTATATTTATGCTTGCATTTTATTTTATGTCACATGCATCGCTAAATCGCCATAACTAAACATGCATTGTCTTTTTATCGAGTTTATCGACCGTGTCAATTAGAATTATCGTAGTTCACCGCTTTAGTTCACTTAAAACGTGATAGATAATAAATTGACATGACCTCTCGCTAAAACTATCAATTGAGACATAGCCTTACCAAATAGTAGAAACCATGAAAACCTATTTCGTGAGGGAGTGCACTCGGCCACACCGGGGTACAAACCTTGTTACGTAGGGGAAGTGGGTGATGAATGTTAATCCACCGAATTCATGTTGATGAGGGATGTATCGGCCCCACCGTGCCCAAGTTAATGTGGGTTTGGATCATGGACACATTTATTCGAAATTTGGATTGAACTCAACAAAAGTATTTGATAAGGATTGTATCGGCCCCACCGTGCCCTTGTCGATGTGTTTTGGGCTATAGATAATTGTTAATGTAATATTATCGACCAAGAGTTCTAAAAGTAGAATCGATTAAACATTAATCCACCGAGTTATATTGATAAAGGATGTATCGGCCCCACCGTGCCTAAATCGATATGAATTTGGGTCTTGGAATCATTTATCTAGTTGGGTAGAGGTCACTATAAAAATGCTTATAACTTGTTTAAATCATACATTTTTACGAGTGTTATTAAAACGACAATTGTTTTACTCCTTATATTTTGTTTTGTAGACCACTTCTTATTCATAACAATGGCAACACCAATTCCTAATGCTACACCACTCGCTACTTCATCATGGCTCCGATCCTTTATGGATCGATGTAAACTTGAAAAGAATGGGTCAAATTTCTCCGAGTGGGATGCCCAACTCAAATTAGCCGCCGAAGGTGACGACAAGCTTCGTTACCTTACCGAGGCCTCTCCACCCGAACCCTCCACTAGGTCCACCGCGGCCACTAGGGAAGCCTATGAGGCTTACCAAAAGGAGTCCGCCGCAATGAAAAATGTATTAATATTTGCGATGGAGGCGGAACTCCAAAGGAGAGCCTTCAAAATGGGCAATGCTAATGAGATTTACTCCAAACTTGTGACCATGTTTTCACAAACCCCGCGGATCGTCCAATATGAGGCGGCCGCGGCATTCTTTGATCTCGACTTCAAAGAGGGCCAAAAGGTTAGCCCTCATGTGCTCAAACTCATGGAGCTTGTCGAGACCTTGAAGATTCAAAAAGTTTAAATCCCCAAAGAACTCATCGTAGATAGGATTCTACACTCCTTGTCTAAAGTAAAGGCATATGTGCAATTCCTGGTGAATTTCAACATGCAAGACAAGGATGTGTCTCTTGAGGAGTTGCACAAGTTACTTGTGCAAGCCGAGAGGGACATGGGGTTAAATGTGAACCCTCCCAAGGATGTGCTTAATATAAGCGCAAAGAGTAAGGGGAAGTTCAAGAAGAGTGGAAGAAAGGGTAAAAAGCAAGCTCCCACATTCACCAAAGCTAAGTCTTGTGAAGCTAGCACATCCAAAGTCAAGAAGGGTCCTCTTGACAAATGCCATTATTGTAATGGCATGGGACATTGGAAAAGAAATTGTTCCAAATACCTTGGTGATATCAAAGCTGGAAAGATCACTCCAGTAGGTAAATGACTAACCTTCTTTTTATGTTTCAAATTCAACTATGGTATTATGATGCAAAGTTGTGATAATGTATCTTCCCTTTTTAGTGTAAATAGGGCCTCCACCAAGCAAAGACAAGGGAAAAGAAAAACAAGCATGATAAACCATGGAGAAGCTAAGGATAGCTTTTATGGAGCCTTGTTTTTCATTGTCTTATTTTAAGTTATGTTTTGAATTTTTAGAACTTTAAGTTTCCGTGTTCGACATGGAAAGGTATTTTGGATAATGGTTTGTATTTTAGATGATGGTGACTTGGTTTGCAGCCCAAGTTACCCGTTTTATCATTTATCCTTTATGTTCTAAAATTTCATCTTTAAATGCTTGCGTTTTGAAACATAAGATTATTCACTAAAAGTGATCTAATAGACAATTATAATGACGGGTTTCATTATATGTCCACATGCTTAAGGCTTGTGTATGATCATTTATAAAGTGACTTTGAGTCTATGAACTCTCTTAAAGGTATGTCAACCACCAAGTACACATATGAAATCAATAACAATTAGTCAACCTATGAGGTAGTTCTCCTTATACTTCAACATCATTAATTTGTGTCTCATATGCTATCTTTGAATGCTTAGTGTATTCATTCTAAAGATAGAGTGGGAGAAAAATGAGGACACAACACACAAGGCAAGATATAATTGTGTACTTGTGTAAATGAAGATCTACGCAAGAGAGAATGATTTGAATGAAGGTATATCTATTTACATAGTATACCAAATAGATGAGATCTATAGTCTCAAGTTAGTTCTAAATGACTTAAGAGACCAAGTGAAGTAATCATAAGAGTTTATTCTCAAGATAACTACACGAGGAGACCAAAAGAAGTTTTGGAAGAAAAATGACTAATGTAAAGTCTTAACAAGCTTTTGACTAAGGTTATGAATCAATTGACCAATAGTTTCAATCATGAGTTTTACTTAAGAGCCTAAATGAATCATAGTAACATACTAGTTATGATCAAGTTGCAAAGATTGATATTCCGATATCTTCAATAGCCAACGTTTTAACCACGCAAATGTCATTGTTTAACCTCGCTATGAAATGGTTAAACCTCCTTCCGAAAGGGTATTCCGAAGGACCTATTCTAAATATTATTTGTATTTGAATAATGACATTGCTACACATCATTATGACATGAGTGTGTTAGAGATTTAAAATCTCTTTCCGTAAGGTTGAGATGAGACCACTTCAAAATAGGCATTTTGAAAGGATATGATGGGAACATATATGGTTTTATCCTAGTAACTTGGCAAAGCGATTTATATTTATATTCTTGACAAATTTCGATTGAGAAGTCAATTTCGAAATATATAGAATTGAGTGGGAGTTAGGAAATTCTCATGTGAAGACATGGGATTTAGTGGGAGCTATCATCCTTGAATGTATAAAACTCATTACTCATTAAAGAATGACGAGCTAATACCTTCTTTCATAAAGAAGCTTTCGAGTTTTCAATTCTGGATGAAAATGGACAATGATGAATCCAATTACATCATGGGATGTTGGATTAGTATTAAGAGATACACATCACATCAACATACGCGTAGGTTATTCGTATGAATGAAAATGGGATTACCATTAGCAATCATGGTAGTTCATTGAACCTAAGAACGGTTGATCTCATGATTATTAGTAACTAATGTTTCCGCCATTAGAATAATCATGTACATGTCCAATTATAAATCATATGCATAAGAGCATGATGATAGACTTGGTGAGCCAAAATAGAAACGTCATGAATTCTCAAGTAGAATCCGATGAGCGATTTCGTGTTTGACGAATGTTCTATTGTGTGTCAAGAGGTTGCACATATTGTAGAAAATCCGAACACATATGAGGATTTATGAGAATCCCAAATCTTTCAAGCCCAGAAAAGAGAAATGAGAAGTTTTGGAAAGATGCTTGGTTAAGTAAGAGGTTATTCAAAACAATCTTTCCTAATAAAGCTAGGACTTGTGAGAAGTACTAAGCTAATAATCTTGTCAATTGTTACAAGATTCTACAAAACATATACCTAGTGCATTGTGTGTGGATGGAATACTTGATCGGTACAAGTTATATTATTCATCGCAAATTCGTTCGTTATGAGATGAGCGATGAGAAAGTTCTTTCAAGTTAAAGAACCAAAACCAAGGTCAAGAACCTTAATGTGTACTTGGTAAGATTCATGCTATGAGAACATGAATGTGAAGGAAATTGCAAGTGCAAGAAGTTTGAACACATGGACACATGGGATGTTAAACTTCTATTGCAATCAATAAGTGTTTACACTTATGATAAACATCACAAGGTTGTAATATGATATTGACTACCCGAGTGTGATGTCGACATTTGTCGTTTGAGTTATTATTAACTCACTTGGTACATTGTTATATCCAAACGGGTTGTGGAGACAATTGAACCCCGTTAAAGTGAACATGGATTAACATTGTTTTTGCCCATAGTTGCTTATATGAGGTGACGTCTCGAAGTGACTAGAGTGTGATGCGATTGATGGCAAGTTCAAGTGCCATAGAGTCATGTGAGATGACTAGTCAATCACATAGGCAGACTGTTAGGAACATTTTGTCGGGCCTAATGACCGCTTATAGAGTTCTGGCAAATTTATATAGCCTGGTCGTGGCGAGAGCTACTATAGTATTCAAATGAGTCGATTCTTTTGACTAAAGACTATTCGCCTAAGATGGCACAGTTTTTGATTAACTTTGATTTGTGTTACTACGACCTTCGTAAATGGGGTCAAATGGGCATATTTTGGGTTATGATGGTGTGGCTAGTCGAAGGGAATGAGTGCGATAGGAATTGTCCACCCCTAGTCAGGGTTATAACAATATCTCAGGGCCACTCGAGGAGTAATGAACTGGAAATGCGTGGCCACGCTCGGAAGGTATCCAGAGTGGATAAATCCGGTCAATCAGTTATTCTCCAGATCGAGGAAACCACTCTCGATATGATCACTTGCAAGTACGACCTGAAAGACACCTTGCATTGAGTGGGAGATAGTAATAGGACAAGAGAATTGGTGACGCACACTTGTCGAGGACAAGTGGGAGATTGTTGGAATATGTGTCCTCCGACAATAATGCGATCACGACCGTTGATCATGATGATCACATGTTTAAGTCTCATTAAAATGAATACAATTGGGAAGTAATATTGTTACTTTGTCAACCGGTCAACATATATCGGTAATGATTGGCTGACTAGAGTTTGACATTACTGTCGTGTGACGGTGGTGATCAGTTGACCCCCTAGGTCATACCTAAAGGGCAATACTCTTAATTGATTATTTAATTAATCGTATAATGTTACGAGTTAATTAAATTACTTGAAAATTGACGGACGATTTTGGAAGTAAAATTTACGTATCATATTGAAATGTGATTAAATAAGATACGGTCCGAGTAATTGAATTGTATCATTACTCGGATGAAATAATTGTTTAATGTAACAATTAAATTGAATGAATTGATATAAATACAATATGTTGTGATTTATAAATTGGTAAAATTTTTGGCACAAGTAATTATGAAATTACTAAGTCGATTTTTTATATGACGTATTTTTATTAATACGTTGATTTTTAATATGATAAAAATATATAAACAAATATATGTGACATGTGACATGTAACATATAGACAATTGACAAAAATAATATGGACACCATATTATGCAAAGGGCCGAAAATTAGAAGGTGTTTAGCTAATTATAAGTTGTTTGTAATTAGTGGAAAACACAATGATTAAAAGGAAACCTAGCCATGCAAGCCTATTGTTCCTTGTGAAGAACAATTTCTCCATGCATTGGCTCCCATTTTTCTCTCCTCTTACACGGTTTTGGGGAAGCAAATGCCATCATTGTTTTTCTTATAATTTTACCTAATAACACTAAAATGTTTTAGTGTGTATTCATTCTATCTTCACTCATCCAAAAATACAAGTTTTAGAGAGAATAAAATCCTCCTCATCATCTCTCTAAAAACCGAAAATAATATAAGAGTTTATAAATATTTTTGGTTCCATTTTTCTACCATTGATTAATATTATAACTAGTATTTGTAATATTAATTATAATTAAGAGAAGCCTTGGGTATAAAGCATAGGGAGAGATCTTACACTTAGATCTCTGTTCTTCCATTGGAATAGCTCAAGAACAAGAAGAGATAGGTGATCTCTCTTGTGCCCTAATAGCCGAAATCCATTTTGTAAGGACATGATTTCTCCTCTATTTATATTATTGTTTGCATGCATAAGATCCGTTTTAATTTTATGACAAATTAATTTAGACATATAAGAGTATGTTAATATGTATATGAATCTACATTTCCTTCATTAAAATGGTGTTATCAAATCTCCCCACACTTTACCCTTACTCGTCCCCGAGTAAGTCCAAAACCAATGCACAAGAGACTACCATAATGTCCATCAAGAGTGTGTGCACAATATAAGCATCACTCAATTATTCTAAATTAATAGCCAATCAAGTATTAGCGCACTCAACGCCCCTTCAACTCACAATTTGACACTCATGAGGGAAAAGTGCCCTATTGCAAGGCAAGTTGGGTCTTGCTACAAAATTGCGATGCATCCATCATGAAAACATATAATCAAGCTATAGAATGCATCTAACAAAAATGGTCCACTTTCCTCATCTAAGTGGCCGGATTTTCAAGCAACAAAACACGGTCTTGGTCGGGAGTACCGTCTCAGAAGTTCCAACAGAGGTGCCAACCCCCTAAGCATGGCTCAAGCAACCCTAGTGTGACCAATACTCAAGAAACACATTCAAGAGCGGGGTAAGGGGAAGTAGGCAAGTCCGCCGAGAATTACAAAACCGACACGAGATTCAACCAAAGGACCCATGACTAAGGGGACCTAGGCAACGACATCCTCACGGTTTTCACTTGTCACTTATTGAAAGAACAAGGTGATTTTTGTGATAAATAGTAACCGAAATCACTCTCCTAACTCGACTAGCGAAAACGTGCCCGCAATCTAATGTGTAAGACCATCCTATGTCCAATGAAATGCAAACAATGGTAAAATGCACACAATATGAAACAAGGATTGTAACGGGGCTAGGGAGTAGGACAAAACGGGATTGGTGCAAGCACCGTTTGGATATGTGGAGTTCATATCAAGAATTTCCGACACATCGTAACCCATTTCTTATTGCAACACATGAGGCACGTCTATGCCCTAACATAGCATGGATGACCAAAACTATGCAAAAATTGCATAAACCCAACTCAAATTGGAAAAACTCAAAAGTACTCCTCTTATTTCAACAAATGGTAACGTCTACACCCTAACAAAGACTCGGTTTCCCAAGCCATGCAAAAAATGTGTAAACCCGACTCATTTTGGAAAAACATCAATTTGCCCTCTTATTTAGCAACGGCTTTTTATACCCCGTTTTATGATGAGGAGGGGTGTTGCTTGCCTCTTTCTTTTCTTGACAACATATATACAACACAAGTAACTCATTTTTTTGGACTTTTCATGACTTTTTCACTCTTCTATTTTGTTTTTCATTTCTTTTTCAAAACCTCTTATTTATATATAATGCCAAATGCATACCAAATTCCGACCCAAGTGGATATATATACTATCCACCACTATGACCCAGATCACCTCCTACAACACTACTACAAAACCGACCAATTCTTGATCAAGGAAAGGTGTTTATGGAATGTAGTTAATTTAATGGGTTTGCCAAATGAAAAGGCTAAGGCTCAAAGGGGGTGAATCAAAAAGGGAGATAATGGAAGGGACAAAACAAGGCAATTTGGCTATGTGAGGTTCATATGCATGTGAAAACATATTTTATTTCGTAACTTGTGCACAAAAAAATAAAATGCAAATCATGGTCTAAGGACGGGATAACACACTTATGCGTCTTGATGTGACACGCCTCGCGAGGAGGCCTACTCTCAAACCTAGATGAGGGCGGGGTATGAATGTACACCCTAGGAGGCTCTACCCATACCTATGAGTGGCTAAGTCGAGCCCTAGGTCTAGTCTACGTTCCTAGGTCTCACAAGATCGGTCTAAACTCATTGGTCAAGCCCGCTTCCCTCGGCTAACTAAGAGGCCACGGGTACAAGTCACGGGGAGGGGAAAGGCACAATTGGACATATAGCTCATCATGGGGGTACTTGGTTCCCTTCCTCGACCGTGCTTATGCAAATCATTTACAAACTAAGTGCAACTAAGTCACAACAACACATATGCACATGTGAACAAATGCATGCGGAAATTTAAACAAACATGAAACGAAACGTGCAACAAGTTGGCTAATCCTAGCAACACATCAACACCAACAATCCAAAGTTCCCCAAAGGAACATACAAGGCACAAAAATCCCATCCTCCTCCATATTATACAACAATATAAAAAGAGAGAGAATGAAAAAGGAGAAAGAGATTAGAACGTGTATACCAAGCGGTCTTCTAGTCTCCTTTTTGCCTCGGAATGTCAATGTACCTATGTCACGTTGTTAGCCAATTACATGTATATACAATGCAATATTTTTTTGAATTTTTCGAAATTTTTCAATTTTTAGGCATTTTCTTGAGTTTTCTTAAATTTACAAGCATTTACAAATATATACAAATACTCACAAGAGTGGATATTTCCCTCCCCACACTTGAAATGTACATTGTCCTCAATGGACAAAAGCATAGGGAGTGAATAGCAAAACTAAATAACATATTTTTGGATTTTTAAATATTTGAAACTAAATAACATGTTTTTGTATTTTTAAATTTTGAGAATGTCCTCCCCACACTTATTTATTTACATAATTTTTGATGGAAATGAATGTGTGGAGGATATTCGAAAAGTAAATACATATTTTTGTTGTTTTTGAATTTTTTGAAAAAGTAAAGTACTTTTTTTTGTATTTTTTTTGGGCCTCCTCCCCACACTTATTATATACAACATCCAATGACGGATGAAGTGTGGTTAAGAGGCATTTTAGTTCCAAATAAAGGACATATTTTTGGCTTTTTCATTTTTTTTGTATGAATGCAACTAAATGTGACAATATATTACAAAATTTAAATTCTAATGCAACCTACGTGAATGCAAGCTAAATGATGATAAATAATAGATATATTACAAGAGAATTTAAATGCAAAAATTAATATGTGACATTTGGATATGTGGGAGGTTCAAATAAAATTTGGATTGAATATGGGGAGCATACCGAAGGCTTTGGATTTTAAATTTGGGAGCAATAGAACACACCCGACTTCATCAAGGGTGTAGGTGCTAGGTGAAACGCACCGGGCCAATTCCAAATAAAATCAAGATAAAGGGCAACAAGGGCAACAAGTCAAGAAATAACCAAGAGAGAGAGTTAAACATACCAACACACCAATCACCACGAGAGAAAGAGATGAGGAGAAAATGACACTGAGAGACAACTAGCAAGCTTCCCGCAAAACCCACCACCTATTGCAATCCGGGTGGTGGTTGGTTAGAGGGGTTTTGGCGGGCGGCAAAGCTCCTAGCTCTAAGCTCCTCCAATTGTCTCATCATCTCATTTTGGGTCCCGGACAAGGCATGGAGACGGTCCGCGTTCCGTCTCCCATAGAGGAGGGAAGACATGGCCATGTTCCTTGTGTCCCTCGCATAGCCACGTCTTTCGTCAAAAATTCTTTGGTTCTCAAGCATTATCCTCCGGTTCTCCTCACTATAAGCTAGGTTACTAGTCCCAATATCCCTAGCTTCCCTAGAAAAGTCTCTAGTGTCCCTCACCATGCCGAACATGTCCTCCCATTGACTAGAGGTTGGTACATGGAAGGAAGCTCGGCTAGGTTGATGAGGTTGTGGTTGGGGTTGGGGTTGGTAGTGGAATTCGGTGTCTTGGTTCAAAGGGGTGCCAAAGTCATAAGTGGAATAGAAGTCAAAGGTGGACCTGGGGTTTTGGGATGGTTGGGAGGTGCTAGTTTGTTGGTCGGTTTCCATGGGAGTAGAACCCCCTCCAACATCATAGGTAGAGTAATGAACACCTCCCGAACCTTCTACATTCAGTTCCTCTTCATGGACCTCGGGTTGGGTGACGTTGGGTTGTCCTTGGTTGCTCCCTCCCCCCAAGTCATCCCGGAACACCTCGGGTTGTGGTATATTGGGAACTTGTTCAATAGGTTCCATGTCCCCCGGTCCATACACTGTAAACCCCTCTACCCTTTGATGAGTTAACTTCCTCCACTTTCGGTTCACAAGCTCAAATTCATTGTCCCGGTAAGGCATCCCCCAATTTAATGGGTTAGAAAAGGTTGTGGCAATAGGGTTGGGCAATAAGAGGTGACGAGAATCGGTTATAGCATACATAAGATGACCTTGAACTTCCTGTAGCCAAGGCAAATGAGCCTCCTCAAGCCAAATCCCTCCCTCCACCTTTTCAAAGTTGTGCACTACTCCCAAAGAGTTAGCCAAAATTGTGATGAGACCCCCACAAGATATCAACTGTTTCGGTTTAGCTAAAATGCCAAGGAAGTGCTTGGCTAGCGCCGTGGTAAGGTCTATGGTTCGCTCTCGTCCGTAGACGGCATCCTGTAAAAGGTGGATAGCCAAGACACTACAATTGTGGTGCGTCTCGGCCGAGGAAAATAGGGAAGATGCTAGAATTCGGGCAAGGTACCGAAGTACGGCATTCCTAATTTTAACGGAACTTTCTTTTCCGCTAGAGAATTCCGACTTCCGGGAAATTAGCTTCCAAAAGGCACTACGGGAAGCAATATCATCACTAGATTGAGCCGGCCTATACCCACCCCAAGAGCAACTCTTAAAACCAAAATGTCAGCCAAATTCTTCTAAGGACATATTCCTTTGAATTCCTCCCAATTGAAAGGAGACGGTCGAATTGCAATATGAAGAAGCAAAAACCGCCTCCAAGGTGGCGAAGAATTCCGAAGCAAGGGGGGCGTAGGTCTCGACATCGACATTGAAAATTTTGCTAATACCAATTCTTTCACAAAGGGCCTCTACCTCCTTATTAATACCCATTCTATCCATAGTTTCACCACAAGCCCACCTAGTTGGCTCCCATTTCCTTCCCACAAATTCGTTAAACAAGGCTAATTTCTTTTTATCTTTAAAAGAAATGCCAAAAGAACTATTAGTATAGCTAGGGGGAGTGTTTACCTTAGAGCGAGATGATAATGCATTTTTCAAGGCAGCCCTTTGCCTAGAGGTTGCCATGCTTCACCCTTTACTAGCTTGAATGTCTTCAAAGACTCGCCAACCTTAAAGCTTAGACCCCGGAAGTGAAGATAATCCTTAATACCCCGAAAAATCACCAAAAGCACGAATTTTTTTCTTCAAGTGCACCACAATGGCCTTAGGACCGCCACCAAGCAAAGAAAAACGAAAAAAAAACTGAGTTTTTGGACCAAGGGTATTTTGGGAAGCCAAAAATCCGAGTGGAGGGAACTCAAAATTTTTTATGGGATCTAAAACTAGAAGTGATGAGGATCACAATAGTAAAATTTTGGAGAGATTTGATGAAGGGAAGTGGGTTAAAATTGAAGGAGAAGGTTGAGTTTTGGTGGTATTTTAATGGTATTTTGTGTTTTAAGGAGAGAGGGAGTGTTGAGGTTGAAGGAGGTAGGTGAAATATGATAAAAAATATGAAGGAAATAGGGGATAAAGGCTTCAAAACGGGTGGAAAAGGATGCTGCAGCCGACGGGTATAATTGTACCCGGTCGGGTATAATTATGCCCGGTCGGGTATAATTTCGCCCGGTCGGGTATAGTTTCGCCCGGTCGGGTAAAACGCCTTTTAGCTCTGTTTTTCGAATTTTTATCATGCAGCCGAGGGAGTTAACTTTACCCGATCGGGTATAAGTTTCACCCGTCCGGGTACAAGGGTACAATTAGGTCCCTCGGCCTTAAAATCAATGAACCCAGAACCATTTGAAGGTAAGATAACACCTTCCAATGTCAAATCAGCTTCCTTAGTCAATAATTTCAATCCCCACTATCACTTCCACCCATTATGCCTCCTTCCACTTTTCCCTCTCAAGGTGATTCCTCTCTCGACACAACACAAGCAACTCATCTCGATCAATCATAAAAAATCCCTCTTCAATTCATCAAATTTTATTACATGGGTTGCCTCCCAAGAAGCGCCCTTGTTTAACATCGTAGGCTCGACCAAGTAAACAAGCCAACAATTTTCATGAAGAAGACGAAATAGCTTAATTGACTAGGGAGGTTTCAAGGATCTTCATCTCCCTTTGGACGGGATTGCCCACGTAATAGTGCTTTAGTCTTTGACCGTTTACTTTAAAAGTTCGGTCTCCTTGAGCTATTTCAACCGCCCCATGAGGGAAAGATCGGACAACGGTGAATGGTCATGACCATTTCGACTTCAACTTCCCGGAAAAAAGCTTCAAGCGGGTATCATAAAGTAGAACCGATTCACCTTCCTTGAACTCTCTCCTAATGATGCACTTGTCATGAAATCTTTTCATCCTTTCTTTGTATAACTTGGCATTCGCATAGGCCTCTAGCCTAAATTCCTCCAATTCATTCAAATCAAGAAGTCTCTTCTCACCGGCCGCCTTCAAGTCATAGTTGAGATGCTTAATAGCCCAATATGCCTTGTGTTCAAGTTCCACCGGCAAATGACAAGCCTTGCCATACACCAATCGGAATGGTGAGGTACCGATGGTGTTTTGAATGCCGTCCGGTAAGCCCACAAAGCATCATCAATCTTTAAGGACCAATCCTTTCTCGACTTGTTCACGGTTCTCTCAAGTATAGTCTTTAACTCCCGGTTAGAAATCTCGGCTTGCCCATTTGCTTGTGGATGGTAAGCAAGACTCTTCCTTTGTTGCACACCATACTTTCTCAACAAGGCTTCTAATGCTCTTTCTCCGAAATGCGTGCCACGATCGCTAATGAGGACTCTCGGGACCCCAAACCTTGGAAAAATGATCTTTTGAAGTAGCTTGATCACTTCTTTAGCATCACAAGTTTTGGTCGGGATGGCCTCAACCCATTTGCTTACATAGTCGACCGCCACAAGTATGTATTCATTTCCAAACGATGATGGGAAGGGACCTTGATAATCTATCCCCCACACATAAAAAAGCTCAACCTCAAGCATTAAATTCATTGGCATTTCATGTTTCCTTGTGATATTTCCACTCCTTTGACATTTATCACATCCTTTAACATAAAAGGCAACATTGCGGAATAGAGTTGGCCAAAAGAAACCGCATGGAAGTACTTTAGCGGCCTTTTTCTTGGAACTTGCGTGGCCACCACAAGGTGAGTCATGGCAATGGCTCATTAAGGAGGTAGCTTCCTCTCTCGGAACACACCTTCTTATCATCCCGTTGGCACAAGACTTATACAAACATGGGTCATCCCAATAATAGTGTTTCACATCATGAAAGAACTTCTTCTTCTTGTGATAGTCATAACCATGAGGGATTATCCCGGAGACCAAATAATTGAATATATCCGTATACCATGGCGCCTCACCCAAACTTAGGGACAACAAGTGATCATCGGGCAAGTAATCATTGATAGGAAGCCCATTCTCAACATTGTGGTTGATTAACCGGGACAAATGGTCGGCCACCACATTTTCAACTCCCTTTTTATCCCTTATCTCCATGTCAAACTCTTTTAGAAGCAACCGAGGCTTGGATTCCTTTTTGATGAGCAAGTGTCTCAAGGCAACATGATCGGTGTACACTATCACTTTAGCTCCTACCAAATAGGTCCGGAACTTCTCCATAGCAAAAACTACCGCCAAAAGTTCCTTTTCCGTAGTTGAGTAGTTGGTTTGAGCTTCATCAAGAGTCTTGCTAGCATAATGAATTGCATGAACCTTTCCATCCTTCCTTTGGCCTAAAACCGCGCCCAAGGCTTGATCGCTTGCATCGTAGATTAGCTCAAATGACAAGTTCCAATCCGGAGGTTGTATGATTGGAGCACTTGTCAAAGCTTCCTTTAACCTATTAAAAGCATCAAGACATCGGTTAGAGAACACAAAAGGAGTATCTTTGGCTAACAATTCGGTCAAAGGTCTCGCTATTTTGGAGAAGTCCTTGGTGAAGCGGCGATAAAAGCCCACATGTCCAAGGAAACTTCTCACCCCCTTGACATTGGTGGGAGGTGGGAGACTAGCAATGACCTCAACCTTAGCCTTGCCAACTTATATTCCACGATTGGACACTATGTGTCCCAACACAACACCTTCTTGTACCATAAAATGGCACTTCTCCCAATTAAGCACAAGGTGAGACTCTTGACACTTGTTCAAAATTTTCTCCAAATTTGCCAAACAACTTTCAAAGCATTTCCCAACAACCGAAAAATCACCCATAAAAACTTCCATTTCTTTTTCAACAAAATCGGAGAAAATGGACATCATAGCTCTTTGAAAAGTAGATGGTGCATTACATAGGCCAAATGGCATCCTCCTATATGCATAGGTGCCAAATGGACAAGTGAAGGTAGTCTTTTCTTGATCACTTGGATGGATAGGGATTTGGAAGAATCCCGAGTAGCCATCCAAGAAGCAAAAATAGTTGTGTTGAGCTAATCTCTCCAACATTTGGTCCATGAACGGTAAAGGAAAGTGATCCTTCCGGGTGGATTTGTTCAATTTCCTATAGTCCACACACATCCTCCACCCGGTGACTGTTCTAGTGGGAATCAATTCATTTTTATCATTTCTAACTACCGTCATTCCTCCTTTTTTTGGAACCACATGAACCGGGCTTACCCACCTACTATCCGAAATAGGATAGATAATACCGGCATCAATTAGTTTGAGGACGTCTTTCCTCACAACTTCTTTCATTATGGGGTTAAGCCTTCTTTGTGCCTAAATGGAGGAAGCATCCTCATTTTCAAGCAAAATTCTATGAGTGCACAAAGAGGGACTAATCCCTTTGAGGTCACCAATTGTGTACCCAGGGACACCCTTAAACCTTTTTAGCAAAGAAAGTAGTTTTGAGGTTTGGGTGTCATCAAGTTCACTATTGATGATGACGGGAAAAGTGGAATTATCACCAAGAAATTCATATCTCAAAGAAGGGGGAAGAGGTTTAAGTTCAACCGTAGGAGGAGGCGTGAAACTCTCCTCCTTCTTACCAACTTCCAACATCTCAAACTTGGGATCTTTCTCATGAATTAGAGCGGAGTCCAACATCCACACATAAGCAAGAGTTTCAACATCTTTGTCATCAACTTCATACCCATTAACAAGACAAGTTTCCAAAGGATCCATAGAGGAAGCTCTTGGGTCATGCTCCTCCATGGGATTCTCTATAATGTCCACAATGCAACAAGTGTCACCTAAAGATGGAGCTTCCATAGACTTGGTGAGTTCAAATTCCACTTTATCTTCACCCACTTGCAAAGATAACTTGCCACTCTTCACATCAATCATAGCGCCACCGGTGGCACGACAAGGTCGCCCCAAGATAATTGGCACATTGTAGTCCTCGGGCATATCCATGGCAAAGAAATCACATGGTATAATTAGCTTCTCAACAACCAAGGGTACATCTTCGATTACACCAATGGGAAATTTAACCGATCGATCGGCTAGTTGAAGTGAAACTCTAGTTGGCTTCAAATCTCCCAAATCAAGCCTCTTGAAGATTGAAAGTGGCATGAGGCTCACACTAGCCCCCAAGTCACACAATGCTCTTTTAATAGCCACTTCTTGGATAGAACATGGAATTGAGAGGCTACCCGAATCTTCTAGCTTATTTGTAAGCTTGTTGGTGTGAGTAAGAATAGCACTACACTCCTTAGAGAGGTTGATGGTTTGCACCTCTCCATTCTTCTTTTTCATAGTGATAAGATCCTTAAGAAACTTACCATATGATGGAATTTCGGTAATCATATCAAGGAAAGGAATCGTGACATTCATTCCCTTCAAGATCTCAACAAACTTCTCATATTTCTTTTCAAGCCTAGGCCTTGCAAGCCTTTGTGGAAAGGGTACCGGTGCTACATACTCCCTTGGTGGTGGCGTACATTCTTTGGCTTTAGTTGTAATTGGTTCATCTTACTTTGGAGGATCAACCATCTCCACCTCCTTTGACTTCTCCACCCTAATCTCACCTTCTTCCACAACTTCAACCGGGTGCTCTTTCACTACTTCACTAGACACCATTTTCCTGTTCCACTTAGGAGATGTCTCAACCTCCTCCAATTGCCTTCCAGTCCTCAAAAATACCGCATTCATCTCCCTTGGGTTAACCGTATTACCCGGAAACTTCCCCGGATTTTTAGCCAATTGACTCAATTGTTGAGAAATTTGGGCTACATGAGTTTCCGTAGCTTTTTGGGATGCTCGTATTTCATCATTAACCCGGCTTTGTGAGGCAATGTGGTTGTCAAGCTTTGAGTCGGCTTTTTGGTTGGCAATCACCAATTGCTCAAAGGCTTGCTCCCAAGAAGGTTTTTGAGGGGTTTGAAAGTTTTGGTTTTGAGGTTGGATGTTTTGGTTTTGTTGTTGGTTGAAATTTTGTCTCTTGAAACCCCCAAATGGTTGTTGGTTTTGAGTGACAAATTGTTTTCCTTGGAAACCGGGTAGGATTTGTCTTTGGAATTGAGAGTTTTGATTGAACCTTTGTTGTTGTGGTGAGGAAGTGGTTGGGTTTTGAATGTTTTGTGAAGCATAAGACAAGAAAGGATGAGTTCTTTTTCCATTCCCAAATTGGTGGTTGTTGTTATTATTGAACCCTTGCCTTGCACTTGTGGATTCCCAAACTCCATTTGCTTGCTCATAGCATTCCTCTTGGAGTGGTGCAATCAAGGGACACCCAATGGGAGTGTGCCCTTGTTACCCACACAACTCACAAGACAAGACTTGCCTCATATCGGAGCTTGAAGGTTTTGAATTTAGCAAGGCAACTTGTTGGGTGAGTTCATCTAGCATTCCCTTAACCTCCATATTCAAAACCGCATTAGAATCTTTGTTCTTGGCCTTTCTCGATTGCCTATCACTTCCCCATTCCATAGTTCGTGAGGCCATCTCCTCAATTGGCTCCTTTGCCGCTTTATGCCCCAAAATGTCTAAGGCACCTTTTCCCGACCCCGCATCTAATGAAAGTCGAAGGTCTTGGGTCAACCCTTTGTAAAAATTGTTCACTAGCTCGGCCTCGGAGATGCCATGGTGGGGGCATAACTGTTGGAGTCTCTTATACCGCTCCCATGCCTCATATAAGGTCTCATCCTCTTCTTGAGTAAAGCTTTGTAGTTCATTCTTTACTTTGGCCGTTGTTGAGGGTGGGAAATACTTGTTCAAAAATGCCGAAGCCAACTCATCCCATGTCTTGAAGGAATCCGGGTCACAATTCTTTAACCAATCCTTGGCCGAATCCCTAAGTGAACGGGGGAACAACCTAAGGCGTACCGCATCATCGGAGACCCCATTCGACTTGTACATATTACAATTTTCAAGGAACTCATTTAGATGATCATTTGGGTTCTCCAAGGGACTTCCTCCAAATTGGTTGTCTTGAACAAGGTTGAGCAAGACATTTTTTATCTCAAAGTTATTAGCTTGAATTCTTGGCCTTTGGATGCTTGGATTGACTATGTGCTTAGGAGCCATAGTCTCTCTTATCGGAACCGGATCACCCATGATGTTAGGTTCTTCTACTAATACTCCAAAAGGATTTTCAAATACTTCGGTAGTTTCTTGTTGATCACTTTCTTCTACCGATGGTGTGTCTAGAAAACCCCTTCTTCTTAGAGAATTAAGTCTTCTTGCCGTAGCTTCAATTTCAAGATCAATAGGATATATTGGTTGACCCCTTTTTTGTCGCCTACTCGTGCAAAAGACCTAAGCACTTGAAAGAAAGGATGGTTCAAGTTAAACCTCAAGCATGAAATTCATCTAGCCGTACTCCCCGGAAACGGCGCCAAAAACTTGATGGTTCAAGTTAAACCTCGCAAGTGAACTATGCGTTGCACTAGTAAGGGTCGAACACGAGGAGTTTGGGAGACTACTAATTGTTGTTATTCTTAAGTTTAGCTAAGTCAAAGGAAAAGGAATGATTGGTGAAAACACTATGTAGGCTACACTAAATGACTAACAATTTAAACTAAATAAGAAACAACTAAATTCAAAGGGAAAACTAAAAGGAAAGATGTGTTACTCAAGATATAAAAAGACTAGGGCACGATTAGGCTACAAACATTCATGATTACCATGCTAATTCCGGCAATAAGTCATCTTGGGTACACAAGGCGGGGGAAAACGCCTCTAACTCGCCTATTGACTCCCTCCCGGGCTCACAATAGGACACTAGACCTACCGACTCAACACCCTCCCGGGCTCATGACTCGGAATCTCCTATATAACATTCTAAGACCCTAGGAACGCGCGCCATCCCCAAGGTAGTCGATTTATGCTAGGAGTCACTAAGTATACGATAAATTCCCGGCCTTCCCAACCATTTTCCCAAAGGTGAAGGTCAAACGGTCCCCAAAGGCACCCTCTTTAGGCTCTCCCTCCCCGGTTCAACCCAAATAGGCAAAGGATGTAAAAGAGGGGGGGGGGGGTCAACTTAGGACCTAACCAATTCCCATTGGTGGACAAGGGTCATCAATCAACCAAAATCCTAAATCACAACATTAATAAAATAAATCCTATGGTAAACCCCACCAATTTCCCCTTAATGACTATTTAAATGGGATCAAGAATTTTAATCACTCATGTAAGTGCCCAATCGCACCCTAGTAAGGGTACTACTCACTAATCATGGTCAATTTAGCAAGACAAGCAATAAAGGAGGATACTTTAACAATAAACATGGTGATATTATGAATTTTATGATAGAGCATGTAAAGGCGATAAGAGATGATGGAAATCAACTAATAAGGCTAAGAGTAAATGAATCAACTCAAAAGACCCAAGCTTTATCAAATCTATCAAAGTCTCAAGCTTTATGTGAACAACTCCAATCAAAAGCATGAACAACAAACAAGAGAGAGAGAGATTTTGACTAAACTATCAACAAACAACAAGTCTCAACAAATTTCAACAAAAAGAAATCCAACAATAACAAACAACAATGGAAAACAATTGAAGAACAAGGGAGACAAGAGAAAAAAGGAAAGAAGCAATACCAACTATTGAAAGGATGAACAATAAGGAAGAACAAGGTAAGAACAATAATAATAATCTTTGATTGATGAAGAATGATTGCCAAGTTACAAAGGATTTGAGTTTCTCTTTTCTAAACCTCACAAATTTCCTCTCAAACTAGGATTAGATCCCTAATTTTCTGGGAAATCAAGTATTTATATCCCTTACAAAAATTTAGGTGAGAGTACAAGAGAAGACGAAAACAACTGCAGTCGAGGGAGTAAATTGTACCCTGGAGGGTACAATTATGCCCGGGCGGGTACAATTATGCCCGGGCCGGTACAATTATGCCTTCCCGGGTAAAATGGGCTAAAAAACGCTAGAAACACCAAACGGGCGAGAGGTACCCGACCGGATAAAGTTGTGCCCGGTCGTGTAAAGTTGACTCCCTCGGCTGTAATTCCTCATAGTTGCTTCCATTCTTTGAGTAAATTCCGCTCCAAGTTCCGTCCCTCTTACATCTTTGAGCGTGGTACCTACAAAAGGGTTCATAAGTACGGAAAAATGCTCAAAAGAGGTCTTACACTAAGCATGAGGGAAAAGAACTCGGACTAGGCTAATACTAACTAAATGAGTTCATAATGCTTGATTTATCATGACAAAATGGGTCCGGGACATCAAAATATGGGGGTTAAAATGGTGTTATCATTCTTGTCCCCCCTTCCCTACTTGAGTGAACCCGATATCCTAGTTCTCTTAACCATCGTCTTTTACCATCTTAAGCTTTTAGTCGTCTTTCTATTGTTTTAGTCTAGTTTCTTAGTTAGCTTAAATCAACCCACTTCCTATTATCGAACTAAACTAGTAGCTTAAACAAAAAATCTTAGAGCCATAATTCCGTTCCTTGGGTTCGACCTTTGCAACCTACATCGTTCATTTGTACAGTTGCAGAGCTATTAGAAATAAAAAGCATAACACCTGACTTTCAAAATTTGAAGTCTGGATAGTTCATGATGATGTTCAGTGGAAGAACTTGTTGGGATCCAGTCAAGGGTGAAGCAAGGGGAGAGTCCTCAGTTGTTCCACACTCAAATGTGTCAAATCTAACCCCCTGCACCAAATCTGATCCTTTCTTCAAAGCTTACACCTTGAGAGGTATAACTTTTATTCTTTCAACTCCATACTTCCATTCTTACCTGTTGATGAGGTTACAAGTTAATCTTGCTCTTTTGGGTGCAACTTCATACAAGTTAAGAAGGGAAATGGGTTAATCTAAACCCTACTGTCCAGTCATTGAGTCTCTGTATTTTAAGATGTGTGGTGCTCGAAATACTTGTAAGAATCTATTGGGATTACATGAAATATCAAGGGAAGGTTCTTTACATGGTGTTGATGGAGTCCTTGCTCATTTTGAGAGGATTGGGTTAAGATTAGCACACCAAGACAGGAGTAGCCACTTGAGATCATTGTTAGGCTCCCATAGTGATGTTGTTCCTAGCTTGAGGTTGGTTTTAAATGAGTATGTGTTGCTGGTCTTGGCATGTCAAGTGGGTAAAAAGCACCCTCAAACTTCCTTAGGGCCTGAATTGTGTAAGAACTTTGGTGGCAAGACAGTATTCGATCCCGGAGGAACAATGCATCCAACTGTCCTCAAGGGTGATGACAATTGCTTGAGCGAGCTCTATGTTGGTAATGGCCTTCAATTTCAGCCTGGAATTGAATCTCGTAGGGAACCAGGGCGTGTTCTCAAGTTGTTTCATCAAGAGATGTATGCTTGGGGTTGTGATCAATCATCAAGAAGAGCAAGCCAAGGAACTGAGACACTTAAGTTTGAGTTTGGGAATGGCACAACACAACTTTTGCCATTTGCCATTTTGATTTATGATCCAGGTGGGGAAGACATGATAATTGGTCTCTTGAAGTAGTATTCAAGCTTCAAAGGGCTTGAGTCTTTTGAAGCTTCATGGAGATGCATTCAATCTAAGTAGGATTTACTTGCTTTCAATAAAAAGGGGTGGTCGGACTATATTTTTCGGTTACTTGTCGTTAGGAGCACCTAGACCAAAACAATATTTATAACTTCATATATTACTCTACTATTAGTAAAGAGGTAAGTAAAGGTCGGATCCCAAGGGACGGGTATTGATGTAGGATTTTCGATTGCAAGTAGTGGTGTCTAAGGGTGTCACAATTTGGGTTGAGATAAGAAGATCACTTAACTAAATAACAATGTAAATAAACAAGCAAGATGATTAAGATGAGATGTAAACAATTGATTAAAAACACTAGGGTGTCATGGGTTCATAGGGAATTCATGGGAATTGATCATACAAACATATTCTCAAATTATAAGCAAGCAATTATTGTTGTGATAGGATCGAGTTGGTTTATATCTTACAATCCTAGGAAGGTTTTGTTGGAATATGTGTCCTCCGACAATAATGCGATCACAACTGCCGATCATGATGATCACATGTTTAAGTCTCGTTTTAAGAAAATATGTGGGATGTATTTTTTACAGTCAACTGGTCCACACATATCGGTAATGATTGGCCAACTAGAGTTTAACATTACTGTCGTGCGACGGTGGTGATCAGTTGATCCCCTTAGGTCATACCTAAAGGGTGACACTCTTAATTGATTATTTAATTGATCGTATGTCGATACGGGTTAATTAAATTGCTTAAAATTGACGGACAATTTTGTGAGTATTATTGACGTATCTTATTGTAATTCGATTAAATAAGATACGGTATATGTAATCAAATTGTTTTATTACTTAGATAAAATTATTGTTTACGAAACAATTGAAACTGAATGAATAATTTATTATAAATACAAGACGTTGTGATTTATAATTTGATAAACCGTTTTGGTACAAGTAATTACGAATTACTAGTCGATTTTGTAAATGACATATTTTATGAGTATGTTGATTTTTAATATGTTAAAAATACATTACATTGTGTCATGTAACATGTAACATGTGACAAATTGACAAATGACAAAATAAAATGGACTACCCATTTTATTTTAAGTGTGCCGAAATAATGGAGGGAGTATAAGATTTATATTGTTTTTATCTTAAGTGGAAAACACAATGATTAAATTTAACTAGTAGCCATGCAAACCTAGCTTTTGAGAAGAGAAATTTTGCATGCATTGGCTCCCTTATTACCCATACCCCAACCGGTTTTCCCACTAGAGAAATACCAATGTTTTCTCTATAATTATTCATAACCTTACATAATATAATTTCTAGTGTTAGATATTATACTACTCTCTAACATTACTAGAACTTAGAGATAGAAAATACTCCTTTTTCTTCCCTTCTCATGGCCGAATAAACAAGAGAGCAATATAATTTTTGGGTCAATTTTTAGCAAGATTAATAATATTACTAGTTCATTGTATTATTAATTATTAAGAGTTAGACCTTGGGTATTCACTTTTGGGAGGGATTCTATTTTGGATCCTTGTTCATCCATTATAAGGAAGCTCAAGAACAAGTGAGAAGGAGAACTCATTTGTGCCCTAATATCCGAAATCCCATAGTAAGAAAGACGATTTCTTCTCTTATCTAGTTTTAGTTTGCATGCATAAGATCTAGTTTTAATTTTATGACTAAATTAAAATGTCACACATATGAATATGTATATTAATGAGATTAATATTTTCTAACAGGTTTGGATCCCGGAGCCGAATCGATTAGATTGTACAACACCTACAAGTCGACTTAATCCTCCCTAATCAACTATATGCATGGTCTAATGAGACTCAAGTTGGTTTATGTCTTACAAGTCTCATTGAAAAGGTAAGTGATGGGTAAAAAATGCAAGGATTCATAGGCTCGCATTTCATTAAGCATAACATGTGCATACGTTGAGATCACAACAAGCAAGAACATAAATTATGTGAACATATTAGATTAAGCATGAATCATCCCCCATGTTGGTTTCCCCTAATTCCCCATTAACCCTAGCTAAGGAAACTACTCACTCATTATCAAGTTTAACATGCTAATAAGGTTGTCAATCATATTAACAAAGCACAACACGATGAATAAATGAAGATGATTAACAATAATAAAAAAGGAATTAAGAGAATTATACCTAATGATGATTCCTAAATAATAAGCAAAGAATAATAAAAGTACCTGATGAATGAATGGAAGGTTGTCAATCCTCCAAATAAACCCAAAATAATCTTCAATTACCCAAAATAAATGATGAACAATAGAGAAATTAAGGAAATGAGATTTGTATTAATGCTTAATTAAAGGTTGATTATAAGATTAAAGAGAGATTAGAAGAACATAAATTATACTCAGGATTGATTATAATCTAATTAGTACAATGAGGTATTTATAGTGGGGATTAGGTACATAAATTAGAGTTACTAAGGGCTTAAATTACGATTAAGACCCTTAAGAAAAGTTGAGGAAATGCTCCTCTCGAAGAAAGATGCGAGTCTCCTTTTTGCTAGTCTTTTAGAAATATGCGCATCCCGAGTAGAGCAAGGAGAAGGCGTGCTGTACTGGATGACAATCCGAGCGGCCAAGGGGTCGGGACGAGCGGATTGTGAGAGTTGGACGAGCGGACTGGAGGGTTGGACGCTCGGATTGTGGAGATGTTGGACGAGCGGATTGGCTGGAGGGACGCTCGGATTGTTGAGGTTGGATGAGCGTCCCGATGCTGCGACGACCGGATTCTAGTTCAGCAAGCTTTTTCTTCTTTTCTTCTTTTCTTCTTCCAACAATCCTCAAGGATCTTGTTGGAGATGCAAGGATCGTCTTCATCATTGCCCATTATTTACAAAGGCCTTCTAGTCTTTTCTTCACTTTGATGCTTGGTCATTAGATTCGATCAATTTAGCTCCATTTTGCCATTAAAATGCAAGGTTTGCACTCCTCTCGTACCAAGGAAACAAAATCTCAAAGAATATACAAAACAAAGGACTAAAGATAGTAAATGACCCAATTATGCACTAAAAAGCATAGGAACGAGGCTAATTCGGGGACTAAATATGCTCAAATATTGGTCACATCAAATATCCCCAAATCGAACCTTTGCTCGTCCCGAGTAAAGAGGTGACAAAAACTAGGACCCTTATTTAAACTATCCTACTAATATAACCGATATGAGACAATTAGCGGGTCTCACTCCGCCCCTTCAACTCACAACAAGACAACCATGAGGTAGGATGCCTTGTTACAAGGCAAGGTGGGTCTTGCCAAAATGGCGACACATCCAAGCATTAAAGCACACAAAATCAAGTAACGGATGCATCTACAAAAGAATAGCCACTTTCCTCATCTAAGTGGCGGAAATTATTTAAAGGGGAAGCAATTCAAGGGTACACACTCCATTATAGATATGGTTTCTTCAAACTACTAAGCCTAGAAGGATACCAATAAATCACCTCCAAGTTGTGTCAAGCTAGGGTACCTTTGTCCTCAATCGTTAAATGCTTTCGTCAAGAGTAGACTCCCTATGGTGTTAGAAACACTGGAGGATCGCGGAATTCCCCTTCTTGCCTAGACAAGAAGAAGGGTCGTCCCCTATCTACCATGTACAAAAGTGGATACGATGGAAAAGGGATCAATATAATTTGAGTTTCATATGAGAGTTTGCTTTTTGTTGTTGTTTTTCCCCCAATTTCTTGTCGCATATAACATTTGAGAACATGTTCTTTTTGCCATTTCTTTTGATGTTTGGCATTTCAATACTTGAAAATCTTTCAACTTTTTGCATTTTCTTTTGAACATTTTCAAAGTCACCCCATTTGTAGGGAGGGTGCTTATTTTTGAAGCATAGAAGTTTTCATTTTTGTTACTCCTCTTGTCTTTTGATGCAATTGCAATTTTTTTTTCTTTTCACTTTTTGAACTCAAATTTTGAACAATTTTTGTGCCCATTCCCTTTTTGATGACAAAAATGTGGAAGAATATGGATGATGGTTGCATGGTTTCAAGGGTCACCTTGGAATAAACGGTAGCCAAGGAGTTATAACACCACAAGGTACTCTTGACTAGGCCTTAATCCTTGGGTCAAAGGATACTAGCATGACACATCCTAGTGTGTTTTACAAGTATTCTAATAAGCAAAGTCTTTAGAAGAAAAAGTATCTAGAAGGGCCTTATGTACACTTGTCAAGTTTCCCTAATAGATGTTTTCACAAAAATTTCCTAAATGCAACTACAAGCCATGATGCAGCTAACATTTATACATCCTAATGCATATGCTTCTACCAACTAATATGCCAAATAATCTAAATGCAAGTCCTAAATTCACATTGTTTTTACCGCATCAATCAAAATAAAGCCACATAGTCATTAACATAAAGAGGAAAAAGGAGATTGGAAAGATCATACCATGCGGTCTTCTATATCCTCATGCCTCGGATGTGGCGTAGTCAATGAATGTGAAAAAGGATGAATAAACACAATATATACAATATACAAGACTACACTATAAAGGAAATGAACTTGTTTTTGGATTTTTAATTTTTCAATTTTTTTGTATTTTGTTTTAATTACAGGACATGTTTTTGTATTTTTCAAAATTTTTAATTTTTATCATTTTTGTTTTTTAAAAAGGTCAAGTTAGAATTTCCCATCCCCACACTAGTATGGGCATTGTCCTCAATGGCCAATACGATAGGAAATTATGCAATTTATATGAATATGCATGATTTCTAAACTAAATGCAAATGATATATAAACAAGAGTAAATGCAACTAAGTTATGCTATATGATGCATGGTTTTTGTTATGGTGGAGAGCATAATTTAGATTAGCTCCCAATTCATATGAATAAACTTCCCCAAACTAAAATAGACAGTATTTCTAATGTTAAAAATTTTGGGGGAGTTCATGCACATAAAATGCAATGCATGAAACTACAAATTGTCATTTTGGATTTTGAATGTTGGGAACAATAAAAATGAACACCTTAATAAAGCCAAGGTGTTAGTCCTCTAATGTTGCTAGGACTCCATAAACGTGAAACAAAATATTATACAACAAGTTATCAAAACACGAAATTCTTTTCATGAAAATTAAAGAGGGGATAAAGGAAACTTCACTTAAGCCTTGATGGGTGCGTCTTGCCCGCTCCATATAGCTATGAATTGATCGCTAAAGATCGCCATCATCCCCCTCCAAGTCGCTATCCCAAGCTCCTTTTGATGCATCACTTCCATTGAAGTCCATGAATTCATCACCCTCACTATCAAGCTCCACCGTATCTTTACCACAAGACTTATCGCTCCCTTCACCTTCTTGACCATTTGCTCCTTCATTAGCCCTTGCCGAGTTTGGGAAGAGAATATTCATTTGAGCTTAAGAGGGAAACATTCCCTCTTTACTAATAATCCCTTGTTGAGCGAAACGGTGAAATTGCGAATATAAAGCATAGTAGTTATCCACATTGGCCTCATATTGGCGGAGGTGCAAATCTTGAAGGATTCTCGTCACAAAATCATCTCGGGGGAGGATGAAGGGATTTGGGTGGTTATAGGGTTGGTATTGGAAAGAGTAGGGTGGTATCACAATCTTTTCATCTTCATTTTTTGGTTGCTCACGTTGTTGTTGTGCTTGAGGTGGTGCTTGATTGACTTGATTTTGGTTTGTGGGGACGAGATAAGAGGGGATTGGAGAAAGAGTGCCTCTTGTTGGTGAAATTCTTGGCAAACCATTCATTGGTAAGTAAATAGGGTTACTCCCCTTGGTGATCCATTTGATTCTCTTTTCAAAACCCTCATGGGTTATCCAATGATGTTGTACAAGAATTAGCTCCTCATTGATTCTTGTATTTCCCGGAAGTGGAGTATACTCATTGTTTTCATTGAACCTTGGATTGAAGTGTTTTGCAAGTCTTGTGATGAGTCCTCAATTGACAATATGCTTCATACCATCATCGTCCCCATTTCGAAATTTTGCCCATTTCTCAAGGAGAACAAGTGGTGCATTGAAATGATATCCACTTCTCCCTTGGATCTCAAGATATAATTCCATGAATACGAGATCAAGCTCATTCACAATCGCCGGATCTTGGCGTGCAAGAATAGTTCCGGATAAGAATCGGTAAGTGAGCCTTAGAATGGGGTTTTGGATGTGAAAGGCCAAACATTCCTTGATATATAGAAAATATCGACCGGTCATGGCTCTCCACAATGGTACTACGCTATACTTCTTTGGTCTTGATGTTCGGGTCGGTGAAACATCTAGACCGAGCACATTTGCAAACTCGACAAGAGTCATCATCCTTGTTATATTTTCCAATCTAAACTCTACAAAAATTGTCTTGTTCCAAGTGGTAATCTTTAAGAAACTTAAGAACTCAAGGACAAGAGACCAATAGATTCGTTCATGCATATGGAATAAAGTAGAATGACCGAATAACTCGAAGAGAGCTTCCGTTTGGTGATAAATTCCAAGCTTTCTCAAGGTTTTGTGGCACATAAATTTGGTAGGAAGGATATTCTTACCAAGTAGTCGGTGGAAGACAAGCCTTTGAACATCGTTCACAAACTCTATGTTAGAAAATTCATCAAGCTTGGTAAGGTCAACTATCTCCTCATGTTCTCTTCTTAAAGTGTTGATGTGAGAAGTAGATGAGCTTCCTCTTACCCTTGGTCTTCTTCTTTCTTTAGATAATGATCCTCTTGGTCCCATTCTTGGATGTAGATTTGGAAATTGATTTGTTGAAATATGGGGATGCTCTTTGTGAATTAGATCTCCTTGTGAATCTTTTTTGAAACCCTAGATTTTGGGGGTTTTTGTTTTTGTTTGGTGAATGAGTGCTTGAGATATGATTGGGGTCATAAGGGAGGGGGTTTTTTATGTTATGAGTGGAAGGAAGGATGAGGTGTCACAAATTGTATGGTGGGAAAGAATTTAATTGGCGGAAATCTGGCAAAGAAGACGCAGGGGAGACGAGCGGATTCGTCATCAGGACGCTCGGATTGTTAGGCATTGGGACGAGCGGATTCGTTGCGGGATGCTCGAATTGTTATCCAGGACAGACCCCAGATTCTGAAGTAGCCAGGACGAGCGTTTGCTAGTCGAGACGAGCATCTGGCTGGAGTAGGACGAGCGAATTCCAAGGAGGATTCTCGGATTCTCTTCTAGGGAGAAATGCCAGAAATTGTTATTGTCGGGACGAGCGGATTCTTGATGCGACGACCGTCCAGACCCAGACGAGTGGATTGTCTCTGTGGACACTCGAATCTTGGATCAGGACGAAACAGTTGCTTATCAGTTCGCATAGGACGAGCGGATTCCCAAGAGGACGCTCGGATTGCTTGCCTGGACGAGCGGCTTCCTCACGGGTCGCTCGGATTGCTCCTTCTTTTCCTTTACTCCGATAGGAAAGTTTCCCACACTTGAATTCTAGTTCCTTCATTCATCAAAATGATTAGTGACCCTCCCTCACTTACTCTCATGGCAAGAATCATATTTATGATAGAAATGCAATAAAATTAAAAATACAAGTTAAAGGGATTAGTATATTTACAAGTGGTGGTTTGGAGAGGACTCCACCAAACTCTCCTTTTGATGATCTCTTCAAGGAGGAGGAGGCCCGAGGTAGGTGACCTCGACCTCTCCAATGAACGCTTCCTCATAATATGGCTTCAATCTTTGGCCATTGACCTTGAATTTGCTTCCATCTTCCGACTTGATCTCAGTCTCCATATTTTCCTACCTTGATGATCACATAAGGACCCATCCATCTAAAGTTCAACTTTCTGGGAAAGAGTTGGTATCGGGAATTGAATAGAAGGACTTTATTTCCTTTGTGTAAGGCTTTTTGCTTGATTCTCTTGTCATGAAGCAACTTTGTCCTCTCTTTGTAGATCTTGGCATTCTCATAAGATTGTAGTCGGAATTCTTCCAACTCTTGAATTTGTATCATCCTCTTTTGACCGCTTAATTTAAGATCGAGATTAAGAACTTTGATTGCCCAAAAAGCTTTGTACTCTAGCTCAATCGGCAAGTGGCATGCTTTCCCGTAGACGAGTTTGTAAAGGGAAGCTCCTATGGGAGTCTTATAGGCCGTCCTATAAGCCCAAACAGTGTCATCAAGCTTCATGCTCCAATCCTTACGAGTCTTATTGACAACTTTCTCAAGCATTTGCTTGATCTCTCTATTCAAAACTTCAACTTGACCGCTTGTTTGAGGATGGTATCCCAAGCCGGTTCTATGTTGGACACCATATTTGCTCAAAAGGGATGTGAGCTTCTTTTCATGAAAATGCGTTCCTCCGTCATTTATGATTGCTCTAGGGACTCCGAATCTTGGGAAGATTATTTTCTTGAAGAGCTTAGTGACCATTTTTGCATCATCGGTTGGGGTGGCAATTGCCTCCACCCATTTTGATACGTAGTCTACGGCCAAAAGGATGTATTTGTTCCCTTTGGACGTCACAAATGGCCCTTGGTAGTCCATCCCCCAAACGTCAAAGATCTTCACCTCTAGTATGCCCTTTTGTGGCATTTCATTCCTCCAAGAGATATTCCCCGTTCTTTGACACGCATCACAATGAAGGATGAACTCCCTAGCATCTTGGATCATCGTAGGCCAAAAGATGCCCGATTGAAGAATTTTTGCAATAGTTCTTCTTGCTCCATGGTGTCCACCATAAGAGGATGAGTGACATCCTTCCAAAATTCCTTGAATTTCCCATTGAGGGATACACCTTCAGTAGAGCCCATCACTACACTTCTTGTAAAGATTTGGGTCATCCCAAAAGTACCTCTTTACTTCGAACAAGAACCTCTTCCTTTGGTTGTAGCTTAAGTTTGGAGGGAGTACTCTTCCAACAATATAGTTGGCATAATCTGCAAACCATGGGGTAACATGTCTCTCAAGTTGTGTTTGGATGGCCATTAAGATATCATCGAGGAAAGAGTCATTGATCGGTGTTTCTCCTTCTTCATCATGAAACCGGATCCTTGACAAGTGATCCGCCACTACATTCTCGGCCCCTTTCTTATCTCTTATTTCCAAGTCGAATTCTTGAAGAAGAAAAATCAATCTTAACAACCTTGGTTTTGCCTCTTTCTTTATCAAGAGATGTCCAAGAGCACGGTGATCCGAAAAAACAATCACCTTGGATCCAAGTAAATAGGAACGAAATTTGTCTAAAGCATAAACAATGGCAAGGAGCTCCTTCTCGGTGGTATCATAGTTTACTTGGGAAGAATCAAAAGTCTTGCTTATATAGTAGATGGCATGTAAAGCCCTTCCTACCCGTTGGCCAAGAACCGCTCCAATGGCGTAGTTACTAGCATCACACATAATCTCGAACGGTAGTTCCCAATTTAGTGGTTGAATGATTGGTGCCCAGATTAGTGCTTCCTTAATTCTATTAAAGGCTTCAACACACTCGTTAGTGAAATGGAATTGGGCATCTTTAAGTAAGAGTTAAGTGAGGGTTTTCGCGATTTTTGAGAAATCTTTTATAAAACGGCGATAGAAACCTGCGTGACCGAGAAAACTTCTCACCCCTCTAACATTTACGGGAGGTGGGAGTTTCTCTATCACCTCAACCTTAGCTTTATTGACCTCGATGCCCTTTTCCGAGATTTAATGATCCAAAACAATTCCTTCATTGACCATGAAGTGACACTTTTCCCAATTCAAAACGAGACTAACATCTTCACATTTTTGCAATACAAGAGAAAGGTTATGCAAGCATGAGTCAAAGTCTTTTCCATAAACGCTAAAATCATCCATAAAAACTTCCATTATAGTCTCTAGGTAGTCGGAGAAGACACTCATCATGCATCTTTGAAAAGTAGCGGGGGCATTACACAAGCCAAAAGGCATTCTCCTATATGCAAAAGTACCATAAGGGCACGTGAAGGTAGTCTTGTGTTGGTCATCCGGGTGTATAGGGATTTGAAAGAATCCCAAATACCCGTCAAGGTAGCAAAACAACTTGTTAGAGGCTAGCCTCTCAAGCATTTGGTCAATGAATGGTAGGGGGAAATGATCCTTTCTTGTTGCGGAATTCAATTTTCGATAGTCAATACACAGACGCCAACCGGTGATCTTCCTTGTGGGTATTAGCTCATTCTTTTCATTTGTCACCACCGTGGTACCTCCTTTCTTAGGTACCACTTAAACGGGGCTAACCCACAAAGAGTCCGTTATGGGATATATGATTCCCGCATCAAGTAATTTCATAACCTCTCCTTTAACAACTTCTTGCATATGGGGGTTTAATCTCCTTTGAGATTGGATGGTAGGTCTATGGTCTTCCTCTAGATGAATTCTATGCATACAAAAGTTAGGACTTATCCCTTTACGGTCATCTAGACTATAACCTACAGCCTTTTCATGTTGTTTCAACACATCAAGCAATTTTCCCAATTGGTTCTCATCAAGTTTGTCATTAACAATCACGGGTTTGGCCTTTTATTTGTCAAGATAAGCATATTTCAAATTTGGGGGAAGGGGTTTTAAAGTCGAAACTTGTACCTCACTTTCCTCCATTGAAGGTTAATTAAGAACTTGCTCCATTTCCATTAGACACTCTATTCTCATGGCATATTCAACTTGTTCTTCAAGCTCACTAATCTCATCATACTCAAATTCCTTGATAAATTCCTCTTGCTCTTCGGTTTGTATGATGTCCTCTACGATTGCTTGCTCTTGTTCCATGGGTTGATATGCTTCCACAAGGATGTTATGTATCAATTCGGATTGTTCATGAGTAAGTTCGTTGTTGGCTAGAGCGGCCTCAAGAAGATCCACCTCCAATTCCCAATGCTTATTTTTGGCCTCACTTGCTTCTAAGGCTTCCAATGCTTGCATGGGGTCTTTGAAGAAAGGTATACTCAAGTGGTCTTCAACAAAACAATGTATAATATCCATCTTGCAAAATATCGAACAACTCGAAAATAATTAGAAAGACATAACTAATAACAATCAAGGAAAATCAAATCAAGTTAACACCGTCCCCGCTAACAACGCCATTTTTGGTCGGACAATATTTTTCGGTTACTTGTCATTAGGAGCACCTAGACCAAAACAATATTTATAACTTAACAAACTACTCTACTATTAGTAAAGAGGTAATTAAAGGTCGGATCCCAAGGGACGAGTATCGATGTAGGATTTTCGATTGCAAGTAGTGGTGTCTAAGGGTGTCACAATTTGGGTTGAGATAAGAAGATCACTAAACTAAATAACAATGTAAATAAACAAGCAAGATGATTAAGATGAGATGTAAACAATTGATTAAAAGCACTAGGGTGTCATGGGTTCATAGGGGATTCATGGGAATTGATCATACAAACATATTCTAAAATTATAAGCAAGCAATTATTGTTGTGATAGGATCGAGTTGGTTTATATCTTACAATCCTAGGAAGGTTTGGGTCCCGGAGCCGAATCGATTAGATTGTACAACACCTACAAGTCGACTTAATCCTCCCTACTCAACTATATGCATGGTCTAATGAGACTCGAGTTGGTTTATGTCTTACAAGTCTCACTGCAAAGGTAAGTAATGGGTAACAAATGCAAGGATTCATAGGCTCGCATTTCATCAAACATAACATGTTCATAAGTTGAGATCACAACAAGCAAGCAGATAAATTATGTGAACATATTAGATTAAGCATGAATCATCCCCCATGTTGGTTTCCCCTAATTCCCCATTAACCCTAGCTAAGAAAACCACTTACTCATTATCAAGTTTAACATGCTAACAAGGTTGTCAATCATATTAACAAAGCAAAACATGATGAATAAATGAAGATGATTAAAAATAATTAAAAAGGGATTAAGAGAATTATACCTAATGATGATTCCAAAATAATAATCAAAAAATAATAGAAGTACTTGATGAATGATTGGAAGGTTGTCAATCCTCCAAATAAACCCCAAATAATCTTCAATTACCCAAAATAAATGACGAACAATAGAGAAATTAAGGAAATGAGATTTGTATTAATGCTTAATTAAAAGTTGATTACAAGATTAAAAAGAGATTAGAAGAACATAAATTATACTCAGGATTGATTATAATCTAATTAGTACAATGGGGTATTTATAGTGGGGATTAGGTACATAAATTAGGGTTACTAAGGGCTTAAATGACGATTAAGACCCTTAAGAAAAGTTGAGGAAATGCTCCTCTCGAAGAAATATAGGAGTCTCCTTTTTGCTAGTCTTTTAGAAATATGCGCATCCCGAGTAGAACAAGGAGAAGGCGTGCTGTACTGGATGACAATCCGAGCGGCCAAGGGGTCGGGACGAGCGGATTGTGAGAGTTAGACGAGCGGAATGGAGGGTTGGACGCTCGAATTGTGGAGATGTTGGAAGAGCGGATTGGCTGGAGGGACGCTCGGATTGTTGAGGTTGGACGAGCGTCCCGATGCTGCGACGGCCGGATTCTAGTTCAGCAAGCTTTTTCTTCTTTTCTTCTTTTCTTCTTTTCTTCTTCCTCAAGGATCTTGTCGGAGATGCAAGGATCGTCTTCATCATTGCCCATTATTTACAAAGGCCTTCTAGTCTTGTCTTCACTTTGATGCTTGGTCATTAGATTCGATCAATTTAGCTCCATTTTGCCATTAAAATGCAAGGTTTGTACTCCTCTCCTACCAAGGAAACAAAACCTCAAAGAATATGCAAAACAAAGGACTAAAGATAATTATGCACTAAAAAGCATAGGAACGAGGCTAATTCGGGGACTAAATATTCTCAAATAGTGGTCACATCAAAGGGTGAGATCACTTTGAGTTCTTATGCATTCAAAATTTGAAGACAATTTTTTTTTTTAACCTGGAGTGGTTGCAACAAGAGTTGGGGCATGGGTCTTTCACTTTTTCCTCTAAGATAGGGACCTCCATAATTGCCAAGGATCATATTTAAGGTCCTAAATCCAGAAGAAGCAAAATGGCTCCAAAGGGCAAGCAAATGAACAATTCAGGGGGTTGAATGCATTCTTGAAATGATCAGCAGGCATGGGCCAATTTCTTTGCTTTGTATCTCAAGCTATACTCAATGGAGATTGATGAATCTTATATCCTTATAAGGTTTATGATCTTAGCTAAGCATGAGCTTTGGATTGGGACCAAAAGCTATTTTTGTTTGAGAGATGCATTATCCAAAAGAGAGAGGCCAATCTGAAATGCTCCAACTCTTCAGAATTTCAGGTCTGATTTCAACTGATTATATCTTGAGATTTAGACGATGAAAATTTTTGTTATTTACATGTATAAAATCTTTAAGAAGCCTAATTTACTATAGAATTGGAATCAACAAGAGTTAATGTGTAAATTTTTCACAATCAGCCCTCAAAAGCTGTCACACAGGAATGCTATTCAGTTTTCTGAAATGACCTGTCAGTGTTCAAACTTGAATAACGGAAAATCTACTGGTTATTTTTGGCTGATTCCTTTTGAAGGTGAAAGCTAACTCCCTTAGCTTTAATTTGAGCTATCATGGGTATTTTTAGCCAATTTGAGTTGCAAGATATTATTTTTTCAAAGTTCTGATGCTGCACAGGAAAACTGCTGAACAGTCATTCCTAACCTGTTCTTACTCAAAAATCTATATCTGAAGTTCCAGGCCATGTTTTTAGGTGATTCTTTTTGGACATGAAAGCTAACTCCTTTAGATTTCATTTGGAACCTGTAAGTCATTTTATTTTATCCTGAGGCAAGAGATATGAATTTTTAAATAAAAGGCTGATATGTGAAAGCTGATGTACAGTTCAGTCTTGACCTGAACTCACTCAAAGGCTTATAACTGAATATCCAGACATGATATTTGAATGATTCCAATTGGAGGAGGAAGCTAACTCATTAGCTTTCAATTGGTATAATGAAGGCACCCTAGTTCATCCGGAACAGCAAGTTATGGCTCCTGCAAGTAAGACCTAATTTATGAATATTACTAAGTTGTCTATTTTGCATAATGTGTGCAGCATGGGGCATTCCTGTCCAATTGCATGGCTTGAGTGGCACGTCAAGGGATGACAAATGATCTATAAATGAATCCAGGCATGTGAGCATCAAAAAACAAGAAAAGGAGACCCTCACAAGTGATCAAAAGCAGTTTACTTTTGAGGGAACACAATAAAAGTGACAACTTGTCCTCTTCTTCCCTTTGTCTCCTCTTTTCTATTCTCTACTGTCCATAGCAGCTTTGGACCATATAAGAAGACAATACAACAACTCCTAATTGTCCTTAATAGTTGACATTCAGATCCTATCAATTTGTCCTCTTACTTAATTCAAAATCAACCCTTAGATTAAAGTAGCTTTACATCAATGGTTAGATTTCTTTTTAGGGTTTTATTTTGCAGAATTTGTAAGATCTATATAAAGAGACATTCTCCATTGTAATATTCAGATTATGTTGAAATAAAAAACTGAGAGTTTTCTCAAAATTGAATCTCTTTAACTTATGCATCTTGCTTAGTTAAGAGTCAGGCTTAGTGATACCTTGTGCTTGCTTAGGTATTGATTAAGGACCTGGTGGTGTGTCTTAGATAATCCTGTGCTTGCCATGGTTTGTTTGAGTCACATTGTGTCTGAATTTGTTATAGCATGTGCTTGCCGTGGTTATTAGTTTGATAATTATATCCCCCTTATTTTCGTTGCAAATTAATCAAAAAATTGTCTCACAAAAACAGCCTCAATTTCTTTTGTTTGTCTAAGAATTTAGTCCTTATTTTAAAGTGTTGCCACTCTGATCCTGAACAGCCCTATAGGATGTTGGTTTCATCTTTGAATCCCTCAAAATATAAGAGACCCCCACCATTACACTGCAATTATGGTTATTGTTACTTTGGATTTGGCATGTTTATATTGGTATTGTGGTTTTGGTTGTAATTGTATGTGGTTCGCGAGGTGCGCCCTCGGTTGAGTGTAGTCATTTTCGAGAATGGCTTCACGCCCTTGATTCGCCGGCCCCTTGTGGTTCGCATCACAAGGGGGATGTGCACATTAATGGACATGGGTTATTCGCTCTACGGTTTTGAGTGGGGCTTAGGTGGTACGGCTGCAGTCCCCACTGGCAGTGTGAATATCTATTGCGATGGGTATTCTGGCAGGGCTACACACTTTAGTATGTAGTCCGGTGATTGGTGATATACTGGAGTTGGAGGAATGTGTTTAAGTATCTAGTTGTTATTGTTTGCTTATCTTGGTTATAGAGTATCTGACCGCGTTGAAATGTTTTGAAAATTGTGGTGATCTATTCGAGGATGGTGAGCATTTGATTAGCAGGTATTTCTATGGAGTATGTGCGGGATCTAACTGGGGATGGAGTCATCACTAGTTCGAGTCTTAGTCTTCCGCTAATAGCTATGACAGTTTTATTTCAGTTTTGGATTTCAGTTTGAGACGGTTGTAACTTACATTTCCAGTTTTGGTTTAAGTTGTACGCACATTTAAACTTTTAAACTTAAAGTATGTTTCTTTATGGTCTCGTTTCATTACTATACCTCGGGTAACCTAGATGGTAGTATCTCTTTGTGCTATAGTGGTCTTAGTAAGGCACATTGGTGTATGGGGGTGTTACAAAGTGGTATCAGAGCATCGATTTTGGAATTTCTAACCAATGAACCTAATGAATGTAGAGAGTCAAATTAAAATGAACCCATGTAGGAGTTGTTATGAGCTAATGCAAAGGCTTGGGAGGACGTCATAAAGTCGTGAACTTGCCTTTGCAACTTTGAACTGGTCACTATGAGGTGTCATGGATCGCTACTTGTTTATTGTTTTTTCATGATGCATATGTTGGATGAAGTGTGTAGTTGAAGTGGATGACTTGGTTGGAAAAAGGTGAAGTAAGTGTTTGCATAAGAATATGAATTTCATGTTAAGAATATGTTTAATGATGGAAGTGAATTTTATAATGTTTGGTTAGATTAGTAACATGTGAATAGGAGAATGTGATGTTGTATATACATATATGTTGAATGATATGCGCTAAACGTTTTATATATATATATATATATATATATATATATATATATATATATATATATATATATATATATATATATATATATATATATATATATATGAATGGGATCATGTGAGGATACACTATCTTTTTGAGGATTGAGGATTTCGTTACAATATCAGAGGTTTTTCAATACAATATCACAAGTTATTCGATAAAATATCACAAAAAAAACACCTGTGAACAAAAAAAAATTATAAATTTTCTTTTTGAAAAAAAAAATTTTTTTGGGCAAAGGTCAGATTTTTCGTTATATTGTTTTGAAGAACCTGTGATATTGTATTCACTAATCCTCAATCCTCAAATATTTAGGAGTTCTCACCGGATCCCGACTCTCTCTCTCTCTCTCTCTCTCTCTCTCTCTCTCTCTCTCTCTCTCTCTCTCTCTCTCTCTCTCTCTCTCTATATATATATATATATATATATATATATATATATATATATATATATATAGTGTCAAGTTCTTATGAGTCCACCTAAATATTTGAGTCCATAAGTCCTCTCTACATCCCTTAGATCTTCCACTAAGGATGTTGAGATTGAAAGCAAAAAAGCATACTTAACACTAATGAGTTTCCTATACACTAATTAATCCACTTTCTCTCTCTAGCTTTAATTATACATTCACTAATGGATTAATTATACACAAAAAAAATTTTTTGAGCATAATTTTTTTTTGGACTGAAACTTTATACAAATGTTACTACACTTTCACTGTTTTTAAAAGTGTAATTTCAACGGAAAAAAGTGTAATTTTAACAAAAAAAAATTGCGGTTTGACGGATTTTATTTTGAATTTTGAAAATTTGAAGCAAATTTACAATATATTTTGCGTTTTACGAGTGTAACTCAGTTTTTTCGACAAATAATATTTTGAATTTTTCCAATTTTAACACAACTCATTGTGAATTAAGTGACTTATAAGTGTAAATTTAATCTTTTAAAAGTGTAATTTTAGTCCATTAAAGTGTAATTTTAATCCATTAAAGTGTAATTTTAGTCCATTAAAGTGTATTTTTAGTCCATTAAGAGTGTATCTTTAGTCCATATTGAAAGTGTAACTTTGGTCCATTAAAGTGTAATTTCAGTCCATTGAGAGTGTAACTTTAGTCCATTGAGACTGTAACTTTAGTCCTTATTAAACATGTAACATGAGTCCATTGAGAGTAAAACTGTAGTTCTTGAGAGTGTAACTTTAATAGATATAAGTGTAACTTTAGTAGAGAAAAATGTAACTTTAATAGAGATAGCTGTAACTTTAATAGAGAAATCTGTAATTTTAATAGAAAAAAGTGTAATTCTAATAGAAATAAGTGTAACTTTAACTTTAATAGGGATAAGTGTAATTTTAATAGAGAAATGTGTAATTTTAATAGAAATAAATGTAATTTTAATAGAAATATCTGTAACTTTAACTTTAAAAGAGATAAGTGTAATTTTAATAGAGAAATGTGTAATTTTAATAGAGAAAAGTGTAATTTTAATAGAAATAAGTGTAATTTTAACTTTAAAAGAGCTAAGTGTAATTTTAATAGAGAAATGTGTAATTTTAATAGAAATAAGTGTAATTTTAATAGAAATAAGTGTAACTTTAACTTTAATAGAGAAAACTACAATTTAATAAGTGTAAATTTAATAGAGAAAAATATAACTTTAATAGAAAAAAGTGTAATTTTAATGGAGAAAAGTGTAACTTTAATAGAGAAAAATGTAATTTTAATATAAAAAACTGTAATTTTAAGAAGTGTAACTTTAATAGTGAAAAGTGTAACTTTAATAAAGATAAAGATAAATGTAATCTTAACTTTACTAGAAGAAAAAAAATCAACAAATAAAGAAAAAATATGGAAAAAATAAATCTAGGTTTAACTTTTGAAAACTAGATCTAACTTTTTCATTTGTTTTTTAGAAAAAAAAACTCAAATCTCCACCACCACCACCATCACAACAACAACACCAACACAACTTTTAATCGGAAAAAAATAAAAAAAGTTACAAGACTATAAAAAATTTAGTGAAAAAAGTTAAAAATGAGATCTCACAAAATATAAATAAGATCTAAGAAAAAAATATAAAGGAAATTTGAAAAAAATATGTATAACAATACTAATTTACAAGACATTTGAAGGGGAAAAAACCCCAAAATACAAACGCCCAAATTTGAAAAAAAAAAAAAAAAAACAAAAAGCGTAGATCTGAGAAAACAGGAAGGAAAAAGATAAAAAATAATAAAATAATTAAAAAAAAACAAACAAAAGACAACAGAAACACGACATCCAACAAAAAATTAGCCAAAAATAATATGTATAACAATACTAATTTATTGCCAACAACGACAGCAACAACCGAAATTCAACATTCAACAGCAACAACGACATTCAACACACGTGGTTGCTGCGTGGTCGTTGGTGGTAGACGGTGGTTGCAAGGGGATGGTGTCGTGGGTGGTTTCGTGGGTGGTGGCTGCGTAGTGACAGGAGTGGTAGTGGTTGTGTGTGGTGACGGGAGTGGTGGTGTTGGTGGTGAGAGAAGAGGCGGAAAAAGTTGGTGGAGGTGTCGGGTTGTGAGGTTGGTGTTGCTGTGGTGTGGTGGCGGAAAAAGTGGTGGATGGTGACGGGTAGGCTGGTGGTGGGTGGGACGGTGGTGGGGGAGGTTTGTATTAGGGTTTGATTTGTTTGTATTTTGGAAAGGGGGGAAGAGTGGTTTTTGTTTTTTTAGGATTTTGATTTATTTGGGATTTTAGAGAGGGGAGAGGATGATATTATGAGGGATGAGTGAGAAGTGTGTTTGAGAAAAAAAGTTATATAGTCGATTAATATTTAATTAATGTCGATTAGTAAAGTAGAGAGGGGGAGTGTTTAATTAGGCATTAATCCCCTTATTTTTGTTTTCAATCTCAGCCCTTCAACTCCTACATCCAAAGGCTCACAATGAGACTTATGGACTCACAAGTAGAAGGTGGACTTAGTTGATCTCAACACTATATATATATATATATATATATATATATGGGTAGTGTAATTCGTGAGCATGACTCGACCGAGTGGGGGGAACTCGATCGAGTAGGGTGGACTCGATCGAGTGGGTGCTTTGTGTGTTGGGCAGTAGCTACTAGAGTCGAGTTACTTGATCGATTAAGGGGAGTAATCGATCAAGTGTCGTGTACTCGACCGAGTACGTTAGTTACTCAATCGAGTATGTTATATATCAGTTCTGGATAGCTTCTGGAGTTGGGGTACTCGATTGAGTGTGTAGGTTACTCGATCGAGTGACTCCTACTCGATCGAGTATGTGTGAGTACTCGACCGAGTACGTTAGTTACTCAAGAGGCGCTCACTAAGACTCTCAAGAGGATGGGGAAAGATAAGGAGACTGGGGTAGATTTCTCCAAGATGAGTACTACCATATCTCGCTTCAACCCCACTACCTATGTGGGTACAGGTGCGCCGATTCTACTCGACAATTGGCATCGTGAGATGGAGAATATCCTTGGGATGGTGCATTGTCCAGAGGAGTTTAAGGTAGAACAGGTTGCATTTTACCTAAGGGACTCAGCCGGAGAGTGGTGGGATAAGGTGAAAAACAATGCCTTGGACATCTATCTGAAGAAGGATAAGGCCGTAATTCCGTGGTCCGAGTGCATAAGAGCTATGAGAAATGAGTTTGTTCCGGAGCATTTTCGTAGCAAGATGCGTGATGAGTTCGATTCTTTTAAGATAACAGGTGACATGACCGTGAAAGAGTACTACCATAAGTTCAACGAGAAATCGAGGTATCCTAAGGATAAGGGACTAAATCTGGTGAACTTAGCACTTCGATTTGAGAAAGGGCTAACTTACCAGATCATGGAAAAGCTACCGGCGGGGACTCTTACCGATGTGAAGGAGATCTATGAGAGGGCTGGACAGGTTGAAAGGTTGGTCGGAATGGCCAAGGAAATTAGGGAGAAGAGCTCAGACTAGAGGAAGGCTGAGAGTGATGGCGGTATTCAATCTGGATACAAGCGTGGTAACCACAATCAGACGAAGGCTCATTCTTCTGGGTCGGGATTCAGTGGAGGATCTTCTTTCGGTCGTGTTGGTCACAGTGGTAGCGGTAGCTGGAGTATCGCATGTTTTAACTGTGGCGGTGTTGGCCACAAGAGGCATGAGTGTACTAGTGCTGTTGGGAGAGGCTTTCAAAGATAGTCTCAAGGGAACTTTTCTCAAGGACCGACGTAGAGTTATGAAAGTAATCGGCCAGCTGGGTGATGGAATAACTAAGGTGGGCAGAGCAATAATAATGTTGGTTTCAACCGCAATGGTGGTAATTCTTATCAGCGTCAGGCGGTTAATACCAATCAGGTGTCAACTGCCAAGCCTACTACATCAGCTAGTACGGTGCAAGGAGGGGGCCAGAAGACCAGCGGTAAACTTTTCATGATGGATAAGCAGGCTGCGGAGGATGATGCACAAGTGATCACCGGTACATTTCTTGTTAACAACGTTCCTACTTTTATTTTGTTTGATTCGGGGGCGTCACACTCTTTTGTATCGTCAAGTCATGCTAAGTCTATGGGTTTGGGGGAGTTTGTGTCTGTAAAAGATGAAGTTTTTAGGGAGTCAGTGTCATGTGGGAAACTGTATAAAGGGGTATCCATGGTTATTGGGCAAGCTGATCTTCCAGTTGACTTGTTAAAGTTTCCTATGGATGGTTTTAAGATGATAATCGGGATGGACTGGTTGGGTAAGTATAAAGCTAAAATAGACTATCACCAAAAGAAAGTATCTTTACGAGGTCCTAAGGGGGATAGCGTGTCTTATCGTGGGTTTGTTGTCAAACCCAAAGTCAAAGTGATTGCAGCAATAACATTGAAGTCTTACTTGAGGAAGGGGTGTCCTATGATACTTTGCCATGTGAAAGATACTCGCATGGTAGAGCTGACAGCAGCTGAAATACAAATGGTGGGAGAATTTCAAGATGTTTTCCCGGATGAGATACCTGGATTACCGCCGCAGACAGATATCGATTTCAGCGTGGAGTTGAAACCAGGGACGGGACCGATCTCTAAGGCCCCGTACCGTATGGGTCCTAAGGAGTCAGAGGAGTTAAAGAAATAGCTGAATGAGTTCATGGACAAGGTGTAACAACCCGGATTATAAAACAAAGGAAAAACGTAATATAAAGTAAAAATCAGAGTACGATACTGATAAAAGGGTCAAGGTGGCGGAAACACCTGACCAATCCGGTTCGCTACTAAAACCAAAACAACTAATACATTATTCGAATGTTCTTACACTGAACTGAAAACAAACTTCTAATTTATTATTCATCTCGCCGCACAGTTCTTCCCCAGCAAGATATCATCTAAACAGCAAACCATCTGCACAACTTGAGAATGGGGGTCGACAATCAGTCAGGAGTAACTAGATGCCCTCCCAGTCATGTTAACAACAATTGAATATAATGAACAATCAATAATAATAAAAAAGGCATAAACAGTAAACATGTTAGATCATCTACACTCATGAAACCGAACACAAAATTACCAAGACTTCGTCAACCTTAGACGGATGCAATCATGCAAACCTAGACCATATGCAACTACTAGACCATGTACACCTATAACCAACGTAGAACACAACTAACAACTCAAGGCACAAGGCTAGCATCAAAGCATAGCGAATATGGTAACCCAGAATCCACAACAATAGAAGGCACAAAGCTAGCAACGAAGCATAGCGAATAGAGCGAACGCCCGTTAGAGCGTATCATCACTGCCTCTGACTTGTCAGAGCGTATCACCACTACCTCTGACTGACGGAGCGCATCACCACTACCTCCATCGGTGTGGAGGGTATCACCTCTGCCTGCACAGTACTATATATAGCGTATCACCACTGCCTATATGCCTAAGACCTGGCCAGACCTCTCGTTGCAATAACTGTACACCGAACGACACTAGGGACCCAGAGCGTATAACTGACGACTCTGGCCACCCCCGAACATAGACCAAAATAAATCCCGCATCAACAGGTGGCGTTAGTTCATTCCGATAGTATATGACTGATACCACCATCATCTATTCAAACCAGCCAACAAACAAATGCACAGTATAACTGACTGTACTAACACGCATGAACAACATCACGACTCAACCCATAGGATAGTATAACTGACCATCCTACTTATCATATGAACAAGATTAACCAAAATACATATGCAACACAAGGACACGACACGTTGAACACAATACAACCTATGAAACAAGTATAAGCAACCAATGTTATAGTAACTTCAGCTATAACTTTAACATTAACCATTGAATGTTATAGTACCCCAACTATAACTTCAACAATAACTTTACCTCGTAACTCAACGTTATATTAGCTCAGCTATAACATTGACTTCATTAGCCTAATGTTAAATTAGCATTAGCTATAACATCGACATGTGATTTAAGTTATGGTAGCTCAGCTATAACATTGAGCTATAATCTCAAAGTTATACGGCTCCACCTATAACTTTATCACAACCCAAGAGTTGTACCAACCCTTCTATAACTCTAGGTCTTCTCACGAACACCCGCCAAGCCGCCACTAGAGTTTCTATAGGGAACCCTAGCCGCACGCCCAAACGTCCAAAACGGAGCACAGGCAAGATAAGTTATGCAAATTAAACGATAAAACGCATATGTAAACACACCAACACAATTAAACATGATAATGAACTATCAAACACGTACCAATTACACAAATAAATTATTAAATCATGTAAATTACATCAATTGGCATAAACACAATTAAAAGAAAACACCTAGTTACCTTTTTAAGCAAATAATCCTAGAGATCGTCTTCCATAATTTTAAACGTCTTCTCCAGGTGCGGTTTCCACGCCTTTATTGAATAATCCACGTGCCAAGAATAACGAATCTAATAAATATACTAACTATATATATATATATATATATATATATATATATATATATATATATATATATATATATATATATATATAAAAACTATAAAAACTATAAAAACTATGCGAAACATAAAAACTTACGAAGAAGATAGATAAATCCAAGAAGTAGGATCGATCTAAGCACCAAAGATGAAGGGAGGAGGAAAGAGGCGCGGCACGAAACCCTAGGGAGGGTGGAGGCACACGGCACAAGGGAGGAAGGAGGAGGAGAGAATTAGGTTTAGGGTTTTGAGAAAAGAAAAGCAAGGGTTTAGTTTCCCTTCTTATTTATAGAGAAGCTCATGTGTTTATTTTAAGCTTAGGCCCAAAACTTACCCATCTACACCAAGAATCACGTGAGACCCAAGGAAAGAGCGGGTCTTCACTGTTTTCGAACCCAACGGGCTAAAAAGAGAAGAGGCGGATATTTTCCCGGAAAATAAAATATGAAATATGGGAAAATAAAATTATAGAATTATATTATGGAAATTAGGGGTGTTATAATCCAACCCCCTGAAAAGAAGTTTCGTCCTCGAAACTTGATAAGAGAACTACCTCACTCGAAAATATGTGGATGTTTCTCTCGTATAGACGCTTCGGTTTCCCAAGTCTCTTGCTCGAACTTCTGACTCCTCCACAGAACCCGAACTAAAGGTACAACCTTATTCCTTAACCTCTTCTCCTGACGTTCCAAAATACGAATGGGTCTTTTCTAAAATGTCAGGTTAGGCTCAACCTCGATAACATCAGCCTGTAGAACATGAGAAGAACCACTGCGATAACAACGCAACTGCGACACATGGAACACATCGTGAACCTTCGTCAGATTTGGGGGTAAAGCCAACCTATAGGCCACCTCGCCAACTCTCTCGAGCACTTCATACGGTCCAATGTACTTAGGACAAAGCTTGCCCTTAATCCCAAATCTCTTAACACCTTTCATCGGCAAAACCTTAAGGAAAACCTTATCGCCAACCTCAAACTCAATCGGCTACGCTGTAAGTCTGCATACATCTTCTGTCGATCCTGGGCTGCCTTAAGCTTCTCACGGATCAACCTTACCTACTCAATCGATTCCTGAACCAACTCTGGACCAAGAACGACAGCCTCACTAGAATCGTCCCAACACAAAGGACTACAACACTTCCTTCCATAAAGTGCCTCAAATGGAGCCATCTGAATGCTCGCTTGGTAACTGTTGTGGTAGGAGAACTCCACAAGCGGTAAACTGTTCTCCCAACTAACCTGAAACTCCAGAGCACAAGATCACAACATGTCCTCGAGCGTCTGAATCGTACGCCCAGTCTGACCATCAGTTGCAGCATGAAAAGCCGTACTCATCTTAAGCTCACTGCCCAAAGCCAACTGAAGCTTCTTCTAAAACTAAGAACAAAACCTCGGATCACGGTCAGAGATGATATCCTTAGGAACCCCATGAAGACGAATGATATCACGCTGATAAGCATTCACTAGTTCCTTGAGACTCCAAGTCTCCTTCATTGAAAAGAAATGCGCGACCTTAGTCAAACGATCCACCACGACCCAAATCGCATTCATTCCTCTCGGCATTCAAGGTCATGCTCCAATTTAGGCATGCCGTATACGGTAGCCTTTAAAAGTCTCTTTGCCAAAGGACTGATCCAACCAATCGGTCCAACCCCAGACCCTAAGTACGAGAGGAGAGGTTGCTTCTGGGACGGTTCTCAATATTGCTTATTCCATAGGGGTAATGGACAGGACACTGAAGAATGCTCCAAACTCAAATATGCCATACACTATATGCACGATCACGGCAAGATATCTTTATCGACCCTCGATTCGTTAAGAGAAAAGAATGACCCTCATGGGTGTCTTACTCTTCAAAGACAGGAAGGTCTCTTGGGCCTTTACCCTTCTAGTATCCCAATGATGAGGATGAGGTGTTCAAATGGATGAATTCTCAAAGTCAGATGAAAAGCCCAGTTGCTGGAAGAGAAAATGTTCAAGCATGGGCCGATGATTACGAGTCTGGATCTAAGATCGCGTCAAAATCCGAGTCCGAGTCCGAGTCTTAGGCTTTCTATCTCATATTTGTTCTAGCGTCTTTTGATTTCCATTTCTAGTGGCAATCTGGGGGCTGTCCCACAAGTCACATGTCTTCTCGAGTCTATCTTAAATACATTCATTATTCATTTAAATAAAAATACAATTTTCACTCCACATATTCTATCCTATCTCTTCCTTTATCCCATTTCCTATGACAACAAGAATTGATTTGAGACATTTTAAAATGAACAAAAACACATGCCAAGTCAATGTGAGTACACTTAAATGATGTTCCGTTCTATGTTATAGAGGACCTGAAACTCCGTGTTCTTTTCTTACCTATTCCATGTCTGGCAATAAAAACCTCCATATAACCCTAGTTTAGGACGAGCCTATTTCAAGAGATTCTAAGACGAATCCAGACCATCTCCCTTGTTAACAATCCATGACGGAAGGCAAGCCCATTCCCCACAATAAATAACCCGTGTTACCAAAAGACCAACCCGTTTCACATCAAAAGGTGCTAGTCTGACCCAAGTCCATCCAAGACAATACGAGCCATGATCAAAGACAAAAAGCTCAATCAAGAGAAACTGAGGTCAATATCCAAGGCCACAATTATGCCCATAATCCAACACAAATGAGTCAAAAGAAGAGGCTCAATCAAGCAAGTCAATATCCAAAGTTAAAGTCATCCTCAAAAACCTGATCAAGAATCTGAGCAAAAAATCAGAAATATATTCTAGACCAAGAATCTGAGTCTGAATCAAGAACAATATTGAGCGGAATATTGCTGAAGTCTATATAGAGTCAAGACATCAATAAAGATGGTCATCTAGCACCCTCACTTAGCCTTTCACACATCACACACCCTAAGTCCTTCTCGAGACCGTTATAAGGAGATAGTTAGGAATTTTGAGAATCCTCTCAAGCTTGTCAAATATACCCATCCTTTAGGGCCAAGACACGGAAACTTGATCCCACGTCATTTTAACCTACCTTTATGTGCTCAGGCTACATCAAACCAAGAGACTCCATTTCCAAGCCACATTACAAGCCATAGCCCCATAAAGCCTTAACTCCACAAAATCAAGCTCCAGAGATTTGTTTCATCAAAGCCTCTTATTTCCGAGCTCCACATTCCAAATATCCAATCCAGTTTCACCATGACCCAGACACGGAGTCTTCAAATACTTTGCTACCTAGGATGGGATGTACCCATATTCATCCTTAGGGTCCACTAAGTGTGCTCACATGACAAGGAAATTTTTACAAACTTAATTATACCTCTTTAGTCTATGATCAGAGGGAGTTATCTCAAATCGATTCTTCGAGTCACCAAAGGAATATACTCTCCTTACCCCTGCACTTTAAGGTCCTAACATAGCTTAGGCACACATATGAACTACGAGCATGGTTTGATTTCACCTCTTCAGGTGGATACGTAGGCAGTCTTTCTTACACAAGAAGGATACAACCACAACACCCAAATAAAATTAACCAAACCTCAGAACTACGATCTGGTTTGATTTCACTTCACGTGAATACGTAGGCAGTCCTCAAGGACACAACCATCCTAATTAACAATTATCAACCATCCCAATTTTTAACCTTCTAACCTCAATTAACATCCCTTCCATAACCAACACCTCTATACTGGGGGCTCCTTATTGTCGCCCAGCCTATTTTTTTTACCAAAGTCCAGAGTCATCTTCTCATCCGGGGGGGGGGGGGGGCTTCTCTTCCAAGATGCCACCCTTCCTTTATTCCTTTCTCATTTGGGTCAAGCTAGTACTCGGTCCGGACAATGACAAAGGTCTTAGATCAATTCTCCAAGTCATCGTACCTCAAGAGGGGTCCCTTTACAACAAACGGTGGTGAAAGAAGTCCTAGTAGACAGATGGTCCATGGCTCATGCCTTGCCTTTATATGACTTCATCATTCTTGCAATTCTTATACCTTTGGAACTGATACGCATTGTCACCCACACTTGGCTAGGGGTTGCGCATAGTTAAACAAAGTCTGTCAAAGTCATCCCTGTGTCGCGTCAAATCTAAGTTAGAGTCGCGTTAGTCAAACCTAAGTTTATATTTCGCGTCGCGTCCTAGTAGATTTGTGTCATATCAAGTCCTGTGTCTAAAGCCCATTGAATATGCATAACGCATTACAAACGACAAATTTCTTTGAACAAGTTTTAAACAACTTTTATAAAGAAACGACGTTTGCAAAGCATATGTGCTTCCTCATTCGAGGTCCATGTGGTATTTTCTTACGTTCATATATTAGATTGCATTCTTGTGCGGCTACTAACCCTGCAGGAAAGTATCATAAGCAGTACTTTATCAAGACCTCGCTTGCCACAACGAGCGAATATTCTTTGACATGTGTTTCGACACACCTCTATTATGTTCCCCCAGCGAGAGTACACGGATACACATTCCCTCTCGAGACATGGAGATCAGTTCCCGATTATGTTCCCCCAGCGAGAGTACACAGATAGACATTCCCTCTCGATACATGGAGATCAGTTCCCGATTATGTTCCCCCAGCGAGAGTACACGGACAGCCAATCGCCCCTCTCGAGACATGGAGATTAGTATCAACCCCAAGACTTATCGAATTTTGTTTGAAGACGACCCAGGCAGATTTCTCCCGGCAGTTTCTATTGACGTCCTGCTACCCTCAACATTATTGTTTCCTCACGGAGTTCAGCAAAGGTGTCGTTCTCCAGAAGTTCCCAAGCCAAAGCCTCCTTCCTTAGGTTCATAAACCCAAAGTTAGGATTCTTACCCCCTAGATTCTTAGATCCCAAAATGGCTTCCTTTAGGTTCATAAGCCTTTAAGCTCCCACACCAATGAACTTAGGTTCATAAACCCATAAATCCTTTTAGAGTTCTCATACCTCAGAAAGCTTAAACGCACGCGTTTAAAACAAGAATTAGTAATCCATTAAGTTCCTACACTTAACCCTCGGATCCCATTCCTCTTAGGTTCATAAGCCTTTAAGTTCCCATACCAGCCGTCCTTTTAGGTTCGTACACCCAGGTTCACACGCCTAGCTCTTTAGGTTCCCAAACTCCTTAGAGTTCATATACTTATACCCTTTAGGATCATATTCCTTTATGATCACCTTTTCCCCTTAGGATCACATTCCTTTAGGATCACCTTTTCCCTTTAGGATCACATCCTCTAGGATCACACTTCCTTAGAGTTCCTACACTCAAACCTTGATTACCCCTTAAGTTGAACTTATATTTGGCCTCCTTCCCGTCGATGCTTTCCTTTAGGGTCCTACACCCTAGCACAATCCTTATATATATTTTTGGTCTTACCCTTAGCTCCTATGCTTACCCTTAGCTCCTACGCTTACCCTTAGCTCCTACGCTTAACCTTAGCTCCTATGCACCTCCAGAAGCATCTCGAGAAAGAAGTCTCAGGTATGGTCTCTTCTTATGGCTGGCGAGCTTCCTTACATAGTCTAATGGACTTTAAACGACCCTCCCCGAGAGTCGACAGACTCTAAAATGTTCCCGACGACATGTCCTTGGCTCATACCCCTTGAGCCGCCTCGCGTCCCCATAGTCGTCAAGTTGTAATCTTCGATTGACCTGATGGCTATACTTTGACTTTCGCCTAGTCCAAGCCTCAGTCAAAGTGGGGGCTATGTAGATACCTCATTTCTGCACCTCCCGCAAACCACCCGGTGATGATTGGGCCGCATGTTTGGTACGCGGAATGATTTGTGACAGTTCGTAAGTTTATCGTCAAGTGATCGCTCAAACACTTGTGTCTACCTCTTAATTGTCATCTACATGCTGATACGGTCGTTTTGGCAGTAATTAGAGTACATTTGGATTCCGGGTCATAAAACCGTCTTCATTTTCTAAAACCGAGTCAGAATGTTCTGGAATGTTCCGGATTTTTCTATTCCATATTTTACAATCTTTTAATCTTTGGCAAATAATTTCCCGTAATATTCACATAAAATATTAAGGAAAACAAGATTAATCTGTTATTCCATAACCAAAACACAGAAATCTTTCTTCCGCAGGAGGAAACCACTTGGGAAAGGACGCAGCAGGTGTTGCGCCTCTTCCAAGAGACGCAGTGGCTGCTGCGCCTCTTCCCAAGTCCTTTTCTGCTTATTTTTCGTATCTTTTCATATCTTTTCGAGATTCACTTCCAAAGTTTCTCCGAAAACCCTACCTTCCTCCACGTGATTACTATAAATAGAGACCTTTGGTCTCACATATTTCTCACGCGAGTGTCCGCCCTTCTCTTCTCCCTTTGTATTCTAGACCACGTTCTTACTTTTTGGCGTCTACGTGCTTGAACTTTCGACCACGTAAGCTCGGATGTTTCTAAGTACCAGCCTCGTTTTGCATGACCGACCAATTTGACCAACTCCACCATAATCAACTTTAATCAATCTTGTTCGTTTTCCTCTTCCGAGGGCACTTTCGTCTACATTCGAGTCGAGCATCACTTAACGTATACTTAGTTCATCTCGCTTCATCAACCATGTAAGTCTGAGGGTGTAAATCCCAATTTTATTTATTGTTATTTATTTATTGTAATCATAATGTATGGTTTATGTCGAAAGTATTTCGAAAACCGATTTCTAAGACTATGCTTTAAACCCTTTTTACGAATTATCAGAAGACAGACGTCGAGAAAGGACGCAGCAACTGTTGCGCCTCTTCGTGAGGCTGCCGCAGTTCCTGCTTCCTTTCTTCTTCCTTCGTCTTTTGTTAGTTTGTTTGTTCTTCTTTTGTTTTCAATCGTTCGTCGTTTCTTTGACATAATAACTCAAGCATAATAATCTGACATATATTATTCATGATCATTAGTATTAATTCGTCATAAATCCCGACTTAAATCCCTTATAAACCAATATTTGCGGGTTTTCGTCATTAAAGTCAATTCGGTTTTTAGAGGTTCGATTCATCAATATTGAGTTTCTGGAATTCGTCATTGATAAATTTCTCACCTTTTATTCATTGTTGCCATCATTAATTCATCATTAATAGCTTGTTTAATCTAATTAGTTTATTCAATTCGTTAATTAACCTTTTAATCTTGTAAATAATTCATCATAATTAGTTTTCATCCATGTTTATTGTTTTTATGACCTTTATTCACATGTAAATAATCTGTTAATCACTTTCATCCGAGTCAATTATTCATAATCGATCATTAAAATCACCAACGAATATTAACAATTTGCAATTCCGGCTTTACAGCCAGAACAGACGCAGCAACTGATGCGCCTCTTCCAAGGTACGCAGCGCTCTGCTGCGCCTGTTCCTGGTTGATTTCTGTCTCTGAACTCCTGTTTTGCCTTGACCTAATTATTAATTACTTATTTAATTAACTATTAATCGTATTATCACCCTAATTCCTGTTCGTTAATTTATTTATTCTTTCTTTCTCAAATTATCCGTTTTAAATGTATTTTCGACATAAACCAATAAATCCGATGTAATTATTGTAATTTTATTCATTGTATTTTTTATTGTATTTCTTTTATTGTATTGCTTGTATGCTCTCACATGTAATCAACTTAAATTCCTACATTAACCCAAATTGTATGATTAAATTACGTGTTTACCGACTTAGTCTAATTATTCACATGCTATGATTAATTCTATGGATGTTGCATTGCATGCATATAATCGACAATATATCGAGTATAGATAACTTCCCTAATCATTAGAAGAGGCCGCTATCGAGGCGGGCGGGATTAGGTGTTTGATCAAAAAAGCTTCCTAATACGTACCCTCACCCCTTACTCCAGATCTCTGTGAACATCCGTGTTCATTGGCATCCACGAGAGTCATTCTAGACATAGAATGCTAAGGGTAATGAGTTCTTGGTGTTCATGTCACTACTTTGTGTCTTGACATGGCACGAGGTATTCGAACGGTTTCCAATTTTCCACAATAAATTGGTGGCGACTCCACAAATGCAAACGCTTGTTCTCCCAAGCGCCCCCGTGGGCCCGCGTCCACAAACTACCTCAAGGCTCATCTTCTGAAACTCTCGACTTAAGTCATTAGGCAACACCATCACCGATCTCATAGCATGACACACCTTGCGACTCAAAGCATCGGCAACTACATTTGCTTTACCCTCATGATACTGCAGCTCAATCTTGTAGCCGTTACGCAGCTCCAACCAACGTCTCTGCCTCATGTTAAGATCTCTCTGAGTGAAGATATACTTCAAGCTCTTATGATCCGTATAAATGTTGCAAGAGACTTCATACAAGTAGTGTCGCCACAGCTTAAGTGCAAACACCATGACTGCTAACTCAAGATCGTGAGTCAGGTAGTTTATCTCATGAACTTTCAACTGATTGGAAGCATAAGCCACAACTTTACCCTTCTGCATTAATACACAACCTAACCCAAACTTAGACGCATCGCAGAAAACATCGAACTCAACGCCCTCTTCTGGTAGAGTCAACACAGGAGCAGTAGTCAACCTTTTCTTCAACTCCTGAAAAGCAGCTTCACAAGCCTCGGTCCAAATGAACTTAGATCCTTCTTCATCAACTGAGTCATCGGTCTTGCGATCTTAGAGAAATCTTGCGCAAACCGCCGATAATACCCAGCTAAACCAAGGAAACTCCAAACCTCGTTCACATTCGTTGGACTCTCCCACTCGACCACAGCTCGAATCTTCGATGGATCAACCATAACTCCATTGAAAAATATCACATGACCCAAGAAGGTAACTTCCCTTAGCCAAAACTCGCACTTTGAGAACTTAGCATACCACTTCTGCTTACGCAGAGTCTCCAATATAACATGAAGATGACTCTCGTGCTCAGCCTCGTCTCTCGAGTAAATCAGTATGTCATCTATGAACACCACAACACACTTATCCAAATACTCACTGAAAGTGCGGTTCATCTGATCCATAAAAACGGCAGGTGTTTTCGTCAACCCGAATGGCATTACCACGAACTCATAGTGGCCATACCTCGAACGAAACGCAATCTTAGGAATATCCTCTTTCCTAACTGGAATCTGATGGTAACCAGACCTCAGATCGATCTTCGAGAACACACTTGCACCACGGAGCTGATCAAAAAAATCCTCGATCCTCGGCAAAGGGTACTTATTCTTGATAGTAACCTTATTCGGCTCACGATAGTCGATGCACAACTGCATACTACGATCCTTCTTCTTGACGAACAAAAGTGTAGCACCACACGGCGAAGCACTCGGTCGGATAAAGCCCTTATCGATCATCTCCTTAAGTTGCTTCTTAAGTTCTTGTAACTAAGCTGGTGACATACGATATGGAGCTTTCGAAATGGGACCACTTCTAGGCAATAACTCAATCGAGAACTCTAAATCTCGCTCAGGAGGAATACCAGGTAGATCCTCAGGAAAGACATCGGGAAACTCCTTTACCACAGGGATATCCTCTAACTTAGGCTCAACTGAAATACCCTGAATACTACATAGATAGATCTGATGACCCTTTCTACCCATGTTAACCATCTTCAAAGCGGAAACCCACTTGACCGTAGGTGTAACCCTAACACCATGATAAGAAACCCTTGAACCTGTAGGACTCTTAAGCACAATCTTCTGATCACGACACAGGAACCTATCGTCATAGCGCGATAACCAATCCATGCCCAAAATGACATCAAACTCTCCTAGTTTGAATTGGACAAGGTCCGCAGGAAGGATCGCCCCTGCAATACTGATAGGTACGCCCTTGAACAGAACAGAGCAAGAAACTATCTCACCCGTAGGAAGGGATATAGAGGTATGAACGGATGATGAGGAAGTGAGTCCAGCTCGGACGGAAAAGGATTCGGATACGAAAGATATCGACGCATCCGTATCGAAAAGAACAAAAGCAGAAAAAGAGTGAACGAGAAAGGTACCCATAACCACATCTGGATTATCATCTGCCTCGGCATGACTCATCACAAACACAAGTCCAGTCTCCGGAGCATCAGCCTTAGGAGCATCAAACTTTGGCTTATGGGGGCAATCAACAGCCTTGTGTCCCGGAGCTTTACAGGTGAAGCAAGTGATTGGATTACCAGTCTTACAATACTTGCCCGGGTGGTAAGCCTTTCCACACTTGAAGCAAACCATATCCTTCTTAGCTTGACCCTGATCTCGTGGAGCATACGGACGAGCCTCGAACTTCTGCTTCTGCTTCTTCTGGGAAGCATTGGGAGGAACATAAGGCCTCTTCATTATTTACTCTTTGCACCCTCCTCAGCCTCGGTAGCAAGTACTGAATCATAAATGATAAGAGCACGATCATAAGCCTGCTGAAAGAAGTCGAAGGAATACCAGACATAGCAGTCCGGACCTTAGGAGCTAGATTCTTCTCATAGTGACGAGTCCTTGAAACCTCGTCCATAGCAATAGAAGTAACGAATCGTGACAGCTTCACGAACTTATTGGTGTACTCCTCAATGGTCATGGAACCTTGCTGTAGACGAAGGAACTCCTGCTCCTTCTGCCAACGCATCTCCTCGGGATAAAACCTTTTCTTCAGAGCTTCAGAGAAAACAGCCCAACCATATCCTGGCTGAACTTCCAGACCAGCTCTAGCAAGAGCCCACCAGTTGTCGGCCTCATCCTTCTGATAATAGGTGGCGATATCCACCTTCTGATCCTCAGGACAACCAGTAACGAGGAACATCTTCTCGATCTCTCGAATCTAAGCCTCCAAAGCAGTAGGATCATTCACACTATCATAAGTAGGAGGACGATGACGAGCAAAGTGATCAAACACAGTCTGCTGCGGATGGTTGTTGTTGTTATTGTTGTTGTTGTTGAGGTGATTAGTGAAACCTTCGGCCATAGATTCCAAAGCGGCCTCAAGTCTCCTGATGCGATCAACATTGGTCTCACCATTCGCGTTACGCACCATCTGCAAGAACGAAATCTCGTTATAAGTGGTAGAACCTAAGTACCACTCCAAACAACTACTCATACACTGTAGAACATAAGAAAAACAACAAATCCTATTGGTTTCTACCCCATTTACTCTCACTCATTAACTAGGTCATTTATGTTAGTCATCAACTAAGCGAGAGTTGGGAGCATGTTCGCACTGATACCAACTGTAACAACCCGGATTATTAAACAAAGGAAAAACGTAATATAAACTGAATATCAGAGTACGATATTGATAAAAGGGTAAGGTGGCGGAAACACTTGACCAATCCGGTTCGCTACTAAAACCAAAACAACTAATACATTATTCGAAGGTTCTTAAACTGAACTGGAAATAAACTCCTGATTTATTATTCATCTCGCCGCACAGTACTTCTCCAGCAAGATATCATCTAAACAGCAAACCATCTGAACAACTTGAGAATGGGGGTCGACAATCAGTCGGGAGTAACTAGATGCTCTCCCAGTCATGTTTACCAAAATTGAATATAATCAACAATCAATAACAATTAAAAGGCATAAACAGTAAACATGTAAGATCACCTACACTCATGAAACCCAACACAAAATTACCAAGACTTCGTCAACCTTAGACGGATGAAATCATGCAAACCTAGACCATATGCAACTACTAGACCATGTACACCTATAACCAACGTAGCACACAACCCATAACAACTCAAGGCACAATGCTCGCATCAAAGCATAACGAATACGGTAACACACAATCCACAGCAACAGAAGGCACAAAGCTAGCAACGAAGCATAGCGAATAGAGCGAACGCCCGTTAAAGCGTATCACCATTGCCTCTAACTTGTCAGAGCGTATCACCACTCCCTCTGACTGACGGAGCGTATCACCACTGCCTCCATCGGTATGGAGCGTATCACCACTGCCTCCACGGTACTATGTATAACATATCACCACTGCCTATATGTCTAAGACCTGGCCAGACCTCTCGATGCAATAATTGTACACCGAACGACACTCGGGACCCAGAGCGTATAACTGACGACTCTGGCCACCCCCAAACATAGACCAAAATAAATCCCGCATCAACGGGTGGCGTTAGTTCATTCCGATAGTATATAACTGATACCACCGTCATTTATTCTAACCAGGCAACAAACAAATGCACAGTATAACTGACTATACTAACACGCGTGAACAACATCACGACTTTACCCATAGGATAGTATAACTGACCATCCTACTTATCATATGAACAAGAGTAACCAAAATACATATGCAACACAAGGACACAACACGTTGAACACAATACAACATATGAAACAAGTATAAGCAACCAATGTTATGGTAACTTCAGCTATAACTTTAACATTAATCATTCAATGTTATAGTGCCCCAACTATAACTTCAACAATAACCTTACCTCGTAACTCAACGTTATATTAGCTCAGCTATAACATTGACTTCATTAGCCTAATGTTACATTAGCATTAGCTATAACATCGACATGTGACTTAAGTTATGGTAGCTCAGCTATAACATTGAGCTATAATCTCAAAGTTATACGGCTCCACCTATAACTTTATCACAACGCCAGAGTTGTACCAACCCAGCTATAACATTGAGCCATAATCTCAAGGTTATACTTGTTTAGCTATAACTCTAGGTCTTCTCACGAACACCCACCAAGCCGCCACTAGGGTTTCCATAGGGAACCCTAGCCGCACGCCCAAACGTCCAAAACGGAGCACAGGCAAGATACGTTATGCAAATTAAACGATAAAACGCATATGTAAACACACCAACACAATTAAACATGATAATAAAGAATCAAACACGTACCAATTACACAAATCAATTATTAAATCATGTAAATTAAATCAATTCGCATAAACACAATTAAAAGAAAATACCTAGTTACCTTATTAAGCAAATAATCCTAGAGATCGTCTTCCACAATATAAACGTCTTCTCAGGTGCGGTTTTCATGCCTTTATTGAATCATCCACGTGCCAAGAATAACGAATCTAATAAATATACTAACTATATATATATATATATATATATATATATATATATATATATATATATATATATATTTTATATAATCTATAAAACTTTAAAATTATAAAAACTACGCGAAACATAAAAACTTACGAAGAAGATAGATAAATCCAAGAAGTAGGATCGATCTAAGCACGAAAGATGATGAAGGGAGGAGGAAAGAGGCACGGCACGAAACCCTAGGGAGGGTGGAGGCACACGGCACAAGGGAGGAAGGAGGAGGAGAGAATTAGGTTTAGGGTTTTGAGAAAAGAAAAGTAAGGGTTTAGTTTCCCTTCTTATTTATAGAGAAGCTCATGGGTTTATTTCAAACTTAGGCCCAAAACTTACCCATCTACACCAAGAATCACGTGAGACCCAAGGAAAGAGCGGGTCTTCATAGTTATCGAACCCAACGGGCTAAAAAGACAAGAGACGGATATTTTCCCGGAAAATAAAATATGACATATGGGAAAATAAAATTATAGAATTATATTATGTGTTTTAGCAAGATTTTCCTGAATGGATCCAGCTAGGATAATTAATAATAAGGGTATCTAGCTCAAATGAATTTAGAATAATAGTATAAGAAAATGACAAGAAAGAATTAAGTATAAATAATATTATTTGTATTATTCTGATAATCTGATTACAAACTTGTGTATATAATTGAATACTCAGGAAATAGCGAGAGATGAATTGTGAATAACTAATGAATAATCAATGTCTTTACCAATGCTAGATTATGCTATTTATAGTTCTACAAATATTAACGTTGCATTCAATCTCAACGTCCCTCTTAATTGTCGGAGCTGTTACCTGATTAATAGGGCACATTCCCAAATTAATCCGGTTGACTCGTTCTTCTCTAACTAATCTTTAGCTTGTATCCTTTTGCACGTCTTGGTTCATGGAATGATGTAGTCTTATAGTTAGACTTGGTCTTCCTTGAGAATAGGATGTGAGCATTTATCTTTTTATAACCGTCTTGTTGCCCTTCAACTTGATCCAGCCTGCTTAGGTACCCTGCCAGGCTACTTTGTATTTACCATCAGGCTTTTCTTCTAGGATTTAGTAGCTTGCTTATCTTGTAGTTCCCTTTGTCTACCAAATAATAGTTATATTTGTCCGGTCCTCGGTTGCCTCATTCAGCCTAACAGGATCAGGCCAGGGGTGAGATGTCAATTTACCGGGCTAAACAATAAAAAGAATCACATTTAATTAAGGACTCTTAGACTTTTAGTGACCGTTAAACACTGCAACGGCTAACTGCATGATGTCAGGCTGACAGTTTTGCGTTTTCTAGGGTTTTTGCACCGTTACTCTTCTTCTATAAATACGGTATTTGTGATGAGTTTATTTTTCACCAAATTTCTTCCACTTTCCTTGCTAAATCTTCTCTAAAATTCTCCCCTATTTCCCAGGAATTCCAGTTTGTTAACTTATAATTTTCTCATTAAATAAAATTCATCACGATAAACAAAACAATAAAGGATATGGGAGCCAAAAAGCGTCCTGCTTCCCAGAAAGCTGATGCTGAGCCTGAACCCAAAGACGTCCATGAGGAGGAGGTGGTTGAAATTGATCCTCCTGCTCGTGCTATAGATTTTAAATATCAAGATTCTATTTTTTCTGCTCTTCAATCTCTGGATCCTTATTTCCCTAAAGAAAACTTATTGAAAACGAACTATGATAGGGTTTTAAGGGAGAAAAAATTAATTCCTGATTCGACTGAGGTTTGGATTCCTGAGTCTTGTCCAGTCAGGGCTAATTGGGTGTCACCTGGTTGGTTCTGTATTTATGAATGGGCGTTTAAAGCAGGTTGTAAGTTACCTTTTACTCCTTTAATGATTGATACTATTCGTGCTATGGAAGTATCACCTTTCCAAATCATGCCAATGGTTTGGAAACTTATCCACTGTATTGAAAATTTGTGTGCCAAGCATAAACTTGTAATTACTATTAATGATATAAAGGCAGTATATCATATGAAAAATCCTTCTACTGGTCGTTTCAATTTGAGAATTAAGTCGAAAATGTCTCCATTAATTACTAACCTGGACTCTGGAGATGATAAAAGTTGGGCAAAGACTTTCCTGTTTATCCGGACTGAAAGTCTGGGGTCAGGCTTTGATTATTTGAGATATCCTCCTTTGGAGAGTGGTAGGTTTCCTGTACTCTTAATTTGCAATTTATATTATACGAAATTAGGATATTTAAGTTTTACCTGTGCATTTTTGGTAATATTTGTAGCTCCCGACGGAACTTCGACCCTCTTGACGAGGAGGTCGTTTTTCAGGATAGAGGCTTTTCTTTCTATTCCTGAGGAGGAGAGGGCTTGGCCTGCTAGTTTGGGCAGGGATTTATTGCCCCGGTATATGAAGACTAAGCTGAGTGTGGTTAAAGTACCCAAAGGCAAGCCTAGCTCCACTGCTCTTTCATGTATGTCTTCTATATATCTCTATGTCGATTGTTGTCTTCTTATTGCTTCTCTTCTGATATTTATGTATATTCTTTATATATTCAGTATTCAGGTCTTTTGCTAGGTTGGCCAGCTTTACTGCCAAAGACTTGAAAGCTGGGGTTGCTAGGATTGCTGAACAGTCCAAGAGCCAGGAGGCTAGTGGGAGTGACAAAACGCTTGATGTTTTGGTTTCTGATGTCCAGCCTCCTCAGGAGCCGCCCAGGCTAGTATCACCAGAAGATGTTCAGGCTCCCAAGCGGAGGAGGGAATCTGTTATTCCTAAAGAAGAAGGGAGAGAGAAAGAGCCTATTCAGGCTCAGCCAATCAGAAGTGTGGCTGCTCGGATTGATGATATGGATGCTGCCCGGGCGCAGATAAATGATTTCTCTGCTAGTATGAGCGGTCAGCTTTTGTCTGACAGTACTTTTGAGTCTTCTACTAAAGTGGTTTCTATCTTGTCTTCTCTTGTGACAAAGGCTGCTGCCCTTGCTTCCCAAGCTAAGGAGGTTAGTTGCAAAGGGATTTTTCAATTATTATGTGTTCTTTGTGTTGCTTTGTGTTTGGCTGATTGACTTTCTTTTTGTTTTTCTGTAGGTATTGGATGCTGGGTTGGTCACTGCTTGCCAGGTCAAGGATGCCCAGGCTAGGGTTTCTGTCTTGGAAGAGAAATTAGATAAAGTTAATCGTGAGCTGCACACATCCAGGGGTAATGAGGTAGTACTTCAATCTCAGCTGGGGTCAGCTAGAGAGGCATCCAGGGCTGCCTTGGTTTGTGAGGTGGCTGCAAAAAACGCTGATAAAGTTGTCAGGCAAGAGTTGGAGGCTGCAAGGGAAGAGCTCAAGACCGTCAAGGAGGAGTTGGCTGCCGAGAAGCAGGCAATGCAGGATTAATTGAGGAAAAATGAAGAGCTTGGTGCTGAAAAGTAGCTAGTGGAGGCGCGGCTTGCTGATGCTGCTCAGTACTTCTTTGGGAAAGGCCGGGTTGATGCTATGAGGGATCCGGAATCTAACCGGGCTAACTGGGATCCGGACCGGGATGAGACAGCTCTGGATACCCAGTATCCTGATTTGGCCAATATGGGTCAAGAAGAAGAAGTGGATTCTCCTCCTTCTAAGGAGAAATCTGGTGATCAGGAAATGGTGGATGGTTGTGAGTCGGTTACAGGTTCGAAGCCTGTTTAGGTTCATGTTTTTTCTTTTCGTTTTGGCCCATCCAGGGGGGATGTTCCTGGAATGAACAATTATTAGGTATATTTTTTGGCCCATCCAGGGGGGATGTTCCTGGAATGAATCATTATTAGGTGTGTGGTAGGGCCGGCTTTTTTGGATGAATAAATATTTGGTCTTTGTTGGTTTCTTTTTGTGTTTTGATAAGGTATATTTGTAGTGTTGGATATGTACTGGATCTGGCCAGTTATTTGACTGGATCGGGCCAGTTTTTTGCGCTGGGTCTGGCCAGTTCTTTGTGTTATGGGTGGGGTTATTGCCTGTCTGGAGGGCTTATGTCCCCTGCCTGTCTGGAGGGCTTATGACCCATCTATGTTATACAAGCTAGGAAAAGGTTTTCCAGGTTTGTATATTAAATTGAGCTCGATATTTTAAGGCCTGTTTTTGCAACTGAAATTTGGATATCAGTTGGATATCGGTGGGGTGGCCCCCAATCTTTAAAATTTGTTTTAAGTAAAGTACAGTATGTAAAACAAATATTGAAGATTCTACTCGGTAAAGGGAAATACGAAAATATTGACAAGTACTTGGGCACATAATGGAAGAAATTATATAAGGCATTTATTCATATAATGGCAAATATCATATATTTAGTTTCATATCAGGTCAGGCAGGAAGTGGTAAGATAAAAATTATACCTGGACTGGGAGATATATTTTATATGTGAAATAGTTTTAAGTGTGCAATATTCCAAGCTCTTGGGATCATTTCGCCATCCAGGGTTTGTAGTCTATAAGCTCCATGGCCGACTATTGAGTCAATCAGGTAGGGACCTTCCCAGGTTGGGGCCAATTTGCCAGCATTCTTCTCTTTTGTGTTTTGAAAAACTTTTCTGAGAACAAGGTCTCCTACCCTGAATACTCTAGCTTTGACAGTCTTGTTGTAGCTTTTTGCGACTCTTTCTTTGGTATCTTTGCCATTCCAATCTTTGTGCATCTCTTAGCTCTTCCGTCAAGTCCAGGTTGTCCTCCATTAGAGGTATATTGCTTGTTATTGTATTCAGACTGCATCTGGCTGATGGAATGTCGACCTCAGTTGGGATTACTGCTTCACATCCATAGACCAAGGAGTAGGGGGTTTGGCATGTGGATGTTTTAGGCGTGGTTCTGTCAGCCCAGAGGACCAAGGGGAGCTCGTCAGCCCATCTACCTTTCCTTCTTTCTAGCTTCTTCTTTATGCAACTGATTATTACTTTGTTACTAGATTCTGCCTGGCCATTAGCTTTTGGATATCCTGGTGTGGAGGTTACCAGGTTGATGTTCCATTGAGCACAGAAGGCTGTAGTTCTTTTTCCCACGAATTGCGTGCCATTGTCGCATACTATTTCAGAGGGGATGCCATATCTACATATGATGTTGTGTTTGATGAATGCTATGACATCCTTTTCTTTGACTTGCCTGTACGAATCAGCTTCTATCCACTTGGAGAAGTAGTCAGTCATTGCTAGCATAAAAACTTTTTGTCCGGGTGCTTGAGGTAGTTTCCCTACTATATCCATGCCCCATTTCATAAATGGCCAGGGTGCGGATATGGAATGTAGTTCCTCAGATGGCTGGTGGATATATGGTCCATGAATCTGGCAAGCTTTGCATTTAGAGCTGAATTCCAGGCAATCGGCCCTCAAAGTGGGCCAATAATATCCTGTTCTGAGTACCTTGCTTGCCAGGCTCCTTCCGCTCTTGTGATTTCCACAGTATCCTCCATGGATTTCTGATAGTATCTGTTCAGCTTCCTGTGGTTCCAGGCATCTGAGGTACGGTCCTGCCTGCGATTTCTTAAAAAGCACGTTGTTAATAATAGTATATGAAGCAGCTTTTATTTTGAGTGCCCTGGCATCTTGCTTATTCAGGGGAAGGATTCCCTGTTGTAGCCAATCGTAGTAAGGTTTTGTCCAAGAATTGGCAACGTATATTGGGAAACTTTCATCTTGTTTGTTTATTGCAGGTTCTAATAAGTGTACGATGGGTATTTTGTCAAAGTCAAGGGGACTGAAGTTGGATCCTAGGCCGGCTAAGGCATCGGCCTGGGTATTCAAGTCCCTAGGAATTTGGTCAATATTAAAATTGCGGAATTTTGATTTTAAATTTTGGACAACTTCCAAATAAAGCATCATTTTTGAGTCTTTTGCAGTATATACTCCATTTACTTGGTTTGAAATAAGAAGGGAGTCAGTACGTACCTTTAGGTTTTGTACACCAAGGTCAATACATACCTTTAATCCAGCTATTAGGGCTTCATATTCTGCCTCATTGTTGGTAGCTTCAAATGCACAGCTTATAGCTTGTACTATCTTATCCCCCTGTGGCGATTTTAGTACTACCCCAGGCCTGTGCCCCTCATGTTGGCTGCACCATCGACAAAGAGAGTCCATTCTAGGTCTGTTTGGTCATTGGTCAGTCTATTTACTTCTTTTATTAGGTCGGGTTCTAGGGCTGGACTAAAATCAGCCACAAAGTCTGCCAATGCTTGTGACTTAATTGATGTCCTTGGTTCAAAGGTTATGTTGTATGTGCTTAGCTGGACTGACCATTTGTACATTCATCCGGACAATTCTGGTTTCCTAAGTACAGACTTGATAGGAAGATTGGTTCTGACTATTATAGGCTGGCTTTCAAAGTATGGTCTTAATTTTGTGCAACTCATAATTAAAGCTAAAACGTATTTTTCAAGTAGGCCATACCTGATCTCTGCATCCAGTAGACTTTTACTTACGTAATAGACAGGGTGTTGTTGTCCGTCTCTTCTTTTTGACCAGGACCGCACCGACAAAGAGTTTCCGTGACTGACAGGTATACTGTCAGGGGTTCATCTTTGACTGGTTTTGCCAACAAGGGAGGAGAGGATAGATATGTTTTCAGATCTTCAAAGGCAGCCTGATGATCAGGGGTCCATTGTAAGTCTTTGTTTTTCCTTAGCAAGTTATAGAATGATTTGCACCTCTCTGACGATCTTTAAATGAACCTCTTCAGGGCTGTTATTCTTCCTGTCAGCTTTTGTATGTCTTTGACTGTCTTTGGTGGTTCTAGCTCCAGGATGGCTTTGATCTGTTCAGGGCTGGCTTCTATTCCTCTTTTTGTCACCATATAGCCCAAGAATTTGCCAGCTGATACTCCAAAATGACATTTCTGTGGATTGAGCTTCATATTGAATTTCTCTAGTATTTTGAAGGCTACTTCCAGGTTTTTGACGTGGTCTTCTGCCTTTTTTTATTTGACTACCATATCGTCTATGTAGACTTCCATGGTATCTCCTATTTGATCTTTGAACATCATGTTGACTAACCTTTGATGGGTTGCACCTGCATTTTTTAATCCAAAGGGCATAGCAATATAACAGTATATTCCTCTTTCAGTGATGAAGGCTGTACTTTCCTGATCTGCGGGGTGCATCTTTATTTGGTTGAATCCACTGGAGGCATCCATGAATGTTATCATCTCGTGGCCCGCAATGGCATCCACCATTGCATCAATATGTGGCAAGGGAAATGGATCTTTGGGGCAGGCCTTGTTTAGGTCGGTGTAGTCTACACAGACCCTCCATTTGCCGTTTTTCTTTTGGATGACTACTACATTTGCAAGCCAGTCAGGGTACATTACTTCCCTGATCATTCCCATGTCCAATAGCTTGTCAACTTCTTGGTTGATGATTTCATGCCTCTCTGCAGCAAATTTTCTTCTTTTCTGCTGTACAGGCTTAAAGGATTTGTCAATATTTAATTTATGGGTTATAATATCAGCATCTATACCAGTCATATCAAAATGTGACCAAGCAAAACAAGATATTTTAGTTTTGAGAAAGCTGACCAGATTGGGTCTGACTGAGTCAGGTGCATCTGACCCTACAAGTACCTTCTTGTCAGGGAATTCTGGGTCCAGAATGACCTCTCTTATTTCCATCTGTGATTGTGCAATATATTCTTTCCTGACAGGCGACTTTAATTGCTATGCAAGGGACTTACCTGACTTTGAGGGTTTCAAAGCATGGGTGTAGCATTTCTGAGCCGTCCTTTGTTCTCCCCTAATGGTGGTTATCCCCCATTCGGTTGGTATTTTCACACATTGATGATATGTTGATGGGATTGCTTTGACGTTGTGGATCCATGGTCTGCCCAGGATTACGTTATATGAGGATAGGCAATCCATTACCCCGAACCTTTCGTAGGAAGCCACGCCTTCCACATAGGTTGGCAGGCTAATTTCTCCCAGGGTGTTCTTTGTTTCTCCGCTGAACCCAACCAGGACGCTGGATTTTTTGATGATTTTCTCTTCATCTATCTTCATAGCTTTGAGGACGTCAAGCATCACCAAATTGATTGAACCGCCCCGTCTATCGTGATTCTTGATACCTTAGTCAGTGCCAATTTGCATGGTAATTACCAAGTGTCGTCGGGTGTAGATCTGGTATTCCCCGCAAGTCCGAGTCATCAAAAGTAATAGCAGGGTAATGACTTAGATCTAACAGGGGGGTTGAAGTCTAGACTCCCTGGATATTCTTTTGGCAAATGAGCTGGTTAGACCACGTATTTCGATCCTCCATTTATGAACTTGATTTCATAGATGGGGGGAGGAGGAGGAGGATCTCTGCCATTCCCTGAATCTCTCTTGTTTTGTCCTTCATCTTTGTTCTTTGGCTGCTGGATTAAGTCTTTCAGATAGCCTTTCTTTAGGAGATATGCCACTTGTTTCCTGAGTTGGATGCATTCTTCTGTGGTGTGCCCGATGTCTTGGTGGAAATCACACCATCTCGCTGGGTCTTTCCTGGGGTTCTCAGATTTTTTGCGCCATCTGACCGTGTCCCCCAAGCTTTCCAGGCGTTTGATTAATCCTGCAGTATTTATAGAGAAGTTATATTCGGGAATAGTTGGTAGGTTAGAAAGGTTACCTTTGTGTTCTTGTGCCATGTTGACTTCAGATCGTTCAGGCCTAGAATAGGGTGCTGATCTGGGGTTGCCTCTTTTCTGGTAGGAGCTTTTCCTGTTAGTGTGTCCATAGCCTTGCTTTCCCCCGGACGAGTTTGTTCTGAAGTTGAGATCTTCTTCCAATCTGACATGTTCTAAGGCGGTGGATTGAAGAGTGGCAAAGGTTGGGCAGGCTTTTTTGGTTAAGTCTGCATAGATGTCACTATCAAGAAGGACTCCTTGCCTGAAGGCTTCTACCGCTGTCTCTTCGTCACACCTGGGAATGGCTACCTTCTCTTTGACAAACCTTGCCAGGAACTCTTTGAGAGATTCTTCAAGAAGTTGCTTTACCCTGAACAGGTTGCTGGGTCTCTTGGCCATGTCTCTGCTGCTTGCGAATTCTTGATTGAAGGCATTGATCAGTTCTGCAAAATTCTTAATACTTCCATTTGGGAGGTTGATGAACCATTGTAATGTTGCTCCAGTTAGGGTTGTACCAAATCCTTTACACATGCAGACTTGCCTGAGTTCACTGGGTATTGAGGCAGCCAACATCTTTTGTTTGAATATGGCAACGTGATTTTGTGAATCAGACGTTCCATCATAAGTTCTCATGGATGGGATGATAAATTTCTTGGGGAGATCAATCTTTGCAATTTCATCTGCAAAGGGTGAATCAGCAAAGCTGTCAACTTCTACTTCAGCCACAGGGTCTGGCACTCCAGGTATGTTTTCTATTTTGTTATGGAGTTTTTGAATTTCCTGAAGCATGGCCATCATTATTGCTGCTTTAGTTTTGTTTGTTTCATCATTGGGAATGATTTGGGTGCCGGATGAGGTATCTTTCTCCGGAGTTCCAAAATTGGAAAAGTCAATATTTTTGATAATGGATGAGAATGGGGTTCCTGGTTCGAATCTGGTCTTGGAGCCTGAAGCCTGATTTTACAATTTCTTTTTCAGGTTAGACTCAGATTCCTTCAGTCTACTTATTTCAGCTTCTGCTTGGGCTGCCTTTTCTTGAATTGTCTCCAACTCTTTGATCTTAGCCAGGGTAGCCGCCAATTGTTGTTCCGGGGTGAGTTCTACCATTTTTGTATGTGAATATTAAATGAAGAATGGCAAAAGGAATTTTTTTTTTATTAATGAACTAGATGCCCCACGGTGGGCGCCAATTGTTTTAGCAAGATTTTCCTGAATGGATCCGGCTAGGATAATTAATAATAAGGGTATCTAGCTCAAATGAAGTTAGAATAATAGTATAAGAAAATGACAAGAAAGAATTAAGTATAAATAATATTGTTTGTATTATTCTGATAAGCTGATTGCAAACTTGTGTATATAATTGAATACTCAGGAAATAGCGAGAGATGAATTGTGAATAACTAATGAATAATCAATGTCTTTACCAATGCTAGATTATGCTATTTATAGTTCTACAAATATTAACGTTGCATTCAATCTCAACGTTCCTCTTATTTGTCGGAGCTGTTACCTGATTAATAGGGCACATTCCCAAATTAATCCGGTTGACTCGTTCTTCTCTAACTAATCTTTAGCTTTTATCCTTTTGCACGTCTTGGTTCATGGAATGATGTAGTCTTATAGTTAGACTTGGTCTTCCTTGAGAATAGGATGTGAGCATTTATCTTTTTATAACCGTCTTGTTGCCCTTCAACTTGATCCAGCCTGCTTAGGTACCCTGCCAGGCTACTCTGTATTTACCATCAGGCTTTTCTTCTAGGATTTAGTAGCTTGCTTATCTTGTAGTTCCCTTTGCCTGCCAAATAATAGTTAGATTTGTCCGGTCCTCGGTTGCCTCATTCAGCCTAACAGGATCAGGCTAAATTACAGTCAGACCAGACTAATTTGGGCCTAACATTATGGAAATTAGGGGTGTTACACAAGGGGTACATTAGGCTTAGTATATCACCTTGTGGTGCACCAATTCTATTTGTGAAGAAGAAAGATGGGATTTTAAGGTTGTGTATCGATTACAGAGAGTTGAACCATGTTAGATTGAAGAATAGGTATCCTTTACCGAGGATAGATGATCTTTTTTACCAGTTGAGTGGAGCTGGTGTCAATTCGAAGATTGATCTAAGGTCGGGGTACCATCAGTTGAGGATTCGGGATGAAGACATACAAAAGACAACTTTTCAATCGCGGTATAGTCACTATGAATATGTGGTGATGCTGTTTGGGTTGACTAATGTGCCAGCAGTGTTTATGCATCTGATGAACCGGGTTTTCAGCCATTACTTGGATCAGTTCATGGTAGTGTTTATAGACGACATGTTAGTCTATTCTAAGACTAAGGAGGAGCACGAGGAGCACTTACGATTGGTGTTGCAAACTCTACATGACAACCAGTTGTATGCGAAGTTGTCTAAGTATGAATTCTGGTTGGAGAAAGTGGCTTTTATAGGCCATGTGATTTCTAAAGAGGGCATAACTGTTGATCCTAGTAAGATTGAGGCGGTGTTTAATTAGGAGCCGCCGAAGAACGTGGCCGAGATCAGAAGTTTCTTGGGTTTGGCTGGATACTATTGACGGTTGTCTAAGTATGAATTCTGGTTGGAGAAAGTGACTTTCAAAGATTACCAGGCCTATGACAGCTTTGATGAGGAAAGAGAACAGGCTTCACTGGGATGAAAGTTATGAGACGGCGTTCCAAACCTTAAAGGACCATTTAACTACAGCTCCAGTCTTGGCTTTACCTGAAGGGAGTGAGAATTACGAGGTGTATACGGATGCTTTGAAGAATGGGTTGGGTTATGTGTTGATGCAGAACGGAAAAGTCATTGCCTATGCTTCTAGGAAGTTGAAGTCTTATGAGGAGAACTATCCGACGCATGATCTAGAGTTGGGTGCAGTTGTTTTTGCTCTAAAGATTTGGAGACACTGTCTTTATGGGGGCGACTTTTAAGGTGTTTTTCGATCACAAAAGTTTGAAGTACATCTATACTCAGAAGGAGTTAAATATGCGACTGGGGAAGTGGATGGAGCTCATTTGTGATTATGACATGGATATTATCTACCATGAAAGGAAGACAACTATTGTGGCAAATGCGTTGAGTAGAAAGAATGTGCATTCGCTATGCACAACTATGTCACTAATGAGGTTGATTGATGAAGTGACCAAGATGGGGATACATGTGATCCAAAAGGGGGATGCTACGGGAGATTTGATAGTTGAACCCGATCTTTATGATGATATCCGGAGGAAACAGGCTCTTGATCCTATCAGGAGTGGAGGGTTGGAGTAGAGAAGGGGACAGTGTCTCGGTTCTCTATTCATTCTGATGGGAGTGTTCGGTTTGATGGGAGATGGTGTGTACCTAAGGATGAGAAGATGAAGAAGATAATCATGACAGAGGTTCATTGCACTCCGTATTCAGTGCATCCAGGTGGTGATAAGCTTTAAAAGGATCTTAAGAAAACGTTTTGGTGGCCTGGGATGAAGAGGGAGACAGCTAAGTTTGTGGCTCGATGTTTGATTTGCCATAGAGTAAAGGGGAAGCAGCGAAGACCGCAAGGTAAGATTCAGTCTCTTGATGTACCTGAGTGGAAGTGGGAATCTATCTCCATGGATTTCATTGTGGGATTACTGAGAACTCACCAAGGTAATAACATGATTTGGGTGATCGTTGATCGATTGACCACGTTAGCTCATTTTATTCCCATGAAAGATACGTGGAGTAAGGTTCAGTTGGCGAATGGCTACAAGAAGAATGTGGTGAGGTTACATGGGGTGCCGAAGGACATTGTGTCAGATCGAGTTGCGAGATTCATTTCTCGGTTTTGGCAAGAGTTGCAGGAATTGATGGGGACTACATAGAAGATGAGTACTACATTTCATCCTACGACAGATGGATAGACGGAGAGAATGATTAAGACTTTGGAGGACATGTTAGGGGCTTGTGTGATGGAATTTGGTAGTAGTTGGGAAGATAGAATGTATCTGATTAAGTTTTCTTACAACAACAGCTACTATACGAGTATTGGGATGCTCCATTTGAGGCGTTGTATGGGAGGAGGTGTAGGAGCCCGATTTGCTGGGATGATAGTTCAGAGGCAGTGGTTTTAGGACCACAGATGGTACAAGACATGGTTGAGCAAGTGAGGTTGATTCGACAAAAGATGAAGGCGGCCCAAGATCGACAAAAGACTTACGTGGATTTGCATCACCGGGACATTGAGTTCCAAGTTGGGTATAAGGTTTTTTTGAAGGTGTCACCTATGCGTGGAGTCATGCGATTTGGTCAGAAAGGCAAGCTAAGTCGGAAATTCATTGGCCCTTATGAGATCTTGGATTGTGTTGGCGAGGTTGTTTATCGGTTAGTGTGGACATGGGCCACGGGGGCGCTTGGGAATAAGCGTTTGCATTTGTGGAGTCGTCACCAATTTATTGTGGAAAATTGGAAACCGTTCGAATACCTCGTGCCATGTCAAGACACAAAGTAGTGACATGAACACCAAGAACTCGTTACCCTTAGCATTCTATGTCTAGAATGACTCTCGTGGATGCCAATGAACACGGATGTTCACAGAGATCTGGAGTAAGGGGTGAGGGTACGTATTAGGAAGCTCTTTTGATCGAACACCTAATCCCGCCCGCCTCGATAGCGGCCTCTACTAATGATTAGGGAAGTTATTTATACTCGATATGTTGTCGGTTTATAAGCATACAATGCAACATCCATTAGATTAATCCTAGCATGTGAGAATTAACTAAGTCGGTGAACATGTAATTAGCACACAAATTGGGGTCGAAGTGAATATTAGATTAATTACATGTGAATGCCAAGTAAATAAATCATACATAATAAATACGAATACGAAATAAAGAAATAAATTACAATTGATAAACTTGAATTTACGTCATAAACATGCCCAAAAGAGTTTTAGAAATAAAATAAAAGAATAAATGAAAATTAGAAAATTGGAAAAAATAAGGAAATTGGAAATTGATTTAAATTAGAAAAATTGGAAAATAAGGAAAATTGAAGAAAAGAAAAATTTGGAAAATAAGGAAAATATGAAGAAAAGGAAATTTTGGGAAAATAAGGAAATTATGCAAAATTATGGAAATTATGGTGATAATGAGAATAATGGTTATTTAAAATCTTAATTAGAAACCCTACGTCAAAACGAGAAGAGTTCAGAGGCAGAAACCACCTCAGAACAGGCGCAGCACTTCCTGCGTCTGTTCTTGAGTTGGGTTCTGACTGTGAAAGTCAGACTCGCGGTTTTTTTAATGTTCATTGGTTAATTTACATTCATTTATTGATTGGTAACTCGAGTAGAAGTGATTAATTGATTTACATGCATTTGGGATCGTCATGAAGTGAAAGAAAACAATTTAAAATGAATTATTATAAGTTAGATATTATTTACGATGTTGGAATTGATTTATTTACAAATTTGAAGTTAATGGTGGAAACAAAAGATTACGAATTGATGAAGAAAACAGATTTAAAACATGTATCAAAGACGAAATCAAGGGACTTGATATGAACGAATCGAGTCTCTAAAATCCGAGTTTAAATTTGCGGCGAAAACCCACAAATATTAATTATAAGGGATTTAAGTCGAAAATTGTTGAAAAGGATTCATAAAAACTAATTTGAAAATTATTAGGTGAAATAAGGGAAAGAACGAATAAAGAAAAATAAAAGACGAAAGGAACAAAAACCCGAGGAAGAAGAAGAAGTGCATCAACTGAAAGCAGCCCCTAGAAGAGGCGCAACATCCTTTCCAGAAGGCGCATCAGTTGATGCGATTCTTCCCCACGTCAGATCTGTGTTACTTCCGTTAAAAGGGTTTTAAAAAAGTGATTTTAAAAGACGGTTTCGGGCATGCTTATGACATAAATTCTTACATTAATTATAATACAGAAAATAAATACATTAAATAAAATACATTAAATAAAATTGGGATTTTACACCCTCAGACTTACATGTTAGCGTCGCGAGATTTAACTAAATCGGTTTTTTTAGTGGTAACTCGACTCGATCTATAATGCAAATATGAAAGTGCCCTTGAAAAAGGATTTAAAATAAATTGAATTATTGATTATGGTGTAGTGGAGTTGGTCAAATTGGTCGGTCATGCAAAACGAGGCTGGTACTCGGACGGATCCGAGCTTACGTGGTCGAAAGTCCAAGCACGTAGACGCCAAAAAGTAAGAACGTGGTCTAGAATGCAAAGGGAGAAGAGAAGGGCGGACACTCGCGTGAGAAATATGTGTGACCGAAGGTCTCTATTTATACTAATCACACGACGGAATTAGGGTTTAGGAAAGGAGAGAAAGATCTGGAAACAACCGACTTATGTTAAACACGGAAACTTGGGGGCAGCAGGTGTTACGTCCCTTGGAAGAGGCGCAACACTTGCTGCGTCCTTTCCTCAGCGGGTTCCTCCTGCGTAAGAAAGCGCGTTTGACAGCCTGTCATATTTTAGGCATAACTTTCTCTAAAAGACTTGGAATAAGGTGATTTCAGTGGCGTTGGAAAGCTAAGAAAGAGATCTAGAACTTTCTGTGAAATAGGCCTGACCCAAAAAAGTCGATATCACCTCGTAAAATGGGCCTAAAAGTCGGGTTGTCATTTTAACTAAATGAAATGCACATTTTGTAATGTAAACTTTTAGTTTAGCCCAAAGAAACGACATGGGACTCAAAATGAGATATAATCTCAACATTTTATGACATCCTAACCTTAGGTAGACAAGCCAATTGCTTTGACTCGGGATTTGATGGTTTTAGGAAATGAAGACGGTTTTTGACCCGGACTCCAAATGTACTCTAATTACTGTCAAAACGACCGTAATGACACCTAGATGACGACCATGAGGTAGACACAAGTATTTGAGTTACCTTTTATTAACCGATTTACGAAACGTCATAAAATCGCGACATATGCTAAACATGCGGCCCAATCATCACTGGGTGTTTGGCGGGAGGTGCAGAAACGAGGTGTCTACAGAGCCCCCACTTTGACTGAGGCTTGGACAAGGCGAAAGTCAAAGTATAGCTCTCAGGTCAATCGAAGATTACAACCTGATGACTATGGCGACGCGAGGCGGTTCAAGGGGTCTGAACCAAGGACCTGTCATCGGGAACATTTTAGAGTATGTCGACTATCGAGGAGGCTCGTTTAAAGTCTATTAGACTACGTAAGGAAGCTCGTTAGCCATAAGAAGAAACCATACCTGAGACTTCTTTCTCGAGATATTTCCGGAGGTGCATAGGAGCTAAGGTTAAGCATAGGAGCTAAGGTTAAGACCTAAAAGATATATAAGGATTGTGCTCGGGTGTGGGACCCTAAAGGAAAACATCGACGGGAAGGAGGCCAAGTATAAGCTCAACCTAAGGGGTAACTAAGGCTCGAGTGTAAGAACTCTGCCGGTCTGGGAACTTCTGGAGAACGACACCTTTATCGCACTCCGTGGGGAAACAAGAAATATCGTGAGTAGCAGGACACAGGCGGGAACTGCTGGGAGAAATCTGCTTGGGTCGTCTTCAAACAAACTTCAGAAGAACTTGAGAAGGATGACTGTATGTCGTGAACTCTCGTTGGGGAAACCTTATCGGGAACTTATCTCCATGTCTCGAGAGGGATTGTCTATCCGCTTACTCTCGCTGGGGGAATATAATGAAGGCGTGTCGAAACACCTGTCAAAGAATACCTGCTCGTTGTGACAAGAAAAGTCTTGGAAGCAGTAAATAATGTATGATAGTCTGCAGTTGGCTTAGAAATGCGGGTCTGAACGGAGAATAATCGTCAAACGGACCAAAAAAGATAAAATGGCATCGGGGAAGAGGCGCACCAAAGATGGGCCCACAAATAACGAACTCATAACGAGTTTTTGAAAATTCGTATGAAGGAAAGCTAAGGAAGAGGCACAGCAAGAGCTGCGTCTCTTGGAAGAGGTGCAGCGCCTGCTACGTCTATTCCTGGAGGTGTCTTTCCTGCGTAAAACCGCGATGAAACAGGGGTTTCATTTCATTATTTCGAAACACAAAATCATCAATTTTTCTCTCAAATTTCAACCATTTCCGCCAAAATTTGATCGAAAAGCTTGCATCTGCCATGACTAATCGAGGTATGTATATCATTCTTGCATTAATCTTTTATAATGGACGAATTGGATCGACAAAATTTAGGGTTTTCAACCCTAAAATGTCGAAAATTTGGGGCTTTTCCCCCAAATGATTTTGCCTTGTAAAATTAACCTTGTAAATGGCTAATTGGTAGTATAAGGATCATAACCATGTATTTGTTTCGAATTTTCGTTGAGTTTTGGGCATTTGAGTGAAATTGTGACGGTTTCACAGCTAAACCGTAAATTGCTTCGAAAATGGCCTTAGGATTGCTCATTTGCGATGAAACTTGATATTTGGAATCCTTGGATGATGGGTAAACTTCCTACCATCTCAGAATTTTGGTTTGTGATGGCTTTTTCAGGACACTTTTCTAGGGCATAATCTCCGTTATAACGAAATGCTGCAGAAATTTCGACTCGAACCCATAACTAGGCTTCAACTTAGGCTTGACTTACCCCAAATTACCACATGAGTGATCGGGTTTGTGGGAATATGGCCAAAGATGGCGAGAAAAGAGCGACTTCGGGGCTTCTAAAACTCGAAAATCCCCTAATCAAGGTTCGTCGTCACTTGACGCGGCCTAAAATTACTTTAACGTTGTGATGTGACCATAATTAGAGCATATTTAGTCCCCGAATTAGCCTTTTTCCCATGCTTTTTAGTGCATATTTGGGTCATTTATTGTCTTTAGTTCTTTGTTTTGCATATTCTTTGAGGTTTTGATCCCTTGGTAGGAAAAGAGTGCAAACCTTGCATTTTCATGGCAAAATGAGACTAAATTGATTGAATTCAATGACCAAGCATCAAGGAGAGACAAGATTAGAAGGCCTTTGTACATACTATAGTAGATGGGCAATGATGAGAAAAGATCCTTGCATCCCCGAGGAAATCCCTAAGGATTTTATGAAGAAAAAGGAAGAAAAGAAGAAGAAAGCAGACTGCCCAACAATCCGTGCGTCTTCCCCAGAAGACGCCCGTCTCCACCACCACAATCCGTGCGTCTTCACTTCAAGACGCCCGGGCAGCAACTCCAAAAGACGCCCGTCTTCTCCCCAAGACGCCAGGGCAGAAACCACAGAATCCGCCCGTCTCGTGCTAAAGACGCCCGGATTCCAAGGCAGACCAATTTCGTTTCTTCAAGCTTCAAGAAAGATGCCCATCCTTCAAAAAAGACCGGCGTTTCCTTAAGTAGGGACTTAATCATCATTTAAGCCCTTAGTTAACCCTAATTCCTACACCTAATCCCCACTATAAATACCCCATTAGTCTAATTAGAAGAGCATGTTCTTCTTAGCAATCTTTAGTGTAGTTAATATCAATCAAATCTCTCTTTAATTTTGTAATCAACAATTAATCAAGTTTTAATACAAGTTTTATTTCCCTAATCTCTCTCTTGTTCATCCTTTATTTTGGGTAATTGAAGATTATTTGGGTTATTATTGGGAGATTGACAACCTCTCAATCAAGCATCAAGTACTTCTTTTATTCTTTGCTTTATTATTGGAATCATTAGTAGGTATAATTCTCTTAATCCCTTTTTAATTATTGTTAATTACTTTCATTTATTCATCATGTTTCACTTTGTTGGTATGATTGACAACCTTGCTAGCATGTTCAACATGATAATGAGTGAGTAGTCACTTAGCTAGGGTTAATGGGTAATTAGGGGAAACCAACATGGGGAATGATTCATGCTTAAATTAATATGCTTTCATGGTTTATTTGCTTCCTTGTTATGATCTCAACTCATACACATGTTATGTTTGATGGAATGCGAGCCTATGAATCCTTGCATTTTTTACCCATCACCTATCTTTTCAATGAGACTTGTAAGACATAAACCAATTCGAGTCTCATTAGACCATGCATGTTGTTGAGTAGGGAAGACTAAGTCGACTTGTAGGTGTTGTACAATCTAATCGATTCGGCTCCAGGACCCAAACTTCTCTAGGATTGTAAGATATAACCCAACTCGATCCATCACAACAATAATTGCTTGCTTATAATTTGAGAACATGTTTGTATGATCAATTCCCATGAATCCCATATGACCCCATGACACCCTAGTGCTTTTTATCAATTGTTTACAACCCTTTCAATTCATCTTGCTTATTTATTTTCATTGCTATTTCATTTAGTGACCTTCTACATCAACCCCAATTGTGACACCCTTAAGACACCGCTAGTTGCAATAGAAATCTCATCTCAATTCCCATCCCTTGGGATCCGACCTTTACTTGCCTCTTTACTAATTGTAGAGTTGTTGGTGAAGCTATAAATTGTGTTTTGGTCTAGGTGCTCCTAACGACAAGTAACCGAAAAGATTTATCTCCGACCAAAAATGGCGCCGTTGCCGGGGACGGTGTTAATTTGATTTAGATTTTCTTATATTATTAGCTGTGTCTTTCTTTGCCTTGGGGAAGTAAAACTCCTTAAGGTTTCTTCTAATTATTTTCAAGTTGTTTGATATTTTGCAAGATGGACCTTATAGATTATTTTGTAGAGGACCACTTAAGTATACCTTTCTTCAAAGATCCCATGCAAGCATTGGAAGCCTTGGAAGCAAGTGAGGCTAAAAATATGTATTGGGAATTGAAGGTGTATCTTTTTGAGGCCGCTCTAGCTAACAAAGAACTTACTCATGCACAATCCGAATTAGTGCATAACATCCTTGTGGAAGCATGTCAACCTATAGAGGATGAGCAATCCATCCTAGAAGATATTTTACAAGCTCAAGAGCAAGAGGAATGCATCATGGAATTCGAATGTGGTGAGATTGATGAGAATGAAGAACAAGTTGAATATGCTATGAGAATGGAATGTCTAATGGAGATGGAGCAAATTCTCAATGAAACTCCAAAGGAGGAAAGTGAGGTATAAACTCCTACTTTAAAACCCCTTCCACCAAATTTGAAATATGCTTACCTTGATGAATCAAAGACAAAACCCGTGATTGTTAATGATAGACTTGATGAGAACCAATTGGGAAAATTGCTTGATGTGTTAAAAAAACATGAGAAGGGTATAGGTTATAGTCTAGAGGACCTTAAGGGGATAAGTCCCAACTTTTGTATGCATAGAATTCATCTAGAGGAAGACCATAGACCTACCATTCAACCTTAAAGAAGATTGAACCCCCACATGCAAGAAGTTGTCAAAGGAGAGGTTATAAAATTACTTGATGCGGGAATCATATATCCCATATCGGACTCTTTGTGGGTTAGCCCCGTTCAAGTGGTACCTAAGAAAGGAGGTACCACGGTGGTGACAAACGAAAAGAATGAGCTAATACCCACAAGGATGATCACCGGTTGGCGTATGTGCATTGACTATCGAAAATTGAATTCCGCAACAAGAAAGGATCATTTCCCCTACCATTCATTGACCAAATGCTTGAGAGGTTAGCCTCGAACAAATTCTTCTGTTACCTTGACGGGTATTCGGGATTCTTCCAAATCCCTATACACCCGGATGACCAACATAAGACCACCTTCACGTGCCCTTATGGTACTTTTTCATATAGGAGGATGCCTTTTGGTTTATGTAATGCCCCCGCCACTTTCCAAAGATGCATGATGAGTGTCTTCTCCGATTACCTAGAGACCATAATGGAAGTTTTTATGGATTATTTTAGTGTTAATGGAAAGGACTTTGACTCATGTTTGCATAATCTCTCTCTTGTGTTGCAAAAATGTGAAGATGTTAGTCTTGTTTTAAATTGGGAAAAGTGTCACTTCATGGTCAATGAAGGAATTGTTTTGGGTCATTTAATCTCGGAAAAGGGCATCGAGGTCGATAAAGCTAAATTTGAGGTGATAGAGAAACTCCCACCTCCTGTGAATGTTAGAAGGGTGAGAAGTTTTCTCGGTCACGCGGGTTTTTATCGCCGTTTCATAAAGGATTTTTAAAAAATAGTGAAACCCCTCACTCAACTCTTGCTTAAAGATGCCAATTCCATTTCACTGATGAGTGTGTTGAAGTCTTTAATAGAATCAAGGAAGCACTAATCTCGGCACCGATCATTCAACCTCCAAATTGGGAACTACCGTTCGAGATTATGTGTGATGCTAGCAACTACGCCGTTGGAGCGGTTCTTGGCCAACGGGTAGGAAGAGCTCTTCATGCCATCTACTATATAAGCAAGACTCTTGATCCCTCCCAAGTGAATTATGATACCACCGAGAAAGAGCTTCTTGCCATTGTCTATGCTTTGGACAAGTTCCGTTCCTACTTACTTGGATCCAAAGTGATTGTCTTTTCGGATCACCGTGCTCTCCGACATCTCTTGATAAAGAAGGAAGCAAAACCAAGGTTATTGAGATGGATTTTGCTTCTTCAAGAATTTGAGTTGTAAATAAGTGACAAGAAAGGAGCCGAAAATATAGTGGCGGATCACTTGTCAAGGATCCGGTTTCATGATGAACAAGGAGAAACCCCGATCAATGACTCATTTCCCGACGTTATTTTGATGGCCATTCAAACACAACATGAAAGGCACATCACCCCATGGTTTGCCGATTATGCTAACTACATTGTTGGAAAAGTACTCCCTCCAAATGTGAACCACAACCAAAGAAAGAGGTTCCTATTCGAAGTAAAGAGGTACTTTTGGGATGACCCAAACCTCTACAAGGAGTGTAGTGATGGGCTCTACCGGAGATGCATCCCTCAATGGGAAGTCCAAGGAATCTTGGAAGGGTGTCACTCATCACCCTACGGTGGGCACCATGGAGCAAGGAGGACCATTGCAAAAATTCTTCAATCGGGCTTCTATTGGCCTACAATGTTTCAAGACACAAGAGAATTCATCATTCATTGCGATGCTTGTCAAAGAACGGGGAATATCTCTTGGAGGAACGAAATGCCACAAAGGGGCATTCTAGAGGTGGAGATCTTCGATGTTTGGGGGATCGACTACCAAGGTCCCTTTGTGACATCCAATGGGAATAAGTACATCCTTGTGGCCGTAGACTATGTCTCAAAGTGGGTGGAGGCAATTGCCACTCCAAATGATGATGCAAAAACGGTCACCAAGCTCTTCAAGAAAATAATCTTCCCAAGATTTGGAGTTCCTAGAGAAATTATAAGTGATGGAGGAACGCATTTTCATGAGAAGAAACTTGCATCTCTTTTGACCAAATATGGTGTCCAACATAGAACCGGCTTGGGATATCATCCTCAAACAAGCGGTCAAGTTGAAGTTTCAAATAGAGAGATCAAGCAAATCCTTGAGAAAGTTGTGAACAAGACCCGAAAAGATTAGAGCACAAAGCTTGATGATTCTCTTTGGGCTTATAGGACGGCCTATAAGACTCCCATAGGAGCCTCCCCTTACAAGCTTGTCTATGGAAAAGCGTGTCATTTGCCAATCGAATTGGAGTACAAAGCTTTTTGGGCAATCCGAGCACTTAATCTTGATCTCAAATTGAGTGGCCAAAAGAGGATGATTCAAATTCAAGAGTTGGAGGAATTCCGACTACAATCCTATGAGAATGCAAAGATTTACAAAGAAAGGATGAAATTGCTCCATGATAAGAGAATTAGACAAAAGGCCTTGCACAAAGGGGACAAAGTCCTTCTATTCAATTCCCGCTACCGACTTTTTCCGGGAAAGTTGAACTCTAGATGGATGGGTCCCTATGTGATAACCGAAGTTGGAAAATATGGATATTTTGAACTCAAAGCGGAAGATGGAAGCAAGTTCAAGGTCAATGGTCAAAGATTGAAGCCATATTATGAGGGAGCGTTTATTGGAGAGGTCGAGGTCACCTACCTCGGGCCTCCTCATCCTTAAAAGAATCATCAAAAGGGAGAGTTTGGTGGAGTCCTCCTTAAACCACCACTTGTAAATATCCTAACCCTTTAACTTGTATTTATAATTTTATTGCATTTCTTTAATCATAAACATAAACTCTTTTCATGAGAGTAAGTGAGGGAGGGTCACTAATGAATTTTGAATGAAGGAAGGAACCAATCTTCAAGTGTGGGGAATCATTTATGAGAGGAAAGGAAATCAAAGGAAAGATTCGCAGCTTGAACCCGAGCGTGTTCATTGGAATCCGCCCGTCCTGCTGGAATCCGGACGGTTTAGGTAGAATCCGGCCGTCCTTTTTAGCTGTGAAATTGAAAGTTTTGGGACTGTCGAAGAATCCGAGCGTCTCAGCAGGGAAGACGCTCGTCCCGAAGAATCCGTCCGGCTTTGCTGAAAGCCGCCCGTCTTTTTGCCTGTGCATTTCAAGAAAATCTCACTGTCTCTGAATCCGTCCGTCTTTCGAAAAAGACGCCCGTCTCCTTTCAGAAGAATCCGAGCGTCTTAGGGTCGGGACGCCCGTCTTTGTGGCGTCATATTTTTGGAAAGTTAACTGTGACAGAATCCGGGCGTCTTACCTAGAATCCGCCCGTCCCGAGAAGCTGGAATCCGAGCGTCTTATGCTCGAATCCGCCCGTCTTCCTGCGATAATTTGGCCCGACTTTTCTTAATTTAATTACACCCCACCACACAATTTGTGACACATCACCCTTCCTTCAACTTGTATTATAAAAACCCACCTCCTTATGACTCCAAAGCATATCCCAATCACTCTTTTACCCCACAAAATCAAAAAGCCCCAAATTTCTAGGGTTTCAAAGGCAACACTCAATCCACAAGGAGCATCTTTATTCTTTAACAAATCAAAAAATTCCAGCTCAATAATCAAGGAATGGCACCAAGGAGATCTTCTTTTAGGAATGGGAGGAGACCAAGGATGAGGGGAAGTTCTTCTACCTCCCATGTCAACACATTAAGAAGGGAGCATGAAGAAATTATGGATCTTACAAGGCTTGATGACTTCTCAAATGTCGAATTCGTCAATGATGTGCAAAGACTAGTCTTCCACCGGCTTCTAAGTAAGAACATTCTCCCTACTAAGTTTTTATGTCATAATACCTTGAGGAAACTTGGGATTTATCACCAAGTGGAAGCTCTCTTTGAAGTATTTGGTCTCTCTACCCTTTTCCGCATGTATGAGCAAACTTACCGATCTCTTGTGCTTGAATTTTTGAGCTTCTTGAAGATTACAACCTTGAATAAAACAATATGCATAGAATTTAGGTTGGAAAATGTTTCAAGAATGATGACCCTTGTAGAATTCGCAAATGTGCTTGGTCTCGATGTCTTGCCTACCCGGACATCGAAACCAAAGAAATATAGTGTTGAACCTTTGTGGAGGGCCATGACCGGCCGGGATTTCATACACACCAAGGAATGTCTGGCTTTTCATATTCAAAATCCTATCTTGAGACTTACTTATCGATTCCTTTCCGGCACTCTACTTGCTCGCCGAGATCCGGCCATTGTGAATCAACTTGACCTTTTGTTCATGGAATCTTACCTCAATATTCAAGGAAGGAGTGTGTACCACTTCAATGCACCTCTTGTGCTACTCGAAAAATGGGCAAAGTTTAGGAATGGTGATGATGATGGGATGAAAGACAATGTAAATGGAGGACTCATTACTAGGCTTGCGAAGCATTTCAATCCGAGATTCAATGAGAATAATGAGTATGCTCCTCCTTCGGGAAACACGAGGATAAATGATGATCTTCTTCTTATTCATCATCATTGGATAACCCTTGAGGGGGTTGATAAGCGAATCAAATGGATAATGAAAGGAAGTGATCCGATCTATCTTCCAATGACCGGCCTACCACGCATCTCCCCAAGAATAGGACTTTTATCACCAATCCCATCCTATCTCATCCCGAACCAAGCAAGGCAAGCACCACCACCTCCGAATCCCCAACAACAACAGCAAGAGCAACAATCTCAAGATGAGAAGATCAAAGTGCCTCCTTACCCATTTCCTTATCAACCGTACAACCATCCCAACCCCTTTATCCTTCTCCGTGATGACTTTGCCACGGGAATTCTACAAGATTTGCACTTCCGCCAATACGAAACCACCGTGGACAATTACTAAGCACTCTATCCTCAATACCACGATATGGTTCAAAGGGGAAAGATTAGTGAGGAGGGAGCATTTCCCTCTTGGGCACAAATGTACTTACTCTTCCCCAATTCGGAGAGGGCAAATGAAGGGGCAAACGGGAGACAAGAGGAACGGAGGAACAATTCTTGCGGAGGGGACACGGTGGAGCTTGAAAGTGAAGAGGACGAGTTCATGGACCCGAATATGAGTGATGCATCAAAGGAGATATGGGATAGTGATCTAGGGGGAAATGACGGTGATCTCTGGAGAATCACTTTATAGCTAGATGGAGCGGGCGTGAGGCACCCATCTCAAGCTTAAGTGAAGTTTCCTCATCTCTTCTCTCTAGTTTTCAAATTTTCATGAAAGAAGTTTGTGTTCTGTTAACTTGTATACTATTTAATCTTGATCATGGTTGGAGTACTCCTAGCACCATAGAGGACTAACACCTCGGCCCCATTGAGGTGTTCTTATTTTATTGTTCCCACTTTTGAAAATCCAAAATGACAAATTTAGTTTCATGCATTGCACTTTGTGTGCATGAACTACCCCAACTTTAGGACATTAGAAATAATGTCTAACTCGGTTTGGGGAAGTACATGCATACACAACAGGAGGTAATATAAATTACACTCTCCGTCATAAACAAAAACTCATGCATCATGTTTGCATAATTTCCCATTATTTTGGCCATTGAGGACAATGTCCATATTAGTGTGGGGATGGGGAATTCTAACTTAACTTTTATTCAAAAATCCAAAAAAATTGAAAAACTTCCAAAAATCCATAAAAATTGAAAAAAAATTGAAAAGTCCAAAAACAAGTTCATTTCCTTTGTAGTGTAGTCTTGTATATATTGTTTTGTATATATTGTGTTTGTTTTATCCTTGTTCACATTGATCGACTACGCCACATCCGAGACATGAGGATATTGAAGACCGCATGGTATGATCTTTCCAATCTCCTTTTTCCTCTTTATGTTAATGACTATGTGGCTTTATTTTGATTGATGCGGTACAATGTGAATTTAGGACTTGCATTTAGTTTATATGTCATATTAGTTGGTAGAATCACTTGCATTAGGATGTTTATATGTTAGTTGCATCATGGCATGTAGTTGCATGTTAGAAAAATTTTGCGAAACCGTCTACTTGGGAAGCTTGACAAGTGTATATAGGCCCTAGTAGATGCTTTTTCTTTATCAGATTTTGCTTGTTAGAATACTTGTAAAACACCCTAGGATGTGTCATGCTAGTATCCTTTGACCCATGGATTAAGGCCTAGTCAAGAGTACCTTGTGGTGTGATAACTCCTTGGCTACCGTTTATTCCAAGGTGACCCTTGAAACCATGCATCCATCCATCATCCATGTTCTACCACATTTTTTGTCATCAAAGGGAATGGGCACAAAAAGAAATTGATTTGAGTTCAATGAAATGAAAAGTGAAAGAAAGTTTACAAAAATGCATCAAGTGAAAAGAGGAGCAAAAATAGAACTCCTAGAGCTTCAAATATAAGCCACCCTCACTACATATGGGGTGACTTTAAAAATGTTCAAAAGAAATGCAAAGAAAAGTTGAAATGTCAAAAATCAAAAAGAAATGGCAAGAAAGTGTTCTCAAATGTTATATGCCACAAGAAATTGGGGGGAAAAACAACAACAAAGCAAACTCCCAAAGTGAAACTCAAATATCTATCGATCCCTTTATCCATCGTATCCATTTTTGTGCATGGTAGAGAGGGGACGACCCTTCTTCTTGTCTAGGCAAGAGGGGGAATTCCGCGATCCTCCAGTGTTTCTAACACCATAGGGAGTCTACTCTTGACAAAAGCTTTTAATAATTGAGGACAAAGGTACCCTAGCTTGACACAACTTGGAGGTGATTTATTGGTATCCTTCTAGGCTTAGTAGTTTGAAGAAATTGCATCTATGAAGGAATGTGTACCCTTGAATTGCTTCCCTTGTAGATAATTTCCGCCACTTAGATGAGGAAAGTGGCTATTCTTTTGTAGATGCATCCATTTTTTGATTTTGTGTGCTTAATGTTTGGATGTGTCGCCATTTTGGCAAGACCCACCTTGTCTTGCAAGAAGGCATCCTACCTCATGGTTGTCTTGTTGTGAGTTGAAGGAGCGGAGTGAGACCCGCTAATTGTCTCATATCGGCTATGTTATTAGGTTAGTTTAAATAATGGTCCTAGTCTTTGTCACCTCTTTACTCGGGACGAGCAAAGGTTCGGTTTGGGGATATTTGATGTGACCATAATTAGAGCATATTTAGTCCTCGAATTAGCCTTGTTCCCATGCTTTTTAGTGCATATTTGGGTCATTTATTGTCTTTAGTTCTTTGTTTTGCATTTCTTTGAGGTTTTGATCCCTTGGTAGGAAAGGAGTGCAAACCTTGCATTTTCATGGCAAAATGAGACTAAATTTATTGAATTCAATGACCAAGCATCAAGGAGAGACAAGATTAGAAGGCCTTTGTACATACTATAGTAGATGGGCAATGATGAAAAAAGATCCTTGCATCCCCGAGGAAATCCCCAAGGATTTTATGAAGAAAAAGGAAGAAAAGAAGAAGAAAGCAGACTGCCCAGCAATCCGTGCGTCTTCCCCAGAAGACGCCCTCTCCACCAACACAATCCGTGCGTCTTCACTTCAAGACGCCCGGGCAGCAACTCCAGAAGACGCCCGTCTTCTCCCCAAGACGCCCGGGCAGAAACCACAGAATCCGTCCGTCCCGTGCTAAAGACGCCCGGATTCCAAGGCAGACCAATTTCGTTTCTTCAAGCTTCAAGAAAGATGCCCATCCTTCCAAAAAGACCGGCGTTTCCTTAAGTAGGGACTTAATCGTAATTTAAGCCCTTAGTTAACCCTAATTCCTACACCTAATCCCCACTATAAATACCCCATTAATCTAATTAGAAAAGCATGTTCTTCTTAGCAATCTTTAGTGTAGTTAATATCAATCAAATCTCTCTTTAATTTTGTAATCAACAATTAATAAAGTTTTAATACAAGTTTTATTTCCTTAATCTCTCTCTTGTTCATCCTTTATTTTGGGTAATTGAAGATTATTTGGGTTATTATTGGGAGATTGACAACCTCTCAATCAAGCATCAAGTACTTCTTTTATTCTTTGCTTTATTATTGGAATAATTAGTAGGTATAATTCTCTTAATCCCTTTTTAATTATTGTTAATTACTTTCATTTATTCATCATGTTTCACTTTGTTGGTATGATTGACAACCTTGCTAGCATGTTCAACATGATAATGAGTGAGTAGTCACTTAGCTAGGGTTAATGGGTAATTAGGGGAAACCGGCATGGGGAATGATTCATGCTTAAATTAATATGCTTTCATGGTTTATTTGCTTGCTTGTTATGATCTCAACTCATGCAAATGTTATGTTTGATGAAATGCGAGCCTATGAATCCTTGCATTTTTTACCCATCACCTATCTTTTCAATGAGACTTCTAAGACATAAACCAACTCGAGTCTCATTAGAACATGCATGTTGTTGAGTAGGGAAGATTAAGTCGACTTGTAGCTGTTGTACAATCTAATCGATTCGGCTCCGGGACCCAAACTTCCCTAGGATTGTAAGATATAACCCAACTCGGTCCATCACAACAATAATTGCTTGCTTATAATTTGAGAACATGTTTGTATGATCAATTCCCATGAATCCCCTATGACCCCATGACACTCTAGTACTTTTTATCAATTGTTTACAACCCTTTCAATTCATCTTTCTTATTTACTTTCATTGCCATTTATTTTAGTGACCTTCTACATCAACCCCAATTGTGACACCCTTAAGACACCGCTAGTTGCAATAGAAATCTCATCTCAATTCTCGTCCCTTGGGATCCGACCTTTACTTGCCGCTTTACTAATTGTAGAGTTGTTGGTGAAGTTATAAATTGTGTTTTGGTCTAGGTGCTCCTAACGACAAGTAACCGAAAAGATTTATCTCCGACCACATTGCAGGTGACGAGGCTTCTACTTCTGGGAGAGCTCCCATGGACATAGGCACAGCCGTTGACGCTTCTCGTGCTCTCGAGGAGGCTTTCACTACTGCTGGGGCAGCTGCTGAGGTTGCTGAGGATGAGGTCCTCGAGGAGGAGGAGGAGGAGGAGACCCGAGGCGGGCCAATGTTGGGCGAGGCAGTCGTTAGCTGAGGGGAGCACCTGCGTGGGCTGAGACCTGGGACAGCAGGCACTTGCTTTGGGCTGCGGAGGGTCACCTATCCTATAGGACGGTAAAGAGCTTGGTAATCTTGAATTCATTACCTATCACTCACCTTCTTTTATTTCATTTGCTAATATCTTTTCTAATTTCATACAAACTAAAGATAGCTTTTGTTTCAAATCACAATAGGAGGCCGGGAACATCAGATCGTTCTCGGGCTATAAGACGGCGATGGAGTGCTACGAGAGGCTGTCGGCGGAGGAGCGAGCCATGATCGAGCGGGGAGCATTTGGCGCCTTAGTGCAGGCTTGGAGGGATATCGCGAAGAGGAAGCTGCGGGCTAACCTTAGCCTGGTCCACGCTTTCTTGGAACGATTCTGGGACACGACTTCCACTTTTCACATGCCTTTTGGTGAGGTGGGAGTCACGTTGGAGGACTACGACATGATCTCTGGGCTGCCGTGTAGGACTGAGGTGGTGGAGTGGCCGGAGACTGCCATGAGGGTGGACTCGGCCGAGGCTAGGAGGTTGATCGGCTGGAACTTGGCGCCGAAAGCTGCTGCAGTGCCTGGTTTGGTGCCTAGTTCTTATGTCCGAGACTATTTTTCAGGGAAGACCTCGGCGCGGGTGGTGATTGACGGAAGAGAGATGGCTCCTCCTCCCTGTACAGCCGAGCAGAGGGCCCGCTTGTGGCTTTGGTGGTTCCTGTCTTCGATCTACCTCAAAGACAAGGGAGAGAGGCTGTCGACGAAGCTCCTTCCCTTTCTTTCTGACTTGAGCTCCCTAGGACGTTGGGACTGGGTCACTGCTGGTTTTGCGGTCCTCATCCGCTTCATGAGGGCCATGGTTCGTCCGGAATTGATGGAGAAGGGACTTCTCCTGGTGCTGTCGGCCCTGGACTACTGTTGGAGGTATGAACCTTCATCACTTCTTTGCCTTATCGAATTACGAAAGATCGTTATTGACCATCTTGCTTCACAGGCGTGGGTGTACTCCTACTTTCCGAGCCTCTCGCCCAAGAGGACGGAGCCGCTGGAGAAGGCTTATCCCATTGTGAGGGATTGGGTGATGTGTCGCAAGAGGAGCAAGCGTTCCTCTCATGGTGTCTACTGGCGGGACGTGAACGCTCTTCAGCTGGACAGTGTGAGCATTTCACTTATATTCGTTTTTCGTCATTACTTTTAACCGATCATAAGAATGATTTCTTGTTTGTCTTTTCCAAGTGGATGCCCAGGCCTTGGGCGGAGTACGCTGGTGCTCCTCCTTTTGTGGCTAAGGTCCTTCGACCTAGGAGCTCGAGCCGGTTACTACTGAGGACGTCGATGGGTCCTGTATGGTATCTGGGCGAGCGTTTGGCTTGTCAGTGCTCTCGGGATGTCTTGACGGTTCCCATCGATCCTTCTAGGACGATGTTTAGGGAGCCTTCGTAGGCTGAGAGGGAGGCTGACTTGGCTGGTGTTGGTGGTGATGCCCTCCTTCTTCCTGGTGAGGACTACTCGGCGTTCCTCTACGGGAGGTTGGCGTACTGGCCGGTTGTGGTAAGTGTTTTATCCTTCTTTATTTTTGATTTTTTGAGAATACGATGAAAGATCATAGATTAATGGAAATCATTTGACTTTGCAAGAGGTCGAGGCGGTGGGCATCGAGCCCCCAAAGTACCCCGGGACTCTCGAGTACACTGACGCGACCGGGAGGACGACGATCACTGAGCTGCGTGACTTTGACGTGGCTGTGACTGATGCTGGCCTGGACGATTGGCAACATCTGATTCGGAGGGTGAGCCTCTAATTTGTGTGATTTTTGTGTAAGAACACATTTGATTGAACTTATCCAATTATTGAGAACCTCCCTTTGAAAATGCAGGTTGTGCCGTCTCGGTTTGTGGCATTGTGGAGGGTAGCCAACCGGCTGCGAGCTACTGCCGTCGATTCACTTGTCGGCGGTCGAGGTCGTCAGGTATGAACCTTTCGTCTACTTCATTTTCTAATTTTTTAACTTTTCTTATGATTGCTTGAAATGATTGACATGAGCCAATTTTGTTGTTTGCAGAGGGAGAGTGAGGTGGAGCGAGAGCTGGCCCAGTCTCAGGAGGAGACAACTCGTTTGCTGAGGGAGCTCGAGGTCCGCGATGCCGAGGTTGCTGCTCTCGAGGCGAGAGTTGCGGAGTTAGGCGGCGACCGGCAGTAGTTTTCGTTGTTTGTTTGTTGTTGGCTGTATCTTGCACATTTGTACATTTTAGGACCCACATTTTGGACATTTTGGATTTTGCTTGGGGCTCGAGCCCCCAGTTTGTTGTATATGTCCCTCTTTTGGTTGTATATGATGGCCTGAGCGCCTTTGCTGCTGGGTTGTGTTGCTTGTACCTGCAGATTAGCTTTGAACAGGTTTGGTAGATGACGGTTTATGCCGTCATGCTGCCGAAATTTACATAGAAATGCACGTAAAACATACATTTATGATGTATGGCCTAAATTAGCGCAAAACGAATGACTCAGAAGTGCAAAAAAATGCAAAAAATGCAAAACAATTGCCGGAAATGACCGGACGGTAGGGAGGGTTACCCCCAAAAAAATGAAAAAATAGAAATCTATAAGTTAGAAATGTAATGTAGGACGGGAGTGGAGTGATTCCCCAAAAAAAGGAAAGAAATAAAAGAAATATATAAGTTTGAAATAAATTACATTAAATTGGAGAAATGATTTCCTAAAAAAGAAGAAAATAGAAAGAAATATATAAGTGTGCTAAAATGACGAAAATGCTGATATTGCCTCGAAATGCGTGCCCGCGGAATTAGGAAACACGAACCATGGTAATTTTGACGTATTTACCAAAATAATTACCCGTATGAATAGGAAATTATTTGCCAAGGAATTTAGGAAAGATCCAACGCGGAAAATCACAGAGACATTACTGAGGAAGAGGCGCAACAGGAGCTGCGCAGCAAGTGCTGCGCCTGTTCCCCGGTGTATCCGTCCTGGCGGATTTTAGGAAACAGATTTTAGTATAAATAGAGACGTCGATAGAGGTTTTATTCACACAATTCTTCCGTCTCTTCCTTCGTCTTATTACATAACATTCTCAAAATAATCATTCATCATGAATACTTTAGAGATTCGTCTAAAAGAGTGGACGAATGAGTTTTCCAACGTGGAGAAACACGACATGGGTGCTTATAATCTTGGATCATTGTTGAGTTTGAAGCTTATCAAGGTGGTCAAACCATTCCTAGATGCTTGTCTTGATTATTGGGACCCGAATTATCACGTTTTTGCTTTCCCTGGAGGTGACATTTGCCCATTTCCTGAAGAAATTGCTGCAATCGATGGGTGGGACCCAGAACACTTGCCTGCTATTCCTTCTACTTCACAAGGGTAAAAAAAAAAAGTTTAGAGACTTGCTTTGGTTGACAAGAATTGAAGTGAACCGTCTAGTGACCTCGAAAGGAGTGTGAATGTTGGACTTTATTGACCGATTTATTAACAAGGCCGACCCCACCCTCTCTTATGTTGCTAGACGAAGGGCATTCGGATTTTGCTTGTTACATGTATATGTCCTTCAAGGGCATGTTGATGAGGATTTGAGAGGTGATCCCCGTCTCCTGGGCCTAGTTGAGCAAATGGAACTGCGTAGGAGCCCAGCCTGTTTATGTTTAGGAGAGATCCTATTGGGTTTGGATAACAGGAAAGCCAATCGTGACCTACCTTATTTTGGAAGTCCCATTATTTTGCAGGTAAAAGAACACTTTTCTCTTCTTTTTTTTTTTCTTTTTCGTTTCTTCTTTCTTTCTTTTTTTTTTCTTTTTTTTTTTCTTTTTTTTTTGTTTTTTTTTTTTGTTTCTAATACCTGCTTTTGGTAGGTTTGGCTTATGGAGCGTCTTCGATTGATCGAGCCCCCAGTTCATGTTCCTTCTTATCATGCTCGCTCAATTGCAAAGAGGACCAGGCTTTACATGGTGGACTTCACTCGAGTGTGCAATTACTGGGAAAACAAGTTGAAGAGTGATGATGGCCCCTTGATTAGATTGGTTGTACCATGGTGGCATCTCAAATCTGTCACTGGAGTATCTTCCTTGGATCCTACCCGATCTGTGCGCATTCCTGGCTTCGAATTCATGGTATGCATCTTCCCGGAGAGGCTGATAAGACAGGTTGGACTGACGCAGACAATCCCGAAGCTTGACACTATCCCGCAGACTGCCGTGGCGCTTACTAATGAGAGTCGAAGGGAGTGGGTCATTAAATGGACTCAAAGAAACGTATGGTTCTTGAAATCTTCTGTTAGTGCCTTATGTGTGTCGGACTCCTATCTGCGGTGGAGGAAAGCTACTACTCCGGAGGAGCGTGAGAGATTGAGGAAGCGCGAGCCCGTTGACTACAAGGTGCGCGAGGTGAAAAAGGAGAAAGAGAAGCATCTGAGTGAGGGAGAGGAAGAAGCCGGGTTTCGAGTTGTTCATCCTTCAAAGAAACCGAAGACCTCTCCTGTCGTAAACAAAGTGATTGACAAGAATGGGAAGGCTAGACCGCGAGAAAGACCTTTGGTGATTAGGTCCGAGGTGGCACAAGAGCGTCTGGCTCGAGGTCGGGACAAGAAATATGACAAAAATGGCAAGGGCAAAGGGAAAATGGAGAAATAGCCTAAGTCTTTATTATTATTTATTATTATTATTATTGTAATAAGAAGGTGGGGTTTTTAGAATCCTAGCCTATTTTATTCTTTTTCTTTAGCATTATTATTATTATTATGTAACGTATTATTATTATTATTATTAGAAAATGAATGAAATAAAGGAGGTTAATTGGTTATGAAACCGTTGTGATTTTCTATTTATTATTCTTGTCGAATTCCAAATGCAACTGCAAATGTCCTTCTATTTACATTTTGAAATTAATGGGTTGTATCCTGTGAAGGATTGCCTACGTATTCATTAAGAAAATGAAATCAAACCCTTGCGCGTAGTTCCAGTAAATGTAAAAGAATAATTGTTCTAAGCAGGAGCTTGTAATAAACTTAGAAGATAAGCATGAGCTTTTTACTTACTCTTAAGGTGCAATTTAGTTTATTTGACGATATGAGGATGACAAATTGTCAAAATGCAAGAGCAGAGTGACATTAACTTATTTCAGCTTGGTCGGGGGCCGTTTATTTAGTGCCACAAGAGCGATATGTGAGGTTACGCGAGGCGCGTTTTTGTTCCTATTCTAGGCATAATACCGCTTTAGTTGGTTAAGGTTTGTCGGGTTGGAAAATTCATTCCCATCTAGGTCTGTGATTCTAACTGCATCCCCTGGAAGTATGGACTTGACTAGAAATGGCCCAGCCCAATTAGGTTTGAATTTTCCCCGTGGATCGACAGGTAAAAGAGCTCTAACCGACTTGAGTACGAAGTATACTTCCTTGATGTTCCTTGGCTTGACCCTTTTGTTGAAGGCTCGTTTGATACGTGCTTGATAAGTTTGGACATTATGTAATGCGCGTAGCCTACGTTCATCCAGGAGGATGAGTTATTCATATCTATCCCTCTTCCAATCGGCTTCCGGGATTTGACTTTCGAGTAAGATACGCAATGATGGTATTTCTAACTCGACTGGCTGTACAGCTTCCATGCCGTAGGTCAAATAGAAAGGGGTGGCCCCAGTGGGCGTCCTAACAGATGTGCGATATCCTCACAAAGCAAAGGGTATCTTGCTTGGCCAATCTCGATAGTTATCAATCATTTTCTTGAGAATTGTGACAACGTTCTTGTTTGCCGCCTCTACCGCGCCATTAGTCTGTGGTCTATATGGCGAAGAGTGGTGATGCCTAATTTTGTACTTGGCTAAAAATTGCTCAGTCTCGGCTTGGAAATGTGATCCATTATCACTAATGATCTCATGTGGGCAATCGTATCGACAGATGATGTTGTTTTGTATGAACTTTCCTACATTTTTAGCCGTGAGACTAGTGTAGGAAGCCGCTTCTACACATTTGGTGAAATAGTCGATTGCCACTAGGATGAAACAGTGGCCTCCTGTTCCGGCTGGAGTTATCTTCCCGATTATATCAATTTCCCAGGCAGAAAATGGCCAAGGAGATGTCATCGTATAGAGCAATGAAGGAGGGACATGATGTACATTCCCGAAGATTTGGCAGTTGTGGCAATGTCTTACATATTTGATGCAATCGGATTCCATTGTGGTCCAATAATACCCCAAACGTGTGATTTTCTTTGCCATCATGGGCCCACTCATGTGAGGACCGCATTCTCCATCATGGACTTCTTCCATCACTTTCCGCGCCTGTGAATGATCAAGGCAACGTAGGATTACACCAAGAGGTGTTATTTTGTATAACTCTCCTTGCATAAGAACGTATTGGGAAGCTAGTAGGCGTATAGCACGTTGTCCCCTTTTGTCCATATCTGGTGGATAGGCACCGTTGAGCTTGAAATTTAGGATTGCTTGGAACCAAGGTTCCTCTGTGATTTCCTCTTTATCGGTGATTTGGTGGACATAGGCTGGCTCTGATCGTCGTTCGATACATAAAGGCATTTCCACCATGTCATCTGGCATATTAATCAAAGATGCAAGTTTTGCAAGAGGATGTGCAAATTGATTTTCTTCCCGAGGTAGGTGTAGATAGGTCACGTGATCAAAGAATTGGGCAACTTGGTCTATTCTGGCTTGATAAGGTGCTAAGCTTTCGCTTCGGATTTTCCAAGATCTCGTAACTTGATTGATGATCAGGGACGAATCCCCATGCACTCGGAGGTTTTTAATGCCTAAGCTCACTGCTGCTTGTAGTCCAATGAGACAGGCTTCGTATTCTGCAGCATTATTTTTCACCTCGAAGTCGAGTTTGACAGAGGTCGGTGTGTGCTCGCCTTCAAGAGAAATGAGCAACACTCCTATTCTAAATCCTCTCAAGTTTGATGCCCCCTCAAAGTAAAGGTCCCAGGATTCTACATCGGTTTGGAGTATATCCTCGTCTGGAAATGACCAAGTATCTATTGTTTATGCATCATTGATGGGATTTTCTGCAAAGAATTCGGCAACGGCGCGCCCTTTTATAACCTTCAGGGGCACGTATTTGAGATCGAACTCTGAGAGCATCAAAGTCCATCTTGCTAGGCGTCCGTTGAAGACGGGTTTCTCGAAGAGGTATTTGACTGGATCCATTTTGGAGTATATTTTGACGGAGTAGCTAAGCATGTAATGACGTAGCTTCTTCGTTGCCCACACAAGAGCGAGGCATGTCTTTTCGAGGTGTGAATATTTGCACTCGTACTCCAAGAACTTCTTGCTAAGGTAATAGATAGCCCTTTCTTCCTTTCCTACGGTTTGAGCTAGCATGGCGCCCATGTCTGTTTCGGTTACTGTGAGATATAAACCAAGAGGTTGATCTCGTTGAGGTGGCATGAGCACGGGTGGTTTAGCTAATATCTCCTTGATTCGGTCGAATGCCTTCTGACAGTCATCATCCCACATGGTGTGATCTGTTTTCTTGAGCTTTTTGAAGATAGGTTCACAGATCATGGTAAGTTTCGATATGAATCGACTTATATATTGCACTTTTCCCAGGAATCCTGTGACTTTTTTTTCCATTTGAGGTTGTGGCATTTCGATCAGAGCTTTGATCTTGGAAGTGTCTATTTTTATACCTCGTTGGCTGATGATGTATCCCAGGAGTTTGCCAGATGTTACTCCGAATGCGCACTTCTTAGGATTGAGCCTCATGTTGTACTTTCGTAGCCTTGAGAAGAATTTGCGAAGGTTCGTAATATGTCCCTCTCTATCCTTGGACTTGAAAATCATGTCGTCTACGTATACCTCAACTTCTTTGTGCATCATGTCATGTAGGAGTGTAGTTGCGGTGCGTTGATATGTAGCTCCGGCGTTGATTAACCCAAACGGCATGACTTTATAGCAATAGGTTACCCATTGAGTGACAAAGGCGGTCTTATGCAAGTTTTCTATGGCCATCTTGATTTGGTTATAACCCGCGTACCCATCCATGATGGACAGTAACGCGTGATCTGCGGTATTGTCCACCAATATGTCGATATGTAGTAGAGGAAAGTGATCTTTACGACTTGCTTTGTTTAAGTCTCTAAAATCAACACAAACATGGATTCTCCCATACTTTTTGGGTACGGGTACTATGTTGGCTACCCAGTCAGAGTACTCGGAAACTTTGATGAACCCGGCTTTGAATTGTTTATCGACTTCTTTTTTAATCTTGAGAGCCCATTCTGTTCTCATTCGATGAAGCTTTTGTTTCACGGGCTTGAAACCTGGCTTAATTGGGATTCTATGTTCGGCGATATCCCTGTCGATCCCTGGCATGTCTTTGTAGGACCAAGCGAAAATGTCTTTGAACTCGTGTAGGAGGTATATGAAACTGGCCCTTTCGGTGGGGCTCAGGGTTGTCCCTATGTTAAGTTCTTGGGGTTCTAGTTCGGTTCCTACATTGATGGGTTCGGTGTTCTCTATTACTGGTCCCCCTTCCCGCTCTTGTAGTATTTCCTTAGCTATGTTGGGAGGTATCTCAATTGAGTCTGGGTCCGGGTCATCCTCAGTATCATCGTAAACAGAATTGCATTCAAGATAACGCACAGAGTAAGCAGAACCTGATTTATTCATATTAAAGTTTGAGAAAAGTTGAAACAAAGAAGCCATCTGATCTGTGGTCAGCGGCGGTAAAGGGACAGTTGTTGGGACATTTCCCGAACTACTGTTGCTATTTGAGGCTAAGCTAGGAGAAACAAAGGGAATGAGCACGACGACAGGAGGAGACTCCCTAGTGACTTATCTAGACTCCGACTCTGACTCTGACTCGAATTCATCGTCTTCTGGTTCTCCTTTGAACATCACTCCTTCTCCAGTGGTGAGCTTGAAGAGTCTTCCTTGATTGTTGGTCCATTTGATTGATTTTCTCCATCCTTTCTGCTGGTTCGCGCTTGTTTCTGTGATTAACGCGGTAGGGTTGAAGTGATCGTCTTGAAGTATCATAGTAATGATCTCATCCTGCGCGGCTCTAACAAATCGATCTTCTCCAAATAGTAGACTGACAGCTTGTTCGTCTAAGCAAGGTGCTTGACGGGCCTTGACGGTAGGAACCTTTTCTGGAGGAATGAAGTAGAAATCGTGAAAGATCTCGATTCCGCCTAGCTTCCTTCCGAGGTAGTGCCAAGGTTCGGGAAATCCGTGAAAGAGTTCTTGACTTCCTTCCCTAACAAAGTATCCATTTAGGGTAGGGAAATATGGTCGCATTTGGACTCCTATGTGCTTACGGCTTTGAACTTGAGCGAGCATCTCGAGAACTTCTTCTTTAGTGGGTTTGTATCCTAGTCCAAGTGGTATTCTTTTTTAGTTGCCTTCCTTGTAGGGTGCGAAGGTGTTTCTTCGGGCAGGGTTCAAAGGCATTCCCGGGAAGTATCCCTGGGATTTGAGTATGTGGTTGACCACCAAGTTGGAGTAGGGATCGTAGTACGTATTGGGGTGCCAACTCACTTTCTATGACACTTATGCTTTGAAAGCCCCCAAGTTCGTATACTGGATCCGCAAGGACTTGATTATTTGACTTCTTTTCGATTATTGCCTTGATGGGCGACGAAGTGATCATCACCACTTTGCCATTTACTGGGATTTTGATCTTTTGGTGAAGGGTGGATGTTACCGCCTTGGAAGTGTGAATCGAAGGTCTTCCCAGAAGTATGTTGAAGGAAGCTTCAATGTCCACTATTTGGAAGTTAACCTTTCGCTCAATTGGCCTTGTGGCTATGGTTAGGTTAATGAGTTCTACTACCTTTCGTCGCGTACCATCATATTCGCGGACACCTTGATTGGTAGGGGTCCAATCCGACTCTTTCATGCCTAGTTTGTATGCCGTTTTCAAGGGTATGACGTTGACCGCGGAGCCATCATCCACCAAGGTCATTGGCACATTCTTCTTTAAGCAAACGACAATGATATAAAGAGCCAAGTTGTGACTAGCGCCAAAGGGCGGCAAATCTTCATCTGAGAAAGTAATAGGATTACTTAGCTTCGGTGATTCTAGGAAGACCAAGTTGACTACATCGTCGGGTGTGGAGTTATGTGCTACATTTAGTTTGGCCAAAGCTTGCAGTAAAGCTTGGCGATGTGGGAATGAGCTTGCTACTAGTTGCCAGACTGAAAGATCAACCTTTGTCTTCTGCAATTGCTTTAGCAAATGATCAGTAGAGTCATCTTCGTTATCATTTGGTGCGATAAAGTTGGTTGTGTAACACCCCCTCATACCAAGGTACCTTACCAGGACTACCCAAGCATGAAAGGCTATTACCATCTCGGTTGCCCGAGGTTAGTATAGACCAAAAGCGTCCGTCCTAAACACATTTATTAGAAGTACTGTAAAGTATTAATGTTTACAACAATCCAAATCCAAACCAAAACCAATAAAGTGAATACAACTGAGGACAACTACAAAATCATAGCTAAGACTCGTGACTGTGATACTACAACTGGTGATGACGACTTCCCCATGACCGCCCAAGCTCACCAAATGCAATACCTGTCAAGTCTGCTCACCATCCCCGAATGGATCACCGCAGGTTTTACAAAACAACAACAACGGGGTCAGTACCATTCAATCAATGTAAGACAAAAAAACAATGTAACCGACTGATCACCCTCCATAGTAACCGACTACACACCGAAGTGTGTAGCCCTGCCAGATTACCCATCGCAACAGGTAATCCACTCCGCCAGTGGGTGACCGCAGCCCATCCCTACCAAATCCAGCTCATGAACGAGCGACTAACAATCCCTGTCCCTTAATGTGCATATCCCCTCCCGTGACGGGTTCCATGGAGGGCGAACTAGGGTGTGAAGCCACTCCCGCAAGTGACTCCACCACAATCACATAACACCACAGCATCACAGCTGTCACAACACCACAACCATCACAACACAACCACATCACCACCGTCATCGCAACACCCATACTCCGATGATCAGTAGATAACAACAATTACAACACAAGCACCGTCTTAAATCAATTAACAGTTACTGAGTAGGGAAACCCTACCTTTTTCGCAATCCGCTTACGCTGCAATCAACCATACAAATGCATAACAATTACCAAATCGTCACCTACAACAACAATCATATAATTCTAATCACTAACTGCAAAACCCCATTTCCCCCAATTCAAAGAATAAAGACAAACCCTAGAATTAATCATCAACAACATAGGGATAAAGACTTACTGGCGAAAGAATGAAAGATTGAGCGCAAGGACTACGACGATTGCCCACACAGTGGAGGATTAGGGAGTGATTAGAGTAATCGTAAAATGTTTAGGGTTGTAAATGACGTTTAGAAACTGACTTTCAATATTAAATAACCCTAAACACTCCCGCATCAACCGCTGAAATATTACTCGCCAGACCGGATACTCGGTCGAGTAAAGTGTATACTCGGCCGAGTATCCTCTACTCGGTCGAGTATTCACTATACTCGGCCGAGTATTCCTCGGCATAACCCAAACATATTACACTTTTGACACTACTCGGTCAAGTACTTAGCTTATAAAAATACGTAGTATTACAGGTTGGACCATTTTGAGTAGTATTTTGATATGGACACCCCGAACGAGTTAGGTGGTCTACATCTTGGTCTTCACCATTTTGGACTATTTCCTTGACTAGGGAGTGTTCAATGAGATATTCGTCTTCATCATCATCGGCCCATACTCCATTGACTGTAGCTAGTTCCCTCATTCTCATGATCTCGTCCTCTAATCGTGTAATTTGGTCGATTAGTTTATCAACCACGGCGACTATTTCTTGTATGGTAGCATTTAGGGAGAAAATTAGTGGCGCATGTTTTTTAGGTGTTGCATTGGGGTCATGTAAAGTTGTCACCACATTTTCCAATTCCGAAACTTGCCTATCCATACTCCTTGCCCATGCGATGAAGTCGGTAATGGTAGGGGAAATGGTAGAGTAGAACCCTTCATTCTCGATCGCGTGGATCTCATCTTCGACTGGAGAAATGAGGTGTGAACAATCTAAGGTAGATTCTTCACTTGTGATCACTAGAATTCCAAGAGGATTCTGAGTGTTGTTGGGCTTACCTCCCGGCGGTATTGGTAGTTGACCATCCTCAATCATGTCTTGAAGCACATTCTTCAATTTGTAGCATTTTTCTGTGTCATGCCCCTTACCCCTATGATATTCGCAGTATGAGTTCTCGTCCCAGAACTTTGATTTCTTTTGAGGTTCGGGCGTAGGTCTTATGGGTTGGAATTTGCCTTGTTTCATTAACCTTTTAGAGCATTGGAGTAAGTGTCCCCAAGATTTGTAAATTTTCTTGGTGGGGTACTCTTCTTGGATGGCTCGAGGAGGTTAACTTCATCGGTCTTGCTAGTGGATCCGTAAGAACAACTTGTTGAGCCTTGATATCCCCGGCCTACCGTTTTGGACAAGAGCCCTTTACGGATGTCATCTTCGATCCTTGTTCCTAGTACGGTTAAGTCTTTGAAAGTTTTGATGTTTTGGTACCTCAAATGATTTTCATAGATGGGCTTTAGGTTGTCCACGAATTTCTCCATAAGGATAGCCTCATCCGGGCGTTCAACAAGTTGAGTACTAGTCTTCCTCCACCTACCTAGGAAGTCGGTGAAACCTTCTTTGTCATTTTGGGTAAGAACCTCTAAAGTGCGCATGTTAACTTGGATCTCAGCATTATCTGAAGGAAATGTAGATTCATATACATACTAACATACTCTTATATGTCGAAATTAATTTGTCATAAAATTAAATGTGGATTTTATGCATGCAAACAATAATAAAATAGAGGAGAAATCATGTCCTTACTTTGATAATTTCGGTTTAATGGGCACAAGAGAGATCACCTTTCTCTCTTGTTCTTGAGCTTTTCCTTATGGAAGAACAAAGATCCAAGTATAGGATCTCTCCCTAAGCTTTATACCCAAGGCTATCTCTTAATACAAATTAATATTATAAGTACTAGTATAATATTAATAAGGTAGAAAATTGAACCAAAATATTATTTAACACTTGAATATTTCGGTTTTTATGAGAGAAGGAGAGGAGGATTTTTCTTCTCACTAGAACTTATATTTTGGATGATGAGTTGAATGAATAATAATACACTACACTTAGTATATTATTAGGTAAAAATTATAGGAAAAACAATGATGGGTTTTTCTTCCCAAAACCGTGTAAGAGGAGAGGTTAAGGGGAGCCAATGCATGCCCACATTTGTCTTCACAAGGAGTAGTAGGGTTGCATGGCTACTAAAGCAAAACAATCATTATGTTTAGCTACTAATTAAACAATTAATTAGCTTAAAAACTCCTCCAATTTTCGGCACTTTTAGTTAATATGGGTTCCATATTAATTTTGTCAATTGTCAATATGTTACATGTCACATGTCACATAAACTTGTTATGTATTTTTATCATATTAAAAATCAACGTATTAATAAAAATACGTCACATACAAAAATTGACTTAGTAATTTCATAATTACTTGTGCCAAAAATTTTACCAATTATAAATTACAACCGATTGTATTTATAACAATTCATTCAAATTTAATTGTTACATTAAACAATTATTTCAGCCGAGTAATGATACAATTCAATTACTCAGACCGTATCTTATTTAATCACATTTCAATATGATACGTAAATTTTACTTCCAAAATCGTCTGATCACCACCGTCACACGACAGTAATGTCAAACTCTAGTCAGCCAATCATTACCGATATATGTTGACCAGTTGACAGTAACAAAATTACTTCCCAATTGTATTCTATATAATGAGATTTAAACATGTGATCATCATGATCAACAGTCGTGATCGCATTATTGTCGGAGGACACATATTCCAACAATCTCCCACTTGTCCTCGACAAGTGTGCGTCACCAATTCTCTTGTCCTATTACTATCTCCCACTCAATGCAAGGTGTCTTTCAGGTCGTACTTGCAAGTGATCATATCGAGAGTGGTTTCCTCGATCTGGAGAATAACTGTTTGACCGGACTTATCTATCATAGATACTTTCCGAGCGTGGCCACGTATTTCCAGTTCATTACTCCTCGAGTGGCCCTGAGATATTTTTATAACCCTGACTAGGGGTGGACAATTCCTATCGCACTCATTCCCTTCGACTAGCCACAGCCATCATAACCCAAAATATGCCCATTTGACCCCATTTACGAAGGTCGTAGTAACACAAATCAAAGTTAATCTGAAACTGTGCTATCTTAGGCGAATAGTCTTTAGTCAAAAGAATCGACTCATTCGAATACTATAGTAGCTCTCGCCACGACCAGGCTATATAAATTTGCCAGAACTCTATAAGCGGTCATTAGGCCCGGCTAAATGTTCCTAACAGTCTGCCTATGTGATCGATTAGTCATCTCACATGACTCTATGGCACTTGAACTTGCCATCAATCGCATCACACTCTAGTCACTTCGAGACGTCACCTCATACAAGTAACTATGGGCAAATACAATGTTAATCCGTGTTCACTTTAACGGGGTTCAATTGTCTCTACAACCCGTTTGGATACAACAAAGTACAAGGTGAGTTAATAATAACTCAAACGACAAATGTCGACATCACACTCGGGTAGTCAATATCATATTACAACCTTGTGATGTTTATCATAAGTGTAAACACTTATTGATTGCAATAGAAGTTTAACATCCCATGTGTCCATGTGTTCAAACTTCTTACACTTGCATTTTCCTTCACATTCATGTTCTCTCTCATAGCATGAATCTTACCAAGTACACATCAAGGTTCTCGACCTTGGTTTTGGTTCTTTAACTTGAAAGAACTTTCTTATCGATCATCTCATAACGAACGAATTTGCGATGAATAATACAACTTGTACCGATCAAGTATTCCATCCACACACAATGCACTAGGTATATGTTTTGTAGAATCTTGTAACAATTGACAAGATTATTTAGCTTAGCACTTCTCACAAGTCCTAGCTTTACTAGGAAAGATTGTTTTTGAATAACCTCTTATTCAACCAAGCATCTTTCCAAAACTTCTCATTTCTCTTTCTGGGCTTGAAAGATTTGGGATTCTCATAAATCCTCATATGTGCTCGGATTTTCTACAATATGTGCAACCTCTTGACACACAATAGAACATTCCGTCAATCACTGAAATCGCTCATCGAATTCTACTCGAGAATTCATGACGTTTCTATTATGGCTTACCAATCAATCATCATGCTCTTATGCATATGATTCATAATTGGACATGTATATGATTATTCTAATGGCGGAAACATTAGTTACTAATAATCATGAGATCAACCGTTCATAGGTTCAATGAACGACCATGACTGCTAATGGTAATTCCATTTTCATCTACATGAATAACCTATGTGAATGTTGATATGATGTGTATCTCTTAATACTAATCCAACATCTCTTGATGTAATTGGATTCATCATTGTCCATTTTCATCCAGAATTGAAAACTCAAAAGCTTCTTTATGAAAGAAGGTATTTGCTCGTCATTCTTTAATGAGTGATGAGTTTTAAACATTCAAGGATGATAGCTCCCACTAAATTCCATGTCTTCACATGAGATTTTCCTAACTCCCACTCAATTCAACACATTTCGAAATTGACTTCTCAATCGAAAGAATTTAAATATAAATTGCTTTGCCAAGTTACTAGGATAAAACCATATATGTTCCCATCATATCCTTTCAAAATACCTATTTTGAAGTGGTCTCATCTCAACCTTACGGAAAGGGATTTTAAATCCCCAACACACTCATGTCATAATGATGTGTAGTAATGTCATTATTCAAATATAAACAATATCTAGAATACGTCCTTCGCAAATACCCTTTTGGAAGGAGGTTTAACCATTTCATAGTAAGGTCAAGCAATGACATTTGCGTGGTTAAAATTTTGGTCATTGAAGATATCGGTATATCAATTTTTGCAACTCGATCATAACTAGTATGTTACTATGATTCATTTAGGCTCTTAAGTAAATCTCATGGTTGAAACTATTGGTCAAATGTTTCATAAACTTAGTCAAAAACTTGTTAAGACTTTACATTAGTCATTTTATTCCAAAACTTCTTTTGGTCTCCTCGTGTAGTTATCTTGAGAATATACTCTTATGATTATTACACTTGGTCTCTTTAGTCCTATAGAACTAACTTGAGACCATAGATCTCATCTATTCAGCATACTATGTAAATAGATATACCTTCATTCAAATCATTCTTTCTTGCGTAGATCTTCATTTACACAAGTACACAATTTTAATTTTGCCTTGTGTGTTGTGTCCTCATTTTTCTCCCACTCTATCTTTAGAATAAATACACTAAACATTCAAAGATAGCATATGAGACACAAATTAATGATGTTGAAGTATAAGGAGAACTACCTCATAGGTTGATTAATTGTTATTGATTTCATATGTGTACTTGGTGATTGACATTCCTTCAAGAGAGTTCATAGACTCAAAATCGCTTTATAAATGATCATACACAAGCCTTAAGCATGTGGACATATAATGAAACCCGTCATTATAATTGTCTATTAGATCACCTTAAGTGAATAATCTTATGTTTCAAAACGCAAGCATTTAAAGATGAAATTTTAGAACATAAAGGATAAATGATAAAACGGGTGACTTGGGTTGCAAACCAAGTCACCATCATCCAAAATACAAACCATTATCCAAAATACCTTTCCATGTCGAACACGGAAATTTAAAGTTCTAAAATCCAAAACATAACTTAAAATAAGACAATGAAAAACAAAGCTCCACAAAAGCTATCCTTAGCTTCTCCATGGTTTCTCATGCTTGTTTTTCTTTTCCCTTGTCTTTGTTTGGTGGAGGCCCTATTTACAATAAAAAGGGAGATACATTATCACAACTTTGCATCATAATACCATAGTTGAATTTAGAAACATAAAAGAAGGTTAGTCATTTACCTACTGGAGTGATCTTTCCAGCTTTGATATCACCAAGGTATTTGGAACAATTTCTTTTCCAATGTCCCATGCCATTACAATAATGGCATTTATCAAGAGGACCCTTCTTGACTTTGGATGTGCTAGCTTCACAAGACTTAGCTTTGGTGAATGTGGGAGCTTGCTTTTTACCCTTCTTTCCATTCTTCTTGAACTTCCCCTTACTCTTTGTGCTTATGTTAAGCACATCTTTGGGAGGGTTCACATTTAACCCCATGTCCCTCTCGGCTTGCACAAGTAACTTGTGCAACTCCTCAAGAGACACATCCTTGTCTTGCATGTTAAAATTCACCCGAATTGCACATATGCCTTGACTTTGGACAAGGAGTGTAGAATCCTATCTACGATGAGTTCTTTGGGGATTTCAACCTTTTGAATTTTCAAGGTCTCGACAAGCTCCATGAGTTTGAGCACATGAGGGCTAACCTTTTGGCCCTCTTTGAAGTCGAGATCAAAGAATGCCGCGGCCGCCTCATATTGGACGATCCGCGGAGTTTGTGAAAACATGGTCACAAGTTTGGAGTAAATCTCATTAGCATTGCCCATTTTGAAGGCTCTCCTTTGGAGGTCCGCCTCCATCGCAAATATCAAGACATTTTTCATTGCGGCGGACTCCTTTTGGTAAGTCTCATAGGCTTCCCTAGTGGCCGCGGTGGACCTAGTGGAGGGTTCGGGTGGAGAGGCCTCGGTAAGGTAACGAAGCTTGTCGTCACCTTCGGCGGCTAATTTGAGTTGGGCATCCCATTCGGAGAAATTTGACCCATTCTTTTCAAGTTTACATCGATCCATAAAGGATCGGAGCCAAGACGAACTAGCGAGTGGTGTAGCATTAGGAGTTGGTGTTGATGTTGCCATTTGTTATGAAAAAGAAGTGGTCTACAAAACAAAATATAAGGAGTAAAACAATTGTCGTTTTAATAATACTCGTAAAAATGTATAATTTAAACAAGTTTTATGCATTTTTCTAGTGACCTCTACCCAACTAGATAAATGATTCCAAGACCCAAATTCATATCGACTTAGGCACGGGGTAGCCGATGAAACCTTTATCAATATAACTCGGTGGATTAACTTTTAATCGATTCTACTTTTAGAACTCTTGGTCGATAAAATTACTCTAATATTTATCTATAGCCCAAAACACATCAACAAGGGCACGGGGTAGCCGATGAAACCCTCATCGATTACTTTTGTTGAGTTCAATCCAAATTTCGAATAAATGTGTCCATTATCCAAACCCACATTAACTTAGGCACGGGGTAGCCGATGAAACCCTCATCAACATGAATTCGGTGGATTAGACATTTATCACCCACTTCCCCTACGTAACAAGGTTTGTACCCCGGGGTAGCCGAGTGCACTCCCTCGCGAAATAGGTTTTCATGGTTTCTACTATTCGGTAAGGCTATGTCTCAATTAATTGTTTTAGCGAGAGGTCATGTCAATCTATTATCTATCACGTTTTAAGTGAACTAAAGCGGTGAACTACGATAATTTGAATTGACACGGTCGATAAACTCGATAAAATAAGGATGCATGTTTTAGTTATGGCGATTTAGCGATGCATGTGACATAAAAAAAAATGCAAGCATAAAGATAAAAATCCTAGTATGGCCTTTCCTAAAATAGAAAAACTTATTTAACTATTACATATTCGGAAACCAACTCCATTGGTCCCTTGAACTTCGGTTGTGGCACGCATCTCGAGGTAACACCGTCTTTATGTATCGCCATTCTTGAAGAAATCCGTCTGTGGGTACTCCGGAATGAATAAAATTACATAATAAATTACATAATTTCCTATTATACATTTGTAACTAAAATAAAATAAATCTATTAAATTAAAAAATGGTGATACGAGATCACAACAAAAATTACAACCGAATCGATATTCCCATACATTTCGGGAAATACCAATTAAAATCTAAGGCCATACTAAGTAAAATTACATAATTCAATAATTACATAAATTAAAATTATGACAATCATAAAGAAAATGCAGCATTATAATATGTATGAACATGCTCAATTTTATGCTAAATCGCCTTTAATTAGCCAATATCGTATATTACTCGGTTTTTACGGATTTGCGTGATTTCAACATTTTATAATCACAAAAATACATAAACTCATATTTATGCATAAGTTAATTACCCTAACCTCTTAGGACTCAAAATTTAGTCTTCACTAATAATTTGACCATAATTAACCAATATTTTATAAAATTGTTCATAAATGGTCCAAAATTACAAAAATAAGCTATTAAACTTCAAATAAATCACAAAATTTCAAATAAATTTGAAATTTGAAATTTAAACTCATGAACATTCTGGAAAAATTCCATGACACTCATAATGTTCAAAATTTAAGGTTAAAAATTTCGAAATTTTTCCGGAAAAACAATGTTGCGGTTTATCGATTTTTTAATAAAATAATCATAAAAACATGGAAAAATTATTTTAATTAACTTTTCAATTTTAGATCTGAAAAAGATTATAAAATGCAACATTAGACGTTTTTCCTAAGTCATAGATTATATTTTATTAATTTTCCACTAATAATGTCACTATTTATGCTATTTTTCTTCAAAAATTCATAAATCATGCAAAAAGACTTCTTTATAGCCAATTATTTTACACACATCTTGTAAAATTGCATGTGACAACATATTAATTTTCTATGACCAGATTCGAAATTTAACTCATATTAACCTATTTTTCACTTAAATCCGAATTTAATAATGAAAAAATCATTTTTCGAGCATAACATGTCCAAAAATTATGAAAATTTACAGGTTATCTCAAAATAATATATGTGACAACATATCCAAAAACCAAGTGAAAATTCGAAGTATAGCTAATTTTAGACCAAAAATGACATTTTTACTCATAAAATCACATTTAAATGTCATTATAGTGAAATATGAACAATAAAAATCCGTAAAATTAACCAAAATATCCTAAAACATTTTAGGACCAGAAATATTAACATGTATGGATTGATTTCGTGATATCTCATAATAACACAAATTTTACAAGTTTTATTTGTTATTCTTATAACTCGGAAAAACTTTTAACCGATTTGCATGCAAACAACCGTGGCTCTTGATACCGATTGAAGGAAATGTAGATTCATATACATACTAACATACTCTTATATGTCGAAATTAATTTATCATAAAATTAAATGTAGATTTTATGCATGCAAACAATAATAAAATAGAGGAGAAATCATGTCCTTACTTTGATAATTTCGGTTTAATGGGCACAAGAGAGATCACCTTTCTCTCTTGTTCTTGAGCTTTTCCTTATGGAAGAACAAAGATCCAAGTATAGGATCTCTCCCTAAGCTTTATACCCAAGGCTATCTCTTAATACAAATTAATATTATAAGTACTAGTATAATATTAATAAGGTAGAAAATTGAACCAAAATATTATTTAACACTTGAATATTTCGGTTTTTATGAGAGAAGGAGAGGAGGATTTTTCTTCTCACTAGAACTTATATTTTGGATGATGAGTTGAATGAATAATAATACACTACACTTAGTATATTATTAGGTAAAAATTATAGGAAAAACAATGATGGGTTTTTCTTCCCAAAACCGTGTAAGAGGAGAGGTTAAGGGGAGCCAATGCATGCCCACATTTGTCTTCACAAGGAGTAGTAGGGTTGCATGGCTACTAAAGCAAAACAATCATTATGTTTAGCTACTAATTAAACAATTAATTAGCTTAAAAACTCCTCCAATTTTCGGCACTTTTAGTTAATATGGGTTCCATATTAATTTTGTCAATTGTCAATATGTTACATGTCACATGTCAGATAAACTTGTTATGTATTTTTATCATATTAAAAATCAACGTATTAATAAAAATACGTCACATACAAAAATCGACTTAGTAATTTCATAATTACTTGTGCCAAAAATTTTACCAATTATAAATTACAACCAATTGTATTTATAACAATTCATTCAAATTTAATTGTTACATTAAACAATTATTTCATCCGAGTAATGATACAATTCAATTACTCAGACCGTATCTTATTTAATCACATTTCAATATGATACGTAAATTTTACTTCCAAAATCGTCCGTCAATTTTCAAGTAATTTAATTAACTCGCAACATTATACGATTAATTAAATAATCAATTAAGAGTGTTGCCCTATAGGTATGACCTAGGGGGTCAACTGATCACCACCGTCACATGACAGTAATGTCAAACTCTAGTCAGCCAATCATTACCGATATATGTTGACCAGTTGACAGTAACAAAATTACTTCCCAATTGTATTCTATATAATGAGATTTAAACATGTGATCATCATGATCAACAGTCGTGATCGCATTATTGTCGGAGGACACATATTCCAACATTATCCGCATATTGCTTAGCAAACTCGATCGTGGCGTCTTCCCAAGTAGCGATCTTCTTATGTTCTAGAGAGTAGAACCATTGCTTTGGGATGGTGTCAAGAGATGAAGGAAAGATCCTTAAAAACATCTCGGGTTTAATGCCTTTGATAAACATGTAGTCCTTGAAGGCACGGATGTGATTCAAAAGGTTTTCGTGCCCCTTGAATTTAGGGATATCCGTCATGTTGAAGTTGGTTGGCAACTTGGAACTTACGGCCTCATACTTGCGATTATTCTCCCTATAAATGTCATCCCCTTTAAGATACATCAATTGCTCCTCTAAGTATTGGAGTCGTTTCTCAGCTGCAGTCATACCCATGGGAGGGTTTTCGTCCCCGAAGTCATTCACGAAGTCATCAAAGATTTCACTTTCCCGAGGAGGCAACCTTGTTTCTACGGTATAGATTCGTCCCTCGATGGTGTCAAGACGATCATACACTTGGTCTTGAGTAACTTGGAGACGAGCTAGCGCGGTTAGGATTTGATCATTACTATCCTGGAGTTGATTGATGTTCACGTCGCTTGTTTCAGGCATCTTGGAAACTGGATAAGAGATCGGCGATGAATCAAAACACGATCGACCATTCTAACACACTTACTTGAAAAGAAATGTTTTGACTCGTGAAGTGGGAGTGTGCCACTTGTGTCAGTGAGCTTTTGAGGAAATGACAAAAAATGTTGGTCCTAGTCAAATTTAGTGTAGTTGTAGGAGTGGACTCGAAGTGAAGTTTTGAAATGGGTTTTGAAGCCCGAATTTTGACTCGATAAAAGGACAGAGTTTTGACTCGATTTTGCGCTAATCATTGGCCTTTTTCGAAATTTACATTTTAAAAGGGATTTTGATTTTACAAAAATCGTCATGGTTTCGTTTAGAAATGGTGATCACGTAAGGTACAAACATTTATACAAGCATTATAACGGGATGTTGAGTGCATTTAAAAGGTTTTGGTTTAAAGGGTGGGTTACCATACCGAACAATCAAACCCGAAGTCTGTGGAGAGGCTCGTACCAAACAAGAGTAAGGCCGATTCCTAGTCCATTTCCTCAAGTAGTGAAAGTCCTTGATACAAACAAGAGTAAGTACCATGGTATGGATGCCGTCAATCGCTATTCATCCTTAGGCCAAAATAAGAATTAGGACCATTTAGACAGGACGATTGGTCGGATGGGTTGGGTTGGGCCTAGGAAGGCCGAATGAAATGATCTAGGAAGACCGAGTTATGAAAACCGACAATTGTCTTATACAAACTATTCCCTAACCTTGTTCAAGTTTCACCCTTGGCTACACGTAAGTGTATTATCCCCAGTGGAGTCGCCAAACTGTGGACATGGGCCACGGGGGCGCTTGGGAACAAGCGTTTGCATTTGTGGAGTCGCCACTAATTTATTGTGGAAAATTGGAAACCGTTCGAATACCTCGTGCCATGTCAAGACAGAAAGTAGTGACATGAACACCAAGAACTCGTTACCCTTAGCATTCTATGTCTAGAATGACTCTCGTGGGTGCCAATGAACACGGATGTTCACATAGATCTGGTGTAAGGTGTGAGGGTACGTATTAGGAAGCTCTTTTGATCGAATACCTAATCCCGCCCGCCTCGATAGCGGCCGCTACTAATGATTAGGGAAGTTATTTATACTCGATATGTTGTCGGTTTATATGCTTACAATGCAACATCCATTAGATTAATCCTAGCATGTGAGAATTAACTAAGTCGGTGAACATGTAATTAGCACACAAATTGGGGTCGAAGTGAATGTTAGATTAATTACATGTGAATGCCAAGTAAATAAATCATAAATAATAAATACGAATACGAAATAAAGAAATAAATTACAATTGATAAACTTGAATTTACGTCATAAACATGCCCAAAAGAGTTTTAGAAATAAAATAAAAGAATAAATGAAAATTGGAAAATTGGAAAAAATAAGGAAATTGGAAATTGATTTAAATTAGAAAAATTGGAAAATAAGGAAATTTGAAGAAAAGGAAAATTTGGAAAATAAGGAAAATATGAAGAAAAGGAAAATTTGGGGAAATAAGGAAAATATGGAAATTTTGAAAATAAGGAAATTATGGAAATTATGGAAAATAAGGAAATTCTGGAAATTCTGGTGATAATGAGAATAATGGTTATTTAAAATCCTAATTAGAAACCCTACGTCAAAACGAGAAGAGTTCAGAGGCAGAAACCACCTCAGAACAGGCGCAGCACTTCCTGCGTCTGTTCTTGAGTTGGGTTCTGATTGTGAAAGTCAGACTCGCGGTTTTTTTAATGTTCGTTGGTTAATTTACATTGATTTATTGATTGGTAACTCGAGTAGAAGTGATTAATTGATTTACATGCATCTGGGATCGTCATGAAGTGAAAGAAAACAATTTAAAATGAATTATTATAAGTTAGATATTATTTACGATGTTGGAATTGATTTATTTACAAACTTGAAGTTAATGGTGGAAACAAAAGATTACGAATTGATGAAGAAAACAGATTTAAAACATGTATCAAAGACGAAATCAAGGGACTTGATATGAACGAATCGAGTCTCTAAAATCCGAGTTTGAATTTGTGACGAAAACCCACAAATATTAATTATAAGGGATTTAAGTCGAAAATTATTGAAAAGGATTCATAAAAACTAATTTGAAAATTATTAGGTGAAATAAGGGAAAGAACGAAGAAAGAAAAATAAAAGACGAAAGGAACAAAAACCCGAGAAAGAAGAAGAAGTGCATCAACTGAAAGCAGCCCCTAGAAGAGGCGTATCATCCTTTCCAGAAGGCGCATCAGTTGATGCGATTCTTCCCCACGTCAGATCTGTGTTACTTCCGTTAAAAGGGTTTTAAAAAAGTGATTTTAAAAGACGGTTTCGGGCATGCTTATGACATAAATTCTTACATTAATTATAATACAGAAAATAAATACATTAAATAAAATTGGGATTTTACACCCTCAGGCTTACATGTTAGCGTCGCGAGATTTAACTAAATCGGTTTTTTAGTGGTAACTCGACTCGATCTATAATGCAAATATGAAAGTGCCCTTGAAAAAGGATTTAAAATAAATTGAATTATTGATTATGGTGTAGTGGAGTTGGTCAAATTGGTCGGTCATGCAATACGAGGCTGGTACTCGAAAGGATCCGAGCTTACGTGGTCGAAAGTTCAAGCACGTAGACGCCAAAAAGTAAGAACGTGGTCTAGAATGCAAAGGGAGAAGAGAAGGGAGGACACTCGCGTGAGAAATATGTGAGACCGAAGGTCTCTATTTATACTAATCACACGACGGAATTAGGGTTTAGGAAAGGAGAGAAAGATCCGGAAACAACCGACTTATGTTAAACACGGAAACTTGGACAAAAAGAAAACCTGGGGACGAGGCGCAACAGGTGCTGCGTCCCTTGGAAGAGGCGCAGCACTTGCTGCGTCCTTTCCTTAGCGGGTTCCTCCTGCGTAAGAAAGCGCGTTTGAAAGTCTGTCGTATTTTAGGCATAACTTTCTCTACAAGACTCGGAATAAGGTGATTTTAGTGGCGTTGGAAAGCTAAGAAAGAGATCTAGAACATTCTGTGAAATAGGCCTGACCCAAAAAAGTCAATATCACCTCGTAAAATGGGCCTAAAAGTCGGGTTATCATTTTAATTAAATGAAATGCACATTTTGTAATGTAAACTTTTAGTTTAGCCCAAAGAAGCGACATGGGACTCAAAATGAGATATAATCTCAACATTTTATGACATCCTAACCTTAGGTAGACAAGCCAATTGCTTTGACTCGGGATTTGATGGTTTTAGGAAATGAAGACGGTTTTTGACCCGGACTCCAAATGTACTCTAATTACTGCCAAAACGACCGTAATGACACCTAGATGACGACCATGAGGTAGATACAAGTATTTGAGTTACCTTTTATTAACCGATTTACGAAACGTCATAAAATCGCGACATATGCTAAACATGCGGCCCAATCATCACTGGGTGTTTGGCGGGAGGTGTAGAAACGAGGTGTCTACAGTTAGCTTTGCCACCAGCTTTGGATCGAGTACACAATGTATTTCATGTGTCTCCACTCCTGAGGTACGTGAGTCACCTTTCTCATATGCTAGAGGTTGAGAACATTGGATGAATCATTGTCTTATCTTGAAGTACCAAAGGAGATTGTAGATCGCAAGGTTTGCAAGACTAGAACTAGGGAGACTGTGTTTCTAAAGGTGTTGTGGTCCAATCACAACGTCGAGGAAGCTACTTGGGAGGCGGAATCTATCTATCTATATATAAGTATAATAATTAACCACTAAGCATAAAATTGGACACGTGTCAAGCTCACAATGCTCTTTTTCCCGCCTATGCATTGTTCTGTAAATAACTAAACCAAACCCTAAAGAGTACATTCTAACTTTATGCCGTCATTTCCTTAAAAAATACTTCCTTCTAAAATAAAAATCACCCCAACTACTTCCTCCTCTATCTCTGCTAAATATTACTTTTGGAAAAATAAAAAAACAAAACAAAAATCCATAAGTTCCACAGGCTAAATCATTGGAATAACATGCTATTGTCGTTCTTTGCCACTCAGTTCATTCCTTTACTAATTAGATTGATTTGTGTTTCACGAGGTTTGACCCTTTATTTCCGTCTTCTCTGTATTAAACATTCATATTGTGAATGATTTGTTTTTATTTTATGCTTATCAAAGACCAAATACCAATTATTGTTTAATTTGTAGTATTTGTAAGAGGCTGAATTTGTCTATCAAATATTAGTGACAACTTAAATTTTGTGTTTGCAGTTGATGTTTTTACATTATCATGTGTAAAGACTTAATTGTGTCACTCTCACAGTATGAGGTTAGCCTTTTTAGTTATTCAATTAAGAAGTCTTGATTTTACATTTCATCTTTTAATTTGTCTTTTTAAGAGCCATTAATCACCCTGATAGATTCCTAACACTACTTGGAAGAACATGTCTTTGATTAATTAGTCTATTTTATAGTGTATATATAATATACTAAACTAATTATTGTTTTTGATCTACTAGAGTTAAGCAAGTTTATGTTTAACCTTCTTTGTTTTAACTTTTTGTTAATTTATTTGGATGACGCACTAATGATCATTGCAATAATATGCGTGATTTACCAAAAAGTTGTTTCTCAGTCCAAATTTCGGCTTGGTAAATTTTGATTGACTTAGCTCAAACTTGCATTATCTTTATAATGTACTACTTAATTGGTTATTGACATTGAGTAGGTGCGCACAGGTAGCAAAACATAGCCACTTTTCATTGACTTGATTTCAAAATCCAAGTCAGTGAACTATTACAGTTGGTTATGATTCATCAGATAATCTGAGTTGTACTGTTTTCTTGTGTACAATTTTTATTTTAAGCGAGGTGGACGTGGATTCTAAAAAATTATGAATGTGATGATTGGCGCCTTCCCGTGGTAATTCTCAAGATTTCTCTTTGAACTATTGCAGTTGTTTCGTTATATTCAACTTGCCTGTAAAATGTAGTATAAGTAAGAATTCTAAATTGCATCATGATTATTTGGCACTATTGACAATATAGGAATGTGATGATTGGCAATTAACTAAAAAATTGAGTTTTTTTTTTGGAGTATTGTAATTTTAGGCTTATTTAACATGTACAATGTCTACATGTTCCTCTAAACATAGCTTGAAAAAGGAGGAAAAAAATTCTGTTTTATTGAAAAAGGAGGATAAAGCCATGGGGTCTAAGGATTGGTTTACCTTCTTTCCCAATACGGGGTTAAAGCATTATCCGATTCAGATTTCTGATCATGCTCCGATTGAATTGGATTTTAATCTTGTTAATAACGGGTTCAGGAAGCCATACAAATTAGACTCGTGGGCTCTTGAGCATGAAGATTGTGTCAAGGTAGTAAATGAGGCGTGGTTGGTAAGGTTTAAGGGTTCTCCGGCTTTTCAGTTTAGTCGGAAGTTAGCTTTGGTTAGACAAAGGGTGAAAGTGTGGACCTTGGATAAGAGGAAGGATTGGGGACAGAAGTGGGAGGATTTTGATGCCCGACTTGAGAAAGGGATGGAATTAGCTATACAAGAGGGGAAGGATGAGGAACACACGAAAGTGGATGAGGAAGTGCGTGCTTTTGCTCGAGCTGCAGACCTGTTTTGGAAACAAAGGGCAAAAGTTCGATGGGCTATTGATGGGGATACTTGTACAAAGTACTTCTTTAACTGGGTTAAGGGAAGGGCTGGCAGGAATTATATTCATGGTATCAAAGGAGAAGGGGGTAGATGGACGTATGATCCTATGGAGGTTGGCGGAGCTTTCCAACAATATTTTATGGGGTTATATGAGGCGAATGGGTTGACGGAAGGGTCTGAGAACAGTGGGATGGAGGAGGAGCCCTTTCGCGGTATTTTAAAGCGGCTACCAGATGATGAAGTGGATCGGTTAGCAAAGCCATTCACGGCCAAGGAAGTGCGAGCTGCTGTCTTTCAAATGGGAGCCCTGAAATCACCAGGTCCGGATGGTATTCCGGCTATCTTCTTTCAGAAGTTTTGGGGACGTATTAACAAGGATTTTACAAAGGCTGCTCTCTCTGTGCTTAACTCGGGACGTGTTCTGCGGGAAATTAATCGTACCTTTATTGCATTGATTCCAAAGACTGACAATCCTGAGGTTGTTCAAGATTATCGACCTATTAGTCTGTGTAACGTCTTCATGCGAGTTATTTCTAAGTGTATTGCTAATAGGTTGGCTCGGGTCATGAGCTCGTTGATTGATGAGTTTCAAAACGCTTTCGTTCCGGGACGACTTATTAGTGATAATATTCTTTTGGCTCATGAGGCTATTCACGAGATAAATGGGCATAAAAGTGGAAAGTATGGGCGTTTTGCTTTTAAGGCAGATATGAGTAAAGCGTATGATACGATCCATTGGAGTTTCCTTGCTAAAGTTATGGACAAATTTGGGTTTCCAGAGAGGCTGATTAATTTGATCATGAATTGTGTTTCAACGGTATCGTATGAGATTTTGCTGAATGGATCGCCTCTGAATGCTTTCTTACCAAGATGTGGTCTTCGGCAGGGGGATCCGTTGTCCCCTTACTTATTTGTTCTTTGTATGGAAGTATTGTCGGGAATGGTTACTCGGGCCCAGGATTGTGGGCTTTTGAGGGGTATCCCTTTATGCAAACAAGTCTCTCCACTGACTCACCTTTTCTTCGCGGATGATGCTGTTTTCTTTCTCCAGGATACGGGGGATTCTGCTATGCAACTGAGAAGGATTTTAGATATTTATTGTGGAGCCTCGGGACAAAAGATAAATGATGCCAAATCTGGAATTCTTTTTAGTCCAAGTATGAGACTGATGCAAGCTACGAGGTGCCTTAAGACTTTCCGTATTAAAGATAACAAAGGGATCGGGAAATATCTGGGGGTTCCGACGGAATTTCAGGGATCAAAGCGGGACCTTTTTAGGACTTTAATAGATGGTGTTATGAAGAGGATCTCCTCGTGGAATGGAATCTTTCTGTCATCAGCTGGTAGACTTACCCTTATTTCATCGGTTCTATCAAATCTTTCAAATTTCTTTCTATCGGTCTTCAAGATTCCGGTAAGTGTGACGAATAAGATTAATTCACTGTTGTCACATTTTGGGTGGGCGGGATGTAAGTCGGGTAAGGGTACTCACTGGTGTAGTAGGAATTTCATGAGTCTTCCTAAAAGTGCTGGAGGGCTTGGGATGCGGAATATTGAATGTTTGAATCAAGCCTTGCTGGCCAAACACGCTTGGAGAATTGTGTCGGGTCAGGACTCTTTGTTTTGTAATGTGTTTCGAGCTCGACTATTTGGAAAGAAAGGAATGAACCCAGAGTTGGACTATAAGAGATCGGGAAATGTGTCATGGGGTATGAGAAGTATTCGTCTTGGCATGGAGCTGATCAAACGTAATGTGGCGTGGAAACCAGGGATAAATTCAAGTCTAAATGTGTGGTCAACTTGCTGGGTAAATGGTGACAAACCAGAACCGAGTGTTGAGGCTTTACAGTTCGAAAATGTGGGTCTTAAAGATTTGAGAATTGCTGACCTTTATAGTGCAAGTGGAGGGTGGAATGAGGAACGAATTAGGTATATCTTTGATGAAGGGGTCGTGGATCATATTCTAGCAATCCTAGTCTATGCCTCTCAGACTCAAGACCGTATTTTTTGGAAGCATACGACTAATGGCGAATACTCGGTGAAAAGTGGCTATGGGGTTGCGTTTGATCATTTCATGTTGAAGCATGCAAGCGTGAAGGATAAGACACGGATGAGTGATAAGAGCATAATCTTTTGTAGGAAGATTTTGTGGAAGCTTCATGTTCCGCAGAAGTGGAAAGTTTTTCTCTGGCGGCTGATTTCGGATGCCCTCCCCATGGGTTCAGGTCTGGAGAAACGGGGTATCCATGCTGATTCGTTCTGTAAGGTATGTATGGACGGACGAGAGTTTTTGGAAACACGAGCGCACCTCTTTCGAGATTGTAGTGTTGCAAAACGTGTTTGGGCATGCTTGGACTTGGGTATTAGGGTGAATTGTGATCCCTCGATGGATGTGGCGTCTTGGGTTATCAATTGGATATCCTATCTTTGTAAACTAGAAGGAGCGGGAGTTAAGTTGATTAAATTTGTGGGTATTTTGTGGTGCTTGTGGGTGGTCCGCAATAGGGTGGTTTTTAGGGGAGAGGCTTTTCATCCACAGATGTTTTATGGCATTTGGACAACCATGGTGGGTACAGTTGTGAAAGCTAGGGAGGAGGGTGAGAAGTCACGGGTTGAGAGGAAGGAGGGAGGAGGGGCTATACGGTGTGAGGTAAATGATTTGCGGGATGGTTACCCGTTTTTTGTGGTTGGGGCGGCTACTTCATGTATGCCTGTCAAGGTAAGGGTTGATGCAGGGTGGAAGTCAATTAAGGAAGCTGCTTTTGGGTGGGTGGCGTACGCGGCTGATGGCTCAATAATCTGTAGCAGAGGTAACAAGGTCAAGGCTCAGGCGGCGATGCAAGCTGAAGCGATTGGCTTAAGGGACGTGCTGCTTTGGGCGTCGGCTCAAGGGATTCGACATCTTGATGTAGCCACGGATTGTCTGAAGTTGGTACTTCAGATATCTGGGGGCGAGACGGTCCATCATCTTACGCAAGGGTTACTGGATGATATGAGTGTCTTTTTTCCGTCTTTTCATTGTTTGAGCTTTTCGTTTGTACCCAGGTGTTTCAATAAGATCGCTCATGGCCTTGCTCAAAGGGCTATGAGAGGATCATAATTGGTGTACCTTTATGTATTGTTGCCAAAAAAAAAAAAAAAAAAAAAAAAAAAAAAAAAACTTACCTCTCTTATCATCTTTATATAGGAATGACCGGATACTCCGTTTAAAAAAAATTAGCATTTGATTTACCAAGGCCATTTTCTCGAATAATAACATATTGCTAAATATGTTGAAGTTATACCGTTAATGGTAAATTGATCAAAGTAACTAAAATTAGCGTCGAATGCTCACTACATGTCCTAAGCACGTTTGTTTCTATAGTATAATTTTACAAACTTATTTCTATCTACTGAATTCCACATTTTAATTTTTACTTACAAGTAACATAAAGCAACCATGAATTGGAGATTTAAACACCCGTTATCGTTTGTCTTTAATGATTCTTAATGCTTAAAGTACGATGATACAAGTCATAGTTTCATTACATAGATAAAATTATGATTGTATGAGTGATGATGTACAAGTCAAAAGTGTTGACGTTTCCGTATTTCATTCTTTGGTAATTGCAAGTTATGAACTTGCTTAATACAGATTGTATAATTGTTGCAGGTGAATGATCAAATTGCTTATCAAGTTCATTTTTAAAAAAATGACAACAATTGACTGAGACACCCCAAATTGTAAATGGACAACAAATGACCGGGACAGAGGGAGTAGAGCATTTTACTCTTACGTATTTAAGCCTTATCTTTATATGCTATTTACGCATGCCCGTGCAACTTTGCACGGGTTCTAAACTAGTAAGCTATGAAGAAGCGCTATCCGTCTCTTTTTGATCAGGTATGTGTGGTTACGGGGACGTAACCATGTTTCTTTACGGGGGGTAGGAGATGATCATATAAGCTTTTGGGTGCGATTTTTGGTCAGTTTTGGTCAACTTTAGTGTATGTTTTGGGTTGTCAAGTTGTGTTTTATGTTTTGTCTTAAGTTGTAGTTGGGTCGTTGCGCTATAGTTGAGTATAGTGAGTTTTGTTTTTCAGTATGGGCTTGAACTTCGGGGACGAAGTTAAATTTCAAAGAGGGAAGACTGTAATACCTCATATATTTGAGCTGTTGTGTATTCTATCGAGTAGGACTTACTCTACAATTGACGGATTCTGGAATGTACTCGATCGAGTAGGTGCAACTCGATCGAGTAGGCGGTACTCGATCGAGTATGTTAGTTACTCGATCGAGTAAGTCGGGTTTTACGGACTTTTCCGCCGGGTTTGATAGTCAAACATGGAGAGGTTTTTGAAGTTTCTATCGACAGGTTTGTCACTTTTACTTTTACTTTTCTAAACTTTTCACAAGAAAACAAAATGACGTTCAATTCTCTCCTCATTTTGCTATCAAATCAAGGCTAGGCTTGTCAGATTTCTGAGATCGTTATACCTTCGTAATCGTCATCGTTTAGGTCAGATTTCTATGTTGTTTGTATGTCAGTTTGTTAGTTTTGATTAAACCCTAATTGGGTGATTTGGGGGTTTTTGGGAGTAATTGTTTTAGTAGATTATAATTATATGATTATTGTTATAGGAGGTGATTTTGTAGAGGAAGCTTTTTGATCTGTTGTGTTTGTTGTTGGTGATTCCGTCTTAGGTAGGGTTTCCTTACTCAGTTGACTGTGTAGTTAAGTATAAGATGGTGTGATTGGTTTACTGGCATGATTATTGTTATTGTTACTTTGGAGTTTGTATGTTTATATTGGTATTGTGGTTTTGGTTGTAATTGTGTGTGGTTCGTGAGGTGCGCCCTCGGTTGAGTGGCGTTATTTTCGAGAATGGCTTCATGCCCTTGATTTACCCCTTGTGGTTCCTGTCACAAGGGGGATGTGAACATTAATGGACACTGGTTATTCGTTCTACGGCTTTGAGCGGGGCTTAGGTAGTACGGCTGCAGTCCCCACTGGCGGTGTGGAATATTTGTTGCGATGGGTATTCTGGAAGGGCTACACACTTTAGTGTGTAGTCAGGTGATTGGTGATGAACTGGAGTTGGAGGAATGTGTTTATGTATTTGGTTGTTGTTTTCTTATCTTGGTTATACAGTAACTGACTCCATTGAAATGTTTTGAAAACTGTGGTGATTCATTCGGGGATGGTGAGCAGTTGATTAGCAGGTATTTCTATGGAGTATGTACGGGATCTAGCTGTGGATGGAGTCATCACTAGTTTGGGTCTTTTTGTCTTCCGCTGATAGTTATGATAGTTTAATTTCAGTTTTGGGTTTCAGTTTGAGACGGTTGTAATTTACATTTCTTGTTTTGGTTTAAGTTGTATGCACATTTAAACTTTTAAACTCAAAGTATGTTTCTTTATGGTCTCCTTTGATTACTATAACTCGGGTAACCGAGATTAGTAGCATCTCCATGTACTAGGGTGGTCTTAGTAAGGCACCTTGGTGTATGGGGGTGTTACAAAGCCTCTTTGCAAACATCATCAGATATAACTCACTACGAGACTTGACAACTACTCATCGTGAATCTACATCTTCATCCTAGCCTAAATCGAGTACTATGACTGACTCGACAAAGGCGGCTTCATTTGGACTTTTGCTAAGACCCGTAAGGAACCGACATGATACATCGTGGATGGGTTGAATCCTTTTTCTGAAGGAACGCCTACATATTCGCGTGAAGCGAAATCAAGCTCGACGTAGTTCGGAAGAAGGTGAATAAAATACTCATTTTCAGTTGTGTGTACACACCCGAAGGTTCGACCTAAAACGTCATACTGTATCCCATTCTATCCTGTAAGCTACCTTCAGATCCCGTGTCTAGGGTTGGTGCAGGAGGCTGTGATTTTCTAGAATGTGGAGCTTGGCAACAAAAGTCTTGAATATTAGACCATCATTCTGAAAGTTCGTTTTCTGGTGCTTAGGCCAATGGGTTATGGCTTATATCGTGGTTGGAAATGGGGTCTCGGAATTGACGAAACCCGAGTGCAAATGGGTTGGAAAACATCGTGGATTCAAACTTCCATGTCTGGGCCCTAAGGATTGGTGTAATAACATAAGCTGAATAATCCTCAAAATCTCTGACTATTTCCCCGTAAGTGTCTCGCGAAGGACTTAGAGGTGGAAAGGTTGCTACATATAGTTATTTTAAATCACTATTTAAATTAACTAAAACCGTCGCCGCAACCTTGCTTTATATTCATATGATGTATCTGTTTCACGAACATCATCATTTGAGCATACATGTGTCTTATCATCATCAGATGGTTGGCATGACTTCTATAAATGCCACTATCGACAGGTGTTCGTAACACCCCCAATTATTTAAGAGCCTTTACTAGGGATTCCCAGATAAATGAAAGTGTTACCATCTCAGTTGCCTGAGGTAGTGATTACAAAGGTAAACGAAACCACAGTACTTTAATTAAATATAACGTTAAATTTTTTGGTGGAATGTAAAATTCTCATTAATAATTAAGATTTGAGGTACAAGACACCAACTTCAACATACAAGGTACAACCAGATTTAGTAAGCTAATACTGAATTAACCCATGCTAAATCTCTACTTCGGAAACTCTCAACTTTTAACACATTCAACCTACCCTTGACTCTTTCCTTGACTCTGTTCACAATACAATCAGGATGTTGTACGAGTTGCTCTACTCTACACTTGTTACGTGTTTCCCAGATCAGGTAGATTAGGCTAGACAAGACAGCCATGATGATCTTCTTCTTCAACAATGAGTTGCAATGCCATTTCAGACTCCAGGTGATGATGTCTCCATGCCAATCAACACACAGCCACTGCCTGAGCTGTCTTACACACCTAGCACTGAAACTACAATAAAAAAACAGATGCTTATGTCTTTCAGGTGCCCAGCCACAAAGATAGCATAAGCCATCATTTATGACACCAAACCTCAACAACCTATCTTTAGTCTGCAGCCTTTGCTGTATAAAAAGCCAACAGATAAAATTGTCCTTAGGTAAACTGAGCCTGTTCCAAACCAGAGGAAGCCACATTTTCTTGCCCTGAGCATTGATGAGCCAATTATAAACCATATCAGCACAATACGGTTTAACCAGCCAGTGATTGCTCAGAAAACCATTGTGCAACTTATCCTTAACCTTGCATAACTGTCTCCATGTCCAGCTAGTAGAAATAGAAGGAGTATAGGACCACCAGTCTGCTTGCTTTATATATACGTGGTGAACCCACTTCACCCAGAGACAATCCTTCTTACTAGCTACCCACCAAATGTACTTTCCAAGCATTGCTATATTCCTCATATGACAATTATCAATGCCCAATCCTCCATAGATTTTAGGTAAGCAGCAGGTATCCCATGAGACTGCAGGGACTTTATGATGCTCCTCACTGCCAGACCAAAGGTAAGCTCTGCAAATACACTCCACCTTCTGAATGACTCCTTTTGGCAGTAGGAAAATTCTAGCCCAATAGCTATGCAGCTGAGATAAAACAGTTCTAACAAGAACCAGTCTCCCAGCATAACTTAGATGCTTTGCCCCCCAGCTCCTTATCCTCTCCACCATCTTCTCAACAAGCTTATTGCATTCCAGATTAGACAGTCTCTTGTATGAAATAGAGATACCTAGGTATCTGAAAGGGAATTTTCCCTTCTGAAACCCAGATAAAAGGAGAATTTCTTCACCTACAAGGTTAGGAACTCCATTCATAAAAATATCAGATTTATCCTTGTTCATACAAAGACCAGAAGCATCAGAAAAACTCATAAAAGCCCTCATAATAATCTTAACAGAATCCTTATCTCCTCTGCAGAAGATAAGAAGGTCGTCAGCAAAAGCCAGATGACACAATCTCATTGCCTTGCACAAAGGATGGAACCTAAACTGGGGTTTTAGAGTCACAAGATCAAGTATCCTAGTAAAATATTAAAGGCATAGAGTAAAAAGAAGAGGAGACATGGGATCTCCTTGTTTAAGGCCTCTCCTACCCTTGAAAAATCCAAATTGAGATCCATTGAGAGAGATAGTGTATGTAGGTGTAGTCACACACTGCATAATCCATTTAATCATCATGGGAGGAAATTTAAAGGCATATAACATATCCTCCACAAAGGTCCACTCAATTGAATCATATGCATTTCTTAAATCAATTTTCATCACCACCCTAGAGGAGCATGCTTTCCTATTATAAAGCCTAACAAGATCTTGACAGATCAAGATGTTGTCCACAATGTCCCTACCATGAATGAATGCACTCTGATTAAGACTGATAGTGTTTACTAACACCCCAGCCAACCTGCCACAAATGACAATATAACGTTAAATTGCCTTATTACATTGTTCCAAATTAAATAACTGTAAAGTCATTAAAATACAACTTCAACAAAAACTAAATAAGATGAATAATAAATAATGAATGTCCGTTCTAGGTGATCTAGACTGCTATGTAACCCTCAATGCCTCACGCCCTTCTGCTCCCATCTAAGCCAATGATATTACCTGTCAATAAATGTGCTCCCCAAAAAATGCTTCATCACAGGTGTCTGGACATGGCCTACCTGCAAGCCCAGCCAATCTATGGACATACAACGGTCTTTTGAAAGCCACGCTCGGCGGCGTAAAAAATGCTTTCGACCGGATCGTTTTAGATCGGCCAGTTTCGTCTCGGTAAGGCTCTCGAAATGATTAGAGATGTTCGGAGTCGCCACCAAGCATTTGTGGGAGGCTTGGAACCCGTTCGAATCCACTTTATACCTCGGTCAAACGAAGCACAAAGCAGTGTTTGACATAGGTACTAAAGATAAAGAATCGTCCCTCTTTAGCATCCTATCTCTAGAATGACTCTCGTACGCCTTGGATAAGGTCGTCCACTATCCAAAATTTCTGAGTAAGAGGTGAAGGTACGTATTGGGAAGCCCTTTAATCAGACACCCAATCCCGCCCGTGGTAGCGGCCTCTACTGATCGATCTTGGTTGGTTGAATGCAAAAGTTGATAAAACGGTTTAAATGAATGAATGCGCATCCAATAATTTAAACCTAACATGTGAGAGCTTTCTAAGTCGGTTGATTTAATCCAAGTATCAAGTATAAGATGTCGAGTTGGAATTATGATTGATTTGCATGCAAGACGGAAATTAAACATCCATTTACAGTATTAGGTTTATGGTGCATAACGTGATCCATTTGTCTTAGTAAGGCATTTTGCAAATATGATTTTTGAATGAACAAGTAGTCATCTGATCTGTCCTATATCTGGGTTAGCCGGAGTTGTGATCGTCCTAGACTAATGCTGGAAAGGGAACAGACCCTGCACCAGGCATCCATATGAGGCGCGAACCTGTTGGCGGTGTAAGGGGGGTCTCCCCTGGTTTGAAAATAAGAAAAGAAAAGGCCTGTTTAGGCGCGGGTCAGTCAACGGTATAAGATGCATTCTGACCATTGAAAAACGTTTGTAAAACGTATTGAAAATGGGTATTTGAGCCGATTTGGTTTGAAAGGGCCGTTTAGACCGCGTTTGTTGATTTGAGGAACGAGACTCAAATAATCATCATTATTTTGATGATACTCGGCGTCGGGTTCGACTTGCCAAGCTTGGCATGAATAGTTTTGAAAATAATTATGAACTAATTGTTTTAAGTTCATTTGAATATAATTAGTCAATACTCATCATCGTACCCGGGTTAAATTCCCGCATGGTATGTAGAACCAATGATGACTTTGTGTTGGCGACTAATATGTTTGTTTTGAAAATGTAAAGGAATGAAATAAAAGGTTTTAAAATACCTTTTAAATGTTATTAACCAAATATTATCACCGAAACACGGATTAAACCGTCATAGTATTAAGAACCAAGGGTGAAAAACGTTTTATGGTTAAAACTTGTAAAAATAAATAAAAGGGTTCGAAAATATTCGAAATGGTAAAAACCGATTACAAATATGGAAATAGATTAAAGGGGAAAGACGAGAACAAACACGGTTGACTTCTGACCTGGACACCCCATTGAGACGCGAGCCTCTGTGCAAAATAAGGGGCTTCTGTCTCAGGCCAAAACTCAGTTTTGGCTCGTCTATCCTATGTTTTGGATCGTGTTATGCATAATTTAGCATGTTATAGTCATAAAACAAGTAAAGACATGATAAAAGAAGGATTTTTACACCCTCATACTTACATGTTTGGTTATGGAGAGAAACCGGCGTAAGTGTAACAACTCGTTTGGTCGGAAAAAGACTCGGTTTAACACCGTTTTGGTAAGTAAAAAGAGTGTTTTATTAAGTTTAGTGACGGTGTAGTGGTCGAAGTGGTCGGTCAAGTGATTTAATGTACGATGACGGTACCAAACAATGTGTAAGGCTTGTATTTACGATCGGTAGGTCGTAAATACGCGTCGGATTGTGACTTAGGAAGTCGGGTCGAGATTTTTAAGGGAGAAAAGAGGGGACGGATACTCGCGTAAGTTCTCAAATGGGGTCATTTAAGGGGTATTTATAGGAAAATGAGTGGTTGTGTGAGTTTTGAGCGACGTGGCCACCTGGGCTGCTCAAAGAGGCGCGAGCCACGTCGCTGGTCTTCGAGTTGTCCTGTCACTTTCACACAAATGCAATCATAATTTGTTCTATCCTAGGATTTATAGTCACATGTTTGGTACTTGACCATTCATGAATCCGGGAATTTTTAGTATAGAAGGCTTTGAATGATTTGTTTTTGGTGGTTGACTCGGTTTGACTCGTTGCTGGAGTCGGGATTTGAATTTTTGAGTCAGTTTTTGGTCTGGTGTCGGTTTTGACTCTAGTTAGTGTCATTGCGACCCCTTCGTCGTGCATTAAACACTCCAGGTACTTTTGAAAAGTTTTGAAATGTATTATTTTCAAAATCGTTTTAAGTTTTCCGACGTAAAGTTGTACACGAACTGTCGATCAAACGCCGCGATTCCATAGCATGTTATAGTCCGATAATCATCGGGTGTTTGTTGGAGTCTCAACAGATACTGGGTATCTACAGAGCCCCCACTTTGACTGAGGCTTGGACAGGGCGAAAGTCAAAGTAGAGCCCCCAGGTCAATCGAAGATTATAACCCGGAGAACCAAGCGACGTCGAGGTGGCTCGAAAGGATTCGGGCCAAGGACCTGCCGTCGGGAAGGGCGACGCCAAGGCAACTCGAGGGTACGAGCCGAGGACCTGTCGTCGGGAACAGTTTAGAGTCTGTCGACTATCCGTGCGGGTCGTTTAAAGTCCGTTAGACTACGTACAAAGGCTCGCCAGCCATAAGAAGGAGTCATACCTAAGGCATCTTCGGATATGTCCTTGCGCGTTTGCGGACAAAGGCTCGCCAGCTGTGGTGCGTACATGAAGAGGGCTCGCCAGCCATGGTGCGTATATGAGGAGGGATGGGGCGTATATGAGGAGGGCTCGCTATCCGCGATGCGTAGTAAGGCTCGCCAGCCATGGTGCGGTCAGTTAATTGACCGTGAGAATAGCCGCATCGGATGGGTTTGTTTTGAACGTAGCGGCCTCATGATGCCGCCGTGGAAGTAGTGAATTTGAATTTTCACTACTGTTGTTTTTGAAACAAGCGGGTTCCGCGAGGGAGCCCTCTGTTGACATTTGAAGGAATAGTGAATTTTGAATCTTCACTACTCGTTTTTGAATTTAAAGTGGCGGTTTTAATCGCCGTTTGTTTGAATTTTTGAAGGAAACAGCGAATTTTAAATTTCGCTATTACGTCTGAAGTGACGGTTTATGTGTCGCCGTTGACATGTGAAGGAAATAGTGAATTTGGAATCTTCACTATTACGTTTGAAGTGACGGTTTATGTTGCCGCCGTTGACATGTGTGGTGAAAATATTGGAATTTAATTTCCAACTATGATTTTGAGAATGACGGTTTTAATTGTCGTCGTTTGAAATTTGAAGAAATAGTGAATTTTAAGATTTTCACTATTATTTTGAAAATGACGGTTTTAATTGCCGTCGTTTGAAATTTGACGAAATAATGAATTTTGAGATTTTCACTATTGTTTTGAAAATTGACAGTTTTTATTGCCGTCGTTTGAAATTTGAAGAAATAGTGAATTTTGAATTTTCACTATCATTTTTGAAAATGACGGTTTTATTTGCCGTCGTTGAAATTTGAAGAAGTACTGAATTTTGAATTTTCACTATCATTTTTGGAAATGACGGTTTTAATTGTCGTCTTTGAAATTTGAAGGAAAATAGTGAATTTTGATTTTTCACTATCATTTTTGTATTTCAAAAATGACGGTCTTTAATGTCGTCATTGAAAACTTGAAGTTTGTTATGGGAAATTGGGCCAAAGCCCAAATTTTCGCAGAAAGAGCAGGGAGCACCTCATTGAGGCGCGAGCAACCTGGCGAGTCAAGGGAGCTTCCCTATTTTTCTGTAAAAGACGCGAGAATGGTTCGCATACCATTCTCATATCGTCTTCATCCTCTCGATAAAACAACAAAATCCGCCATTGTTGGACCTTTGCTCGCTTCAATTCGTGCCATTATCAACAATGTCATCTCAAGGTATGTATTTCCTCCTGAATCCATTTGAATTTGTTGGTCCTTTAGCTCAATTGAATTAGGGCGAAAATTTTACCCTAGAAAATCGATTTGGGCGCTTTTGATTGGGCCCATTTCGAGTGAAATTGATGATTGCATTAGGTTAGAAACCCGTTTAGGAGATAGGGGTGCCTTTAGTTTGCATTTTGGTCCCCGTTCCCGCTCCTTATGCTCGAAAAACGTGAGTGAGTTGGAGAAACTGTCTCATCTCACAATGCTAAGTTTATTTGCTTGGGTAGTGGGTCCCACTAGGTTTCATTGTAGTCGGGAAAGACTGTATTTGCCATTGTGGACCTTTGTTGGGTATTGTGGGCAAAATTGGAATTTTTCTCATTTGTGACGGTCTTATGTCTGACAAAATAAGCGCCTGTTCGGGCTTGAATTGAGTCAGTTTGCCTTGAAATGGACCCCATTAGTAGTTTAGGTCGCTCTGAGGCGTGATAAAATCACGTTGCCTTGTCGTGGTCGTATTTTGAAATTTTGACCGGTTTGCGCTCAAATTGGCGTAGAAATTGCCTTTTTGAGCCGCAGAAAAATACCCCATTGTATAGGGAATGTATTTTGGTTTGTTGGCGGACCTTGTATGGGTCTTGGGGTGCCGTTTTCTTTGTTGTGGTTGTTTTGACTCGTCTTTTGCTTGAAAAGAAGGACGAGTCATTTTTTTGTGCGTTTTTTGTGAATTGTTTTGTTGTTGGGTTTGGGCGGGATTGCCCTTATTTTTCTTTGCAGTTTTTTTGGGATTTGTCCATTTTAGGCCGTCGTAATGCCGAAATTCCGGCTGACGTTCTTTGTTTGCCTTTGATTGTAGGGTACCATTTGGGACCTGTGGGGCCTGTTGTGGAAGCCTTGGAGGAGGAGGATGATCCCGGAGGAGGAGAGACGACTATTTTTTGTTACAGGCTTGGTTGTGTTTCTTCCTGGCGGCCTTTGCCCGGCCAATGATCGGCTATCGATCGTTGGTCGTTGTCTGCAGAGGTTCGGATGTCCGTTGAGTGGGGTTCAGTACGGGCGTGTTATCCCATGTTGCCACTTTTGATTGTTGTTAAGTTCTGGCGATTGGGGGTCAACATCGGGATAGTGTCCGTTGTCGTGGTCCCCTTTTGCTCTTGAACTCTGACGATTGGAGGTCAACGTCAGGGTGACGAGCTGAGTTGCGATCCTCGGTTGTCGCATCATCCAAAATCTGCTAGGCATCATTTTTCTTTTTGTTATGGCGGAGGAACGCGGTGTTATCGTCATCGTAACCACCTCTGCTTCCGCTGTTGCTCCTCTGTTCCCTGTGTTGCTCCTTTGCTTTTCCGATTGGAAGGATAGGGAGTGCTTAGTTCGGTAGGTGGCGGGTAGCCCCCAGTTTATTGTCTTAGGCCAGTGTCTGTATGATAAATGTCTGTACTGGATCCTGTTTGTACGGTCAGTCGTTTTTATCAAACGTGTGTCGATGTATTTTGCGTGAGGCGGTTTGTATATATGTGTTTTTGGATTGTGGTTCATTTTGTGATTTTTGGCTTTTTGTGTTGTGTTTCGGAGGAGCACTGTCAGCTGTCAATTCGCCTTTTGCTTTGCGCCAATTCCTGCATCGTTAGTGTAGAAAACAGGCAACAGGCAGCACGTATACATAAACGTAAACACGTAAAAGCATTTGATCGAAAACAAAATTTAACCGCGGTGACACGAAGTTAAAATTTGAAATTTGAAATTTGAAAGGATATTTTGAAAATTTTTGCAACAAGTCGTCACGTTTGGACTGCAAAAGGAATTAATTTGAAAATTGAGCAATTAACTCGTGTCGTGAATTAAATTGTGTCGAAATTGTTTGAAAAATGACTGTGACTCGAAAAATTCAAACTCAAACCGCCAGGGATGAATATTAGAAAAGATTTTTGCGAGTGTGTTTGATTTGATTTTTTTGTGAGATCAAGACTCGAGTTTGTGAGTGCTTAAATTTTTGAGGAAAACTGACGTGGAGTTATCAATTTTCGATTTTATTTTTGGTAAAAACGCGTAAAAAAGCAAAAAATCCGTATGTTTAAAGCTGCGTCAAGGAAACCGTGTCGGATTTCGTAAAACGCGAAAGCAAGGAAATGTGAGTGTGAGGAAACAAAAAAAAGTCATGGATCATCCCGAAGAGGCGCAAGCATTCCGGCGGGAGGTTTGAGGTGTCAGGAGAAAACACAACTTGAAAGGGACAATTCAAGGTGGGTATCCTGAGAACAGGCCCAAAGAGGCGCGAGCTGCTTGGCGATAGGAAGCAACTCTCTCTTTTTTCTGAAAAACGCGCTGATTATTTTGTATAAATAGTGATGTTTGTGCTTCATTGTTTCATCATCCGAAACACGAAAAACATCTCTACAAAACTTCTTCTTCTTCTACAAAAATATTTCATGGATGCCTTTGAGAATGCGTTGCGAAAATGGTGCCGGGACTTGTCGCCTCCCGAAAAACATCAACTCATTTGCATGGGAGTTGGTCAGTTGTTGGTGCTCCGTCAAGTCAAGGTGCAATCCTCATTTCTCGAAGCATGTTCTCGGTTTTGGGATTCGAAACACCATGTTTTCATTTTCCCGAAAGGTGAAACTTGTCCTTTTGCCGAAGAAGTTGGAGCCATTGGTGGGTGGCTGAGTTGTGTTCCGGTGCTTCCTCCGACTCGGTTGTTCTACAAGGAGAAATTCTGTTCAATGTTGGGCTTGTCGACAAGCCAAGTCAACTTTCTTCTTGCTCCACATGGTGTGGATATGTTGGCTCTTATCAACATCTTCTCAAACCAATTAGATGCCAATGTTTCGGAGGTTTCTAGGAGAAGGGCTCTTGCCTTTTGCCTTGTCCATGTGTACCTCTTTGTTGATGTTTTGAAGAAAGAGGGGACGAAATGCTATGGTTGCATGACCCTTATACATGTGGTCGAGCAAATGGAGCATGGTAGAGATCCATCATGGTTGGTGCTTGGCGAGATCATCCAAGCTTTGGACAAGGAAGGCTCTTGTGGAGAAGCTTCTTCATTGGGTCCCCAAGGATCCTCCAAGTGTGGTTATTGGAGAGGCTAAGGTATGTAGAGCCTCCGGTTGATTCTTCTTCTTATTCCTTCGGTCACCTTACTATGAGGAAGAAGTTGTGCTCGGATAGCTTTGCTTCTACCGAGGCTTATTGGGCCGCGATATTGGCGGAGGAGGGTGGCCCTCACATCCGTTAGGTGGTGCCATGGTGGCACTTGAGGTCCTTCACGGGGTTGCCCGCTTCGAGTGTTAGTCCTCGTTTTTTTATGGTGGTGGGTTTGAAGGTTGCTTCCTTCATTTATCCCGAAAGGCTTATGAGGCAAATGGGGCGTCAACAAAAGGTGCCCGCTCAAGATACCCTTGTCCAAGAGAATGTTATCCGAAACTCCGAGCTTGTGGAGGTCTTTGAAAGGTGGTGGGCCAATCGGCCTCTTTGGGAGGTACCAAACCCCATTGCCACGACATGGGTGACTCCCGCTTATGTCAAGTGGTCAAGAGCTCCGTCCTTGGAAGAGAGGTCCAAATTTCGTAAGGACGAGGTTGTTGACTTGAAGTATCGAGAGGTTGGCAAGGCCAACCGTGCCTTTTTTGAGGACTATGTTGATGGAGCTAGCCCGGACGTGATGAGGCCACCAAAGAGGAGAAGCTCGGGTCCCAAGAATATGGTGGGCCGTGCATAGGCTCGTTTCGGGCCGAACATGGGGTCTTGTGCTAGACCGGAGGCCGTTACCGTCTTAAATCCGTTGAGGATCCGTTCCGAGGAGTAAATCCATGCTAGGCAGGCCAACAAGAAGAACAAGGGGAAGATGTACCCCGAGGGAAAAGGCAAGGGTAGAATGGAAGAGTGAAGACCTCCATTACACACTTTATTATTATGTTGTATTATTGTTGTGAGTTTTTATTATGTTGTACTAGCTATGTATTGTGTGTTTTGTGCTAGTTTTATTATGTGAGGTGTTTTAGTCGACACCTTAGCTTTGACAAGTTGTAGACTCATCGAGCTTTATTTGTTATTGAAATTGTAATCCCTCCCATTATTAATTAAATAAGAGGATTGCTCGTGTCGAAATCGTGAACGCTCGTTTCTTCCATCCATTTTGTAAAGGCAATTCGGCTTGAATCGTCCTAAACATTTGCACTTGGGAAAGTGGAATTTTTGTGGAAAGGGAGAAAGGCTTTTTTTGTATATTTTTGTGGGAAAGGGAATGGTTTTCTCTTTCTTTTTTTGATGGGAATGTTTTGTATGTGGGGGTTTTTTTTTTATTATGGGGACGGTTGTTTTTGATTGTGGGATGGTTGTATCCTTCTTGTGTAAGAAAGGACTGCCTACGTATTCACCTGAAGCGGTGAAATCAAACCATGATCTTAGTTCGAAATGTTTTATAAATTTATTTGGGTTTTGTGGTTGTATCCCTTAGGTATCAGAGGGATTGCCTACGTATCCACCTGAAGAGGTGAAATCAAACCATGCTCGTAGTTCAGGGGATTGCCTATGTTTTATAAAGTTATTTGCGTTGAAGAACTTGAGTTAAAAAGGGTTAAAGCGGTTGCTAGTTGTAAAACTAGGGTTAGGTCGTTGGTTGCTACGGTTCAAGGGTAGTATTTCTTGATTTGGTCTAGGTTGGTCGGGTTTGTAAAATCCTCCTCGTCTAGGTCACTCAGTCTCACAGCGCCCCCCGAAAGTATTTTCTTGACCAGGTATGGCCCGGTCCAGTTGGGTTTGAATTTCCCCCTCGGATCGACGGGTAATGGTGCTCGGACCGATTTGAGGACCAAGTCGCCTTCCTTGATGTTCCTGGGTTTGACTTTCTTGTTGAATTCCTGTTGTATACGTCGCTGGTATAGCTGGACGTTGTGCAAGGCGTTGAGCTGCCGCTCATCTAGAAGAGTGAGTTGTTCGTACCTTCGACGGGTCCATTCCGCCTCAGGGACTTGACTCTCCAGTAGGATGCGTAGAGAAGGGACCTCTTACTCTACCGGTTGAACCGCCTCCATACCTTATGCTAGGTAGAAGGGTGTGGTGCATGTCGGTGTTCGAAAGGAGGTTTTATATCCCTAGAGTGCAAATGGGAGTTTGCTCGGCCAATCGCGGTAGTTGTCTTGCATTTTATTGATAATGGTGACAAGAGTTTTGTTAGCTGTCTCCACCGCTCCGTTGGTTTAGGGACGGTAGGGGGATGATCGATGTCGTTTGATCTTGTATTTGTCCAGCAAGGTCTTTGTTTCCGCCCGGAAGTGAGAGCCTTGATCGCTGATGATTTCATGGGGTACCCCATATCGGCAAATGATGTTATTTTGGATGAACTTGGCCACTTGTTTGGCGGTCAAGACTGCATGTGATTGCCTTTCCACCCATTTGGTGAAATAGTCGATGGCAATGAGGACGAAGCAATGCCCCTTGGTGTCTACCGGGTTGACTTTCCCGATGATGTCGATGCCCCAGGTTGAGAAAGGCCAGGGTCATGTCATAGTGTATAAAAGGGATGGTGGTATATGTTGTATGTTGGCGAAGATTTGGCAATTGTGGCAATGCTTGACGTAGTTACGGCAATCGGCTTCCATGGTGGTCCAGTAGTAACCTAACCGCATGATTTTCCGAGTAAGCATCATTGCGCTCATGTGAGGACCACATTCTCCGTCGTGAACCTCCCCCATGACGTTTTTGGCTTTGTGATGGTCAATGCAAAGGAGGAGAATCCCTTGGGGTGTTCCTTTGTATAGTTGATTTCGGTTTATCATGAATTGTGATGCAAGTAGACGGATGGCTCTTTGTCCTCTTGGGTCAGAGTTAGGAGGAAATTCGTTTTTGGTTTTGTAGTTAAGGATGGCCTGGTACTAGGGTTCATCATGGTTTTCCTCGTCGTTGTTGATGGTACAAATGTGAGCTGGATCGCTCCTTCTCTCGACACATAGGGGCATCAATGTCATGTTGTCAGGTATGTTGACGAGCGGGGCAAGTTTTGCCAGGGCATCAGCAAATTTAGTTTTCTCTCGTGGCAAGTGGAAGTAGTTAACTTGGTCGAAGAACTCGGCCTCTTGATTGATTTTCGCTCGGTAGGGAGCCAAGTTGTCACTTCGGATTTTCCATGATCCGGACACCTGATTGATGATGAGCGAGGAATCGCCGTGGACTCTCAGTCTCTTGATGCCAAGTGTGATGGCTGCTTGTAGGCCGATGAGGCATGCTTCATATTCAGCGGCATTGTTGGTGACGGCGAAGTCTAGTTTGACCGATATCGAAACATGTTCTCCCTCTGGTGATATTAGAAGGATTCCTACCCCGAAGCCTCTCATATTTGATGCACCGTCGAAGTATAGGTCCCATGCGTCAGGATTGGCACAAAGGATGTCTTCGTCAGGAGGTGACCATGTGTCAGTCATTGGATCCTCGTTGACGGGATTTTCTGCCAGGAAATCGGTGACTGCCCTTCCCTTGATAACCTTGAGGAGTACAAACTTGAGATCAAATTCGGACAGCATGAGTGTCCACCTAGACAGCCTTCCGTTTAGTACGGGTTTCTCGAAGATGTATTTGATTGGGTCCATATTGTAGTAGATGTGGACCGTGTAGCTGAGCATGTAATGCCGCAGCTTCTTTGTCGACCATACTAGGGCAAGGCATGTCTTCTCTAGTTGAGTGTACCTTGTCTCATACTCTGATGTGACCATAATTAGAGCATATTTAGCCCCCGAATTAGCCTTGTTCCCATGCTTTTTAGTGCATATTTGGGTCATTTATTGTCTTTAGTTCTTTGTTTTGCAGTTTTGCATATTCTTTGAGGTTTTGTGTCCTTGGTAGGAAAGGAGTGCAAACCTTTCATTTTCATGGCAAAACGGGACTAAATTGATTGAATTCAATGACCAAGCATCAAGGAGAGACAAGATTAGAAGGCCTTTGTACATACTATAGTAGATGGGCAATGATGAGGAAAGATCCTTGCATCCCCGAGGAAATCCCCAAGGATTTTATGAAGAAAAGGGAAGAAAAGAAGAAGAAAGCACGCTGTATGAAAATCCGTGCGTCTTCCCAAGAAGACGCCCGTCCACCAAGCCACAATCCGTGCGTCTTCTCCCAAAGACGCCCGGGCAGCAGCATCCAGAAGACGCCCGTCTTCTCCCAAAGACGTCGGGGCCCAGACCACTGAATCCGCCCGTCCCGTGCCTAAGACGCACGGATTCCAAGGCAGCACAACTTCGTTTCTTCAAGCTTCAAAGAAAGATGCCCATCCTTCTAAAAATACCGGCGTTTCCTTAAGTAGGGACTTAATCGTCATTTAAGCCCTTAGTTAACCCTAATTCACCTAATCCCCACTATAAATACCCCATTAGTCTAATTGGAAGAGCATGTTCTTCTTAGCAATCTTTAGTGTAGTTAATATCAATCAAATCTCTCTTTAGTTTTGTAATCAACAATTAATCAAGTTTTAATACAAGTTTTATTTCCTTAATCTCTCTTTTGTTCATCCTTTATTTTGGGTAATTGAAGATTATTTGGGTTATTATTGGGAGATTGACAACCTCTCAATCAAGTACTTCTTTTATTCTTGCTTTATTATTGGAATCATTAGTAGATATAATTCTCTTAATCCCTTTTTAATTATTGTTAACTACTTTTATTTATTCATCATGTTTCACTTTGTTAGTATGATTGACAACCTTGCTAGCATGTTCAACATGATAATGAGTGAGTAGTCACCTAGCTAGGGTTAATGGGTAATTAGGGGAAACCAACATGGGGAATGATTCATGCTTAAATTAATATGCTTTCATGGTTTATTTGCTTGCTTGTTTTGATCTCAACTCATGCACATGTTATGTTTGATGAAATGCGAGCCTATGAATCCTTGCATTTTTTACCCATCACCTATCTTTTCAATGAGACTTGTAAGACATAAACCAACTCGAGTCTCATTAGACCATGCATGTTGTTGAGTAGGGAAGATTAAGTCGACTTGTAGGTGTTGTACAATCTAATCGATTCGGCTCCGGGACCCAAACTTTCCTAGGATTGTAAGATATAACCCAACTCAATCCATCACAACAATAATCGCTTGCTTATAATTTGAGAACATGTTTGTATGATCAATTCCCATGATTCCCCTATGACCCCATGACACCCTAGTGCTTTTTATCAATTGTTTACAACCCTTTTAATTCATCTTGCTTGTTTATTTTCATTGCTATTTAGTTTAGTGACCTTCTACATCAACCCAAATTGTGACACCGCTAAGACACCACTAGTTGCAATAGAAATCTCATCTCAATTCCCGTCCCTTGGGATCCGACCTTTACTTGCCTCTTTACTAATTGTAGTGTTGTTTGTGAAGTTATAAATTGTGTTTTGGTCTAGGTGCTCCTAACGACAAGTTACCGAAAGATTTTGTCCCGACCATACTCAATGAAATTTTTCCTGATGTAGTAGATGGCTCGTTCTTCGCCGTCGACTGTTTGTGCTAGCATTGCTCCAATGCCTGTGTCGGTAACAGTCAGGTATAGGGATAAAGGAATCCCCGGTTGAGGTGGCATGAGGACATGAGGCTTGGATAAGATTTCCTTTATCCTATCGAAGGCTTTTTTATAATCGTCGTCCCAATCAGTGTGATCGGAGGCGCGAAGCTTCTTGAAGATCGGTTCACAAATCATCACTACTACAAATTAGCACTTGGGCCACGGCTAAATTCGTGGCACAAGTGCTAAATTTCCGTGGCTAAATCATTTTGCCACGGGAATACCTTCCGTGCCGCAAGTGGCCGTGGCAAAGACATAGCCACGGGAAAAACAAGAACGTGGCTATTATTGAATTTTTGGCCACGGATTCTCTCGTGGCTAATAACTCCCGTGGCCAAAGAAATTTCCTGTGGCGAAAAAATAATTCCCGTGGTAAACAATATATATGAAAATTAAATAAATAAAACGTAAAATAATTTATTTATTTTTCACAATGGATATTTTTTTTAATATACGGAATCATAACAATCAAGGTAATTGTTTCGCTAGTTAATTTGATTCATTTGAACGTTATTTGGTTTCGCCGGTCATGCATTTGTGAGCATCGGAGAGGCTTCCCAGGAGGTCACCCATCCGAACACTAATCTCACTTGAACACGCTTAACTGTGGAGTTCTTTTGATGTGCCACCGAAATTAAATGCTAACTTTGTTGATATAATTAGCACTTTGAATCCTTTTAAGTTTATTTTTTTTCTTTCAAATCTTACCTTTAGTACTATTTAATTACATAAATGTTACATGATTTACAAATTTTTGCGGAAAAAACATTATTTTGGCCGAAACAATTAAATTTTCGATAGTAACCTCCTGACTAATGATTTTGACGTCATTTTTTTGCCGAAGTCATCAAACCATTTTCTCCAAAAAGTAAACATAATTGTGTTTTCCTAAAAAAAAATTTTATTTCTTTTCTTTATCGACATTCTTAATTTCATTTCTCATGTACTCATTTTTTCGTATATTTTTCTACGCAAATTATATTGTATAACCGTCGTACCTGATGTGACCATTTTTTGGTAAAGTAATGACCGCTTTTTATAACTAAATGCCTTTTTCCACAAAGTGATCCCTATTAACCAAAAAGTAGTCACTTTTTTACCCCAAAAACACGAAAAAGACTATTGTACAAAAGAATCGCTTATTTTCCTAAACCGATTTCTCTTTTTTATCGTTTACCGTTTCTTTTCTCAAAATTTCACATTATTTGCAAATGTGACTGTAAATTATTATAATTTCTATATTCTCTCTGTAATGCGCTTATTTTCAATGAAAAAAATTTGGAACTTTTTTTTCTCAGCGAGTTAAATTTTACGTAAATTGTTCATGGTATCCTCGAATTTTGACAGATTACATATGGTACGCTTTTTTTTAAGTTTTTACATATGGTACCCCTGTGTTTACCTTTTTCAGTCCCAGAATACTCGTTGACAAACTTCCGTCATAACGCCGGCACTCATATGCCTTGTGACGCCTTTTTTTTGTTAACTAATGCATTATCAATTCATCATCAAATACCTAAATCCTTATTTTGTCTAATAAAATAACATTTAGTACCTAAATAATATAACAATACAACATAACATACTTAATTACTCATCAAATTACTTATAAGAGTAACGGCGTTATGACGAAATTTCGCCAAAGGGTATTCTAGTAATGAAAACGGTAAACACAAGGACACCATATGTAGAAACATAAAATAAGAGGTGTCATGTGTAATCTGGCAAAGTTCAAGGGTACCACGAGAAATTTCCATAAATTTTATATCAAATTCAGAATTTTCTAGAAATATCCTACAAATAAGTTGGAAATCAAATTTTGAATGAAATAGTTTAACAATATATTAATTTTAGATTTCTCTAACATAGATGGCAAATAAGGTTTTTATTCAATTTGATATGTTATATCTTTAAATGTGATACAATCATTTAAGATTGTTATTCAAGATTATAAAGTTTAATTTAAAAAAAGATAAAGAAATTAAAAGAAATTCACGACTTTAATAAACAAAACTATATATTAATTTTTTTTTTTTAAATTATTATTGTTTTAAAAAACCTACCAAACATAAATGTGATTTGTAAAAAAATCAAAAAATTTAGGCGATAAACTTTTCTTTGCTTGCATATAAGTTTATAAAATTTCAAAATTTCTTATTAAAGTACATAAAACAATAAAAATATTAATTAAATTAATTAAAGTGTTTCTAAAATTTTATATTTAAATGAATTTTCATATTATTATATTTGATTAAATTTCATTCAGATTTAAGTCAGAAAAGATACACGCCACGGGTGTTTATTAGTTCTCGGCTGACAAAATATTTGTCACGGAACAATTCGTGACTAAATAAACTTTCGCCACGTGTGTGACATAGCCCGTGGCTAAAAAAATTATTTGCCACGGGTGTAGCCTAATTCGTGGCTAAAGTGACTTTTTGCTACGGGAAAAATTATCCCGTGGCATAAATTTTTTTCCAAAATAATGAATAAGTTTTTTCCGTGGCTAAGAAAACTTTACCAACGAATTATAAATTCCTGTGGCATAATTCGTGGCGCAAGTGACAATTTGTTGTAGTGCATGGTGAGCTTGGCAATGAAGCGGCTGATGTATTGGACCTGGCCGAGGAATCCCCGAATCTCCTTCTCGTTCTTAGGCCAAGGTATTTGTTGGAGGGCTTTGATTTTGGTTGGATCAATCTCAATGCCTCTTTTGCTGACGGCATGTCCCAAGAGTTTTCCGGAGGTAATTCCGAATGCACACTTCTGAGGATTTAGTCTCATGTTATATTTCCGCAGACGAGCGAAGAATTTCCGAAGGGCGCTGATGTGGCCGTCCCGCTCTCTTGACTTGACAATCATATCATCGACATATACCTCTACCTCCTTGTGCATCATATCATGTAGGAGAGTGGTAGCGGTTCTTTGATAGGTAGCTCTGGCGTTGATGAGACCGAAAGGCATGACCGTGTAGCAATATGTACCCCACTATGTAGTGAATGCGGTCTTGTGCATGTCTTCCTCAGCCATTTTAATCTGGTTGTACCCAGCATACCCGTCCATGAATGATAAGAGAGCGTGCTCGGCAGTATTGTCCACCAGAATGTCAACATGTGGCAAAGGTAAGGCGTCCTTTGGACTCGCCGTGTTCAGATCCCTGAAGTTGACACAAATCCGAATTCTCCCGTCTTTCTTTGGTACAGGAACGATGTTGGCCACCCAGTCAGAGTATTCAGACACTTTGATGAAACCAGCCTTGAACTGTTTATCTACTTCATCCTTGATTTTCAGGGCCCATTCAAGACGCATACAGCGCAACTTTTGTTTCACGGGTTTGGCTCCGGGCTTAATGGGTATCCGGTGCTCCGCAATTTCCCTGTCGATCCCAGGCATATCTCTGTAGGACCAGGCGAACACGTCCTTGTATTCGTGGAGGAGGTCAATGAACTGTCGTCTTTTCGAGGGGTCAAGGGTTGTCCCTATCCTAAGTTCTTGAGGTGTGTTGTCGGTTCCTACGTTAATAGGTCCGGTCTCCTCAATGATGGGGGTTCTGGTTTCCCGTTTGTCAAGTTATTTGACTAGGTGAGGTGGGTAGTTACTCAAGTCAAATTCCTCATAGTCATTCAGAATTGCATTGCAGTTAAATTGAGACGAGTCATAAGCAAACATAGCGTTCATTAAGTTGACACGAGCGAAAATCTCGGAGAGGACAGACATCTCATGGTCAGTCAGAGGCGACACAGCAGAGGAGGTGGACCCTGGAACAGGCTCCAGGTTGTCACCTTTCATGGGAGTGGGGATGACCCAAGTACACTCAGCCTCTGAATCTGCCACGACTTTGTGATAAAACAGCGGGAAGGGGACCTTGACTTGGACATCAGGAGTGTTAGGAGCTATGACAGACTCTGACTCCGACTCAGACTCAGATTCATATTCTTCTTCACTTCCCTCCTTGAACATAGGGCCTTCTGCAGTTGTGATCTTGAGAATGCGGCCTTGGTGATCGGTCGACTTGACGGTCTTCCTCCAGCCTTGTGTAGCTTTCTCCAGGTCAGTGTCGGAGATCAAGGCGGTTGGGTCAAATTGATAGTCCTTCAGGGCGATGTTAATGATATCCTCATAGTCGAGGTGCTTGATGTTATCTTCTCCAAAGAGGAGAGTGACAGCTTGTCCGTCGTGGCATGAGGACGGCTTAGACTCGGTTGATGCAGCTTCGGTGTTGTCGGGGATGAAGTAGCAGTCCTGGAAGACTTCCACACCCGGGTACCTGGTTTTGGCCACAGAGTCATAGATCGTCTCCGGAAAGCCATGGTAGAGCTCAGACTCTCCCTCGGGGACAAAGTATCCATTTAGGGTCAGATGATATGGACGGAGGATAACCCCGTGCTTCTTGCGCTTCCGAACTAGGAGGTTCATCTCCTGGATATCTTCATCGGTAGGTTCATATCTTAGTCCGAAGGGAATGTTGGGGACCTTAGCCTGTTTCAAGGGAGGTAAGGTGCCCATCAGTGGATTGAGGGGTAGACCCGGGAAGTAACCCTGGCGCATCAGAATGCGGTTGACTGTGAGGTTGGCGAACGAGTCACAATCAAGGGGTGTGGATTCATCAGTTATGGCATTCACGGCTTGGAATCCCCACATTTCATTGTGGTCCTCCTCAATAGCTTGGGAGGCTATTCCCTTTCTCGTGACAGCTTTGATCGGGGAAGCAGGAATCGTGATTGTTTTCCCGTTGAAGGGGACCTTGATTTTTTGGTGGAGAGTTGAGGTAACTGCCTTGACGGCGTGGATCCAGGGACGTCCCAAGAGCATATTGAAGGAGGCGTCGATGTCGACCACCTGAAAACTGGCTTGCCTTTCCAGTGGTCCGGTTGCGACAGTTAGAGTGATAAGCCCCGCGACCTTGCGACGAATGCCGTCGTAGATGCGTACTCCTTGATTTGTTGGGACCAAATCAGCTTCCTTGATGCCCAGCTTGTGAGCCGTTTTGAGGGGAATGACATTCACTGCGGATCCGTCATCCACGAAGACCATGGGCACATTCTTCTTGAGACATTGTATGGTAATGTACAGGGCAAGGTTATGATTGACTCCGAAGGGAGGGATATCCTCGTCAGAGAAGACGACCGGGTTGTTCAAGTCAGGGGCGTCCCTTGTCAAGTGTGCCACTATTTCTTCCGGGGAAGAGGTGGAGGGTCGTTTGCATGGGGTGCCTAAGAATATAGTGTCCGATAGAGATGCGAGGTTCATATCACATTTTTAGAAAGAGTTGCAGGAGATGATAGGGACTACTTTGAAGATGAGTACTGCATTTCATCCTGCGACAGATGGCCAGACAAAGAGGACCATCAAGACTTTAGAGGACATGTTGCGAGCTTGTGTTATGGATTTTGGTGGTAGCTGGGAGCAGAGATTAGATTTGATGGAGTTTTCTTACAACAACAGTTATCACACCAGTATTGGCATGGCACCATTTGAGGCAGTGTATGGGAGGAGATGTAGGAGTTCGATTTGCTGGGATGATAGTGCTGAAGCAGTTATTTTAGGAACACAGATGGTACAGGAGATGGTTGAACAGGTTAAGCTAATTAGACAAAGGATGAAAGAGGCCCAAGATCGACAAAAGAGTTATGCCGATATACATCGTCGTGACATAGAGTTTCAGGTTGGGGACAAGGTTCTTTTGAAAGTGTCTCCTATGCGTGGGGTCATGAGATTTGGTAAGAAAGGGAAGCTGAGCTAGAAGTTTATCGGACCTTATGAAATTTTGGATCGTGTGGGTGAGGTTGCTTATCGGTTAGCTTTACCAGCTGCTTTGGATAGAGTGCATAATGTGTTTCATGTGTCTCAGTTGCGGAAGTATGTTAGTGATCCATCACATGTGTTAGAGGTAGAGAACATCGAGCTGGATGAGTCCTTGTCTTATCTTAAGGTGCCCAAACAGATTCTTGATCGTAAGGTTAGGAAAACAAAACACGGTGAGACAGTGTTGCTTAAGGTTCTTTGGTCTAACCATGAGGTTGAGGAGGCTACTTTGGAGGCGGAGGAGGCTATGAGGGAGCGGTATCCATCTCTTTTTTATCAAGTATGTATAGTTACGGGATGTAACCTTGTTTCTTTTAGGGGGGTAGGAGATGGTCGCATAGAGTTTTTGCAAGTTTTTGCATGTTTTATGTTGGTTCTAGTACAGTTAGTAGTTGTCTTGAGTCAGGTTGAGTTTTGTTTTGGGAGGTGTGTTTTGAGTTTTGTGGTCAGTTTTGGTTATGTTGTTGTGTCGGGGTGATGTTAGTGTGTTTTGTTTTTGTTTGTGGTTTGAACTTCGGGGACGAAATTCTTTTTAAGCAAGGAAGACTATAATACTAAGGTTTTATGTGTCTTAAGGTACTCTATCGAGTGGGGCTTACTCTATCGAGTAAGTAGCTTTTTACGCAAAACAGTAGACTGCCTGTACGGTACTCGATCGAGTAAGTTGGGGACTCGATCGAGTAAGGGGCACTCGATCGAGTAAGTCACTTACTCGATCGAGTAAGTGAGTTTACGGGCGATGATTGATGGGTTTTGTTAATATTGCGGGATTAGTATATAAAGCTTTCGACACTTTTCTTAAAACACTTTTACACTCAAAAACCTTTCAAAGGGAAGATTAGAAGTTACGTTGATTATTCTCGCCGCATTATTAGCAAATCCAAAGGCTAGGAGTGTCGGATTGCATTGTTCTTTACGCCGTTGTGATCCTTGTGTCGAGGGTAAGCTTTTTATATAATTTTTATAATGTTTTGTTAAGATTGATTAAACCCTAATTGGGTGATATTGGGAGTTTTGGGTGATTTATATGAATGTGGTAGTAATTGCATGTATGTATGTTATAGGAGGAGGTTTCGTTGAGGAAAGATTCTGATTTAGTTGCTTGATCAACTGTTGGTGTTTGCTTTCCAAGTAGGGTTTCCCTACTCAGTATTGGTTACATAATGTGTGGTGTTTGTGATGGTGATTGTTGGTTAATTATATCATTGGTTTGATTTTGATAGTTGTTGGTTGTATATTGTTGATTGGTTGTGTATCTGTCTGTGATCTTCGGGGTGTGTCCTAGGCTGAGTGGAGTCACTTGCGGGAGTGGCTTCATGCCCTTGATTCGCCTTTTGTGGAACCCGCCACAGAAGGGATGTGCACATTAATGAACTTGGTTTTATCGCTCGATGGAGATGAGCGGGGCTTAGGTGGGAACGGCTGCGGTCCCCCACTGGCGGCGAGGAGTACTTGTTGCGATGGGTACTCTGGCAGGGCTACACACTTTAGTGTGTAGTCAGTTGTCTGGAGATTGGAGATGGAGACTAGAGATTGGTTTAAGCTGTTTGTGATATTGTTTCATTGTGGCATTTGTTTTTATGTAATCAGTACTGACCCCGTTAATTATTTTAAAAACTGTGGTGATCCATTCGGGGATGGTAAGCAGTTGTTGAGCAGGTATGATGGCCTATGCGAGGGATAGCTGGGGTGGAGTCACCATCGGTCTTAGAGTCTTCCGCTGTGTTTTATTTAGTTGTTTGAGTACTGTGGTTTTTGGAGAACAGTTGTATTCCTTTTGACAGTTTTTGGAACTTTGTTGTATCACGTAAACTTTATTATCATTTAATACGTTTCGTTATTGTCTATTTGAGTATCATTGCCTCAGGTAACCGAGATGGTGACGTTTTCATACCTTAAGTGGTCCTGGTAAGGCACTTGGAGTATGGGGGTGTCACAATATTAGCATAAAATATTCTTATGTTAATAAGAATCTTAACAAGTTCAAAAGTATTGAACATGAAGAAATTGAATCCATTTGCTTCCGCTGCGGGATTAATTCATTACGCTAAGATGTATTACCATTCTTAAACCTCGTACTCTTGGAGTATGACGAGATTTTACAAATCGAATCCTTGAGAGATGTCTCTATATATAGCCACATAGTTCATTAGTTAGTACCAAGGAAGTACTAAAGATATGAAGCTAAGCATTTAGAAATGAGATGGATTTATGTGCAAGGGGTTACACAAAAACCATATTCTAAACACATAGGGATGGTTGAAGAACCATCTTGGCTATATTATTTAAGGAGGATATCTGCTAGAAACATCCTAGGAAGTTAAATAATGAGATATACACAACGGAAATTGAGTACACTTGCAATAATGAGATAGGCAAGTATGAAGGGATGATATTAGGATTCAGTTTTGTAAATTGGAGGAACTATGGTAGTTCGTTCCAATAACCGAAAGTCCTATCCCTACACACTGTGAGGACAGTGGGAGCTATTCTAAGGTAAGAGAGCCTATGTCTAGATTAGATCTAGACATGTACGCAAAAGTTTTATAATAAAGATTGTACATAACAAAAGGAAAAGTATATAGTAAGGCTAGGAAAGTGCAAAGTGTTGCTAAGACTTACTAACCAAAGCCTTCTCATAGGCTTAGCATGATAAGTCATACCATTTCAATTGAATTGAGATGATCAACTGTATACAAGATTAAAAATGAATTATAGATTATGTAGTAATTGATATTGTATCAATTTTACATATGTGATAATGCATTCATCGTTTGAGTTTTATTCAAAACTCTTTTCTTTAATGCTTTAATTTTCCAAATAGGTTGTCAAGACAATGTTGAACCCTATTTAAGTGAACTGGATTAACATAGTATTGGCCCCTACTTGCTTATATGAGGTGACGTTGATCGTGGGCGTGTCGTTGTACACCCAATCAAAACACATTTATAATACTCAACAAACTACTAGTTAGCGGTAAGTCGCGGTCGATCCATGGGACGGTGTGCTTTGGGTTCTAAGTCTATCTATCTCAATTTATGCTAGTGTGACGATTTGTTTGGGTTTGTAGTTGTGTTCTAGGCTAATGCAAGCAATAAAGTATAACAAGCAATGAAAAAAAGGATGTAAACAAATGATTAAAAGTGCTAGGATATCATGGGGTCATAGGGGATTCATGGTGTTGATCATACAAACATGTTCACAAAGTTGCAAGCAATTAATGTTGTGGAGAAACCGAGTTGGTTTATGTCTTACGGTTCTTAGGAAGAGTTGGGTCCCGGAGCCGAATCGATTAGATTGTACAACACCTACAAGTCGACTTACTTTCCTCCTAATCAACTTCTATGCATGGTCTAACAAGACTCGAGTTGGTTTATATCTTACAAGTCTTGTTGAGTAGATAAGAGATGGTTGTAAATGCAAGGATTCATAGGCTTGGCATTTCATCAAACATAACATGTGCATAAAGTTGACATCACAACAAGCAAGCAATTTAATCATGTGAACATATTAGATTAAGCATGAATCAATCCCATGTTGGTTTCCCCTAATTACCCACTAATCCTAACTAAAAGACTACTCACTCATTATCATGGGAAACATGTCATTAATGATGTCAATCATCACAACAAGTATAAACATGATAATAGAATGAAGAAATGAACAATAAAGATTAAAGAGTAAAGGAATTATACCAAACTTGAATGATCCAAATAATAAAGCAAGGAATAAAAAAGGAGAACTTGATTGATTAATGGAAGGTTGTCAATCTCCCAATAAACTCAATAATCTTCAATTACCCAATAATAAACTTGAATAATAAACTTGAACAATTATTATGGAAAGATTAATGTGTAATTTGTGGAAAGATTAAAGAGTAATCTATTCTAATCTACTCCTAATCTAATCTAAGAGGAATTTCTAATATGGGAACCTCTCTTTTTGATTATTACAAATGGGGTATTTATAGTAGGGATTCATTAGGTTAACTAAGGCTAAATTAGTAATTACACTTTTGAGTTTAGAGCAGGGAAATGCTAGTCTTTTTGGAAGGATGGGCATCTTGGCGGAAGATGTTGCGGTCCGTCCGTCCTGGGAGGAAGACGAGCGGATTCTTGAGGTTGGGCACGGGCGTCTTCAAGGGAATCCGCTCGGATTCTCTGGAGGAATCCGGGCGTCTTTGTTGCTGGGACGCACGGGTTGTCACTTCAGGACGGGCGTCTTGTGCTGAATCCGCCCGTCTTCTGTCACAGAATCCTTTTTCTTCACTCTCTTTTTATTCTTGTACGATTGGTCTTTAGTTCTCGCTTCCTCTTCATACTAGTCCATCTAATATCATCAAATAGCTTCCAAATACGCACGAAAGACGGGAATTTCCGTCTTATTATCTTCTTTCCTACAAAACACATGAAATGCGATAGAAAAGCAAATAGGAAGGTTTTGACGGATAAAATGGCCATGGAATGTTATAATAGTATGCAAAATAGGCTCAATTAGGGGACTAAATGTGCGCAAATAATGATCACATCAAATATCCCCAAACCGAACCTTTACTCGTCCCGAGTAAAGAGGTGACTAAAACTAGACCTTTATTTAAACTAACCTAATAACATAGCCGATATGAGACAATTAGCGGGTCTCACTCCGCCCCTTCAACTCACAACAAGACAACCATGAGGTAGGATGCCTTCTTGCAAGGCAAGGTGGGTCTTGCCAAAATGGCGACACATCCAAGCATTAAAGAACACAAAACAAGTAATGGATGTATCTACAAAAGAATAGCCACTTTCCTCATCTAAGTGGCGGAAATTATCTACAAGGGAAGCAATTCAAGGGTACACACTCCTTCATAGATGGAATTTCTTCAAACTACTAAGCCTAGAAGGATACCAATAAATCACCTCCAAGTTGTGTCAAGCTAGGGTACCTTTGTCCTCAATCGTTAAATGCTTTTGTCAAGAATAGACTCCTTATGGTGTTAGAAACACTGGAGGATCGCGGAATTCCCCCTCTTGCCTAGACAAGAAGAAGGGTCGTCCCCTCTCTACCATGCACAAAAGTGGATATGATGGATACAGGGATCGATAGTATTTGAGTTTCATTTGGGAGTTTGCTTTTGTTGTTTGTTCTTTCCCCCAATTTCTTGTGGCATTTGACATTTGAGAACACTTTCTTTTGCCATTTCTTTTTGATTTTTGGCATTTCAACACTTGACAACTTTTTCACCTTTTTGCATTTTTTTTGAACATTTTCAAAGTCACCCCATATGTAGTGAGGGTGGCTTATATTTGAAGCTTTAGGAGTCTATTTTTGCTCCTCTTTTCTTTTGATGCATTTTGCAAACTTTCTTTCACTTTTCATTTCATTGAACTCAAATTGATTTCTTTTTGTGCCCATTCCCTTTGATGACAAAAATGTGGTAGAACATGGATGATGGATGCATGCATGGTTTCAAGGGTCACCTTGGAATAAACGGTAGCCAAGGAGTTATCACACCACAAGGTACTCTTGACTAGGCCTTAATCCATGGGTCAAAGGATACTAGCATGACACATCCTAGGGTATTTTACAAGCATTCTAACAAGCAAAGTCTTAAGAACAAAAAACATCTACTAGGGCCTATATACACTTGTCAAGCTTCCCAAGTAGACGGTTTCGCAAAATTTTTCTAACATGCAACTACATGCCATGATGCAACTAGCATATAAACATCCTAATGCATATGATTCTACCAACTAGTATGCCAAATAAACTAAATGCAAGTCCTAAATCCACATTGTTATACCACATCAATCAAAATAAAGCCACATAGTCATTAACATAAAGAGGAAAAAGGAGATTGGAAAGATCATACCATGCGGTCTTCAATATCCTCATGTCTCGGATGTGGCGAGTCGATCAATGTGAACAAGGATAAAACAAACAAAATATATACAACAATATATACATGACTACACTACAAAGGAATGAACATGTTTTTGGGTTTTTCAATTTTTCAAATTTTTATGGTTTTTGTTTTTAAGAAATTAAAAGACATATTTTTGTGATTTTTCGAAATTTTTCAATTTTTATGCATTTTGTTGGAATATAAATTCCCATCCCCCACTTTATTTTGGACATTGTCCTCAATGTACATGTAGGAGTAGGAATTAAAAAGAAATACATGTTTTTGGATTTTTGATTTTTTTTTTTTTGAAATAAAGTACAAATGCAATGGTATGATATGAATGAATGCATGCTCTAACTAAATGCAATTCTATATGACATATATAACAAATGAATGCAATCTAAACTATACTATATGATGCATGATTTCTAGTAAACTATGGTCACCTATGATCAAACCTCCCCAAACCGATTTAAACACTATTTCTAGTGTAGAAATGAATAGGTTTGGCCATTAGTAACTATGCATGAATTCTAATCTATATGCAACTATCTACATGAATCATGTGAGATATATTACAATGCAATTATACTATATGAACTAGCTAATGCAAGTGAAATATGATACAAATGCATGCGAAAACTACACTAAGTGCAATGTATATACAAAAAAGAGAGGGAGAAGAGGGGTATCATACAAATGGAGGTGGTGAGGTAGGACTCTTTCACTCGTCATCCTCCTCATCTTGGTAACCATATTGGTGAGAGCTCCCGGCTTGGTTATACCCTCTTGGTTGGCCCCAATACCCTCCTTGGTCGAACTCTCCCCCTTGACCCGAGTACCCTCCACCTTGGCTAGAATGCTCTCCGCCGTCGCGATCCCAAGCTTGGTTCCCTTGATTAGGGAACAAGTGTTGCGGTTGTGCCCAAGTGGGCAAAGGGCCATTAGGGTCAACATACCCTTGTTGAGCCATGTTATAGTATTGGGGATAAAGGGCCAAGTAGTTGTCGACCCTCCCTTCATGTACCCCGAGGTCCACTCTATTCATGAGTGCCATCAAATCATTAATACCCGGGGTATTGGGGATTTCCGGCTCAAATTTGGTATGAGGGATAGGGTATGGTGGGATAGGCACATAGGAAGGTGGGCGAATAGGCCTTCCCGGTAACCCACGAGGTACTTGTTGTTGGCGGTGTGGCTCTTCCCTTTGAGGGGGATTGTCGAGAATTTGGATATCAAGGAGGTAGCTTGGTGGAGGCGAGTATGGGCTCAATCTTGGGTCAATGCCCGGTATCTTCCAACCCTCAAGGATGATTGAGGTGCATCCTTTTGTGTACCATTCTACACTCCCTTCTTGAGTGTAGTTGCACCACCGGTGATGGTTGAAGACGGTGTGCTCATCAATCCAAGTTCTCCCCTCAAGAGGAGTATAGATCCCACGGGCATTGAACCCGAGGCAAAGGTAGTTGGCCAAAATAGTAATTAGACCTCCCATTACGAAGGTCTTAAGTTGGGTGGTCCCTTGAGCAAAATCATGAAACCTAGTAAGTATCTCAAGGGGTGTGTTGAAGTTATAGCGCCTCGTCCCTCGAACATTCAAATAGGACTCAAGAAAAGTTAAATCAATGAGAGTACACCTATCTTGTTCGTACCTCCCATTGATGGTACCGGCCACAAAGCGCTCGGTGATTCGAATCACCGGATGTTGGATGGCGAAGGTATAGCATTGCTTTAGACCGGTAAAATTCCGCCCGGAAATAGCCCTCCAAAGTTGGTCCACATCGAAATTATCGGGTTTATCGGTAAAGTTGGTGGGCACTTCAAGACCGAAAATGTAGGCAAATTGATCAAGTGAAAGACTATGGTCTAGGTTGCACAACCTAAACTCCATGCCCACAGTTGTTCGGGTATTCGTTACAATGCAAAGGCTACTCAAAAACTCAAGGGTGAGACTAAGGTACGTCTCCTCATGGGCATGGAAAAGTTTTCCAATCCCTAGGCCATCAAAGAACATCTCGGTGGGGTACCTTATCCTAAGGATTTCCAACACCCTAGTATCTATGAATTGAGTGGGTTCATAGTTCTTACCTAGCAATTTGACAAAGTTCTTGCGGTGGTCATCGGATTCGAAAAACACCTCTTGGTAGTACTCAAGTTGTTCAATTCCTCCCCTCATTATGGGGCGGAAGTTTCTTGGTAGCGCTACCTCTCGCGGAGTTGATGAGGATGATCCCTTGCGCTTCCTTCCGGTGGATTCAACCAACTTCTTAGCCTTTCCCTTGAGGTTCATCATCTTGAAGTTGAGGAAATGGGGGGGTTTTGTTGGCTTTTGATGTGAGGGAAGTGTTTTGGAGGATGGAAATGAGTGTTTTAGGGTTTGATAAGGTGAAGAAATGAGGGAGAAAGGGAGGTGATTTTAAAGAAGAAGAAGAGAATCCGGGCGGATAAGGGTGGGACCTGTCCGGTTTATCTGAGAAAAAGGCCCAATCCGAGCGTCTTCGATTCGGGACGGGCGTCTTCTGATAATAGGAGACGGGCGTCTTCCTACAAATCCGGGCGGATTTTAATGCAGAGATTCTGCTAAGTTAGGAGTAGGAAGAAGACGGGCGTCTTGTCAAAAATCCGCTCGGATTTCCTGGCAGTTTCAAAATCTTGTTTCAGATGACATTCAGGACGGGTGTCCCGTGAAGAATACGGGCGTCTTTTCGCAGGTCGGGCGTCTTGGGTTGAATCCGCCCATCTTCTGAGACAGCGCCAACCAGTTATGTGACGGGGGTCCTGGACGGGCGTCCAGGCCTCGGGACGGGCGTCTTCAGCTCCTTTTCTTCTTTTTCTTTATTTTCCTTGCAATATCATACCCTTTCACCGATTTGCTATTCCTCCTTATCTTTTTCTGAAATTTGCTCATTAAAAATGTAAGATGACTCTCTCTCTCACCACTCTCATGCAAGAAATTAAATGCAAATGCAATAATGTACAATATTATACAAAGTAAAGGGTCCAAGAAATATCTTACAAATGGTGGTTTAAGATAGGACTCCACCAAACTAGTTCAAATTGTAGAAATTCTTGTCCATAGAGCTCAAGGCTCTTAGTAGAAGATCAAAAGCTTGTGAACAAGCTCCAAATAAGCATAAGTATGGGTTGCTCCATTTGAACACGAAATTTGGCCAAGGAATTTTGTCATATATCCTTTCCTTCATCTTGACCTTGGCATTAGAGCTTTCCCAATGCTTCAAATAAACAAGCCCATGATTCTTGTCAATACTAGGCATGAAGTGTGGTTCATTTTCATCCGTAGACTTCCACTCACCAACTTCTTCTTCAATTCCGGTGATGATGATAGCATTTTGATTTTTCAATCCTTCCAAGGTGGAAGGAGAATTTTCATGGCATTGATGATCAAGTTCCTTAGAAGTTGTCATTGTGGGTGCCAAATCTTCACAAGTGGCCTCACGAGCAATTTTCTATTTGAGCTTTTTCACCAAGTAGCTCTTGTATGATACTTTGGCCTTTTGAAGAAGGTCTACCATATCCTCTTCAACGATCATTGTCTCCATAATAGGTGTCAAGTGGTCTTCATGAGGAATAAGGGAAGGACGTTCTTCTTTATGATAGAGTATCTCAAATGTCTCAAGGATAGGCTCCTCAAGCAAGGTGATATTACGAGTCCATCCTTTTGGCTCATCATCATTGTTGCTATCTTCATACGAATCATAAATGGGGGCTTCATTTAACTCTTTCTCCAATGTCTCAACATTCACTTCAAAGGACACACCCTCATACTCGCAAAGGCTAAGAGTACTTGGCTTACTCAACCTCATGTCTTCCTCATCAAACACAACACTTTCATAGTCACAAGAGCTCAAGGAGATTGGCTCTTCCCATTTCTCATTTTCCATATCAAAAGTTACTACTTCAAATTCGCATTCATGCTTAATGTCCAAGGGATGGTGAGGAGTGTTTGCTTGGGATTCCTTCAATTGGGCAATTTGAATCTCCAATTCCTCACCTTGGGCAACAATGCCTTGAAGAACATTATCCCTCTTTTGGCTCTCCTCTAGCATTTGTTTGAAGAAGTTTTGTTGATCTCCCATCATTTGGAGAATCGCATTTTGAATAGGTTCATCTTCTTGTTGTGGGTAAGTGTGAAAGTGGTTGTATTGTGGCAATTGAAACTCATTATGAAGTGGGTATTGGGTGGGTGGTTGTTGTGGATATTGGATGCGAGTGTTTTGGTTGAAGAATTTGGGGTAGTAGTTAGGGTTTTCATTGTACGAATAATAAGGTAGGTTTGTGTTGACTTGCTTCTCAAACTCCCCATACCCATAGTCATACTCAAAGAATCCACGACATACTCCATATGTCAAGTCTTGAGCCATCATAGCTAAGACAAGGAGACAACTACAAGCATGGAAACTACACAAAAATGGTAAGAACAATCCTTGAGGAACAAGTTCCTCAAGGTGAAAGCAAAATCAAAATAGACAAACAAGTAAGAACTTAATCACATAGCACCATCCCCGGCAACGGCGCCATTTTTGATCGTGGGCGTGTCGTTGTACACCCAATCAAAACACATTTATAATACTCAACAAACTACTAGTTAGCGGTAAGTCGAGGTCGATCCATGGGACGGTGTGCTTTGGGTTATAAATCTATCTATCTTAATTTATGCTAGTGTCACGATTTGTTTGGGTTTGTAGTTGTGTTCTAGGTTAATGCAAGCAATAAAGTATAACAAGCAATGAAAAAAAGGATGTAAACAAATGATTAAAAGTGCTAGGATATCATGGGGTCATAGGGGATTCATGGTGTTGATCATACAAACATGTTCACAAAGTTGCAAGCAATTAATGTTGTGTAGAAACCGAGTTGGTTTATGTCTTACGGTTCTTAGGAAGAGTTGGGTCCCGGAGCCGAATCGATTAGATTGTACAACACCTACAAGTCGACTTACTTTCCTCCTAATCAACTTCTATGCATGATCTAACAAGACTCGAGTTGGTTTATATCTTACAAGTCTTGTTGAGTAGATAAGAGATGGTTGTAAATACAAGGATTCATAGGCTTAGCATTTCATCAAACATAACATGTGCATAAAGTTGACATCACAACAACCAAGCAATTTAATCATGTGAACATATTAGATTAAGCATGAATCAATCCCATGTTGGTTTCCCCTAATTACCCACTAATCCTAGCTAAAAGACTACTCACTCATTATCATGGGAAACATGTCATTAATGGTGTCAATCATCACAACAAGTATAAACATGATAATAGAATGAAGAAATGAACAATAAAGATTAAAGAGTAAAGGAATTATACTAAACTTGAGATGATCCAAATAATAAAGCAAGGAATAAAAGAAGAGAACTTGATTGATTAATGGAAGGTTGTCAATCTCCCAATAAACCCAATAATCTTCAATTACCCAATAATAAACTTGAATAATAAACTTGAACAATTATTATGGAATGATTAATGTGTAATTTGTGGAAAGATTAAAGAGTAATCTATTCTAATCTACTCCTAATCTAATCTAAGAGGAATTTCTTATATGTGAACCTCTCTTTTTGATTATTACAAATGGGGTATTTATAGTAGGGATTCATTAAGTTAACTAAGGCTAAATTAGTAATTACACTTTTGAGTTTAGAGCAGGGAAATGCTAGTCTTTTTGGAAGGATGGGCATCTTGGCGGAAGATGTTGCGGTCCGTCCGTCCTGGGAGGAAGACGCGCGGATTCTTGAGGTTGGGCACGGGCGTCTTCAAGGGAATCCGCTCGGATTCTCTGGAGGAATCCGGCCGTCTTTGTTGCTGGGACGCACGGGTTGTCACTTCAGGACGGGCGTCTTGTGCTGAATCTGCCCGTCTTCTGTCACAGAATCCTTTTTCTTCACTCTCTTTTTATTCTTGTACGATTGGTCTTTAGTTCTCGCTTCCTCTTCATACTAGTCCATCTAATATCATCAAATAGCTTCCAAATATGCACGAAAGACGGGAATTTCCGCCTTATTATCTTCTTTCCTACAAAACACATGAAATGCGATAGAAAAGCAAATAGGAAGGTTTTGACGGATAAAATGGCCATGGAATGTTATAATAGTATGCAAAATAGGTTCAATTAGGGGACTAAATGTGCGCAAATAGTGATCACATCAGACGTCTCCAAGTGAAAAGAATGTGATGCGATTGATGGCAAGTTCAAGTGCCATAGGGTCATAAGAGATGACTAGTCGATCACATAGGCAGACTGTATGGGACACTCTGTCGGGCAGTGACCGCTTATAGAGTTCTGGCAATTCTATATAGCTTGGCCGTGGCGAGAGTTAGTATAGTATTCTTTTGAGTCGATTCTTTGACTAGAGACTGTTCGCCCAAGTCGCCACATTTTCTGATTGATTTTAATTTTTGCCCCAAGCCATTCTGTCAAAAGGGGTGAGTGTGCATCTTTTGGGTCATGATGAACTGTGGGTGTACGAAGGGAATAATGCGATAGAAATTGTCCACCTCTTGTCAGGGTTATTTGAAATCTCAAGGCCACTCGAGGAGTAGTGAACTGGAAATGCGTTGCCACGCTAAAAAAGTATCTACGGTAGATAATTCCGGTCAAACAGTTACTCTCCAGATCGAGAAAACCACTGTTGATATGATCACATGCAAGTACGACTGCAAGACACCTTGCATTGAGTGGGAGATGATGTAATAGGACAAGAGAATTGGTGACACACACTTGTCTCGGACAAATGGGAGATTGTTGGAGTAAGTGTCCTCAACAATAGTGCGATCACATTAATAAATCTCATATAAGAATACGTCAGGGATGATTCTATATATATAGTCAACTGATCAACATTAATCGGTAATGATTGTCTAACTAGAGTTTGACATTACTGTCGTTTGACGGTGGTGGTCAGTTGATCCCTTAAGGACACACCTAAAGGACAATTCCCTTAATAGATAAATTAATTAATTGTATATTGATACAAGTTAATTAATTCCTTAAAATTGAACAATTTATGATAGTGAGTGAGAATATATATATCTTATTGTAATTTGATTAAATAAGATTCATTTTAGTAATCAAAATGTTTTATTACTAAAATTGATTATTGTTTATGAAACAATTGAGATAAGAATGAATAGTTAATTATAATTACAAAATGTTGTGAATTATATTAACTTGACCAATTTTATACACAAGTAATTAAGAATTACTAGATACTTTGTTAAATGTAATTTAATTAATTTAAATAAGGGATATTTCATTATTAAGTATGTATTAATTTGATTAACTACATACTACATACCATATGTGACATGTTATGTGACATATTGACATTTGACAAAATAAAATGGAATTCCATTTTATGTAATGGACCGAAATAAGGGGTATTAGGGTTAGTGGGGTGTTTATTTTAATTGTAAAACTAGACACCATCATTACCTACATATTAGACATGCATACCTAAACACATTGATAACAGAAATGTGTAAAGCAAAGAACATGCATTGGGTATTTGACTCCCTCCTACCCGGCTCCCTTATAGAAGAATAAGAAATTGTTTTTCATATACTTCCTCATTCATTCTTACACAAAGAGATCATTTTTCTCACTCTCTCTTTCTTTTTTCTCTAAAAATAGTGTTTAGCTCATAATTTGTTCATAAATTCTAATACTAATTTTACATTACTAGTGTAGCAATATTTATATTATTAGAATTTTATTTGAGGGTCTACTATAATTATCTAGTTAATAATTTTATTAGATTTAAGGGTAAGTCTTGGTGCAACTAAGAGAAGGCATTCCACAATGAATACTTGAAGATTTTGGGGGATCATCCTAATATGTTTGAGCTCGAGATCAAGTGTAGGAAGGAGTCCTACACTTGTGCCCATTTTCGTCCCACACATAATGTAAGGAACATGTCTAACCTTGTTAATTTGTTGTGCATGCACTAGATCTAATGACTAAATCAAAGAGTAATTTAGATCATCAATTAAATGAGTTTAATTAGAGGGTTATTGAATCCTTTCAAAAACTCGTCTTTTACCCTTCACGGTTTCACCCGACAACCCCCATTAAACACCTCATAAATCACCCTACGGTGGTCAACGACCGTCAAGGGCAGTCCCACTAGGATCATAGTGGTCCAAGACGGGTCCAAGGTCAACGTCATAGTCACCGGTTGGTCATATGGTGAATTATACGACGACTAAATTAAATTGAACCAGATAGATATATTATGAGACGGTCTTACCTTGAGGCGATAATATGTTATGAAATTCCTCTACTTTCTCCCTTTAGATCTTTCTCCCTTTGTTTTTAGTGAATTATTGTGTTTATGATTGTATATAATCTTATGTGATAGGTCTATCTTGTATATATATAGTAGTAGAAAGGAAAGTGGGAAGAAACTTCCTATTTCCAATTATCTTTATTATTATTGCTTATTATTATTTACATATTATTATTAGTATCGTATTATTGTATTACCGTCACCATATACCGATGTCACACGTGAGTCACAACAAATCCCGACTCCTCATTATTTAATATTTTATTTCCGTCTCACAACATAATTATCTAATTAATGTAATTATTAAATACCTTTTAAAATACATTTTAATATAATTCCACTGTCTGACTAACCATTAACCTTGTCTTAAATACGGGGTATTACAGTATTCCCTCCTTAAAAAAGAACTTCGTCCCCGAAATTCATCCAAATCATCCAACTGGCCGAAATAACAACTGAAATTAATTCAAATTAACCAACTTAAATTCTTTATGAGGTAGTTTTATTACCAAACTATCATAAAAATGTCACAAAATACGAGATGTTATATCCTATCCCGCTAAAAAAAGGGTTACGTCCCCATAACCAACTTACTTAAACAAAAAGACTAAGATAGTTGTCTTACATTGCAGCTTCAGTTTCCCATGTATCTTCTTCTACCTTATGACTAGACCATAAAACTTTCACCAATGCTGTCTCATCATTACTTTTATCCAAGATTTCTTTAGGCTCCTCCACATAAGACAGTTGTTCATCAATCTCAACATGCTCAGGCTCTAGTATATGAGTAGGATCACTCACATACTTCCTCAACTCCGAAACATGGAACACATTATGGACCTTATCCAAAGCTGGAGGTAGTGCTAAACGTTAAGCTACCTCTCCAACTCTGTCTAAGATCTCATATGGCCCAATATACTTCTTACTCAGCTTCCCTTTCTTCCCAAATCTCATCTCTCCCTTCATAGGAGATACTTTCAACAACACTTTATCCCCCACAACAAATTTTATATCACTTCTCTTCAAATCTGTATAGCTTTTCTGCATATTCTGCGCCGCACGCATCACCTGTCGAATAATGTGCACTTGCTCCACCATTTCATGTATCGTCTTAGGTCCTAACACAACCGCATCTGCTCTGTCATCCCAACACACTGGACTTCTGCACTTCCTTCCATACAACACCTCAAAAGGTGTTATGCCAATACTAGTATGGTAAATGTTATTATAAGAAAACTCTATCAAATCCAACCTCTCCTCCCATGATCCACCAAACTCCATCACACAAGCTCTCAACATATCCTCCAATGTTTAAATTGTCCTCTCCGTCTGACCCTCTGTAGCTGGATGGAATGTTGTACTCATCTTCAACTGAGTCCCCATTAAAGATTACAACTCTTGCCAGAACTTAGATATAAACCTCGATCACGATCAGAACTAATATCCTTAGGCACACCATGGACCTTCAACACATGCTTGACATAAGCTTTAGCCAACTTAGCTTTACTCCAAGTATCTTTCATAGGAATGAAGTGAGTTGACTTAGTCAATCGATCCACTATAACCCATAACATATTATTCCCCTTCCGAGTTCTAGGCAACCCCCACAATGAAATCCATCGAAATGCTCTCTCACTTCCACTTAGGTACATCTAATGATTGAACTTTACCTTGTGGTCTCTTATGCTCTCCCTTTACCCTTTGACAAACCAAACATCTTACAACGAACTCAACAACCTCTTTCTTCATCTTAGGCCACCAGAAAGTCTTCTTCAAATCTTTATATAGCTTATCTCCTCCAGGATGAACATAATATGGAGTAGAATGAGCTTCAGTTAAAATCTTTATTTTTAATTCTTCGTCATCAGGTACACACTATCTCTCATCAAATCTTAAACTATCATCACTGGCCATGAAAAAATGCTTCCCCACGTCGTCACCCACTGCCTCCTTCCACCATGTCACCCGTTAGTCCCCCGCTTGCTTGTCCCTGATCTCAGCATACAACTCCGGCTCTTTGGTCAAATCTTCAATTGTATCTCCCTTCTTAATCATAGAAATGCCCATCTTCTCCACCTCCTCATGCAATCTCACCCCAGACATAGCAGTGCACAAAGTATGAACATATTTCCTACTTAGTGCATCTACCACCACTTTAGCCTTCCCTTGATGATAAACTATCTCCATATCATAATCTCCAATTAACTTTATCCACCTCATTTGTCTCATATTTAGCTCCTTCTGAGTATAAATGTACATTAAGCTTTTGTGATCAGAAAATACCTTAAAAGTAGCTCCATAAAGGTAATGGCGCCACAATTTCAAGGCAAAAACCCCTGCTCCCAGTTCCGGATCATGAGTTGGATACTTTGCTTCATACGGTTTCAGCTGTTTCGAGGCATAGGCTATCACTTTCCCATTCTACATAAGCACACACCTCAATCCATTTTTCGAAGCATCAGTATAAACTTCAAAATTCTCACTCCCATCAGGTAATGCTAGAATATGAGCTGTAGTCAGGCACTCCTTGAAGGTTAGAAATGTCATCTCGCAACTCTCATCCCACTTGAACTTATTCTCCTTCTTCATCAAAGTAGTCAAAGGCTTAGCTATTTTTGAGAAGTCTTTTACAAACCTCATGTAATAACCAGCAAATCCCAGAAAACTTCTTATATCACCCACATTCTTCGGTCTTTCCCACTTGGACACCGCCTCAATATTACTTGGATCCACCGACACTCCCTCCTTAGACACCACATGCCCTAGAAAGGCAACTTTCTCCAACCAAAATTCATATTTACTCAGCTTAGCATAAAGGTTATTCTCCCTCAGGGTCTGCAACACAATCCTCAAATGCTTCTCATGTTCTTCCTTATCCTTACAATACACTAGGATATCATCGATAAAGACAACTACAAACTTATCCGAATAGGGACTAAACACGTGGTGCATTAAGTCCATGAAGACTGCCAGTGCATTAGTTAAACCAAATGGCATCAAAACAAACTCGTAGTGTCCGTATCTAGTCGTGAATGTCGTCCTTGGAATATCTTCATCTTTAATTCTCAACTGATGATATTCCTGTTAGAAACATTAATTTACATATTCATATATGAAATAATTTATTTAGTCATAAAATAAATGCAAGATCTTATGCATGCAAACAAAAACAAGATAAGAGAAGAAATCGTCAATCTTACTTTGGAATTTCGGATTAAAGGGCACCAACAAATTCACCTATTTGTTAGTTCTTGAGCTTCCTTATTATGGATGAACAAAGGTCCAAATTATAACCTCTCCCAAAAGTATATACCTAAGGAAACCTCTTAATAACTAATACTATTATGAACTAGTAATGATATTAGTCTTACTTAAAATTGACACAAAAATATTATGTATTTGCTCTTGAATATTTTCGGCCAAGAGGAGAGATTTGTGAGGTTTTATTTCTCTAAGTTTTTCACAAATTGTAGAGAGATTAAATTTTCTAACACTAGAAAATATTAGGTAAAGGTAGAATGAATAATAGAGGGAAAAACCCTATATTTTCCTCTTAGAAAACCGGTGGGGAGGGGTGGAGGAGAGCCAATGCATGGTGCTCATTTTCTTCCCAAGAAAATAGGTTTGCATGGCTACAACTATGGGTAATCATTGTGTTTTCCACTTAAAAATAATTAACACAATTTAAAGACCCTAACCCTCCACATTTCGGTACACATAATATAAAATGGAAGGTCCATTTTATTTTTGTCATTTGTCAATTGTGACATATGTGACATGTTACTTGACATGTGAAATTGTAATGTATTTTTAACATATTAAAAATAAACATACTCACAAAATATATCATATACAAAATCGACTAGTAATTCGTAATTACTTGTACCAAAACGGTTTATCAAATTATAAATTACAACGTCTTGTATTTATAATAAATTATTCATTCAATTTCAATTTCAATTGTTTCGTAAACAATAATTTTATCTAAGTAATAAAACAATTCGATTACTTAGACTGTATCCAATTTAATCGAATTATAATAAGACACGTTAATCTTACTCACAAATTATCCGTCAATTTTAAGCAATTTAATTAACTCATATCGGCATACGATTAATTAAATAATCAATTAAGAGTATTTCTCTATAGGTATGACCTAAGGGGATCAACTGATCACCACCGTCGCATGACAGTAATGTCAAACTCTAGTCAACCAATCATTACCGATATGTGTGGACTAGTTGACTGTAAAATATTACATCCCACATGTATTCTTAAAATGAGATTTAAACATGTGATCATCATGATCGACAGTTGTAATCGCATTATTGTCGGAGGACACATATTCCAACAATCTCCCACTTGTCCTCGACAAGTGTGCGTCACCAATTCTCTTGTCCTATTACTATCTCCCACTCACTGCAAGGTGTCTTTCAGGTCGTACTTGCAAGTGATCATGTAGAGAGTGGTTTCCTCGATCTATAGAATAACTAATTGACCGGAATTATCTACCATAGATACCTTTCGAGCGTGGCCACGCATTTCCAGTTCATTACTCCTCGAGTGGCCTTGAGATATTGTTTTAACCCTGACAAGGGGTGGACAATTCCTATCGCACTTATTCTCTTCGACTAGCCACAGCCATCATAACCCAAAATATGCCCATTTGACCCCATTTACGAAGGTCGTAGTAACATAAATCAAAGTTAATCTGAAACTGTGCCACCTTAGGCGAACAGTCTTTAGTCAAAAGAATCGACTCATTAGAATACTATAGTAGCTCTCTCCACGACCATGCTATATAAATTTGCCAGAACTCTATAAGCGGTCATTAGCCCGATAAAGTGTTCCTAACAGTCTGCCTATGTGATCGACTAGTCATCTCACATGACTCCATGGCACTTGAACTTGCCATCAATCGCATCACACTCTAGTCACTTCGAGACGTCACCTCATGTAAGTGACTATGGGCGAATACAATGCTAATCCGTGTTCACTTTAACGGGGTTCAATTGTCTCTACAACCCGTTTGGATGTAACAAGGTACAAGGTGAGTTAATAATAACTCAAACGACAAATGTCGACATCACATTCGGGTAGTCAATACCATATTACAACCTTGTGATGTATATTGTAAGTGTGTAAACACTAGTTACTCACAACATGTGTTTAACATACCATGTGTCCATGTGTTCAAACTCATGAATTGCATTTTCCTTTATTCTTATGTTTTTCTTAGATAGCATGAATCTCACCAAGTACATATCTAGTTTCCCAAACTAGTTTTAGGTTCTTTACTTTGAAAGAACTTTCTTGTTGTTTATCACATAACAAACGAATTATGGTGGACGATATAACTTGCACTAGTCAAGTGTTCTTCCAACTCATAATGTACCAGGTATATGTTTTGTAGGATCTTGCAACAATTGTCAAGATGATTAGCCTAGCACTTCTCATAAGTCCTAGCAAATTTGAAAATACTAGTTTTGAGTAACTTCTTACTATAACCAAGTATCTTTTCAAACTTCTTATTTCTCATTTTAGCTTAATTAGCTTAGGATTTTCATAAATCTTTACGCGTTTTCGAAACTTCAATATGTGCAACTTCTTGTCACATAACAGAGTGTTCTATCAAACACTAGAATATCTCATTAGTTCTCCTCGAGAATTCATGACGATTCTAATATGGCTTACCAATGACTCATCATGCTCTTAAGCATATGATTCATTATAGGACGTGTACATGATTATTCTAATGGCGGAAACATTAGTAATCTTTAATCATGTGATCAACCATTCTTAGGTTCAATGAATGACCATGACTGCTTATGGTAATTCCATTTTCATCGATATGAAGAACCTACATTTCTCGTTGATTTTATGTGCATATCTCAATGCCTATCCAACATCCCATGATGTGATTGGATTCATCTTAGTCCATTTTCATCCAGAATTGAAAACTCAAATACTTCTTTGTGAAAGATAGTACTAGCTCGTCATTCTCAATGAGTAATGAGTTATAAATTTTACAAGATGATTGCTCCCACTAAATTTTATGTCTTCACATGATAATTTCAAGCTCCCACTCAATTCCACATGTTTCGTATTTGACTACTCAATCAAAACATTTTAAGAATTGAAATACATTTTGCTTTGCGAAATTATTAAGATAAAACCATATATGTTCCCAACATATCTTTTCAAAATACTTATTTTGAAAAGGTTTCAATCTTAAACTTATGGAAAGAGATTTTAATCTCTTACTCATTCATTTTTATAATGATACGTAGCAATGTCATTATTTAAATGTGAAATCCCATTTAATACACGTCCTTCTCAAAATACCCTTTTCGGAAGGAGGTATAACCATTTTATTTTCATAATGAGGTTAAGTAATGACACTAGCATGGTTAACAATTAACTTAGCTCTTGTAGACATGGGCATATCTTTCTTTGCAACTTTTAATCATAAATCTCATTTATATTCAAGGATGCAACTTTGTTTCACTTAGGCTCTTAAGTAAATATCAATATTGAAACTCTATTTATATCTAGGTCATAAACTAGCAAAATCTCTTGTTGATACTTATCATTAGTCATTCTCTTTCAAAACTTTCTTTTGGTCTCCTCGTGTAGTTATCTTAAGAACATATTCTTTTGATTACTTCACTTGGTCTCTTTTGTCATGTAGATATCATCTATTCAAGACTATAGATCTCATCTATTCATGTATACTATCTATTTTGGTATACAAATCATTCTTTTTTTCGTAGATCTCATTTACTCAAGCATACAAATTATTATATTCTTTGTGTCTTCATTTTTCTCCCACTCTATGTTTAGACTAAATACACTAGATATTCAAAGATAGCTTAAGAGACACAAATAATGATTTTGAAGTAGGAGGAGGATTATCTCAAACATTGACTAATAAATTTAGATTTGATGAGTGTACTTGGTAATTGACATTCCTTTAGGAGAGTTCATCAACTCAGCATCACTTTACAATTGATCATACACAAGTCTTAAGCTTGTGGACATATAATGCATCCTATCATTATGTTGTCTATTGGATCACTTTAAGTAGATGATCATATGTTTCTATATGCAAGCATGTAAAGACGAATTTTAGAACAAACAAATACGATAAAAGGGGTGACTTGGGTTGCAAGTCAAGCCACCAAAACCCAAAATACAACCATTGTTTAAAAGGATCAACCATTCCCATGTCGAACACGAAAATCAAAATAGTTCTAAAATTCATAACATTAAAATAAAGACAATAATAAAAGCCAAGCTTCATTGGTAGCTACTCCTAGCTCCTTCATGATTTCTCAAGCTTGCTTCTCTTTTCCCTTGTCTTTGCTTGAAGGAGGCCCTATTTACAATAAAAAGGGGATACATTATCACAACTTTTTATCAAAATACCATAGTTGAATTAGAAACATAAAAGAAAGGATAGTCATTTACCTACTGGAGTGATCTTTCCAGCTTTGATGTCACCAAGATACTTGGAACAATTCCTCTTCCAATGTCCAACACCATTACAATAATGGCATTTATCAAGAGGACCCTTCTTGGTTTTGGAAGTGCTAGCTTCAAAAGTCTTAGCTTTGGTGGACATGGGAGCTTGCCTCTTACCCTTTTTCCCATTCTTCTTGAACTTCCCCTTGCTCTTAGTGCTTATATTAAGCACATCCTTAGGTGGGTTAACATTTAGCCCCATGTCTCTTTCGGCTTGCACAAGTAACTTGTGCAACTCTTCAAGAGACACGTCCTTGTCTTGCATATTCAAATTCACCCGGAATTGTACATATGCTTTGACTTTGGATAAGGAGTGAAGAATCCTATCAACAATGAGCTCCTTGGGGATTTCAACCTTTTGAATTTTCAATGTCTTGACTAGCTCCAACAATTTGAGCACGTGAGGGCTAACCTTTTGGCCCTCCTTGAAATCGAGATCAAAGAATGCCGAGGCCGCCTCATATTGGACGATCCTCGGTGCTTGTGAGAACATTGTCACAAGTTTGGAATAGATTTCATAAGCGGTGCCCATTTTAAAGGCTCTCCTTTGGAGATCCGCCTCCATAGCAAAAATCAACACATTTTTCATAGCGGCGGACTCTTTGTTGTAAGCCTCATATGCTTCCCTAGTGGCGGCACTCGACCTAGCATTAGGTTCGGGTGGAGAGGCCTCAATGAGGTAACGAAGCTTGTCATCACCTTGGGCGGCTAATTTGAGTTGGGCATCCCAATCGGAGAAATTTGACCCATTCTTTTCAAGTTTACAACGATCCATGAAGGATCGAAGCCATGAAACATTAGTGAGAGTGGTGGCGTTGGTGTTTGGTGCGGCCATTTGTTATGAGAAATAAAAGTGGTCTACAAAACAAAAATAGAAGGAATAAAAACACTTGTCGTTTTCAAAATAATAATACTCTTAAATTTTAATTTAAACAGGTTTTATTGCATTTATCTAGTGACCTCTACCCAACTTGATAAATGATTCCAAGACCCAAATTCATATTAACTTGGGCACGGTGTAGCCGATTCATCCCTTATTAAAACTCGGTGGATTAACTCTTTAATCGATTCTACTTTTAGAACTCTTGGTCGATAAAATTACATTAATATTTATCTTTAGCCCAAAACACATCCGGCTATGGTCGAGAATACTTTTGTTGAGTTCAACCCAAATTTCGAATAAATGTGTCCATGATCCAAATCCACATCAACTTGGGCACGGTGTAGCCGATTCATCCCTTATCAACATGAATTCAGTGGATAGACATTTATCACCCACTTCCTCTACGTAACAAGGTTTGTACCCCGGTGTGGCCGAGCGCACTCCCTCACGAAATAGGTTTTCATGGTTTCTACTTTTTGGTAAGGCTAAGTCTCAATTGTTTATTTTAGCGAGAGGTCATGTCAATTTATTATCTATCACGTTTTAAGTGAACTAAAGCGGTGAACTACGATAATTGTAATTGACACGGTCGATAAAGTCGATTTAAAATGCATGTTTAGTTATGGCGATTTAGCGATGCATGCAACATATAAATAAAATGCAAAGCATAAAAATAAAATCCTAGTATGGCCTTCCTAAAATAGTAAATCTAATAAACTATTACAAATTCGGAAACCAACTCCTTTGGTCCCTTGAACTTCGGTCTTGGCACGCATTTTAAGGCAACACTTTCTTTGATGGATCGCCTTCTCGAATGGCACCGTCTTCAAGGAACTCCGAAATAATTAAATTACAAAATGAATTACATAATTTCCTATTATACATTTCTAATAAAATAAAAATAAATCTATTAAATTACAAAACGGTGATACGAGATCACAGTTATTACAACCGAATCGATATTCCCATATATTTCGGGTAATACCAATTAAAACTAAGGCCATACTAAGTAAAATTACATAATTCAAAAAATTACATAAAATTAAAATATGACAATCATAAATAAAATGCAGCATTATAATATGTATGAACATGCTAGATTTTATGCTAAATCGCCTTTTAAGAGCCAATATCGTATATTTATCGGTTTTCATGGATTTGCGTGATTATAACTTGTTAAAATCACAATAATTACATAAATTCATATTTATGTACAAGTTAATTACCCTAACCATCTTAGGACTCAAAAATTAGTCTCCACTAACATTTTGACAATAATTAAACTTGATTTCTTAATATTGTTCATAAATGGACCCAAAAATACAAAATTATGTTATAAACTTCAAATTAAATTATAAAAATTTCAAACAATTTTGAAATTTGAAATTTAAACTCATGAACATTCTGGAAAAAAATACTATGACACTCATAATGTTCAAAACTTAGGTTAAAAATTTCAAAAATTTATCGAGAAAAACAATGTTGCGGTTTATCGGTTTAACAAATATGACCATAAAAATATGAGAAAAATTATTTTCATCAACTTTTCACTTTTAGATATGAAATATATGATAAAATGCAACATGTGATGTTTTTCTTTAGTCATGAAGTATGTTTTAGCATTATTACTAATTATAGTCACTATTTATGTGATTTTTCATCAAAAATTCATAAATCATGCAAAAAGACTTCATTATAGCCAAATATTTTACACACATCTTGTCAAATTGTTTGTGACAAGATACTAAATTTTCATGACCAGATTCGAAATATAACTCATATTAACCTATTTACCCATTTAAATACGATTTCAACTTTAAAAATTCATATTTCGAGCAAAACAACTTATTTTAACATGAAAATTTACAGGCCATCGGAAGATAATATATGTGAAAACATTTCCAAAAACCACTGAAAAAGTCGAAGTTTAGCTATTTTTCGTCCAAAAATGACATTTTTATCATAAAAATCACATTTTAATGCCAATAATAAATAAAATGAACAATAAAATCCATAAATAAACCAAAATGTCCTAAAAATCACTTAGGACCAGAAACTTTTAACATTCAAAGTTATTTTTAGGTTTATCTTCATAAATCCAAATTAATTAGTTTTGTATGTTAATCTTATAACTCGGAAAAACTATAAACCGATTTGCATGCAAAAAACCTAAGGCTCATGATACCGCTTGTTAGAAACATTAATTTTCATATTCATATATGAAATAATTTATTTATTCATAAAATAAATGCAAGATCTTATGCATGCAAACAAAAACAAGATAAGAGAAGAAATCGTCAATCTTACTTTGGGATTTCGGATTAAAGGGCACCAACAAATTCACCTATTTGTTAGTTCTTGAGCTTCCTTATTATGGATGAACAAAGGTCCAAATTAGTTCCTCTCCCAAAAGTATATACCCAAGGAAACCTCTTAATAACTAATACTATTATGAACTAGTAATGATATTAGTCTTACTTAAAATTGACAGAAAAATATTATGTATTTGCTCTTGAATATTTTCGGCCAAGAGGAGACATTTGTGAGGTTTTATTTCTCTAAGTTTTTCACAAATTGTAGAGAGATTAAATTTTCTCACACTAGAAAATATTAGGTAAAGGTAGAATGAATAATAGAGGGAAAAACCCTCTATATTTTCCTCTTAGAAAACCGGTGGGGAGGGGTGGAGGAGAGCCAATGCATGGTGCTCATTTTCTTCCCAAGAAAATAGGTTTTCATAGCTACAACTATGGGTAATCATTGTGTTTTCCACTTAAAAATAATTAACACAATTTAAAGACCCTAACCCTCCCCATTTCGGTACACATAATATAAAATGGAAGGTCCATTTTATTTTTGTCATTTGTCAATTGTGACATATGTGACATGTTACTTGACATGTGAAATTGTAATGTATTTTTAACATATTAAAAATCAACATACTCATAAAATATGTCATATACAAAATCGACTAGTAATTCGTAATTACTTGTACCAAAACGGTTTATCAAATTATAAATTACAACGTCTTGTATTTATAATAAATTATTCATTCAATTTCAATTTCAATTGTTTCGTAAACAATAATTTTATCTAAGTAATAAAACAATTCGATTACTTAGACCGTATCCAATTTAATCGAATTATAATAAGACACGTTAATCTTACTCACAAATCATCCGTCAATTTTAAGCAATTTAATTAACTCGTATCGGCATACGATTAATTAAATAATCAATTAAGAGTATTTCCCTATAGGTATGACCTAAGGGGATCAACTGATCACCACCGTCGCACGATAGTAATGTCAAACTCTAGTCAGCCAATCATTACCGATATGTGTGGACCAGTTGACTGTAAAATATTACATCCCACATGTATTCTTAAAATGAGATTTAAACATGTGATCATCATGATCGACAGTTGTGATCGCATTATTGTCGGAGGACACATATTCCAACAATTCCGACCTCAAATAAATTTTAGAAAATATCCCAGCCCCACTCAATATGTCAAATAAATCATCAATTCTAGGCAAAGGGTACCGATTATTTATGGTCAGATTATTTTACTCCCTGTAATCAATACACAACCTCATACTCCCATCTTTCTTCTTCACAAATAACACAGGTGCTCCCAAGGGTGACACACTCGGTCTCACATAGCCCTTATCCAGCAACTCCTCCAACTGCTTTTTAAGCTCCTCTAACTCCTTAGGTCCCATCCTACAAGGTGCTTTAGAAATTGGTCCCGCCCCAGGTTTCAAGTCAATGCCAAAATCAACATCCCTCTGAGGTGGTAACCCCGGAATCTCGTCTGAAAATACGTCTTGGAAGTCTTGCACGACAGGTACCGATGTCGCCCCTGGCACGTACTCCCTCATGTCCCTCACATGACATAGGATCAACTGTCCTCCCTTCCTCAAGCAAGATTTTAAGGTGATTGTTGAGATAAGTTTTATTTTTGGTTTAACTACAAATCCCTTATAAAACACTTTTATTCCCTCAGGTCCACTCAAGGTGACTTTCTTTTGATGACAATCTATAAAGGCTTTATATTTACCCAATCAATCCATCCTTAAAATTACCTCAAAACCTCCCAAGGGAAATTCAATTAAGTTGGTAAGAAAGACAACTTCCCCTATTTTAACCGACACATCTTTATAAACACGATCACAAGGTATAGAATCCCGCGAAGGTATATCAACTAGGTCTTTTATCTCATCGAATACTTCTAATTTTAAAGTCCTGGCATGCTCACTTGAAATAAAAAAGTGGGTAGCTCTCGAATCAAATAAAACAAAGGTAGGCTCAGAATTAACAAGAAAGGTACCCGTGACAACATGAGCATCCTCCTCAACACCTTCCTTTCCTATCATAAGTAATTTCCCACTACTCTTAGCTCCACCCTGGCTTATTGATGCTGACCCATTCTATTGATTCCACAGCTCATTATCTTCTGAAAATCCCCACTTTCATTGCTTTGGTTGTTGTTGAAGCGATTCTGATTAGAATAATTGTTGAAATTTCTTTGATTGCTCCAACCACCCGATCTTTGATTATTCCCATAGCCTGATGTAGGAGTACGATAACCTACACCCTGATTCCCATTTACAAATCCTCCTCCTTGCCTCTCCAAATTAGTTCTACAATTGTAATACCCCGTATTTTGAGAATAATTTATGAGAATAATTTATGTAATTTAAATAATTAATTAATTAATGGCATTTCTAATAATAGTTTTTTTTTTTTGCAAGAAGGCACATCCATCTTTATTCATTCACTCAGGGGTAAAGAAGGAATAAGATCTTACACAAGCAGAATCCACTAAGAGGAATAACTTAAGACATCCACTATTTCATCACTACATTGCTCATATTTAAAGAAAAATTTTGCACTTATAACATATTGAAGTTGCCTCAGAAGAACATTCACCTCAGTATCACGGCCCCTGAAAATTCGCATGTTCCTTTCTTGCCAGATCATGTACACAGTAGCAGCTAGGCAGCATCGAAGTACACCCATCTTCCAATGCTTTCTAGCTTTCCTACTACGGCACCATTCCAACTCAGTCCAGAAGTTATCCGTCCTGCCCCTCATCTTTAACCAGTGCAGAATCTTGTACCATAAACCAGCAGAGAAATCACATTTGAAAAATAAATGGCGGTGAGACTCCTCAGCATGCTTACACAGGATGCACCAGTTGACCAAAGGGAGCCCTCTACGAGCAAGGCTGTCAACAGTAGGAAGTTTAGCCTGTGCAGCAAGGGAACTAATAAAGCCATGCTTAGGAATAATGGTAGAGCCCCATCAAATCTTATCCCATCTGACTCTAGCATACTTATTCCGCAAAATCTCATACAGTCTAGACACCTGAAAGCAACCACCTACCACACACTTTACTATCAAATCCTGAGCATCGGTAATGCCTCCAGCAAGCTGCACCAAAATATCACGCACCTGTAAAATACCTCTCCAACTCTCAGAATGGTGAGGTTTATGATCAGCAGTCCAGATGGTTATTGCACGCAGATTGTATGCAGTATTCCATTGGACCCAAACAGAATCAGCTTGATCCATGACTCTCCAGATACATTTACCCAAATTAGCTCTATTCCAGGATAAAATTTCCTTAATGTTGAAACCTCCTTCAGCCCAAGGACAACAATAAGACTTCCAACTCTTCATATAAAGCTTGTGAGTATTATCCTGTGTGGGAAATATTGGTATACTTCCTCTAGAAATTTTCGGATTATAACGAAATTATAATTATGAAATTACTAGTCATAAACGAAATTGCATAAACAAAAAGAATAGAGATTAAGAATCAACCTTTGGTCCTAGCAATTTGGCCTAAGAACAATATCGAAATCGATATTCTCCTAATTGTTGCACCCAAAATGTTTCAAGAAATGTCCCTCAATTTGCTAGAATGAGATCCCCAAAAATTGATAATTATTTTTTGGGTTTTTAGTTTTGTGATGAGAGAATTAGGTCAAAAGAATGAGAGAAAATAATCTCTCTTTCTCTTCTCTTAAAACCGTCCAAGTGAGGGGATTAGAGGAAGATATTTTCTTCCTCTTTTTACTCTTATTTCGGTTTTCACCAACCATCAAAAACAAGGAGAAAATCTTCTTATTTTTGGTTGTTCTAAAAATGTATAAAATGTGTATTATATTAATTGTCAATTATGTCGACATGTATTAATAAGTCCATACACAATATTTTGTAGTCGATTTATTAATACTGGTCTGTCAACATTTTATTATGACAATATCGCATAATATATATACATTAACTATAAATATAAAATATTTATAATTTGCTAATTTAATATAACTGGTTACATTTAATTACGAATTAACATCTTAATTCGTTTAAGCTAACATTATATACATTAATTAAATATAACAGTTTATATTCAATTTACGAATTAACAGTTAATTCGTCTCATCTAATATTATTTAATTGTATTAAATAATCGTCTCATCATCACATTGACTAACTGTTTAGTCAAATACATGGACTAACCTTTTAGTCATATAACGCATCAATGTGATTATATTTTCATACAATCACATCTCTCAAACACATCCTTTAGGTGTGACTTTTAGGGACCAGTTGATCACCGCCATCAGTATGATAATAACGTCAAACTTCTAGCAAGCCAACCGTTATTAAGTAAACGTTAATCAACTGATAAAATACTAAGTATACCCTTGTGAACCTATAAGAGATTTATATATGTTATCACACTAACTGTGGAGGACACAAGCTCCAACAATCTCCCACTTGTCCTCACAAGTGTATGTGCGATAACCGATTCTCATATCCTAAAATTTCTCCCACTCAATGTAAAACAATTTGCAAAATCCGTATTCACAAAGGTCGTATTTTACAAGTGATCAATATCAAGAGTGGTTTTCCCGACTAGAGAGTAACTTAACTGATAAACGAATCATCATTTGAGCATGGCCATGCATTTCAGTTACAACTCCTCGAGTGGCCCTGAGAAATAACTAAACCTGATAAAGGTGGGATATTTTCTTCAACTCGAATCCTGCAGATATAAGCACAGTATGAAATGACCCAGTGAAAATCTACTTAGCCTCCTGTTACGGTCGACCATGAGAAAAAAACCAAAGTCACCCAAAAACTGCCTTAATCTCAAGAGACAATCGATAATCAAAAGAATCGATTCTAGGAACACAATGGACGTCCAATCCACGACTGGCACCGAATGTTTTAAACATTTGGGACTCCATTACGTTGTCACAATTTGTCCTACGAGGTATCGTTATGACTCGTATCTGTGATCGATCAGCCAACCGTTTGACTTATGGCTCGTTGAACCCACCATCAATCAACTTCACAAAATAATAGCCAGAGTTATCAGCTCATGTAGGCGATTACGGACCAAAAAAATATAATGTAATTCAGTTCACTTTGTGGCGTTCAATGTTGTCGTACAATCCACATGAAAAACAAAATATGAAATAAAACGATGAAGTTATAAATAGCATATGAAAAAGATAATGTATCGAATCCATAATCTACTACTACAACTCAGGAACACGTTTAATTCCCATGGAAATAACGTGCCCTTCATGCTTATCATATTTCAACAGTTTAGTGAGAAGGTCCGCGATGTTGTCATCCGAAGCAATCTTGTCAATCACTATCTCTTCTTGCTCCACGTAATCACGGATCAGGTGAGCCTTCCGATGTACATTTCTAGACTTGTTGCTAGACTTAGGCTCCTTAGCCTGGAAGATGGCACCTCTATTGTCACAATAGATGGTGATCGGGTCATTCGAACTAGGAACTGTGGTTAGTCCTTGTAAGAATTGACGCATCCATATAGCTTCCTTTGCTGCTTCTGAAGCGGCATAGTACTCGGATTCAGTAGTAGAATCTGCTACAACTTCCTGTTTGGAACTTTTCCAGCTGACCGCAGCACCATTAAGAGTAAAGACGAACCCGGACTGAGATTTTGAATCATCTCGATCCGTTTGGAAGGTAGCATTTACGTAACCGATTGCGCATAACTTAGTATCTCCTCCATAAGTCAATGCCCAATCCTTAGTCCTCCGTAGGTACTTGAGGATGTTTTTAACAGCTATCCAGTGTGTTTCACCTGGATTCTTTTGGTACCGACTCGTCATACTCAATGCATATGCCACGTCCGGACGTGTGCATATCATGGCATACATTATTGATCCTATTGCTAATGCATAAGGAACACGACTCATGCGTTCAACCCCTTCGGGCGTCGTGGGTGACTGAGACTTGCTCAAATGCATCCCAGAAGTCATTGGAAGGTTCCCCTTCTTGGAGTTGGTCATGCTGAACCTTTCAAGAATCTTATCTAAATAAGACTCCAGACTCAATGATAACATCCGTCGTGATCTATCTCGATAGATACGGATTCCCAATATGCGTTGTGCCTCACCCAGATCTTTCATCTGGAAATGGTTCTTCAACCATCCTTTAACCGAAAATAAGAGAGGAATGTCATTCCCAATCAAGAGTATATCATCGACATACAATATCAAGAAAACAATCTTACCCCCACTCGACTTGATATATAAGCATGGTTCCTCGACCGATCGAGTGAAACCATACTCTTTTATCACCTGGTCGAAACGATGATTCCAACTCCGAGAAGCTTGCTTAAGTCCATAAATGGAACGCTTAAGCTTGCACACTTTCTTAGGATTTTCAGGATCTATGAAACCTTCGGGTTGTACCATGTACAACTCTTCCTCCAAATACCCGTTTAAGAAGGCGGTTTTCACATCCATCTGCCAAATTTCATAGTCATGAAAAGCGGCAATCGCTAAGATTATCCGAATGGAACGCAGCATAACTACGGGTGCAAAAATTTCATCATAATGCAATCCGTGCACTTGAGTGAAACCTTTTGCCACTAGTCGTGCCTTATAGGTATCTGGTTGCCCGTCTACAGAATGCTTTATTTTGTAAAGCCATTTTCACTGAAGAGGTTTTACCTTATTAGGTAAATTAACAAGATCCCATACGTCATTCTCATACATGGAGTCCATCTCAGATTGCATTGCTTCAAGCCATAGCTTAGAGTCGGAACAGGTCATGGCACCTTTATAGGTAGCGGGTTCATTACTCTCTAGGAGCAAAACGTCACTTTCCTCGACCATACCAATGTATCTGTCTGGAGGATTAGAGACTCTACCCGACCTCCTAGGTTCCTGAGGAATATTAACCGCATCATTAGTTGAAGGAACCTCTTCCTCCATCTGTTCCTCGGTTGTTGGTTCTTGAATCTCCGACAGCTCGAAGGTTCTATTACTTGACTTGTTCTCGAGAAATTCTTTCTCTAAGAACTTCGCACTAGCCGCAACAAAAACTCGATGTTCGGTAGGCGAATAGAAGTAATGACCAAACATTCCTTTTGGATAACCAATAAAGTATGTCTTGACCGATCGCGGGCCGAGCGTATCCTCGTGTCTCCACTTGACATAAGCCTCGCAGCCCCAAACCCAAATAAAGGACAAGTTAGGGACCGTTCCCTTCCACATTTCATATGGAGTCTTGTCGACAGCTTTAGACGGACTTCGGTTAAGTATAAGAGCAGCTGACAAAAGAGCAAAGCCCCATAATGAATCAGGTACTACTGTGTGACTCATCATGGATCGAACCATATCAAGTAGTGTTCGATTTCTCCATTACACACCATTTATTTGAGGTGTTCCAGGTGGAGTTAACTGTAAAACGATTCCACAGTCTTTAAGGTGTTGATCAAACTCATTTGAAAGATATTCGCCACCCCGATCTGAACGGAGTGCTTTAACCTTTCTTCCCAGTTGGTTCTCAACCTTATTCTGTTATTCCTTAAATTTTTCAAAAGACTCACTTTTATGCTTCATTAAGTAGACATATCCGTATCTACTCAAATCGTCCGTGAAAGTGATAAAATATCTATAGCCATCTCTAGCGGTAATTGACATAGGTCCACATACATCAGTATGTATGAGTCCTAATAGGTCACTAGCGCGCATTCCAACACCTTTGAAGGAAATTCGAGTCATTTTGCCGATAAGACATGATTCACACGTGCCAAATGTAGAAAAATCGAATGCGGGAATAGTCCCATTCTCGATGAGTTTCTTTACACGTTTTTCATTTATGTGTCCCATTCGACAATGCCATAGATAAGTTTGATCTTTGTCACCAACCTTTAATTTCTTATTATTCACATGTAATATCTCTGTGGTTTGATCTAAGATATAAATTTCATTCATGGAAACTGCTTTGCCATAAACCATTTCGTTAAAAGAGAAAATACAGCTATTGTCCTTTATTGAAAATGAAAAACCGTCTTTATCAAGTACGGAAACAGAAATAATATTCTTAGATAAACTGGGTACATAGTAACAGTTATATAAATATAACTCAAAACCACTTAGGAGTTGGATTACGTATGTTCCCTTTGAGACTGCAGCAACTCTAGCTCCATTCCCGACTCGCAGGTCCACATCACCCTTTGCGAGAGGTGTGATGTTTTTTAGGCCCTGCAAATGATTACACAGATGAGAACCACAGCCAGTATCAAGTACTCAAGTTCCGAAACTTGCATGGTTAATCTCAATCATATAAATATAAGATGACATACCAACAGAAGTGACGCGGCCTACTTTTATGTCCTCACGGGACAGTTCCTCCTCCAATGCCCAGTCTTGTGACAATGGTGGCACTCAACGTTACCGTCCTTGCTCTTTGCCTTGCCTAGTGAGCCACTATTCTCACCAGGCCCACTCTTACCGTTTCCTGACTTTTTAAACTTTGGCTTTCCTACATTTAGGTCGCCATGAGCTTTGCCCTTACCCTTATTCTTGTCGGAAATCATGAGAACATCTTGCTTCATGCTCCCACTCAATTTCATATCCTTCTCGGCGTGTACGAGAAGTGAGTGTAGCTCATGAGGACTTTTCTTCATGTCATTCATGTAGTAATTTGCCCTAAAGAGGGCAAAACCATCATGAAGTGAATGAAGCATACGGTCAATGACTATGCTCTCACTGATTTTGCAATCAAGTGTCTCCAATTTCTCGACATTCTCAATCATGTTAAGAATGTGTGGGCTAACCGGTTGGCCCTTCTGGAGTTTCGCATCAAAGAAGCGACAGGTATGCTCATAAGTAATGATTCTCGGTGCTTTTGAGAACTCATTAGTGAGCGTGGTGAAAATCTTGTTTGCACCTTGGGCAATAAAGCGTCTTTGCAAATTGGTTTCCATTGCAAAAATGAGTACGTTCTTTATCGCATCCGCTTCCATAACGAAGTCACTATAAGCAATTGACTCGTTAACTCTTGTATTGGGGCCTGGGTTTGGCGGTATTGGCTCAGTTAAGTACTTGAGCTTACCGTCAGCAATGGCAGCATTCCGTAATAATGCCTCCCAGTCCACAAAGTTGGACCCGTCATTCTTCAGTCGTGTGAACTGATTCATGTGGTCCATGAAAGCTTTTAGCCAGGACTCGCGTCCAAGTGTGGCACTTGGCATAGGGATTTCGTTATTTCCAGCCATTTGTTGTAACAGTATTATCAATATAAAACGAATTCTACACTGCGAAAAGAAGAAGAAAAATATAATAAGCATACTCATCGTTATGATTTAAGTCTAATGCAAAACTGTTATAAGCGAAGACTCAAGCATTTATACAATTGACCTCCCTCGAGAATTATATAAATGATCCCAAGACTCAATTATCTGTAAATTGATAAGCCAACCTCTTGGCTAATTCTACTATTAGAATTCTTGGTCGATAAATTTCTGTAAATTCTATCTATAGTCCATCATAATCACGAGAAACTCTTCGGATTATAATGTTGAGGTAAACTAAGTCAACACAAACTACTTACCCAACGTAGAAGGGGTCATATGGAGAGTAACGTCCTATATGCCTAACGACGAAGAAGGGATTCATAGCTGTTTGGCCTATAAAGACTAGTCTCAATTTCAGTTTTAGAGGAAGATCCCATCAACTTTATTTTAATTCATTTTAAGTGAACTAATATCTAGCATGCGAGAATGAATAAACTAAGATGATGGCTTAAAATTGTGTGACATCTGTATGCCTATGAAAACTAACATTCAATCTATATGAGTCAATTTTCATGCATATTAGGTGGTTTGGTTTAGGCGGAATATGATGCACTAATTATGAAGCGAAGAAAAGCAATAAGAATGGAAAAACGTAAAACAAAAATAAAGTCCTAGTGTGGCCTATCTACCAAAATGAACATAAATACAACTTTGGAATCCTTCCTAGGACCCGAGAAGCTTGTCTTGATGTTCCATCTTGGTCCATGTAGCGGGAGTGAGCAATCCAATCTCCATCTTTAGTCTTCTCAAAATTACAATTAAAAATTACATAATAAACCTATTTACATTCTAATTTCAAAACCATAATATAAAAGAAAACCAAAAGGAGATTCGAGATCTCAAAATTACATTAAAATTATGTTTCCATCATTACGAAAACATAATTAACTAAGGCGACACTACGTATTACAAATTACAACCGATTGCAAAAATACGTAAATTAAACCATTCAACAAAACATTCAACTAAATAAAAATGCATCAATTATAAATTAATCATTCAAGATATAATTCCTTAATTATGTAGAGTAATTTATCCAACCCACCTATTTAAATGATCAAATTATGTGACAATTCCTCAATTACTCACAATAATTCCAATCTTAATACATATTAATCTTGTAATATGAATTAATCCAACATTATTTTAAACATCTTTAAAATAATTAGGCATCTTAAATTTTTGTGAACCTTTTCACAACAAACAATCATACATTATAAATTTAATGTATAATCAATATTGGCCAAAACAAAATCCTTTTTTTTCTTTTTGTTCTTGGCATAAACACAAAAAAAAACAAAAACAGTTTGTTATATTTTTTTCTTTGCGGGATTTTGCCCCAAAATGAAGGAAAAACAGTTTTTTTTTTTTTTTTTTAATCTCTCGGCATTTAACAAAAAAATGAAAAACAGCTTTTTTTTTTTATTTCTTGCTCACGGCTTTCAGCCAAATATAAAAAAAAAACAGTTTTTTTTTCCTTTTCAAGAAAAACAACCCTTTTATAATGAACAAATTTGTTTAATGTTGCTACTAGAACAAGATTGGCATAATCATCAACAATTAAATTAATGAATCATGATCTTAAACAACAATTTAACATCATGTGAGCCAAAAACTACATAGCAAAAACAAATAATCATCATTAAACCAATTTCCATTTACATTTTAATTTAATTCTCATTAAATCAAAACATCTACAAATTTATCATATTATCATCTTAACTAATTAAAACAACAATATGAATAAATCAAAATGGAAACAAGAACAACAAAAACAACAACAACCTTTCGGCAAAAAAAAAAAAAAAAAAAAAACTAGGCAAAAAAATTTCTCTCGGCCGAATTTTTTTTTTTTAAAAATTTTTTGTTTAAATCCATTTATGAAAATCATATAAATTAATTTCGTGGCCTATGCTCTGATACCACTTGTGGGAAATATCGGTATACTTCCTCTAGAAATTTTCGGATTATAACGAAATTATAATTATGAAATTACTAGTCATAAACGAAATTGCATAAACAAAAAGAATAGAGATTAAGAATCAACCTTTGGTCCTAGCAATTTGGCCTAAGAACAATATCGAAATCGATATTCTCCTAATTGTTGCACCCAAAATGTTTCAAGAAATGCCCCTCAATTTGCTAGAATGAGATCCCCAAAAATTGATAATTATTTTTTGGGTTTTTAGTTTTGTGATGAGAGAATTAGGTCAAAAGAATGAGAGAAAATAATCTCTCTTTCTCTTCTCTTAAAACCGTCCAAGTGAGGGGATTAGAGGAAGATATTTTCTTCCTCTTTTTACTCTTATTTCGGTTTTCACCAACCACCAAAAATAAGGAGAAAATCTCTTATTTTTGGTTGTTCTAAAAATGTATAAAATGTGTATTATATTAATTGTCAATTATGTCGACATGTATTAATAAATCCACACACAACAGTTTGTAGTCGACTTACTAATACCGGTCTGTCAACATTTTATTATGACAATATCGCATAATATATATACATTAACTATAAATATAAAATATTTATAATTTGCTAATTAAATATAACTGGTTACGTTTAATTACGAATTAACATCTTAATTCGTTTAAGCTAACATTATATACATTAATTCGTCTCATCTAATATTATTTAATTGTATTAAATAATCGTCTCATCATCACATTGACTAACTGTTTAGTCAAATACATGGACTAACCTTTTAGTCATATAAGGCATCAATGTGATTATATTTTCATACAATCACATCTCTCAAACACATCCTTTAGGTGTGACTTTTAGGGACCAGTTGATCACCGCCATCAGTATGATAATAACGTCAAACTTCTAGCAAGCCAACCGTTATTAAGTAAACGTTAATCAACTGATAAATACTAAGTATACCCTTGTGAACCTATAAGAGATTTATGTATGTTATCACACTAACTGTGGAGGACACAAGCTCCAACATCCTGAACATTCCAAAGATAGTCCCTACAACATTGATTCAAGATTTTTATGATGGCCTTAGGCAAAAGAATAGTTGAAGTCCAGTAGTTCTCCAACCCAAAGAAAATGGAGTTCAACAGTTGAAGTCTGCCAGCATAAGAGAGCAGCTTTGTAGTCCAGTGTTGAACAGAGTTTCGAACTTTGCAAAGAAGTTCCTCATACATGGAGACTGTAAGTTTGCTATCATGTAAAGGCAGACCAAGGTATTTGAACGGGAGCATCCCCTCTGTATAACCAGTATTAGCCATGATTGCTTGCTTAATTTGTTCAGGAACACCCCCAAAGTAAATATTGGTTTTGTCTAAATTTGCAAGTAAACCTGAAACCTGACCAAATTCAGCCAGAGCTTGAGCAGCATTTCTAATAATAGTTGCAAGTAAGACGTTAATTAAATAATAAAATAAGTAAGCGAGTCGGGAATTGGACTTGGCTAGTAATAAGGCCTTGGGCCGTGTGTGTAAGATAAGTGGGCCGATTATATTAGGCCTAGAATGAGTATTGTCGTGAATTGTTTCGGGATTTAATAAAATACTAATGAGGAAATTAATAATAGGTAAAGGTAATAATAATTATAATAGTAATGATCCTAATAATATTTGTGTTATGGTAATAATAAAATTAGTAAATGATGTATGTGGTAATGCTACTTATGGAAAGACTAATATAATATGTAATAGTAATAATAGTTGTAGTAGTTGTAATAATAATAATAATAATAATAATAATAATAATAATAATAATAATAATAATAATAATAATAATAATAATAATAATAATAATAATAATAATAATAATAATAATAATAATAATAATAATAATAATAATAATAATAATAATAATAATAATAATAATAATAATAATAATAATAATAATAATAATAATAATAATAATAATAATAATAATAATAATAATAATAATAATAATAATAATAATAATAATAATAATAATAATAATAATAATAATAATAATAATAATGTCCTGGTTTTAGCGGCGAGATTGTGGCGACGAGAGTAACTAAGACCATTGAGCTAATGGACTTGGTTGCGAGGATTGAGGACCCGCAATGTGAGTTGCTTCTTCTTGAGCTTGTCTTTGGTATCTCTAAGCTCTACTTCTCCCTTCGTACTTGCTCCCCTAGTGTTTTTGGGTCTGTCCATCTTCCTTTTGATGCCGCTCTTCGTTCTAGCTTAGAACGTATTGTCACCGCGTCGGGGCCGGGTTTTGGGGATTGCGGTGGCGCCTTGCTACTTTCCCTTTTAATCTTGGTGGTCTTGGTGTCTATGCGGCGGGAGATGTTTTATTTTTATGCTTTTATTGCGTCCCGCTTGCAATCTGGGTTTTGCGAGCTAAGCTCCTCGGCCCTTCCGGTATTGTAGCTGCCGGCCCTACTTTTGATGATGCCGCACGGTGTTTACTGCGACTACGAGTTCGACATATTAGGTCGCCCTAGTGAAATTGTGCCCCCAAACTTATGAAGAAATTGGCGATATTTATTTCACGACGTTCTTTGTTGCCTCGTAGTCTGTTTTCTCCTTGACACCGCGCCCGACTTGCCTTATGGCGATCTCGGCAGGTTCTCACTCCTCGATTGGTTACGTGCGGTTCCTATCTCGGGGTTGGGGCGGACTATGAACGGAGGACTTACCGGAGTGTGTTGGGGTATCGTCTGGTGTTCCGTTATTCACGGTATCTAGGCCACATCCCGCTTGCTCTCGGGTTTTTGCTTTGGGGATGTTTTTGGGACCACGCTGTTTCTTGTCTTGCATCTTGTGGGCGTTAAACATCGGCATAACCTTGTCCGGGACACTCTTTTCGACATCTGCTATAATGCGGTATTATTCTGGGGAAGGAGGTTGATATCGGTTTGGTTGATGGGCATGGTGGCTCTCTTCGTCCTGCGGATTTATTACTTTATTCTTGGGACGGGGCGTGATGTGTGCGTCGACCGACGGTTCTTCACCTTTGACTCGGGGCCAGGTTGTGATTTTGTGCGGGCCGGGTTGTCGTCGCCGATCTTGCTCGGCGAAAGTGTGCTAAGTATGGGGATTTGTGCGCGATAGCGGGTTATGGTTTCCTTCCTTTCTCCTTCTCTTCACTTGGGGAGCTGGGTTCGGATGCTGTTGCCTTGCTCAAGCGGATCCAGAAATTCTCGGTATCTCAGGATGCTGGGGCTCGGGTGGCCGCTTACATTTTTACTAGACTTAGCTTTGCTATTGCTAAGGGTGTGGGAGCCCAGATTGTCTCTCGGCTCCCCACCAATTTCATGTAAACTTTTATTCTTATTTTAATGAAAGCTGCGCGCATCCCTTCATAAAAAAAAAAAAAAAAAAAAAAAAAAAAAATAATAATAATAATAATAATAATAATAATAATAATAATAATAAACTTTCTCTCTCAATAACTACTTTCTCTCTCAATAACTACTTTCTCTGTAATTCCGCCATTGTTATGGACCTTGCGAAGCATCCATGGCGCGGGGGAGGGGTCGTCCTCCCAAGGGGAGAACCTCAAAGGATTCCTTATCACCTCCTGCTCCTCCTCGTACCATTCTTTCTCGCAATTCTCCAATTACTCCAATGCCGGAAATTCAGGTATCACCGACACGACAACCTCTCTTGCTTAATAATCTCATAGTGGATGTTGTGACTAATTCTGCTGCTAAGAACCCTAATTCTGCAATTCGACCCTCTAATTCTGTACCAATTAAACCTAATTCTGTGACACAAATTCCGAATTTGGGTTTAATTGCACCCATTCCTGCAATTAGTATTCCTTCTGAAACAATTGGGCATAATGATCTTGGAAACCCTAGTTCATCTCAGATAGTGGATTCCCCCATATCTGTTGCTAAGGTGTTTGAAGCTCAGACCATTGCCAATGGAGACGAACATGTTTCGACCTCCCCTAAAATGGCGGCTAATCCCACTGTTGCTGCTAAAAAGTGGTCTGATGTTTCTAAACCCAAAGCTCCAATTGGCATGAGTCTTTATTTTCATCAGGATAGTAAGTCTGCTAAGGAAATTGATGTGGCTCTAGAGGACATTGCTGATGAACTTAAGCTCTGGAAATACACACTTATGGGGCATCTGCTTGGCTCTAGGCCATCTTTGCAGCAACTCACTGAATTTGTTACTAAGAGTTGGAATCATATTGCTTCCCCAGTAGTGCAGTACTTTAAAAAAGGATGGTTTTGTTTTCGATTTTCCAGTGAAGAAGAAATGAATAATGTCTTAAAAGATGGTCCCTGGAAGATGGGTTCCTACTCTCTCATCCTGAAGCAATGGCACCCTTCATTCTCTTTTGAAATGGAGAGAGTCTCCATTGTTCCTATATGGGTTCTTTTCCCTGACCTTGATCCCTATCTTTGGTCTCCTACTGTGCTGAGTAAAATGTCTAGCAAGATAGGTAGACCTATGTTTGCTGATCTACCCACTACCAATAAGGAAAAGCTCTCTTTTGCTAGGGTAATGATAGAAGTTGACATAGCTTCTACCCTTCCTCTGGAGATTTCCCTTAACACACCATTTGGTCCATCTGTGCAAAGGATTGAGTATGAATGGATACCACATTACTGCTCTGAATGTGGAAAAATGGGTCATCTGAAGCAAACCTGTAAACTGAACAAGCCCAAGGTCCTCAAACCTCAGGAACAGAAGAAGAAGGCCCAGTATGTTGCTAAGACTAACCCTAGTATGCTAGGTGATTCACTGAGTACCAAGGAGGTGGGTACTAGTCCCCTGATTAAGGAGATGAGCTCAGACCCAACAACTGACTTAGTCTTGTCTTCTTCAGAACTGGTTCCATCTTCTGGGGAAACTGTTGAACACTCAGAATGCTCTAGGAAGGACATAACTAGTCAGTCTCAAATAGCCTTGAATAGAGACTCCTTGCTTATGTCTGATCTCATTGGAACAAATACTTTCTCTGTTCTATCTCTCCCTGAAGAAGGGGAAATTTTAGCTGAGAACCCAGAGACTATTGTGAGGGATATGGATGAGGTTAGTTTCAAACAATCTGTTGGAAGCTCTCCTCTATCTGCTTCTGTTGCTGGGCAACACCCTTGTGTGCTAGGTAGTACCTCAATCACCACAGGGATGAGGACTAATTCATTGGGGGATGAGGGGAGCTCAGAATGCCCAGGGCTAGGCTTACCTGATTCTTCCTCTGCACTGGTCTCATCTCCTGCTGGGATTGAATTGCACTCAGTATGCACCAAGAAGGGCATGGTTAAACAGGCTCAAATAGCCTTGAAGAGAGACTCTTTAGCCATGTCAGACTCTGTAATGGCTGCCCCCCATGAGGATAGCACCCTTGATCTTCATACTACTCTAACTATTGATCATAGCATTACTGTGACCTCTGGGATCTCTGCAAACAGCAATGAAGTCCCACCTTACCTGGACACTAGACTTGTACATCTGCAGGGGCTCTCCTGTTTACTGTCTCCCCCCTCTACTAATTAGCTCCCATGATTATTGCTACTTGGAACATTCGAGGTTTCAATAAACCTATTAAGCATAGTGAGGTGACTCATTTTCTTAGTGATAATAAAGTGGATGTGCTGGGTTTACTGGAAACTAGGGTAAAGCAGCATAAGGCAAAGAAGATTTTGAGGAGTAACTTTAACAGGTATAATGCTTTCTGCAATTATAATAAGCATAATAATGGCCGTATATGGATTCTTTGGAATCCACTTACCACCAAGGTTGATGTCCTGGAGGAGCACTCTCAGGTGGTTCACTGCCAGATTAAACACCTGGCTACATGGTCGACTGTTCTTTTTATCAGTAGTCTATGGTAGTAACAATGCTAGAACTAGACAAAGTCTCTGGGATTCTTTGTCCAATTTTTCTCATAAAAATGACTGCTGGACTGCTATGGGGGACTTTAATGTCATCAGATATCCTTCTGAGAAGATTAGTAATACTCCACCTGTCCTTTCTGAATTGCTTGATTTCAATACTTGCCTTCAGAAGAGTGGACTGGATGATATCACTGGCTCTGGGTGTGATTTTACATGGTTTAACAAGCAGGAGATGGATACCAGGGTTTACTCTAAATTGGATAGAATCCTTGTGAATGACAGCTGGGGTACTCACTTTTCACAAACTACTGCTCATTTCTTATCTCATGGCATCTCTGATCATAGCCCTGCTCTTTTAACCTTCCATGATAATGATTATCCTAAAAAACAGTTCAAATTCCTCAACTGCTGGGCTGAGCACCCACAATTTGAGCAAATTGTCACTGAATGTTGGGAAACTAGTCAGTCTGGCAATTCTATGTTTAGACTAATGAGTAAGGTGAAGAGAGTTAAAATGGGTCTGAAGAAGCTGTATGCTACTCAGTTTGCTAATATTAGCAGCAGAGTGAAAGCTAAGAGGGAGGAACTAGCTCAATGTTATCATGATCTTCAGTCCAAGCCTGACTCTGCTATCCTGGTTGCTCAGGAACATAAGCTATCCCAGGAATTTTGGCACCTCAAGGAGACTGAGATGCAAATTTTATTTCAGAGGGCTAAAACTCAAGGTATTAAATATAATGATACATGTTCTAAATATTTTTTGCAAGAATTAAAGAGAGGCAGCAAAGCCAAATGATTGGTGATATTCATGGTATTGATGGTGTGCATTACAAAGGGTTGTCTAGTGTGGGTGAAGCTTTTGTGGACTACTACCAGAAACTTTTGGGTGAGAAGACAGCTGTCCTTCCCATTGGCCCTGACTTGTTCACCCAGGGGGGCTGTGTTGAGCCACAAGACCATTCTGACCTGACTAGGCCCATTACTAGACTTGAAATTAAAAATGCCCTATTCTCTATTGATCCTAATAAGAGCCCTGGGGTTGATGGTTTCTCCTCTGGCTTTTTCAAAGCAGCTTGGCCCATTATTCAGGATGATTTCTGTAAAGCTATTGAGGATTTCTTTAGAACTGGTTTTATGCCTAAGCAGGCTAATGTTACTCTAGTAACCCTCATCCCTAAGAAGCAGACACCTCAAACTGTCAAAGATTTCAGACCTATATCTTGTTGCTCCACCATTTACAAAACTGTTAGCAAGATTCTCACCAACAGGCTAAAAATAATAATGCCACAGTTGGTTGGGCCTGAGCAGGCTGCTTTTGTAAGTGGCAGGAGTTTGTTTGAAAATGTCATGCTCACCCAAAATCTGGTGAAAGGATACACTAGGAAATATATAACCCCTAGGTGTATGCTGAAAATTGATATTAGCAAGGCTTTTGACACCCTGCAATGGGAGTTCATTCAAAGTATGCTTGAGGGACTCAAATTCCCACCTATGTTCATAAAATGGATCATGGGATGTGTCACTGGTTCATGGTTTACCCTGAAAATTAATGGATCTCATCATGGTTTTTTCAAGGGTAAAAGTGGAGTTAGGCAAGGAGACCCATTGTCTCCTTTCCTTTTTGTGCTCAGTATGGAAGTCCTCTCCAGGAGTCTAAGGACTATGTGCAATCTACCTGGGGTCTCTTATCACCCAAAATGCTCTAGACTGAAGTTGACTCATCTAGTCTTTGCTGATGACCTAATGCTTTTTACTCGTGGGGATTTACCTTCTGTCCAGCAAGCAGTTAACATCTTAGACATCTTCTCCACCTGGTCAGGCCTCAAAGCCAATATGGAAAAGACTGAAGCTTATTTTGGTGGTCTGACTACTTATGTCAAGCAGCTTATTTGTTCCACTGTTGGTCTCACTGAGGGGAGCTTCCCTTTTCGTTATCTAGGGATCCCAATTCACTCATCTAGGCTTACACAAGATATGTATGATGGGTTGATTTTGAAAGTTCAAAACATTGCTACAAAGTTCTCCACTAAACACCTCTCTTATGCTGGAAGAATCCAAGTGCTGAATTCTGTTGTATTTGGATTAACTAATTTCTGGTGTACAAGTCTACTGATGCCCAGGCAAATCTGTAAACGAATTAACAGCATCAGTAAGAGTATTTTCTGGGGCCATGTTTTCAATGATAGGAAACCTGTCTTCAAGAGCTGGGCAAGTATTTGCACCCCTTGGGAAGAGGGTGGGTTTAACATCAAGAGCTTACAAGCTTGGAATACTGCTACTCTCCTTCAATAGTTGTGGAAAATTGATCAGAATAAGGGGGCCATATGGACAAACTGGATTGCAAAATATATCACTAACTCTACCTCCATTTGGGAAGTTGCTGCTCAAGAAAAACATTCTGAGAGCATAAGAGGTATCCTCCAGATTCGGGACAGCTGCATTCAGACTAGGGGAGGGCTTCATTCCTTTCAACTTTTGATTCGCAGCTTCACTATTAGAGATAAATTTTCCATCAGGAAAGCTTATGCATACATCAGGAATTGTGGCTCTCCACAACCATTTTATAAAGCTATTCATCATGGAACCATGGTTTCCAGGCACAGGGTCCTCCTTATGCTAGCTGTGCAGGACAGATTAGCTAATGTGGCTAAGCTTATGTCCAGAGGACTCCCCATGGCAAACAGATGCAGCTTGTGCAAGCAAGCTACTGAAACTTCTGCACATCTATTTTTCAGCTGCAACTATACTGGTGAACTGCTGAATTGTGTCAAACAGTGGGCAAATATTTCCTCCAGTAGCATTGAGCTCTCCTCCTTGCTTCTTTGGTATGCTCACAACTTCAAAAGGACTGATTGGAGAGGCAAATGGGTAAGCTGTAGCCTTGGTTGTCTGGTTTATGTCATTTGGCAGGAAAGGAATCTCAGAATTTTTGAGGGAAGGGAGAGGACTGCACAAGCTCTTTTCAAGGAAATACAATTCATAGTTAGTACATTACTCCTTCATTCAGTCACATATCGTGTATATTTGGATGTGATTGATGCTCTTCATACATAGGCATTCTTTTGTATAGATACTCTAGAGGATTTTTGGACATACATTGTATAGTGGGTATTCTTTGTAAGAAACTCATGTAATCCCCTTTGTTGGAATATATGAGAAATACCTTTCTTGCAAAAAAAAATAAAAAAAAAAAAATAAATAATAATAATAATAATAATAATAATAATAATAATAATAATAATAATAATAATAATAATAATAATAATAATAATAATAATAATAATAATAATAATAATAATAATAATAATAATAATAATAATAATAATAATAATAATAATAATAATAATAATAATAATAATAATAATAATAATAATAATAATAATAATAATAATAATAATAATAATAATAATAATAATAATAATAATAATAATAATAATAATAATAATAATAATAATAATAATAATAATAATAATAATAATAATAATAATAATAATAATAATAATAATAATAATAATAATAATAATAATAATAATAATAATAATAATAATAATAATAATAATAATAATAATAATAATAATAATAATAATAATAATAATAATAATAATAATAATAATAATAATAATAATAATAATAATAATAATAATAATAATAATAATAATAATAATAATAATAATAATAATAATAATAATAATAATAATAATAATAATAATAATAATAATAATAATAATAATAATAATAATAATAATAATAATAATAATAATAATAATAATAATAATAATAATAATAATAATAATAATAATAATAATAATAATAATAATAATAATAATAATAATAATAATAATAATAATAATAATAATAATAATAATAATAATAATAATAATAATAATAATAATAATAATAATAATAATAATAATAATAATAATAATAATAATAATAATAATAATAATAATAATAATAATAATAATAATAATAATAATAATAATAATAATAATAATAATAATAATAATAATAATAATAATAATAATAATAATAATAATAATAATAATAATAATAATAATAATAATAATAATAATAATAATAATAATAATAATAATAATAATAATAATAATAATAATAATAATAATAATAATAATAATAATAATAATAATAATAATAATAATAATAATAATAATAATAATAATAATAATAATAATAATAATAATAATAATAATAATAATAATAATAATAATAATAATAATAATAATAATAATAATAATAATAATAATAATAATAATAATAATAATAATAATAATAATAATAATAATAATAATAATAATAATAATAATAATAATAATAATAATAATAATAATAATAATAATAATAATAATAATAATAATAATAATAATAATAATAATAATAATAATAATAATAATAATAATAATAATAATAATAATAATAATAATAATAATAATAATAATAATAATAATAATAATAATAATAATAATAATAATAATAATAATAATAATAATAATAATAATAATAATAATAATAATAATAATAATAATAATAATAATAATAATAATAATAATAATAATAATAATAATAATAATAATAATAATAATAATAATAATAATAATAATAATAATAATAATAATAATAATAATAATAATAATAATAATAATAATAATAATAATAATAATAATAATAATAATAATAATAATAATAATAATAATAATAATAATAATAATAATAATAATAATAATAATAATAATAATAATAATAATAATAATAATAATAATAATAATAATAATAATAATAATAATAATAATAATAATAATAATAATAATAATAATAATAATAATAATAATAAAGAGAGAAACTTTCCTAAAATAATACTACCTTACTACTATATATATCATGCTAGCCTATTCATAAATCAACTAGGTTTGTGACCCGTGAAATTCACGGGTTTATCTGTTTTAGTTTTGATATTTTTATTGTATTGTTAATATTTGTTCGAGCAATTAGTTGTTGATCCATTTAAAAATATACAGTCTTGAAGTATATAGAAATTAATTAGTTAATACCTTATTTCTTTGACAACTTTGGTTTATTTTTGTAAATCGAATCCTGCAAGTGACAATGTGGTAGCTACTAATTTTGAGAAACTTCACAACAGCTGAGGTAGAGTCCAGGACTCACCCGAATTAGGGACATTCAGCTTGCCGAGAAAAACCTTGACTTTTTGCGCAGCAGGTACCCTTTAGTTTGAGGACACAGCAAAAAGGAGCCTCGTGAGAGCAGATGAAGCTGGCTCGACGATCAAGAAAACACCAGGAAATGCCATCTGATCCCCCCAGGGGCTTTCACTTCGACACGTCGACGCTCGTGATCGCCCATCCCCGAAAACAAGGTGTCCAAATGCGCGAAAGCCTTCTGGGTGGCCGATCCTACCATTGCTGGAGCAATGACAAAGACGACTCATTATATATACGTGTGTTTTACTCCGCATTATAATAAAGTGAGTTTTTTAAATATTAAAAGTTGAAACCATCCGTATATAATAAATTCCGTATGGAAAAATCTTCAATAACGCCTTATAAGGTTGTAAACGCAATACCTCAGTATAGTCATCTCCAAATTATTTCCAGACCTCTTCATCGACCCTCCCATAGAAATATCTTTGAAGTCTTATCACCACGTGCATGCTTCAAATATTATTTACATCCAAAAAACATTTATTATATCGATAGAAAAATATTAGATACGATTCAACGGTATGGTCGGTATCTACTCCATGTATTACAATTAAATTTTCAGTTCAATAGCTCAATAATCTAAAAAACTACTCTCTCCGTACCACACCAAAGGTAACGTAGAGAAAAATGGATTATTTAAGAAAAGGTGGAAAAAGTAAGGATAAAGAGGGAAAAAAATAGGTGGGGTATGTAATTGTGAGTTTAATTGTGGGTTGGTAGGTGGGGTATGTAATGGCACTTTGTGTAAATATCAAATGGGTATAAGGATAACTTGGTAATATTTCAAGAATTTTATAAGTTCCTTATTACTATTTCAATAATTTGATCCGTCTCTTGTTATACTTATGTCCACGATCCTATATAAAAATAAAAATAATATTAAAGACTATATAATAATCTATTCCGGTTTTGAAAAAAAAAAACACATAAACTTAAAAATATACGGATTCGAATTTAGAAACCATACTATTTAATATTTATCTAAAGGTTCATTTTCGCTTCCTTTTAGTACATGCCTTGATAATAGTTCATATGATATAATTCATGATAACCAAGGAGCTTTCATCAAAGGCAGGTCTATTCTTGAAAATGTCCTCATCTGCCAAGACATTGTGCATCTGTATGCTAGGAAGGGTGTATCTCCACGCTGTCTTTTCAAAATTGACCTTCAGAAAGCCTATGACACAGTTGAATGGGACTTTGTTGAGCAAATGATGACTGGTTTGAAGTTCCCTGAGCATTTTATCATACTTGTCATGACCTGTGTCAGGTCTCCTACTTTTCCTTGAATGGTAATCACTTTGGATATTTCAAAGGGTAGAGGGGACTTAGGCAAGGAGATCCAATATCTCCTTTACTATTCACTATCTGCATGGAGTACTTGACTAGGTTGATTAAGTATGCAACTGATAGGTGGCCATTTCAGTACCACCCCCTCTGCAAAAACCTCAAGCTCACCCATCTCATGTTTGCAGATGACTTGTTGCTATTCTGCAAAGGCAATGCCCCTTCTATTATTCTGCTTATGAAAGCTTTTTCATCATTCTCAAGAGCATCAGGTCTCACTATGAATAGCTCCAAATCAGAAATTTTTTTCAATGGTATGAATGAGGACCTTAAAGAAGGAATAAAATCAAAGTGATGTGGGGTTTCGGGAGGGGCGAATGCCTTTCGGGTATTTGGGTGTGCCAATCCAAACGGGAGACTGTCCAAGAAAGATTGCTCTCTCTTCACCCGAAAAGATGGTAGCAAAAATCGGGGACCGGGAGCTAAGAAGCTATCCTATTCTGTAGAGTTGTTCTTATCAACTCGGTCCTTAATACACTCCACAATTCGGGCTCACTTGTTTATTATTCCTAAAAGTGTCATTAAACGAATAGAGGCCATCTGCAGAAACTATTTATGGGACAGCAGTCCAGATTATCATAGGGTGCCTCTAGTTGCGTGGGAAAAAGTTACCATGCCAAACAGGAAGGAGGGCTTGGCATTAAGAAAGCTGAAGTATGGAACATTGCAACTGTGGGTAAGTTGGTTGATTGGATCTATACAAAGTCAGATAGGCTCTGGATCAGATGGGTGCATGATGTTTACTTGAAAGATAAAGACTGGCATGACTATGCCCCTAAATCTGATGCAACATGGGTCTGGAAACAAATCTGCAAAGTCAAGGAAAAATTAAAAGATGGATTTGTGGATGGTGTTTGGCTCTTTCATCCTAAAGGATATTCCATTAAAAGAGGCTATGAGTGGCTTAAACCTATCCAAGCTCCTCAACCTTAGCAATCCATTGTGTGGAACAACTGGAACATTCCCAAGCATTCGCTAATTTTCTGGTTAATGCTACAGGGGGGATGAATACTAAGGCAAAGCTGCATAATTTTGGATACTGTTCTGATGACAGGTGTATTCTCTGTGAAAGTATGCCTGAAACCATTGATCACTTGTTCTCTAGCTGTGTGTACAGCTGCAAAGTCAAGCAACTTCTTGAGAATTGGATTGGAACAAATCTGCTTACTGTCAGTCATTTGGCTGCAAGTGTTACTAATTCTGTCCAGTGGAAAGCAATGGCCGTCATTCTGAATGCATACCACTATGCTATATGGGCTCAAAGGAACAATGCTCGCGTAAACTACTGTCTCCTCAGACCTGAGGGAGTAGTGAAACAGATAGAAGAAGCAGTACGGGGAAGGATCAAGCTCAAACTTGGTCAGGAGCTAGCTATGGCTATGATAGATAGTCTGAATTTCTTAGGAATTTAGTCTGCTGTTGAGTTGTTTCTGTGATAAGTGATAGCACTTTAGTAAGTTGTCATATACGCTGTAATTGAAACGGTTTCTTGATATACAATATACATACTCACATTTCACCAAAAAAAAAAGAAATGAAAAAGAAGAATATATGTTAGAGATGATTATACTCATGAATACAAAAATACAAATTCAAATAGGTTGATCGGGAAAGCATAATAGTAAAATTACACAACAATATACGCTTGATAACAAATTTAAAGAAATATTATAAGATCTCCATTTTGAGATCAGTGATCATCTTATAATGGTTAAAAAAAGCATAAACCACTTAAAAAAGTAAAGTAAATTTTATAGAAAAACCATCAAAAGGTGGGAGTTGGAGAAAACGTAAATTGGAAGAGGGAATGACATAATTAAAATGATTAATTAGTCATGATAGTTAAAAAAGTAAATCGTGAAATTTTAAAGATTTTTCATTCAATTATTTGTACTTATTTATTTACCATTAATTATGAGAGTAGGTTTTTTTTTTGGAAATTATGAGAGTAAGTTTTTTTTAAAAATTTAATTAATTTGATGGGTGTTAAGTATTATGAAGAGTTTTAATCAATTTATTTCCATGTTTAATTAAAAAAATGAATTAAATAGGAAAAAATATTAATAAAAATGGTGGGTGGTAAGTAATATGAAGAGTTTTAATTAATAAGTTTTAATTAATTTATTAACATGTTTTATTATAAAAATTTCAATTTTAATTATAAATTATAAATTTTATTAACATGTTTTATCACAAAAAATTCAATTAAAATGTCAATATTAACTATAAATTATAAATTATGAAATTATGGAATCGTTAATAATTGATTGTGTTTAAGTGTTTAATTTGTGAATAACTTATATGGAGTAGTCCTCCTCTCTCAATCATTTGTTTAATTTTAATTAAAAAACCACTCACAAATAATTAAAAAAAAAAGTAAATAAATGAACACGACTGAGGGACCGGTATTTTAAAACAAAAGTTTAATACACCAAATTTTTTATTCTGGATGGTACACAAACCAAAATGTGAATAGCTTGGTTGTTTTGAAGCGAGGACACAATCCGTCAAATTGAATTTTCAGGTACTTCTGGTCTTATGGACAATCTTGACGCCATAAAAGTAAAGGGAACATGAAATTGCGCTCCATTGTCGTCCCTTGTTTTCAAAGGACGGGTAATGTTGGTTTCGACAACCTGTTATCAAATAAGACAATATGAATTGGTATTTTGATGAGATTTTATAGAAAGAAAATCAATGACTCTCAATTTTCTCGTTTGAGTTGCTAATGATTCTTCAATTGCCTGTTCAATTAATGGTTCTTCAATTGTCTCTTTAATTACTGAATCTTCAATTGTCTCTTTATTATTTAACCATTTCTTTGACCGGCTTAAAGATTATAGAATATGAATGGTTTTTTTCACCAACAAACATTGCATTTTGCCTCTTTATTGCTTGAATGAAGATACTGTTTTTATTGTCGTTTTGGTGCATTTTAAAGTACTTGGCCCTATGTTTATCTTGCAAAGAAACGGTCGTGAACTTTTATGTGAGTAACTTTAACAACTATTCCAAATAATTCCAAGGAAAGGTTACATATATTTAAAATATCACATTTTGTGTTATAATAATATACTCCGTAGTATATATAAGATTAGATATGGGACAAAAAGTAAGAGAGTAAAGTAAGGATCAAAACTTTATAGGTGAACTCTAATAATTATTATTAGTAGTAGTATAAGATGAGCAAAACTAATTACACATTGGAATTGAAACAATGAATTGGAGAATAAGAATCGGTTTCTAAGTAATTACTATTTATGCATACTATAACACTATGATAAGATCAAATTGACATGTGTATCGTTATTTGGCTAAACAATTTGATTTGTAACCTGTTTGACAAAGTAAAAATAGAACATAAGTGTTACAAAGGAGACTAAAGTGTAGGAAAGAGTGAAGGACAATAATGCAACAACATGTCAACAATTTATTAAAGATTTTTGCTACCATTCGATATTTCTAATACACCATTGTAGAAAAATGAAAAACTGACAAAAATGAAAGAGTCATCCAAACCAAGAAAAAAAATCTGTAAAGAAGATCCATAGCCATTATTTCGAATCTCGTGCATTGTTATTGATATTTGAGTATGTCATCCTCCTATAATATTAATACAAACACACACAAAAAAATAACTAATAAAATTCTAATTAATTCAAAACATAATAAAAATAAAAAGTGAAACAATTAATTTAGTTCTCATTGTATAGTTTACCTACCAATTTTTTGAATAAAGTGGAAAATTCATTCTCCTGCAATATAAATATAAACACAAAAAAGTAACTAATAAGATTCTAATTAATTCAAAATATAATAAAAATAAAAGGCGAAATAATTAATTTAGTTCTTTAGCTATACCTTACCTACCAATTTTTTGAATAAAGTTGGAAATTTATTCTCCTGCAATATTAATACAAACACAAAAAATAATAACAAATTAATACAAAACATAAGAAAAATAATAAATGAAACAATTAGTTTACTTTTCTATGTATATTTTAGGTGCTATTTTTTGAATAAAATTGAAAATTAGGGTGAATATAATAGTTATATATATGAAAAATTCTATTACAAATCCTCTCAAATTTTATGAATGAAAGAAAAATAAAAAAGATATGGTACATAAATATGGAGTATATATGGTAATGATGAAGGGAAAGTTAAAAGGTCATTTCATTAAATAAAGGAAATAATAGTTAAATAAATAAGGTAAATAAAAAAAATTATCAGAGGAGATCAATGGTTTACAATTTTTTTTTCTTTTTTTTTTGTGTTTATACCTTATATTTTTTTTAACTTTTTTTACCTTATATTTTTTAATTTTCTTAAATTGGTAATCCATATCACTTTTTTTTTACCATCTCACATTAAAAGTTGTCACGTCACAATTAAACTTGTAATGTCGCATATTTTTGTTAGCCTTTTAATAAGATTTTATAGATAGAAACTATTATAGGTTTTATAGCCATTATACAACCATAAAATATAATATTTTAATTTTATTTTTAATTTATTTTGTGGTATTATTTAATTAGATAATTGATTGCCGAGAAACTCAAGGGGTGAATTAAATAGGAAAAAATGTTAATGAAAATTATGGGTGTTAACTGTTAAGTAATATAAAGAGTTTTAATCAATTTATTAACATATTATATTATAAAAATTGATTAAATAGGAAAACAATTTAATTAATTTGGTGGGTGTTAAGTATTATGAAGAGTTTTAATCAATTTATTTCCATGTTTAATTAAAAAATGAATTAAATAGGAAAAAATGTTAATAAAAATGGTGGGTGGTAAGTAATATGAAGAGTTTTAATTAATAAGTTTTAATTAATTTATTAACATGTTTTATTATAAAAATTTCAATTTTAATTATAAATTATAAATTTTATTAACATGTTTTATCACAAAAATTTCAATTAAAATGTCAATATTAACTATAAATTATGAAATTTTGATGTAAATTTCTAAGGTTTACATAAATTTGGGAAAACAATATATTTAATATACAAAAATCATTTAAGAATATAGATAATATCTTTTAATATTATAGATAAGTGAACTAAATTAATTTATAGATAAATGAATTAAATTAATGCCATGTAATAATAAATTAATGCCGGTTAACAAAATGAGCGGAAAAAAAGGGATTGTTGTTGTCGGTAGGAACAGTGATGATAAGAGACGGGGTAATTGGGTATGAATGTGTATGTGGCATTTGGGTTATGTGGCTGAGGTGGTCTTCAAATGTCTGCGTGGCTTTGTTATCCTACGTGGCATTGTCTACGTGGACTTAATTGGACATTTTAGGGTAGCTTTTTAATAGTATTTATAGATTATTCACTTTTACGACATCACATAAAAGTTAGGGAGGGGGAGGGAGAATAAGAAGGAAGAAAAAAAAAAGGAAAAGGGATATTTTGAATCAATTTGAGGATTTTGCATCTACTTTTATTGGATTCAATCTTTTATTTCGTAAGTTCATCTTTAATCTTTCAAGGTTTTAATCTTTAATCCTTATAAGCATGTTTTAAGTTTTAGTTCGTCACCTAATCATGTTGACAGGACAGTCGTATACCTATCAAAAATAACTAACTAAACTAACTATATAGCTAGGGAAGTCAGGTCGATCTCCTCAAGGAGGCAAGATATCTGTAAAGAATTCGTCTATTTGGTCACAAAATGGAGGGGGGGGTTAAAATTGATTTTCTAAACTAAAAGGTGTAAAAGAAAGAGAAGTAAGGAAAGAGCAGTGAAGGCAGAAAATAGAGATAAACTATCAATAAAGAAGGGACATGTCAGGATTTCAGTTCACTAAGGTAGTCCAGTGACTCAACTGCAAATAATCTAGATAAATTACTGTGAGACGGATATGGAAAGGTCCTTCCGGTCCACTTTCTATCCTAGATTCCCACTAACTTAACTTCCGTCCTCGTCAGGGTAGTCTACTGTTCATAGCAGGTCTATTTAGTCCAATCTTCCGATCCAGGATTAAATTTAACCAGATTAAAGGGTGACTCAGAAGCGTGCACTCAACTAAAATCGGTAAATACAGTTATATTGCCATGAGGACAAAATCTCACAAATAATTCATCTAACCTATTCACTACATCGTCACATTTCTACCGTAGATTCCATAATCCTAACATGAAATAAATTAGCTACTCATGCTATTAATATTGTCAAGACTAATAACAACGAAATAACTAATATTAAACATGACAAAACAATAATAAATGTGCATAAATGAATTAGGGCAGAAATTAAAGGGAACAAAATAAGTAATTAAAGTAAATAAATGAAAGTTTGATATTAAGGAAGAAAGAAGGATTACAAAGGCAAGAATTCCGGCGTAAAGAACACTAGATCCGAACAAGAAATAATCGGAAAGCAAAAGTTACAGTAGAGGGTTTTGAGAGAAGAGAGTGTAAAGCAGTAAACGTAATTCCTAGATGAATAATAGATGATAAGATCCTAATGACCTAATTATTGTGCGTTTAAATAGAAATAAGTTAAGTCCATAGGCTAAGAATAAGTTCACGGACTAATTAAAGCTCATTAAAGACCAAACCACTCGATCGAGCAGTTTGAAACAGCTCGATCGAGTACTTCTCCAAGCAATCCACTCGATCGAGTACAAATACCACTCAATCGAGTAACCTCCAATTCCAGCACTGTTTGATCGAGTAAAATAACTGCTCGATCGACCATCTTAGCCACAAAAACCACTCGATCGAGAGTTCTTCCTCTGAAAAGCTCCAAACTCGTAACCGACTGCTTCGTAGACCGTTTCTTCACGCATCCCAATGCAATATCTCACTCTGAAAAATCCCGTCTCCTCAAAATGAATGCAAAGTAGGACGAAAATGGTACGATTCCACTACTTTCACGTTCATTCCTACAAAACGAACAAAACGAACCAAAGTAGCCAATTCGGGGCATAATGCTATATAAACAGTACAAAAGTACATGGAAATACGTGCTAAAACAGGCTAAAAAGACTATACAAAATGCACGTATCACATGCATAGATTAAATATAATCATCTATAGATAAAGTTGTGACGAGTTTGTTAAAATAAAGTTACAGCAATTCTGTAAATCTTTAAGTTGTCTTAAACGAATTATCAGACCATCTTAAATTCATTGTCTTCGAAAACGTAAAGAATAGAGTTAGGTTATTTTCAAGTCTATTTTATACCTGTAAAATTTCGTAGCAATTGACCGTGTAGATTTTCCAGAATAAATTCGTTATGAACATGTCGACTGAGAATCCGCGAATGCACTAGTAGTCTAAAGTTTAATTCGTAAACCTAATTTATAAATTGAAATTGAGTTGGGTCTTTTTAATACAATAACTTTGACGAGTCTAGATGATGTTAGGAAAAGGAATTTCTCAAAAATCATATGTTAAACTTGTTTTATGAATCAATACTTTTTATGCGACGAAATTCGACAGTATTTATAAATCCTTCAAGAAAACCCTGATAAGTCTGGAATTTGAGAAAAGTCTATTTCACAAGAATTGTAGATATGAGTCTTACGGTTCCAACCCCATTGGTTTTGCATCGTTTTGATTTCTATTAAATTAATTATTAATTTTATAGTGAAACTGAATTGTGTTGTAAAACGGTAGAATTAGATATTTAGCTTTAAAGTTGTCAAAAAGATTAGGACGTGATGGACATAGGATAAATGCATGATTAGTTGATTGGTTATGTGGTAATTGTACATAATTATGTTATGTAGGTTATGGATTTGTAAACGATCGATTTGATTGCTTGTGTGACTCGAAGATTTGCTATCAGGTAGGAATTTCCTACTCAACTCGTATTTTATTATTATGTGAACGTATATTGAATTGTGATGGATGACGAGGTTAATGTTAATATTATGAATGAGTATTGGAGATGGAGTATATGTGTACGCTAAGTTGTTGACAGAGCCGGATATCTGGATTGTTATTGTTCATTGTTGTTGGTTATGTATGGTGTGGTGCGATGGTTGTTCAGTTGAGCATAACACGGAGTGTGTTACTGCCAGTTGTGCATAACAAGTGATTGTTACTACCAGTTGCGCATAGCAAGTAATTGCCACTGCCATATAGTTGAGCATAGTACGGAGGGTACTACTGCCGGGTGAGCATGGTACGGAAGTACTACTGCCAGTTGAGCATAGCACGGTGGTAAGGGGGTCGTGCTACTGCCAGTGACGTAAGTGAGTTGTACGGATGAAGTGATGAGAATTTGAAGGATGTATATTTTGGTTGGATTATTATTGTTGTTTAGTTTATTCCAACTCAACCTCGTGGTTGACTGTGTATTCGTAAACACATGTGATGAACCCTAATGGGGAGCAGATTTGACAGGTACTAAAAATTAGCTGACTTGGGAGCTATGGGATGCGTGAGATTATTAGATCACTTTATTTATTTCCGCTGCGAGTTGTAATTATTTTATATTAAGTTTAGTTGGTTAATTTATAATAAACATGTAATCGCTAAATTTTATTTAAAGTACTTTGGTTTGTTGTACCTTGTTATTCACTACCTCGGGAAACCGAGATGGTAACGCTCTCATTTATCTAGGAAGGCCTAGTTAAGGCTCTTGGATAAATGGGGGTTGTTACAACAATCAAACTTCTTGTGACCCATCCGTCCACACCTAAAACAAGTCACATTAGTTGTTCCACTCTGACCAAAATGCCCGCCGCTGGCACGGTTCCCAACGCCTGATGCCGCGCTAACTGAGAAAAATTAACGGAATTGATTTGCATTATGTTTCTTGCCACTTCCTGCACTATCATTTGTAGCATCAGCCTTCCTCTTTTCACCCTTCTCTTCCTTAAGCATATCTGCAATTCTCTCAACATGCCCAGCTCTCTGATATACATCATCCATATTACTTGGCTGATCAGCTGCCAACCTCTTCTTGATTGTTGTAGTTTCTCTCTTTTCATATCTCAGTGCCAACATCTCATCACTGAAATTCAAATCAGCTACATAGTTTGACAATTCCATAAACTTGTTATAATAAGTCTCTACCATCATCTCCTCAGTCATCTTAAAGGAATCAAATTCTACCCTCATCTTGTTCCTGATATGTTCTAGATCAAATATAACTCTCGTCACCTTCTTGAATCTTGACCACATCACATAAGGAGAATTATTCCCTTCGCTAGCTTTCCTTATAGCCACTTTGTTACGAGTCCACCACAAACTAGCTTTTCCCCTCGGATAATAATCAACTTGATCTACTTACAGCTCTGCCAGACACTTTAGTAGCTCGAAAAGGTTATCAAACTCCATGTGCCAATCTCCCAGTAAATATGGTTCACCTAAGCCGTCATACTTCGTTGGCTTGTTGTGACACCCCCATAATCCAAGTGCCTTACCAGGACCACTCAGGTATAGGAACGTCACCATCTCGGTTACCCGAGGCAATGATAATCATCAGACAATAAAGAAACATACTTAAATAGTAAATAACGTTTAACGTGATTACATGCCAAAAACCAAAACTGATAAAGAGATACAAGTTCTCCAAAACTGTCTACAATCAAAAGGCTATAAAACTATCAGACACAGCGGAAGACTTCTAACTGCATCGTGGTGACTCCTCCTAGTTATCCCATATGCATCAGCTCATACCTGCTCAAAAACTGCTCACCACTCCCGAATGGATCAATACAGTTTTTAAAACATTTAAATGGGGTCAGTACTGATTACATAAAAATAAATGCCACAAAGAAACAACGTCACAAACAAACTCAAGCGATTCACACAAATCCCCAGTCTCCATCTCCAAACTCCACACAACTGACTACACACTAAAGTGTGTAGTCCTGCCAGAGTGCCCATCGCAACAAGTACTCCACGCCGCCAGTGGGGGACCGCAGCCGTACCCACCAAATCCCCGCTCATCTCCATCGAGCGATAAACCCAAGTTCATTAATGTGCACATCCCCTCTGTGACGGGTTCCACAGAGGGCGAATCAAGGGCGTGAAGCCACTCCCGCAAGTGACTCAACTCAGCCAGGGACGCACCCCGAAGAACACAGACAGAGAAACAGTAATCATAATACAACCTCAACAACCGTCTGAAACATTCAACAATATGAAATCACAACCGTCTGAAACAATCAACAATATGAAATCACAACCGTCTGAAACAATCAACAATTACTAACTACAGCACAATCACCACAATCATGTAATTAATACCGAGTAGGGAAACCCTACCTGGAGAAGCAACCACCACAGACGGTCTAGCAGCTAATCAGAATTCTCCTCTACGAATCCTCCTCCTATAACATGTATACATTCAATTACTACCACATACATACAAATCACCCAAAATCCTCAAAATCACCCAATTAGGGTTTTAACCAAACTCAATGAAACAATATAAAAATCATATTAGGAGCTTACCCACAATACGACGGTCTCAACGATGTAAAGAACTTAAGGATCCGACGACACTAGCCATTAGGATTTGCCAACAACGCGACGAGAGAGAACTACGTAACTTCTTTTTCTTTTTAAAGGTTTAGAAAGGTGAAAAGTGATTAAAGAAAATGACGGAAGCCTTTTATATTAATCTCGCGTTATTAGCAAAACCCGTCAAAACAAACCCGTAAAACACACTTACTCGATCGAGTGCCCCCTACTCGATCGAGTACCCAACTCACTCGATCGAGTACCCTACAGGCAAACTACTGTTTTGCGTCAAAACTACTTACTCGACAGAGTAAGCCCCACTCGATAGAGTACCCATAGACTCATAAAACCGTAGTATTACAGTCTTCCCTCTTTAAAAAGAACTTCGTCCCCGAAATTCAACCCATAAACAAAAACAAAACACCCTAACTCGATCAAGACATAACAACGCAAATAAGAACTCAAAACAAAACTCCAACCCATCAAACATGGACTCCCAACACCAACTCCACCAACTATGTCTACCCCCACAACATGACTCACGATATCATATCTACCACATTATAGCCTCTCTCGACACTAACTCTAAACACTACCAACTGCTATCCACAAACGCTGCTAGCTCCGTAACATATTATCCACTAGAAAATGCGATATCAAAACAATCATAAACATCAAACGGAATGTTACATTCTACCACCCTTAAAAGGAACTTCGTCCTCGAAGTTTACTCATACTTATAAACATCATCATCCAACTGCCAAACTATGGAACTCATAATCATCATCATCCAACTGTCAACACTATCGAAATATTCTCCCATTCCTAAACATCGAACTACTACAAGCACGGCCATGACCTTTAATAAAATCAATCACAACAAAGATCCATCCTTTATGCTACACCAACACTCTACTTCCAATTATACTACCATATGCACAACCATCAAAATCTCTTTTATCGCATCCTACTCCTCTTAAGATAAATGTTACGTCCTCGTAACTCACTAATACTAAATCCTAGCTATATCTTCTCATTATCCCCATCACCACCGCATGTCAAAGATAACCACCTATAATCTAATCACTTGCCATAAATATATCTAAGGCTCTTTTACTTAAACAATTCTCATACTTCAATTCACTCGTCACACCACCTAACCTATACCTCAAAATCTTTAGCTTAACTAAAACTTCAACTGTTCCCTATTACCGCCAAAACGACATAGTCCTCTATACCTGCACCTATCTCCATACTCATAACTTACGATCCACAATTATTACATACACTCACACTAGATCCTCAAGTTCTTTTAATTCATTACCGCAAAACTCATACATAACTTAACATGACACTAATTCCCAACACCCTACACTCACTGTCTCAACGAAAGATTGTGAACCACCTGCAGCTTTCAGATCATTACCGCACATGTTCTACGAATCACTTACCATGACTATGTGCACCAATGTCTCATCTACAACAAGATCAAAACTACTGTAACAACCTCTCACAACTGTGTCCCATCAACAGAATATCACTATACCATGACAAAAACGGAAACATACACAACTCTCTTCCGTATCATACTCTACCCTCACTCCCAAGCTGAAACTGGTAAGAATTATCAATAAACAGAACAATCGTCTATTCGTCCAAACAAAAACTCACAGGAAACAACACCAAACAAAACAACAATATATGTATAACTGATATGTACTTTCGAAAACTCGTATCATAATCATCTCGCCTACTCCACCACAACCGGTGACGGTATTGCAACACCGCCACCAACAGCCACACTGTAGTGCGAAAATACCCACATCACAACACTAAGTACCGTGCCCGGATCACCACCAGAGGCACCACAACCACACCGGTAGACATCGTAACATACACAATCCCATAAACACTGACTCGGAAATAACTTCTCGGACAAGAAAACTTACTCAAATCCACTTTACTAAATCACAACGCAACATACGGATAAGCACCTCGTGAACATCATCCGTACCATTTCACGGAATACACATGTATTATAAATACACATACAATTATAACTAACCATGCCAGATCAATCAAACTATTACCATTTTTTTTGTAATATCATTCAATTAGGTTACCGTACTCAACATATAGAAAATTCAGATAACAACTTTATAATTAACACACCATACTACTTCTTGTGAGGTGAAAACCTCACACAAACATTTATACACATCATGGACCCGTAATCACATCCAACTAGTCAATCCTGATCACGTAAGTTACCACCTGAGAAAGGTTACCTCTCGCCCGAGCTCAACTCGTATGCCCCTCATACACATTTTTCCATTCGCATAACCAGCATTTCCTGCCAAACGTAACCATAACATTAATACTCAACTACCAGAAACCGCCTCCTATAACCACATCTTATGCTCTCTCATAACCATACACATCAACCAGGTCTCTACAAAATCAACCTCTTTAGAAGGGCCATCTTTCCTATTTATAATCACTCTTAACCACCAGTGACAACACCTCAACACCACCATCGTTCGGACGTCAAGCCTCTTACACTCATCTCTAAACATCACGGTTTCCTTTCTATCTTTGGTTAACATCCCAAATAACAAAAATCAAACCCATCAACCAAATTACCTCAACATTATTTCCAAATCCACCCTTAATTGTATCGTCACCCAACTCACCACCAAGATCTCATATTGTGTAAATTCTTTACCCGGCTTCTTACTTTCCTTAATTCCCCGAAACTCATGACTAATCATGTTGTCTTGAAACTCCTATATAACCATTAACTAACATCCTCATGATAGTATCATACATCTCGACGATTCCTTACTTCTATATCACATAACTCCGATCAACATTTTTCTCAGCTTACGTTTATCCTTCTTTTCTCTTTACACTCAACGATACCAATTAATAGCTCAACTCCTTATTACTTCTACCTAACTCTTTAGTACTCTAGTTACCTTCTCATTGCTCTAAAATAAAATCCCATTATTTTTTATATCGATATCATCTCACTCTTTATGACCTTGGATCCTCTCTTATCATGCTATCACTCACAGTTATCACCAATCAGTCCAGACCATCTCATGTTATCACTCACACAGATCACCCATCACCATTTTTTTTTTTTTGAATTTCCCCAAAACTCATTTCATACTGTTAACTGCCCAAGGAAATCACACATTAGTTCCACTCTTGATAAACCAAATTCCCCAAACTAACTCTCAATCTACAAGTCCACATCGATGCATAACTCAATCTAAGCTCTTAATACATCATTCTTTTCCATCTATCTACAACGATCTTTCCATTGCATATATTCTTAACCAACCCGTTTATAACTCTCTCTCCCTTCATCATCCTTAACATCTCAAGTTGCTACTATCCATATCCTTCCTTCCAATCTTTTCATTCTCACGTTCCTTAGACTTACATCATGCCTCGCCCACATTCACTTACTTTTACATCATTCAACACACAATCTTATCACTCATCTCATCTCACCAAAACATGCTCTATGCCTCAATATGCCATACCGATCTTCCTTTTCTTTTTCCACTATCTATCACAACCACATATAACTCATGTCCTCCCACCGAACTCATACTCACCACAGGTGCCACTCCTTACATCATAAGGTTGGGTAACTTACGTATCAGGACCAATACATACGTAAAACAATGCATAAAGAAACAATATAACACCTTTGAATTAAACATAATATGCAACGAAGTAAAAAGGTAATCATATGACTCAAAACAGGGGCCACTAGATCGAGTACAGGCTACTCGATCGAGTGAATAGCCTACTCGATCGAGTAGGTGAAAGTCAGAGAAACGTATAACAAATTACCAGGGTTACTCGATCGAGAAAGGGTTACTCGATCGAGTAACAAGAGGTGCACTCGATCGAGTGAGGGCCACTCGATCGAGTACCCTACGCATTTCTCAGCACTGTCCAATTTTCGTTAAACAGTCATAACTCACTCGTTTCTTAGTCGTTTTGGGCGTGTGACCTATCGTTAGAATCGTAAAAGAACAATCTATCACCTCCAATTAGAATCACATCAAAATCATTTATGCATCTCAAGTTATAACAGTTTAAAGACAACTTCGCTGTAATCAGACGACATAACTATTCGATTTTTACTTCCAAACAACTTAAACAACAACCAGGTAAACAAAAACAACTCAATACTCATAAAACCAGTATCCCTAACCACATGTTACTATTTAAAAAAGCCAAACAATAACTTCCATCATGCGCATACATTATTCAACTTACCACTCATGTAATGCCCATATGCTTTTATTCAATAACCTTACATAAAAACAATGACAATATATATAACATAAAATTCCCGTTCATGTGTTACTAACATATCAACATTATAAAAATCCACTTCAGTCATATAAACATGCTTAAATCATGAAATCATATTTTTAAGCAACATTGTCCATTATCCATCATACACTTTATCTAACGCATGCATATAGTATACAGCTTTATTATATAACTTTACAGAACAAAATCATGTATAACCATATCACATCGCCTAATCTCATGTTACTAATATTGCCACATTATAAATAATTCATCCTGTAATACATTATTCATCACATATTATCATATATGAACTACTTCCTTTTTCCACCACATCATTCATCATTCTCATATACTTTTCCAACAATTCCAACCAACATTGTAAACCAACTATCATTCAACATGCTTTCAACTAACAACATACAAAATCACACTGATTCATGCCACACATCACTATATAGGTACACAATTCATAAAATAAACACATAGCGATCCCGACTCATATCCCATGGTGACCGGTTCAAAATTGTAGGGCGAGTTCGCGACTTTAGGACGTCTCCCAAGTCTTTGCATTAGCTCCTACAACTTCTACCCAGGTTTATTTTATTTTGACTCCCTATGTTCATTAGGTTCATTGGTTACAGGTTTCAGGATCGTCGCTCTGATACCACTTTGTGACACCCCCATACTCCAAGTGCCTTACCAGGACCACTCAGGTATAAGAACGTCACCATCTCGGTTACCCGAGGCAACGATAATCATCAGACAATAAAGAAACATACTTAAATAGTAAATAACGTTTAACGTGATTACATGCCAAAAACAAAATCGATAAAGAGATACAAGTTCTCAAAAACTGTCTACTATCAAAAGACTATAAAACTATCAGACACAGCGGAAGACTTCTAAACTACATCGTGGTGACTCCTCCCAGTTATCCCATACGCATCAGCTCATACCTGCTCAATAACTGCTCACCACACCTCGAATGGATCACCACAGTTTTTAAAATATTTAAACGGGGTCAGTACTGATTACATAAAAATAAATGCCACAAAGAAACAACGTCACAAACAGCTCAAGTAGTTCACACAAATCCCCAGTCTCCATCTCCAAACTCCACAACACTGACTACACACTAAAGTGTGTAGTCCTGCCAGAGTACCTGTAATACTCCGTATTTATAAGTCTTGGGGTACTCTATCGTGTAGCCCTTACTCTGTCGAGTAAGGGTAAGTTGCGAAATAAAATAGTTTCTGACCTGTTGGGTACTCGATCGAGTAGCTGGGGTACTCGATCGAGTAAGGGGGTACTCGATCGAGTACCTTGGGTACTCGATCGAGTACCTTGGGTACTCGATCGAGTGTCCGGTTTTACGGGGAGTTTTCTCGGGTTTTGTTAATTATGCGATTAAGGTATTTAAACATAGTCGTCATTGTTTTAAATCACTTTTACAAAACCTAAAACCCTGTTTAAGAGAGAAAGCAACCAGTTCATCTTCCTAATCACATTCTTAGCAATTCCCGGAGTTCAGACGGTCGGTTCTTGTCGTTATTCGTGTCGTTGAGTTCCTTGCGTCGAGGGTAAGCTTTTAATATAATTTTTATAATGTTTTGTTAAGTTTGGTTAAACCCTAATTTAGAGATTGGGGTTTTGTGTGTAGTATGTGATGTGTAGCCTCTATGGGTTATATGATAGGAGGAGGGTTCGTAGAAGAGGCTTTTTGACTCAAATTTGATACCGTCATGATGTTGTGCTTTCCGGGTAGGATTTCCTACTCGCATTAGTCCCATAATGGGATATCGGTGATGTCTTTGTATTTGGTTGTTTGATATGATGATTATCTTTGTGTTTGTGGTTGTGATTGTTGTTGATGGTTCTCGAGATGCGTTCTCGGGTGAGTGGGGTCACTTGCGGGAGTGACTTCACGCCCTAGTTTCGCCCTTCGTGGAACCCGCCACGGAAGGGGATGTGCACATTAATGGGACAGGGTTATCGCTCGGTATGATGAGCGGGGCTTAGGTGGGAACGGCTGCGGTCCCCCATTGGCAGGGCTGGTCCAGTGGACAGTCGGTGACGGAGATTGATTGGAGTGGGTGTGATTGTGTGTGTGACTGTTTGAGCTATGTTGTTTGTTGTGTTGTTGGATCATATAAATTATGTGATTAGTCTTGACCCGTTTAAATGTTTTAAAAACGTGGTGATCCATTCGGGGTGGTGAGCGATTATTGAGCGGTATGAGACGATGCGTATGGGATAGCTGGGATGAGTCACCACGTTGCAGTTTAGAAGTCTTCCGCTGTGTCTGACGCTTGATAGTAGATAGTTTTGAGAACTTGTAGTTCCTTTTATCAGTTTTGGTTTTGAACATGTAATCACTTAAACTGTAATTACTTTTAAAGTACGTTTCTTTATTGTCTTATGATATTCATTGCCTCGGGCAACCGAGATGGTAGTATCCTTATACCTGAGTGGTCCTGGTAAGGCACTTGGAGTATGGGGGTGTTACAAATGGTATCAGAGCGACGATCCTGAAACCTGTAACCAATGAATCTAATGAACCTAGGGAGTCTAATTAAAATGAACCCGGGGTAAAGGTTGTAGGAGCTAATGCAAAGACTTGGGAGACGTCCTAAAGTCGCGAACTCGCCCTACGATTTTGAACCGGTCACCATGGGATATGAGTCGGGATCGCTATGTGTTTATTTTGTGAATTGTGTAACAATATGGTGATGTGTGGCATGTATAAGGGTGATTTTGTATGCTGTTGGTTGAAAGCATGTTGAATGATACTTGGTTTACCATGTTGATTGGAATAGTTGGAAAAGTATGTGAGAATGACGAATGATGTGGTGGAAAAAGGAAATAGTTTATATGTGATGAATAATGATGTGTAGGATGAATGATTTATAATGAGGCAATCCTAATAACATGTGGATAGGGGGTGTGATAAGATTTGTTTTCATAGTTTTGTTTGCGTAAAGCTATATATTAAGTTCGTATAATTGTCTACTATCGTATCATATGCGCTTGTTAGCTGAAGTATGTAATTGAACTAGATGAATTGATTGGAAAAGATGAAGTGGCAATTTCGTAAGGATATGAATTTCTTGATTACGGAAGTGTTTATGTGATGAAGTGGATTTTTAATGTTGTTGTATTAGCAACATGGAAATAGGATGTGTAGTGTAAGGGTGTGGTTTGTGTCATGAAAAGTTATGAAAATTAAAAACATGCGGGTAATACATGATTGAAAGTTGAATGTTATATGAGCATGATAGATGGTAATGTTTGGCTTTTGGTAAGTAGTAACATGAAGAATAGAGGTTCAATGATATGTGTTTTGTATAACAAATTGGATGAAAAGCATGATGGTTGTTTATAACGTGGCACTTGATAACACGAAGTAGATTATTATGTTGATTGTATGAGGAGTCGCGCAGATTTGAATGCATAGTTGTAATCATAATGTTGAAATAATAATGAATGCATAGTACGTTGGGGGTATGTGAGATAACATGCGGGTAGTATTCACGAGTCTACATGATTCGATCGAGTGGGTATTTGTCGTTATTTTGACCAGAATCGTGTTTTCGGGCACTCGATCGAGTACCTCGGGCACTCGATCGAGTATGGTGTCACTCGATCGAGTAGCCTGGCTACTCGGTCGAGTAAGTCGAGATCGAAGGTCTGTTTGGGTTAAGTCGGAGCACTCGATCGAGCATGTTGGGCACTCGATCGAGTAGCCTCAACTCGATCGAGTAGGTTCTGGTACTCGATCGAGTGGGGTCTGTGCAGGTCATATGCGTGTTTCGGGTCATATGTTTATTTTTGACATTCGTTGCATATTACGTTTAATCCAAAGGTGTTGTATTACTTCTTTATGCATTGTTTTACGTATGTGTTGGTCCTGAAGCGTAAGTTACCCAATCTTAAGATGTAAAGAGTGGCACTTATGATGAATATGAGTTCGGTGGGGAGGACATGAGTTATATGTGATTATGATAGATGGTGGAAAAAGAAAAGGAAGATTGGTATAGTTTATTGAGGCATGGAGCACGTTTTACGAGACGGGATGAGTGATATGATTGTGTGTTGAGTAATGTAAAAGTAAGAGAATATGGGCAAGGGATGATGTGAGTATAATGAACGTGAGAATAAAAAGATTGAAAAGTAAGGATGCGGATAGTGGCAGCTTGAGATGTGTAAAGAATTATGTAGGGAGATGGTTAGAAATAGAGTTGAGTGAGGATATATGTAGTGAAAGTGCGTTTTAAAGGAGTTGAGAAGAGTAGTATATAGTGAACTTTGTGGAGACATGGCGCGAGGTGGATTTGGGAGATTTGGTTTATTAAGAGATGAAACTACTGTGTGATTTCCTTGGGCAATTAATGGTACAAAAGGAATTCTGATTTCTAGAGAGGTACAAAGGAGATGCAATTGTTAGAACAGTGAACGTTGATTTTATAGATAAACTAGAGGCAAGAGTGATTAATGGCATAATAAGATAATATTTATGGTAAGAAAGAGTGAGATGATATCGATATGAAATAATGGGATTTGAGTTTTGGAGCAATGAAAAGATAATCGGAGCACTAAAGAGTTAGATAGAAGTAATAAGGAGCTGAGCTATTAATGGTATTTTTGAGTATAACGAGAAAAGAAGGATAAAAGTAAGTTGAGAAAAAGTTCACCGGAGTTATGTGACATAAAGTAAGGAATCGTCAAGATGTATGATACTATCAAGGGTAAGTAAGTTAATAGTTATACGAAGTTTCGGACAACATGATTAATCATGAGTTTCGAGGAATTAAGGGAGTATGAAGTTGGTGAAGTATTTGCACGATACGAGATTTTTGGTGGAGAGTTAGATGATGATACAATTAAGGATAGTATTGGGAAGAATGTTGAGGTAATTTTGTTAATGGATTGGATGTTCGTTATTTGGGATGTCAACCAAAGATAGGAAACAAATCGTGATGTTTAGAGATGAGTGTAAGAGGTTTGATGCCCGGACAGCGGTAGTGTTATGGTTTGTGACTAGTGGTTAAGGGTAATGGTATATTAGAAAGGTAACAATTCTAAAGAGGTTGATTTTGCGGGAGACCAGTTGATAAGTACAGTTATGAAAGAGTATAAGATGTGGTTATATGAGGCGGTTGTTAGTAGTTGAGTATTAATGGTGTGGCTACATTTGGCAGAGGGTGATGGATAGGCGAAAGGGAGAATATGTTATGAGGTGTATACGAGTTAAGCTCGGGCGACTAGTAACCTATGTTGAGTGGTAACTTACGTGATCAGGATTGACTAGTTGGTTGTGATTACGGGTCTATGATATGTGTAAATGTTTGTGTGAGGTTCTGACCTCACAAGAAGTGGTATGGTGTGATAATTATAAAGTTGTTTTATGAATGTTCTGTAATATATATGTTGGACACGGTAATTTAATTGAATAATATCCAAAAAGGTAATAACTTGATTAATTTGACATGGCTAGTTATAATTTTATGTGTATTAATAACACATGTGTATTCCGTGAAATGGTAGAGATGATGTTCATGAGATGCTTATCTGTTTATCCATATAATATGTCGCGTGGTGATTTAATAAAGTGGATTTGAGTAAGTTTTCTTGTCTGAGAAGTTATGCTCAGTCAGTGTTTATGAGAATCGTATGCAGTTGTGATGTCTATCGGTGTGGTTGTGGTGCCTCGGGTGGTGATCCGGGCACGGTACATAATGTTGTGATGCGGGTATTTTCGCACTACGGTGTGGTTGTTGGTGGCGGTGTTGTGATGCCGTCACCGGTTGTGGTGGAGTAGGCGGGATGATTATGATTCGAGTTTCGAAAGTGCATACCAGTTATTCATAGTTTGTTGTTTTGTTTGATGTTGCTCCCTGCGAGTTTCGGTTTATGAGATAGAGACGATTGTCTTGTTTATTGATGTTTCTTACCAGTTAAGTTTTGGTATGAGGGTAGAGTATGATATGAAAGAGAGTTGTATATGTTTTCGTTGTTGTCATGGTATAGTGATGTTCTATTGATGGGACACGGTTGTGAGAGGTTATTCTGATAATTTTGATCTTGTTCTAGATAAGGCTTTAGTAGACATGGTAATGACAAGTGGTCCGTAGAACATGTGTGGTAATGATCCTAAAGTCTGCAGGTGGTTCATAATCTTTTGTTGGGACAGTGAGTGTAGGGTGTTGGGGGAATTAGTGTCATATTAGGTTATGTATGAGTCTTGCGGTAATGAAGGAAAGAACTGGAGGATCTAGTGTGAGTGTACGTAACGAGTGTGGATCGTGAGTTATGCGTTTAGGAGATAGGTGCTTTATATAGAGAGGTATGTCATGTTGCGGTAGTGTGGAAAAGTTGAAGTTTTGGGTTAAGATAAAGATTTTGAGGTATAGGTTAGGTGGTGTGACGAATGAGTTGAGGTATGAGGAATGTTTAAGTAAGAAAGCCTTGGATATGTGCATGGCGAGTGTTTAGGTTATAGGTGGTTATCTTTGACATGCGGTGGTGATGAGGATAATGAAAAGATATATCTAGGATTTAGTATTAGTGAGTTACGAGGACGTAACATTTGTCTTAAGAGGAGTAGGATGCGATAAAAGAGAGTTTCATGGTGGTGCATGTTGTAATATAATTGGAAGTAGAGTGTTAGCGTAGCGTAAAGGAGGGATTTGTTTTGTGGATGATACTTATAAAAGGCCATGGCCGTGCTTGTAGTAGTGTGATGCTTCGAAGTGTGGGAATATTTTATATAGTGTTGACAGTTGGAGGATGGTGTTATGAGTCTGAGTAAACTTCGAGGACGAAGTTCCTTTTAAGGGTGGTAGAATGTAACATTCCGTTTGATGTTATGAGTATTTTGGTAGTGTATGGAATTAGTGTTGAGAGAGATATAATGGAGTGGATACGATATCGTGAGCCATGTTGTGGAGGTAGGAATAGTTAGTGGAGTTGGTGTTACGAGTTCATGTTTGGGTTGGAGTTTTGTTTTGAGTTCTTAGTCACGTTGTTGTGTCTTGATCGAGTTAGTATGTTTGTTTTCATGTATGGGTTGAACTTCGGGGGCGAAGTTCTTTTTAAGGAGGGAAGACTGTAATACTCCGTATTTATAAGTCTTGGGGTACTCTATCGTGTAGCCCTTACTCTGTCGAGTAAGGGTAAGTTGCGAAATAAAATAGTTTCTGACCTGTTGGGTACTCGATCGAGTAGCTGGGGTACTCGATCGAGTAAGGGGGTACTCGATCGAGTACCTTGGGTACTCGATCGAGTGCCCGGTTTCTGAGGGAGTTTTCTCGGGTTTTGTTAATTATGCGATTAAGGTATTTAAACATAGTCGTCATTGTTTTAAATCACTTTTACAAAACCTAAAACCCTGTTTAAGAGAGAAAGCAACCAGTTCATCTTCCTAATCGCATTCTTAGCAATTCCCGGAGTTCAGACGGTCGGTTCTTGTCGTTATTCGTGTCGTTGAGTTCCTTGCGTCGAGGGTAAGCTTTTAATATAATTTTTATAATGTTTTGTTAAGTTTGGTTAAACCCTAATTTAGAGATTGGGGGTTTTGTGTGTAGTATGTGATGTGTAGCCTCTATGTGTTATATGATAGGAGGAGGGTTCGTAGAAGAGGCTTTTGACTCACTTGATACCGTCTGATCTGTTTGTTGTGCTTTCCAGGTAGGATTTCCTACTCAGTATTAGTCCCATAATGGGATATCGGTGATGTGCTGTATTTGGTTGTTTGATATGATGATTATACTGTGTTTGTGGTTGTGATTGTTGTTGATGGTTCTCGGCTGAGTGGGGTCACTTGCGGAAGTGACTTCACGCCCTAGTTTCGCCCTTCGTGGAACCCGCCACGGAAGGGGATGTGCACATTAATGGGACAGGGTTATCGCTCGGTATGATGAGCGGGGCTTAGGTGGGAACGGTTGTGGTCCCCACCGCGGCGGTCCGGTGGACGATCGGTGACGGAGATTGATTGGAGTGGGTGTGATTGTGTGTGTGACTGTTTGAGCTATGTTGTTTGTTGTGTTGTTGGATCATATAAATTATGTGATTAGTACTGACCCTGTTTAAATGTTTTAAAAACTGTGGTGATCCATTCGGGGGTGGTGAGCAGTTATTGAGCAGGTATGAGACGATGCGTATGGGATAGCTGGGATGAGTCACCACGTTGCAGTTTAGAAGTCTTCCGCTGTGTCTGACGCTTGATAGTATTTTGATAGTAGATAGTTTTGAGAACTTGTAGTTCCTTTTATCAGTTTTGGTTTTGAACATGTAATCACTTAAACTGTAATTACTTTTAAAGTACGTTTCTTTATTGTCTTATGATATTCATTGCCTCGGGCAACCGAGATGGTAGTATCTTTATACCTGAGTGGTCCTGGTAAGGCACTTGGAGTATGGGGGTGTTACAGTACCCATCGCAACAAGTACTCCACGCCGCCAGTGGGGACAACAGCCGTACCCACCAAATCCCCGCTCATCTCCATCGAGCGATAAACCCAAGTTCATTAATGTGCACATCCCCTCTGTGACGGGTTCCACAGAGGGCGAATCAAGGGCGTGAAGCCACTCCCGCAAGTGACTCCACTCAGCCAGGGTCGCACCCTGAAGAACACAGACAGAGAAACAGTAATCACAATACAACCTCAACAACCGTCTGAAACATTCAACAATATGAAATCACAACCGTCTGAAACAATCAACAACATGAAATCACAACCGTCTGAAACAATCAACAATTACTAACTACAGCACAATCACCACAATCATGTAATTAATACCGAGTAGGGAAACCCTACCTGGAGAAGCAACCACCACAGACGATCTAGCAGCTAATCAGAATTCTCCTCTATGAATCCTCCTCCTATAACATGTATACATTCAATTACTACCACACACATACAAATCACCCAAAATCCTCAAAATCACCCAATTAGGGTTTTAACCAAACTCAATGAAACAATATAAAAATCATATTAGGAGCTTACCCACAATACGACGGTCTCAACGATGTAAAGAACTTAAGGATCCGACGACTCTAGCCATTAGGATTTGCCAACAACGCGACGACAGAGAACTACGTAACTTCTTTTTCTTTTTAGAAAGGTGAAAAGTGATTAAAGAAAATGACGGAAGCCTTTTATATTAATCTCGCGTTATTAGCAAAACCCGTCAAAACAAACTTGTAAAACACACTTACTCGATCGAGTAAGGCACTTACATGATCAAGTAAGGCACTTACTCGATTGAGTGCCCCCTACTCGATCGAGTACCCAACTCACTCGATCGAGTACCCTACAGGCAGACTACTGTTTTGCGTCAAAACTACTTACTCGACAGAGTAAGCCCCACTCGATAGAGTACCCATAGACTCATAAAACCGTAGTATTACAGTCTTCCCTCCTTAAAAAGAACTTCGTCCCCGAAGTTCAACCCATAAACAAAAACAAAACACTCTAACTCGATCAAGACATAACAACGCAAATAAGAACTCAAAACAAAACTCCAACCCATAAAACATGGACTCCCAACACCAACTCCACCAACTATGTCTACCCCCACAACATGACTCACGATATCATATCCACCACATTATAGCCTCTCTCGACACTAACTCTAAACACTACCAACTACTATCCACAAACGCTGCTAGCTCCGTAACATATTATCCACTAGAAAATGCGATATCAAAATACTCATAAACATCAAACGGAATGTTACACTTGTGCCTCGCAATAGAAGCATTCACCTTAGCTGGATCCTGAGCTGACCTTTGACTTTAATGCGGTAGTCAAAGCTTCATTAATAGCGATAAGACGATCCACTTCCTCCTGAGACATAGTGGTAGGTGTAGATGTAGCTTTCTTTGGAGGCATGGTTCTGATATAAAAATAAAACGAAACACATAAGCTTTTGCTTAGAAATTTAGGCACAAGTTTTTTAAATATTATCTCTGCAAACAAAACAACATGTGGTTGACTGGACTGGCCTAAGACTAGCCAACCACGTGACCCTACTCACGGCCAACGCCGCCATGCTTCCCTGATGGCCTAGTCGTAAATTACTCAACCCGTCAAACGAAAATTTATCACTTTTATCATTAAATTACTACTACTAATCATGGTTTTGGGATCACATAAACCGCATATCACTAAACATAATATTTCTACTTCATAAAACATTAATTCATGTAAATTATTCATGCCATAAACATATTCATGCTTGTATATACAAATTCATTCAATAATTTAATTCACCACTTGATGCATATGATCATCCAATTCACGAAAATTCCAACAAATATACCATATCACACAGCCCTAGGCCCAAACATTTTCACATATTAGTTACCTCAATCCGCATCCTGCAACAAAGTTAGAACTTTCTATCTTAAAACAAACAAATGACATTTAAGACGGAAAATACTTTCTAATTACCCCACTCGTTCAATTTCTCTCAAGGTGACCGATTGAAAACTGAAAGAGCCAAAAGTTTGGTGTGAGGAGGCCCCTTTTCTCAACCCAAGCCTAAGGGAACTCCTAACAGTTTCTACCCAGGTTCATTTTATTAGACTCCTCCTAAGCTCATTGGGTTCATTTGTTTTAGGCCTGAGGAACCTGGCTCTGATACCACTTTATAACACCCCATTTATTTAAGAGCCTTTACTAGGCATTGCAAATAAATGCAAGTGTTACCATCTCAGTTACCTATGGTAGTGATTACAAAGGTAAACGAAACCACGGTACTTTAATTAAATATAACGTTAAATTGCCTTATTACATTGTTCCAAATTAAATAACTGTAGAGTAATTAAAATACAACTGCAGCAGAAACTAAATAAGACGAATAATAAATAATGAATGTCCGTTCTAGGTGATCTAGACTGCTAAGTAACCATCAATGTCTCACGCCCTTCTGCTCCCATCTAAGCCAGCTCTATTACCTGTCAATCAATGTGCTCCCCAATAAATGGTTCATCATAAGTGTTTAACGAATACACTGTCAACCAAATTAAACGCTTGAGTAGGAATAACAATCTCAAGACAATAATAAAGATAACAACGAAGTAATGTATGCAATGCAATGCTAATGCAACCATGCTCATCATCCTCAATCTCAAGTTGAGTACCCCACCACGAAGGTATATAAATGGTGTCTGCCGGATTAACTCCAAATACGTCACCCGAAGGCTTTACCACGACGTCTGCCAGTAAGTTTATTATACACCACCCTAAGGCTCTTACCATGGTGTCTGCCAGTAAGTTTGTAATACATCACCTGAAGGCTCTTATCATGATGTCTACCTGTAATACTCCATATATAATAATTATATAATAATAATATTTTATTATATTTAGCGAGTTATGTTGAGACGGAATAATATAATAATATAATAATAATAAGATACATGTATTTATACTACCCTCATCTTATAATCCCACCATTATCCACTCAAACCTTATCCCAACATAATCCACAAAAGATAAGGGAGAATAGAGAAAGAGAGGAACAGGAGATTCCGTCACCTCGCGTCAAGATCGTAAGGTAAACCGTCTTATACTAGCCTTTATATTATTTGATTAATACCATTGACCCACCTCTGACCCGCCTTTAACCAACCGTTTACCACCGTTGACCACCCATTTAGGGGTTTGACCGTGAGTTTTAAAAGGGGATTTTTAGGGTTTTGGGTCGCGGGTTAGGGCTCCGGTTTTGGGGCTGTTGTGGGTTGGTTTGGGTCTAGTTTTAGGCGGATCTTGGTTGAGGGAAGAAAGGGGAGTAGAGTGGTGGTTGTGGGTGGCTGTAGGTGGCGGGAAAGGGGAGAGAAAGAGGGATGTCAAGTGTCGTCGTTTGTTGTTGTTGTCATTGTCGCAGTTGTTGTTGCGGTCGTTGCTGCTGTTGTGGGTGGTGGCTGCCGGCATGGTGGCCACCCTTGGACCCATCGTGGTCAGGGCGGCACCGTGGTGGTGGTGGCAGCCTCGGTGGTGGAGGTTTGTGTGGGTGTGCCATGTGGAGGGTGGTGTTGTTGGTGTTTGTTGTTGTTGGTGGTGTCGGCCGTTGGTGGTTGTCGTGGTTGCTCGGCTGGCCGTGGCCACCACGGCTAGTGGTGGTGGTCCATGGTGGCAGTGGTGGTAATTGGGTTTGAGTCGGGAATTGTATTGTATAAGACGGGTTTATTTAGTTTAGTTAGTCATATACGTATTTGTATAATGTATTAGTATATTTATACGTATTGGTATAAATATATTAGTATATTATATGTATTGGAATACGTATTGGATTAGTATATTTATACATATTTGTATACGTATTGGTATGATTAGATGAGTATATTTATACATATTTGTATTATTATCGTATTTTAGGAAATGTGTTTTGTGAGACGGTTTTACGAGACGGGCCTAGCTTGTGTGACGGTAGTTTGCTTATGCCGATTTGCTGTGAGGTAGGTTTATCCTAATTAGTTTTCATTGTTGCTTTTATTTGTAAAATGAGTCTTTTGTCATTCATTGCATTGAGTGAGTCGGTAATTGGCATGTTATGTGGTATCTCGTATTTGTTGTGCTGTCTTGCATGACGGAGGACATGGTGGTTTGTTTGGTTACTTGTTTTAGAGACGTAAGACGGTTGGGAGACCATCTTGCGCTTAAGTCGCCTCTTGAAGGTTCCCACTCCAAGAGGGATGTTCACATTAATGGCTTGAGTTACGGAGGGACTCGTGTGGTTGAGACACAACGTCTGGCATGGGATCCGGTTGGCTTCCGGACCTGGTACGTCTGGGCGTGTCCTGATACCTATTTGTGGATATCGATATGTTTGGGCGTGTCCTGGTACCAGTGTGGTTGTCGGTATGTCTGGGCGTGTGCCGGTACCATTGTGGAGGTTGCTTGACAGTGGTTCATTCATATCATGGTCATGTTGCATGTTTCACACACTCGAGTCGTGTCACACTTTATTTATGTAATGAAACTGGCATTTGTATGTCTGTGCATTGTCACCTATTGTAATACCCCGTATTTTATATAATATAATTAATTAAACGGATATTATTTTATATTAATTATTATGCATTTTATATTACAGATATGTCGGGAAAATAATTGAGTCGATAATTACATTAATCTACCGTAAGTTAATTAAGACGGGTTTATAAGAAATACGAATTGTGAGCTGACCCATTTAAGTTGGGCCAATAACTGTCCAGCCCATTAAACCCTAAAGCCCAACTAAACCCTAAACATTAACCCTAACCCTAACCATAAACCTAAACCTAATAGTCCCTCTACTCAGCCGCCTCCCTCCTTTCCTCATCTCAAACTTCACCCTCACGCAAAACGAGAGAGAGAGAGAGCATAGGTGGTTGACGGCGCAACAAGGAAGGGATAGGGGAGCTTGTCGACGTCTGAGGGTGGCCGTGGTGGCGGCTATGGCGGCAGGAAAGGTAAAGGTTCAAACTCTTCTCTGTTTTTTGAATTGAATGTCGGGTTTTGTGGGTTGTTTGTGTCTTGTCGAGACATTGTTGGTAGTTGTTGACGGGTTATATGAGTAGAGTGGTGAGTGGCGAGTGACATGGTGGTGGTTAGGGTGGTTCTTGGTGGTGTTAGGGACAGGAAAAGGGCGCGATGATAGGGGGTAGCAACGGTTGTTAACACGGGTTTTCGGTGGGTTGTAGGTGGTTAGGTTTGGGGGTGCCAACGTCGACTAGGGGAGGTCGACAAGGTGGCGCCACCGTGTCTGGGTACACCCATGCGGCGGCGAGTAAGGTGGCGGTGGTTTGGCGGGGTTATGATAATGGTCATGCGGTGGTGGTAAAGGAGAACAAGGGTCATTTTGGGGAGGCACGGTGGTGAACCGGCCAGATTACCAGCCCTGGTTCGACTCGCCACGGCAATGACCAGCCGGGTGGTGGTGGTCGTGGGTGGTGAGGTCAGAGTGGGTGTTGGGTCAGGTGGTTGTCGCGGTGGTGAGGTGGCGTGTGGTGGTGTGTGTGCGCGTGTGAAGGGGTGCGGGCTGTTTTGGTTTTTAAACGGATTTTTCATCATTTAATCGTTATTTTTTTCGTATCGGGTCGTATTCTAAATTAATTAACTTAATTCCCGAGTTAAGTAAATAATTAAAGACGGGTTGTTTGAATTGTTTGTGTGACTCGGGTTTTTCCTTAAATCGTTTAATTCATTAAAATGGTTATTTAATTTAATTAAGTCATCTAAATTAGTTATTTAATTTAACTCCCGAGTTATTTAAAATGTTCAAGTCGGGTTTTGAGTCGGGTTGGTTAAAAGAGAAAAGTTACTATATCAGGAAAGTTTCCATTTTAAGAAATTCTATTTTTAGTAACTTCTATTTTGGGAACGGGAATAGTTAAGTAATGGGTTATCATTTCATTATCTTTCAGAGGGCGAATTATTGTGGATTATCACCGAGCTTCCGACTATTTGACTTGCAGCTCGAGGTAGGGAAATACACTTGACTTACCGGTGTTGTTAAATTGTGTTGAGTTGTTGTGTTACATGTGACCGAGCTGTGATCGATGACTTGTGTGTGGTTGTAATTTATGTCATGATTCATACACTGGAGTGTGGTTGATGAACTTCGTGTTGATTATGCTATTTCATTATTTTGATAGCTGGCATGATTTCATTCATTGATATACATATCATGTTGCATTGATTATTGTTGAGCATTGCATATGCATTGGAGTTGGAGGATGGTGTGGTGGTGACGATGATGAGATATGATGTGATGTTGTGATAAGGCCCAGTGGTTCTGCAGACTTGCCCTGTGTCCTCCGCTATGAAGGGCGGATCGACTACGGTCGATATATATAGTCTACCTAGGGATCGGTATGGTGGGCGTGCGGGGTTGTGTGTGATGAGTTGAGGTGGAGATGGAGGTGACGGAGTATCATGCATATCATATTTTTTTGTTTTATTGTTTTCCCTACTCAACCTCGTGGTTGACCACAGTGTATTCGTGAACACCCGTGATGAACCGTTTTATGGGGAGCGGACTTGACGGGTTTATGAGATAGGACGGGAGCTGGATGGGCGTGAGACACTGGATCAGATGACCTAGTGGCTAGTTCATCACCTAGAAGACTTCACTTTTATTTACGTCAGTTCTTGTAATTTAATTTAAAAGGAGAATTTGTAATAGTTAAGTTAAGATGTTAAATAAATTGCCTTGGAGTTTAATTTGTTATTCACTACCTCGGGAAACCGAGATGGTAACAGTTCGGTTTATTAGGGAATGTCTTGCCAAAGGCTCCTTCATAAACCGGGGTGTTACAAAGTGGTATCAGAGCGAACGATCCTCAGGCCTAAACCAATGAACCCAATGAACGTAGGATGTGTCTAAATAAAATGAACCCCAGGGAATAAACTGCTAGGAGCTCACGAAAGACGGTTAAGAAGGCGCCCTTAATGCGTGCTCTTTTGCCCTCTCAGTTTTGAACCAGGCAACCCAAGAGAAAACGAGTGAATGGGGTAGTTAGAAGGAAAACCTTGGATATAAGCGAGTTGATGTATACCTTGAGACCTAGTGCTGAAATTATGATATTTATCTGGATGGATGTGAATGACGTGTTGATAGTGCTATTATGGCTGGTAATATGTGGTTATGTGATCCCGAAGCCATGCTAGTATAGTATCGTGATCGTAATGAGAGACACCGTTGAATTGCTTGTTTCTAGTCGTAACGTTCGTAATTAGATGTGAGGGGCAGGTCGGGATGCGAAGGGATTTCTATGGGATGGACGTTTACGTATATACAAAGGTGTGATATTAATTTAGGATGAGTTAGTATCGATAGGATGGTTGTAAGAGTTTGGAACATGGAAAATGAATGATTTAGTGTTGAAATCCGTTCCGTTTGATTTTACTCTGTAATTGACATAACTGCCATTTCTTTTCTGTTAATTTTCTATGGATGAAAATTTTATGAGAGATAGCCTCGTGAGTTAGTGTTCATTTGGCGTTGGTTCTATGTTTATAGGATATACGGATTAGGAGTAATAAATGTTTTAGTGGGCTGTGGTCGGGAAGTTCCTGTGCAGTGATGTTTTGACCAACGATTTTGTAAAAATCCTCATTTAATTTGTATAAATGATTTTTTTTGCATAATTCCAACTCCATCGACTAGAAGGTTCGCATACGCTTTCAAATTGTTAAGCCACGAAAATTCTTGATGTCTCTATATTAAATGGCACGCTTTGCAAACTGACCCAAGTTTAGGACCAATTCTTTGTCACATACTTGTTTGGACCAACTGAGTTGTAAAATTCTTTAAAAATCGAATTCTTGAATTTGCGACCTCATTCTTTTATCACGAATTAGTAACTCTTTGTATGTTATGAAAAGTAATACAACTCAAGTTTTCGTTGAACGGTACATTATTAGTAATTTTTGAAAGTTACAACGTGAATCATGACCTGTAAAATGTGCGTTCTATGTTAAGTTTCCATACAGCTATTTGATTAATTCATGGGCCTTAATAATGTGAATTTACAATGTTTTATATGACGACAGTAGCACGCATGTTCAGTAATTATGTATCTTAACAAGTGACAAAAATTTAAAACTTAGTTGATAACATGGTTGGCATGATAGTATGAGTGAAAATTGGATAGCTTAATTTGATTTTAATCGAGGGTGAAACATTTTATATGAGTCTAGTTGTTTGCATTTTATATACGTTTGGCATGTTGGAATATCTTTGGTGAGTTCATCATATTTGCATAACGGTCAGATATATATATATATATAAATATAAAACCATAATGTCATACTCGTGTAAGTTGATAACGTTAAAAGTTAATTTGATTTTCTAATATACTCGCTTGGATATTTACAATAATTTTGTTTAAAAGTTTACACATGGATGGTAGTAATGATTGTGTCTAAGTGTTCACACGTGTAGGATGTCATCTGAGTTCTAATGCCTTTTTGTGAGTCGGCGTGTCTATAGTATATTTATTACTTTCATTGCATTAAATTATTTCAATTGAACCTAAAACCTATAACATGATAATAAACGGTGTTGTTATTCCTTATTGGATATGTTCATCACTATGTCGTCATAAAATACAAAAGGGATTCTTACAATTGTAGGAGCATGATATAAAGGAAATTGTTGATATAATACGACACTTGACATAGCTATATCCTCGAGACGTTACTATCAGATTATATTTTAATAAAGATTGTCGTGATAACTATGTTGGCAATTATGATGAAATAATCCTTTGATAATTCACATGATATGTGTTGGTTTAAATGATAGTCGTTATAGTTACGTTTAATTGAGCCATGAATAAGATGGACCTGTAAATTACGATATATGAGTCAACACCTAAGCTTGTTTTGTTTAAAGTAATTGAATTAAGTTTATCTGATTTTGGGTTTCGTAGTAAGCTGAAAGTGGATTCCATGACGACCCTGCCATAAGATTATGTTAAGAAAATTATTCACCGTTCAAAGATGAAAGTAAAAGTTTTGAAAAATGAAATTAAATTGTGTCGTATGAGTATAAATTCGAATGAGGTTTCCAACCGGTGTCAGTTGTATGGTCCATGATAATTGCTAAGTCTGGAGTAATGAAATTAGAACGGAGTCACAAATAGTGGGTCAAGTTAGTCATGTTGTTCGTTCATGTAGCGAATTGGTGGGTTGTGGTTGGTTACGAATGTCGAAACGGGAAATGTAATGTGGTGATTTAAGTGAATTATGTGTTAACATGGTAAGTTGATATTAGCATAACATATAATGAATATTTGTAAAAATTTGTGTAGTTAAATACATCTAATCTTTCTGTCATTGTGTTGGGTACAGTCTAAATATAATTAACACCAAGAACGAAATTTTGTGTATAATAGTCTGGTACGATAACTTTCCAATATCGTTGTTTACTCGACCAATAAGTTTATAAAATTTGCCAATCAATGTGCATTCGTCATTCATGAATAAATACCAAACCCAATTGTTATGAGGATTAAAAATATTTCTAGGCTGATAAATACTGCGAACTGGTTGTCTTCATTTTATTGGTAATTCTGTGTCTTGACCTAAATCTGTACAATTAAGTAAAGGAAAGTTAGATTGGACCTATTAGGTTATAAATTTTCAAAAATCGAGTTATCAAGTTTTGACCCTAATTCTTTTATCACGTTGATTGATTCCCTATTTTTTTCTAAGGTATAAAATTACAATGATTGGTAAAATGAATAATTACTAATGATTTTACTGGTAACGATAGCTTCCTTGAGAGAGTTGGTATATTGATTGTCTTTGGTAAAGATTGGTTAACTTGAGCGCGAGTTGTGAATATTATATCCTCTTCCAGTTGTTAGCAGTAGTTGAGAACCTTGGTTATAATAATGAAGGTTACGAGGACGTAACCATGTTTTTAGTTGGGTAGGATTGTAAAATCTTGATGCTTAATTTGCACTTGTTTGTAGATTGTAATTTTGATCAAGTAGATGTTTCGTTGTGGGGTACCTATGCAAATGAGTTCTATAGGTGTTGTTTCTACTTCTGTTAGTTGGTTGATGTGTAAAAGGAGAGTATAGTTAAACTGCTGGTACTGAATTATGAGTTGTGGGGCCTTTGTGCCGAGTTACGTTTGCGGTCCAGTGCGACCATGGATATCGAGTCAATTGAATTTGAGATCGGAATTGAGATGGAAAGATGACAGTGTCTCAGATGATTATATAGTTGTTATATATCTGTGTTCCAGGTAGTTATTAGTTGTAGTTAAATGGGTTAGGTAATGATGAGTTAAACTTCGAGACGAAGTTTGTTTTTAGGAAGGCAGAATGTAACATTTCGTATTTGATATGTGTAATTGATGTGTCAAAAGTGTGTGTTAACCAAGTTAGCAATACGCGACGTCCGTGAGTGCGATTTACAATACCCTTTTGAGGTTTGGGTACGGGAGCGAACTTCGGGACGAAGTTCATTTTAAGGGGGGAAGACTGTAATACCCCGTATTTTATATAATATAATTAATTAAACGGATATTATTTTATATTAATTATTATGCATTTTATATTACAGATATGTCGGGAAAATAATTGAGTCGATAATTACATTAATCTACCGTAAGTTAATTAAGACGGGTTTATAAGAAATACGAATTGTGAGCTGACCCATTTAAGTTGGGCCAATAACTGTCCAGCCCATTAAACCCTAAAGCCCAACTAAACCCTAAACATTAACCCTAACCCTAACCATAAACCTAAACCTAATAGTCCCTCTACTCAGCCGCCTCCCTCCTTTCCTCATCTCAAACTTCACCCTCACGCAAAACGAGAGAGAGAGAGAGCATAGGTGGTTGACGGCGCAACAAGGAAGGGATAGGGGAGCTTGTCGACGTCGAGGGGTGGCCGTGGTGGCGGCTATGGCGGCGAGAAAGGTAAAGGTTCAAACTCTTCTCTGTTTTTCGAATTGAATGTCGGGTTTTGTGGGTTGTTTGTGTCTTGTCGAGACATTGTTGGTAGTTGTTGACGGGTTATATGAGTAGAGTGGTGAGTGGCGAGTGACATGGTGGTGGTTAGGGTGGTTCTTGGTGGTGTTAGGGACGGGAAAAGGGCGCGCGGTGATAGGGGGTAGCAACGGTTGTTAACACGGGTTTTCGGGTGGGTTGTAGGTGGTTAGGTTTGGGGGTGCCAACGTCGACTAGGGGAGGTCGACAAGGTGGCGCCACTGTGTCTGGGTACACTGTGCGGCGGCGAGTAAGGTGGCAGTGGTTTGGCAGGGTTATGATAATGGTCGCGGTGGTGGTAAAGGGAGAACAAGGGCTTTTGGGGAGGCACGGTGGTGAACCGCCAGATTGCCCGACCCTGTTCGACTCGCCGGCGGCGATCGACCAGCCGGTGGTGGTCGTGGGTGGTGAGGTCAGAGTGGGTGTTGGGTCAGGTGGTTGTCGCGGTGGTGAGGTGGCGTGTGGTGGTGTGTGTGCGCGTGTGAAGGGGTGCGGGCTGTTTTGGTTTTTAAACGGATTTTTCATCATTTAATCGTTATTTTTTTCGTATCGGGTCGTATTCTAAATTAATTAACTTAATTCCCGAGTTAAGTAAATAATTAAAGACGGGTTGTTTGAATTGTTTGTGTGACTCGGGTTTTTCCTTAAATCGTTTAATTCATTAAAATGGTTATTTAATTTAATTCCGAGTCATCTAAATTAGTTATTTAATTTAACTCCCGAGTTATTTAAAATGTTCAAGTCGGGTTTTGAGTCGGGTTGGTTAAAAGAGAAAAGTTACTATATCGGGAAAGTTTCCATTTTAAGAAATTCTATTTTTAGTAACTTCTATTTTGGGAACGGGAATAGTTAAGTAATGGGTTATCATTTCATTATCTTTCAGAGGGCGAATTATTGTGGATTATCACCGAGCTTCCGACTATTTGACTGCAGCTCTGAGGTAGGGAAATACACTTGACTTACCGGTGTTGTTAAATTGTGTTGAGTTGTTGTGTTACATGTGACCGAGCTGTGATCGATGACTTGTGTGTGGTTGTAATTTATGTCATGATTCATACACTGGAGTGTGGTTGACTGAACTGTTCGTGTTGATTATGCTATTTCATTATTTTGATAGCTGGCATGATTTCATTCATTGATATACATATCATGTTGCATTGATTACTGTTGAGCATTGCATATGCATTGGAGTTGGAGGATGGTGTGGTGGTGACGATGATGAGATATGATGTGATGTTGTGATAAGGCCCAGGCTGGTTCTGCAGGACTTGCCCTGTGTCCTCCGCTAACGAAGCGGGCGGATCGACTACGGTCGATATATATAGTCTACCGGGGATCGGTATGGTGGGCGTGCTTGGGGTTGTGTGTGATGAGTTGAGGTGGAGATGGAGGTGACGGAGTATCATGCATATCATATTTACTGTTTTATTGTTTTCCCTACTCAACCTCGTGGTTGACCCTGTGTATTCGTGAACACCTGTGATGAACCGTTTTATGGGGAGCAGACTTGACAGGTTTATGAGATAGGACGGGAGCTGGATGGGCGTGAGACACTGGATCAGATGACCTAGTGGCTAGTTCATCACCTAGAAGACTTCACTTTTATTTACGTCAGTTCTTGTAATTTAATTTAAAAGGAGAATTTGTAATAGTTAAGTTAAGATGTTAAATAAATTGCCTTGGAGTTTAATTTGTTATTCACTACCTCGGGAAACCGAGATGGTAACAGTTCGGTTTATTAGGGAATGTCTTGCCAAAGGCTCCTTCATAAACCGGGGTGTTACACCTATCTCTTTTGGGGTGGCCTGTGTCGATCCATATGATATCCTTTGGTCATATGGGGAGCAGGTTATGTTCAGGTTGTTTGGTTAGCACGCGGGAAACGGAACAAGCTTGATGAGTCACGAGACGAGTTTTGTTGACTAGAAGAGTATAGATGTCATGAGTTGTACTTTTATTCATTTGTTTACGTTTATGTAATTCACTAAACATCATGTTTATTTATAAAATGTTCTTTTATTGAAGTTTTGAAACACTACCTCAGGAAACCGAGATGGTAACGCTCCAATTATCTTGGCCGGATAGTTGGGGTGTTACAAAGTGGTATCAGGGCGACGATTTTGGAACCTAAAACCAATGAACCAAAAATGAATCTAGGAGGGTCTAAGTAAAATGAACCCGATGTGAGTAAAATAGGAGATCGGTTTTGGATGGGTAGGCGCCCTCATGCCAAAGCTAGTGCATATCGTCTCAGTTGGTAACTACGCGGGTGGTTAGGAGTATGGGAAACGTCATGTGAATCGTGATATGAATGCATATGCATGTGTTATGGCTTTAATGTGTATTCGCATATGGCATGGAATATGATCATTAGTGAAAGTGGTATGCATACATGTGTTTTGTGACTCGTAATAGATTTATCATATGATAGAATCGTTTGTCTAGAATATGACAACATGTGATGGATGAATGAGTGAAATAACGTGAATATGCTATAGATATGATTAGTGTGAGTTAATAGGAGAGACGGTAGTCCCGAATCTTGCCATGTAGATATCATATGCATACTTGAGCTTGCTAGTGTCGTATTAGAGTATAAATGATGATGGTTAGTGGTAGAATGGTTATGATTATGAGAGTAATATGCCAAAGACAGTGTGTAACACCCCCATACCCCCAAGTACCTAACAGGACCACTTAAGGCATGGGAATACTACCATCTCGGTTTCCCGAGGCAATGTATATCAAATAGACAATAACGAAACGTAATTTAATAAATAAATTTAAAGTGATATATGTCCAAACCAAAACTATTAAAAGGAAATATAACTGTTCCAAAATGCTAACTCAAATAAAGTAACTAAATGTTCAAAACACAGCGGAAGACTTCTAGACATCTCATGAAGACTCAACCCAGCTATCCCAAGCGCATCCATCTCATACCTGCTCAGTAACTGCTCACCATCCTCGAATGGATCACCACAGTTTTCAAAACATTTAAATGGAGTCAGTTACTGATTACACAAAAACAATACAACAGAAACAATACAACAATCACCCAATCTCCATCATAACTCCACACACCTGACTACACACTAAAGTGTGTAGTCCTGCCAGAATACTCATCTCAACAAGTATTCCACACCGCCAGTGGGGGGCCGCAGCAGTTCCCATCTAAGCCCCGCTCATCTCATCCGAGCGATAACCCATGTTCACTACTACAAATCCAGGCAACTATAACGCCCCTTTAACAACGCTTATTCACGAAAATCACCATAAGACGTTGTAGAACGGATGGCGCGAATTTTACTAAAATTAATTACAACGGTTATGGTTCCATAACCGTTGTTATAGGTTTTAACAATGGGTCAAACATGCACAACCGTTGTTAATAATTTGGCGCAAAATTGGCGCAAAGTTAGTGAAAAGTAATTACAACGGTTATTTATAAACCCGTTGTTAATACTTTTTAACAACGGTTTATTATGGACCCGTTGTTAATATATTCTGTAATGACAACGGGTTTTTGTTTAACAACCGTTGTCAATACTTTCCATAATATAAACCACACAAATACAGATCAGCTACAGCCACAAAACACAAACCTAACACAAACACAAACATACACAAACACAAACACAAACATCGTCTCTTTCTCTCTTTCTCATCGTCGCTTTATCATCTCGCCGTCACTGTTGGTTTCATCGTCTCTTACTTTCTCTAATTATCAGGTAAATATACATGATTTAATTTAGGTTTTGTCATCTCAGTCATTATTTTCTTTCTCTAATTATTTCATTTCCATGTGTTTTATCGACCATTATGTTCTTTCTCTATGTATTATTCGGTTAATTAGTTTTGTCACTGTTGTTTTTCTGCGTTTATTAGCTTGTAAAACAAACAAAATAAAATAAAATAAAGAAGAAGCAAGATGATAGAGAGGAATGCATGATAAACTTAATTAATTAATTAATATATATATATATATATATATATATATATATATATATATATATATATATATATATATATATATATATATATATATATATATATATATATATATATATATATATATATTTATAAATACATAAATTAAAAAACGAATTACATTGATAAAAATGCAATTCTTAGATATGCATAGAGAGTCTTATTCTCTTCTATGATATCCATCCTCTCCTCCTTAGCTATTTGGAGGTTTCGTTCGTGATTGCTATATCGTCATATAGCTGCAACAACTGCTGCTCTGTCAAGCCATTTTTTTTGGCGTCCTTGAGTGCGGATCGAGCTTCCACAAGGTAGCTCCTGAACCTGTCCTCGATGTTGAGCAACCGGCGGATGAAACTCTTGTTGTGCTCGGTCATAGTAACAGTCTTACGGATGGTATCATTTATTGTTGATGAAGTTTGGAGTTTGTTTGAAAGATTTAGGGTTTGGAGTTTGTTTTAGCAGTTAGGGTTTGGAGATAGTGAGATAATGGAATGGTGGTTGAGATAATGCATGTATTTATACTAAGTAATGTGTCGTTTGAGTTGTTTTTAATTAATATATGTTTAGGAAGTTGTGCCATCATATCTCTGCTTCAAATCTTATAACCCTTCTCATTCCATATATTGTCCATTCATATGCAGGGATTGGCAGTAATAATGCATGCATCGGAATTATAACGGGTCGTAATAATGCATGCATCTAGTAATATTTAATTTAATTTTTTTTTTAAATAAACAACAACGGTTATTTTAAAAAAAACCGTTGTCTTTAGTTATAACAACGGTTTTTTATACTGTAACCATTGTTATAACGTTCCCACCAAAATTTAGTCACCCTTTCCACAACGGTTTTTTCTACTTTAAACCGTCGTTAATAGTTTTCACAACGGGTTTCCTAGAAAAACCAACCGTTGTTAAAACCTACTACAACGGACGCTTTAACAACGTCCACTTTTTTATATAACAACGGTTTTTAACCGTTGTTATAGCCTGTATCTGTAGTAGTGGTTCCTTAATGTGCACATCTCCTCTGTGGTGGGTTCCATAGAGGGCGAATCAAGGGCGTGAAGCCACTCCCGCATGTGACTCCACTCAGACGCGGACGCACCTCGCGAACCACAGACAAACAATCACAACCAACCACATTATATAACAACAATTGCTAATTACCATTTCCAATACGATATGAATCAACAACAATAAACAACCATCAACAACACTATGTAATCAATAACCGAGTAGGGAAACCCTACTTGGAATAAGCAACCACGAGACCGTCAAAAGCAGCTAATAAGTAATGCTCCTCTACGAAACCTCCTCCTATAAACACATATTCATACAATTACCATCTAAACAACATCACACTCCCAAAACCCCTAATTCTACCCAATTAGGGTTTTAAACAAAATCAACAAAACAATATAAAAACTATAAAAGGATCTTACCCTTGACACGACGATCTGACAACCTTAGCTTTTGGGATTTGATAATAACGCGAAGAACAATGCAACGTAACTCTTTTCTCTCTTTGAAAGGTTTTTAGAAAAGTAAAAGTGATTAAGAAAGATAACGGAACCTTTAAATACTAATCACGCGTTATTAACAAAACCCGACTAAAACAACCCGTAATACCAACTTACTCGATCGAGTAAGTGACTTACTCGATCGAGTGCCCCTTACTCGATCGAGTGTCACACGTGCTCGATCGAGTACCCATCAGGCAGCCTACTGTTTCGTATAAAAACATACTTACTCGACAGAGTAAGACCCACTCGATAGAGTACCCATACACACAGAAAACCATAGTATTAAAGTCTTCCCTCCTTAAAAAGAACTTTGTCCCCGAAGTTCAACCCATATACAAAAAAAAAACATACTAACTCAACCACGACACAACAACGCAACTACAAACTCAAAACAAAACTCCTAACTAAAACTCAAACCGACTCAAAACAACTAGTAAATGTACCAAAACCAACATAAACTATACCAAAACCTTATGCGATCACATCCTACCCCCCTAAACGAAACATGATTACGTCCCCGTAACCACACATACCTGATAAAAAAGAGACGGATACCGCTCCCTCATAGCCTCTTCCGCCTCCCAAGTGGCTTCCTCAACCTCATGATTAGACCATAGAACCTTAAGCAACACTGTTTCCCCGTTCCTAGTTTTGCGAACCTTGCGATTAAGAATCTGTTTTAGAACCTCAAGATAAGACAAGGACTCATCCAACTCTATGTTCTCTACCTCTAGCACATGTGAAGGATCGCTCACATACTTCCGTAACTGAGACACATGAAACACATTATGCACCCTATCCAAAGCCGCTGGCAACGCTAACCGGTAAGCAACTTCATCCACACGATCCAAAATCTCATATGGTCCGATAAACTTCTGGCTCAGCCTCCCTTTCTTACCAACCCTCATAACCCCACGCATAGGAGACACTTTTAAAAGAACTTTGTCCCCAACCTGAAACTCTATGTCACGGCGATGTAGGTCTGCATAACTCTTTTGTCGATCATGGGCCGCTTTCGTCTTTTGCCTGATCAGCTTAACCTGTTCTATCATCTCCATACCATTTTAGGTCCTAAAACCACGGCCTCAGCTCTATCATCCCAGCAAATCAGACTCCTACACCTCCTCCCATACAAAGCCTCAAACGGTGCCATCTCAATATTCGTGTGATCGATGTTGTTATAAGAGAACTCAATCAGACCCAACCTATCCTCCCTGCTACCACCAAACTCCATCACACAAGCCCTCAATATGGCCTCCAAGGTCTTGATATTTCTCTCTATCTATCCATCTATCGCAAGATGAAAAGCAGTACTCATCTTCAAGGTAGTTCCCATCAAATCCTACAACTCTCTCCAAAACCGTGATATGAATCTCGCATCTCTATCTGACACTATATCCTTAGGCACCCCATGCAAACGAACCACATGCTTCCTATAAGCCAAAGCTAACTGTATCTTGGTCCAAGTATCTTTCATCAGAACAAAGTGAGCTGACTTGGTCAAACGGTCAACTATCACCCATCATGTTGTTACCCTGTTGACTCCACGGCACACTATAAAATCTATAGAGATAGATTCCCATTTCCATTCAGGTGCCTCAAGATACTGAATCATACCTTGTGGTCACCGTTGTTCTCCCTTAAACCTCTGACATGTCAAACATCGAGCCACAAACTCAGTTGTTTCCTTCTTTATCCCAGGCCACCAGAAAGTCTTCTTCAAATCTTTATACAACTTGTCACCGCCTAGATGTACCGAATATGGTGTGCAATGAGCCTCTGTCATGATCATCTTTTTCAACTCCTCATCATTAGGAACAAACCATCTCCCATCAAATCTCACACTGCCATCTGTGTGAATAGAGAATCGAGACACTGTCCCTTTCTCTACTCCTGCTCTCCACCCCTCAATCTTAGGATCCAAGGCCTGTTTCCTGCGAATATCATCATAAAGATCTGGTTCCACTATCAAGTCCCATCTAGCATCCCTTTCTGTATCATATGTATCCCCATCTTCCCCACCTCATCTCGCAACCTCATTAAAGACATAGTTGTGCATAGAGAATGCACACTCTTCTTGCTCAGCGCATCTGCAACCACGTTTGCCTTCCCTTCATGGTATATACTATCCATGTCATAATCCCCTATTAGCTCCATTCACCTCCTCTATCTCATGTTCAGCTCCTTTTGAGTAAAGATGTACTTAAAACTCGTGTGATCTGAAAATACCTTAAAGGTCGCCCCATAAAGATAGTGCCTCCAAATCTTGAGAGCAAACACGACTGCACCCAACTCTAAATCAAATGTCGGATAGTTCTCCTCATAAGGCTTCAATTGCCTAGAAGCATAGGCAATTACTTTACCATTCTGCATTAACACACAACCCAAACTATTCTTTGAAGCATCTGTATATACCTCAAAGTTCTCACACCCTTCAGGTAATGCTAAGACTGGAGTTGTGGTCAAACGCTCCTTTAGTGTTTGGAACGCCGTCTCACAACTTTCATCCCAATGAAACCTGTTCTCTTTCCTCATCAACGCTGTCATAGGTCTGGCTATCTTAGAAAAGTCTTTCACAAACCGATGATAGTACCCTGCCACACCCAAGAAACTCCTGATCTCTGCCATATTCTTCGGTGCTTCCCACCGAGTGACTGCCTCAATCTTTGTCGGATCTACAGCTACACCCTTCTTGGAAATCACATGCCCTAGAAAGGCAACCTCCTCGAGCCAGAACTCACACTTAGACAACTTTGCATATAGTTGATTGTCACGCAATGTTTGCAACACCAACCTCAAGTGCTCCTCATGCTCCTCCTTAGTCTTGGAGTAAACTAAGATGTCATCTATGAACACCACCACAAACCGATCCAAACACTGACTGAAGACTCGGTTCACCAAATCTATAAACACTGCAGGTGCGTTAGATAACTCAAACGGCATCACCACATACATACTCATAGTGATCATACCTCGATGTAAAAGTTGTCTTTGGTATATCTTCATCCCGAATCTTCACCTGATGGTAACCCGACCTCAAGTCTATCTTGGAAAAGAATGTTGTCCCGTTCAATTGGTCAAACAGATCATATATCCTTGGCAAAGGATACTTATTCTTCATTGTAACCCTGTTCAGCTCTCTATAGTTGATGCACAACCTCAAACTCCCATCTTTCTTCTTCACAAACAGAACTAGTGCTCCTCACGGTGATACACTAGGTCTAATGTATCCCTTATCAATCAAATCATCCAGTTGCTTCTTTAGCTCCTCCAACTCCTTAGGACCCATACGGTACGGGGCCTTAGAGATTGGTCCCGTCCCTGGTTTCAGCTCCACACTGAAATCTATCTCCCTCTTTGGTGGTAAACCTGGTATCTCCTTCAGAAAAACATCTGGAAACTCTCCCACCACTGGTATCTGATCAACTGTCGAACTCACCATACTATGGTCTCTCACATGGCATAGGATCAAAGGACACCCCTTCCTCAGATAAGACTTCAATGTCACCGCTGCAATCACTTTGACTTTGGGTTTGACAACAAACCCACGATAAGACACACTAACTCCCTTAGGTCCCCTAAAAGAGACTCTCTTTTGGTGACAATCTATTCTACCTTTATACTTACCCAACCAATCCATGCCAACTATCATCTCAAAACCGTCCATAGGAAACTCTAACAAGTCCACTGGTAGGTCAACCTGCCCAACTATCATAGACACACCCTTATACAACCTTCCACAAGATACGGACTCACCCGACGGTATAAAAACTTCCTCTTTTACAGACTCAAACTCTCTCAAACCCAAAATCTTAGCATGACTCGACGATACAAAAGAATGTGACGCCCCGGAATCAAACAAAACAAAGGTAAAGACGCCATTAATAAGAAAAGTACCCGTGATTACGTGAGCATCATCCTCAGTTGCTTTCTTGTCTATCATGAATAGCTTGTCACTAGTCTTCTGTCCACCTCCCTGGACAGTACTAGCAGAAGTAGACGGCTTAGCAGACGACCCCTGGTTGTTGTTTGTTGCCGGTTTCTGATAGGAATTACCGCCATTGCGGTTAGCCCCACTGTTGTTGTTACTCTGACCACCCTGATTGTTCCATGACCCAGCCGGCCTGCTACTAGCATAACTCTGAGATGGACCCTGAGAAAAACTCCCCTGTGATGGTCTCTGAAAACCTCTGCCCATAACACTAGTGCACTCGTGTCTCTTGTGGCTCATACCGCTACAGTTAAATCAAGATATTCCCCAGCTGCTACTACCACCACCTCGGCCACGTGAATAGGAAGCTCCACCACTGAACCCTGACCCTGATGAATAAGCCCTCGCTTGGTTATGGTTGCCCCTTTTGTAACTGGACTGACCACCACCCTCACTCTCAGCCTTCCTCTTCTCGGGACCTCTCTCCCTATTCTCCTTGGCCATCTCGATAAACCTCTCAGCTCTCCCAGCGCGCTCATACACTTCCTTAACATCAGTAAGGACTCCAACCGGTAACTTTTCCATAATCTTATAGGTCAGACCCTTCTCAAACCTCAAAGCTAGGTTCTACTGGTTCAACCTTATATCCTCAGCATATCTAGACTTCTCATTGAACTTGTGATAGTACTCAGCCACTGTCATATCCGGGTTTATTTTGAAATCATCAAACTCCTCCCTCAGCTTACTACGGACATGCTCTGGCACAAACTCTCGATGCATAGCTCTCTTGAACTCATCCCAAGGTATAGCTGATTTCCCTTGCCTCACATACAGGTCTAAGGCACTCTCCCTAACCTTATCCCACCATTTTCCTGCCGCATTCTTAAGTAAAACGCAGCTTGTTCCACTTTAATATCCTCGGGGCAATGAAGCACATTTAGAATATTCTCCATCTCTCTATGCCAATTGTCGAGCAAAATTGGCGCTTCGGTGCCCATGTATTCTTTTGGGTTGAATCGGGCTATGGTAGTACTCATCTTACAAAAATCTACCCTAGCCTCTCCTTCCCAAACTTTTTCAAGGCCTCAGTAAGTGCCTCTTGATGCTCAAGCATCTTGGCCATCTCATTAATACTCATCATCTCGGCCCTAGCATACAACGCAGATCTTTTCGGCGGCATCTTTGAACTATATAAGAGAAGAGGTAAACATAAACACATATCCCTTAACTTAATCACGTAAACGACCTGTGCAGAACTTAATCGATCGAGCTCTCAACCCACTCGATCGAGTTAAGGCTACTCAATCGAGTTTCCCACTTACTCGATCGAGTGCCTCGACTCCAGAACCTGACCAGAAAGCATCAAAAACCTCACTCAATCGAGCCCCTGGCATACTCGATCGGGTAGACCTCGCTCAATCGAGTCCCCCTTCTTACTCGATCGAGTGTCCAAAAACAGCAGACTGTCCAGAAACGTTATACACCCCACTCGATCGAGTCCCTCACATACTCGATTGAGTGCCCCCCACTCGATCGAGTCATGCTGACTCGTACACTACTCGCATGCTCAACTCAACTACTATCCACAACAACTATATATATAAATCGATATGTATAGTATATATACCACAAACAACATCCCATTTCACATGTTTCTAATAAGCCACATTTGAAATCAATCATCATGCAATTCCATTTTCATATCAACATACAATCATGCTACTTCCTCGCCTTTTCTTCACCACATTCTCCATCCTCCACATGCATTCATCCACCGATTCTTACAACACATTTCAACATAGATATGCAACATAACTTAAATAAACACATAGCGACCCTAAGTCACACACCATAGTGACCAGTTCAAAGTTGTAGGGTGAGATCGCGACTTTAGGACGTCTCCCAAGTCTTTGCATTAGATCCTAACAACTCCTACCCGGGTTCATTATATTTTGACTCCCTAGATTCATTGGGTTCATTAGTTACAGGCTCCAAAATCGTCGCTATGATACCACTTTGTAATACCCCCATACCCCAAGTGCCTTACCAGGACCACTTAAGGCATGGGAATGCTACCATCTCGGTTTCCCGAGGCAATGTATATCAAATAGACAATAACAAAACGTACTTTAATAAATAAATTTAAAGTGATACATGTCCAAACCAAAAATGTTAAAAGGAAATACAACTGTTTCAAAATGCTAACTCAAATAAAGTAACTAAATGTTCAAAACACAGCGGAAGACTTCTAGACATCTCATGAAGACTCAACCCAGCTATCCCAAGCGCATCCATCTCATACCTTCTCAATAACTGCGCACCATCCCCGAATGGATCACCAAAGTTTTCAAAACATTTAAATGAGGTCAGTTACTGATTACACAAAAACAATACAACAGAAACAATACAACAATCACCCAATCTCCATCATAACTCCACACACCTGACTACACACTAAAGTGTGTAGTCCTGCCAGAATACCCATCTCAACAAGTATTCCACACCGCTAGTGGGGGACCGCAGCAGTTCCCACCTAAGCCCCGCTCATCTCATCCGAGCGATAACCCATGTTCACTACTACAAATTCAGACAACTACAACGCCCCTTTAACAATGCTTATTCACGAAAATCACCATAAGACGTTGTAGAACGGATGGCGCGAATTTTACTAAAATTAATTACAACGGTTATGGTTCCATAACTGTTGTTATAGGTTTTAACAATGGGTCAAACATGCACAACCGTTGTTAATAATTTGGCGCAAAATTGGCGCAAAGTTAGTGAAAAGTAATTACAACGGTTATTTATAAACCCGTTGTTAATACTTTTTAACAACGGTTTACTATGGACCCGTTGTTAATATATTCTGTAATGACAACGGATTTTTGTTTAACAACCGTTGTCAATACTTTCCATACTATAAACCACACAAATACATATCAGCTACAGCCACAAAACACAAACCTAACACAAACACAAACATACACAAACACAAACACAAACACAAACACAAACACAAACACAAACACAAGCATCGTCTTTTTCTCTCTTTCTCATCGTCGCTTTATCATCTCGCCGTCACTGTTGGTTTCGTCGTCTCTTACTTTCTCTAATTATCAGGTAAATATGCATGATTTAATTTAGGTTTTGTCATCTCGGACATTATTTTCTTTCTCTAATTATTTCATTTGCATGTGTTTTTATCGATCATTATGTTCTTTCTCTATGTATTATTCGCTTAATTAGTTTTGTCACTGTTATTTTTCTGCGTTTATTAGTTTGTAAAACAAATTAAATAAAATAAAACAAAGAAGAAGCAAGATGATAGAGAGGAATGCATGATAAACTTAATTAATTAATTAATATATATATATATATATATATATATATATATATATATATATATATATATATATATATATATATATACATAAATTAAAAAACGAATTACATTGATAAAAATGCAATTCTTAGATATGCATAGAGAGTCTTATTCTATTCTATGATATCCATCCTCTCCTCCTTAGCTATTTGGAGGTTTCGTTCAGCAGTTGCAATATCGTCATATAGCTGCAACAACTGCTGCTCTATCAAGCCATTTTTTTTGGTGTCCTTGAGTGCGGATCGAGCTTCCACAAGGTAGCTCCTGAATCTGTCATCGATGTTGAGCAACCGGCGGATGAAACTCGTGTTGTGCTCGGTCATAGTGGTATCATTCATTGTTGATGAAGTTTGGAGTTTGTTTGAAAGATTTAGGGTTTGGAGTTTGTTTTAGCAGTTAGGGTTTGGAGATAGTGAGATAATGGAATGGTGGTTGAGATAATGCATGTATTTATACTAAGTAATGTGTAGTTTGAGTTGTTTTTTAATTAATATATGTTTAGGAAGTTGTGCCATCATATCTCTGCTTCAAATCTTATAACCCTTCTCATTCCATATATTGTCCATTCATATGCAGGGATTGGCAGTAATAATGCATGCATCGGAATTATAACGGGCCGTAATAATGCATGCATCTAGTAATATTTAATTTTTTTTTTTTTTAAATAAAAAACAACGGTTATTTAAAAAAAACCCGTTGTCTTTAGTTATAACAACGGTTTTTTATACTGTAACCATTGTTATAACGTTCCCACCAAAATTTAGTCACCCTTTCCACAACGGTTTTTTCTACTTTAAATCGTCGTTAATAGTTTTCACAACGGGTTTCTTAGAAAAACCAACCGTTGTTAAAATCTACTACAACGGACGCTTTAACAACGTCCGCTTTTTTATATAACAATGGTTTTTAACCGTTGTTATAGCCTGTGTCTGTAGTAGTGGTTCCTTAATGTGCACATCCCCTCTGTAGCGGGTTCCATAGAGGGCGAATCAAGGGCGTGAAGCCACTCCCGCAAGTGACTCCACTCAGCCGAGGACGCACCTCGCGAACCACAGACAAACAATCACAACCAACCACATTATACAAACAATTGCTAATTACCAATTCCAATACAATATGAATCAACAACAATAAACAACCATCAACAACACTATATAATCAATAACTGAGTAGGAAAACCCCACCTTGAATAAGCAACCACGAGACCGTCACAAGCAGCTAATCAGTAATGCTCCTCTATGAAACCTCTTCCTATAAACACATATTCATACAATTACCGTCTAAACAACATAACACTCCCAAAACCCCCAATTCTACCCAATTAGTATTTTAAACAAAATCAACAAAACAATATAAAAACTATACAAGGATCTTACCCTTGACACGACGAACTCAACAGCGTAAAGAACACGACGATCCGGTAACCTTATCCCTTGGGATTTGATAATAACGCGAAGAACAATGCAACATAACTCTTTTCTCTTTTTGAAAGGTTTTTAGAAAAGTAAAAGTGATTAAGAAAGATGACGGAACCCTTAAATACTAATCACGCGTTATTAACAAAACTCGGCTAAAACAACCCGTAATACCAACTTACTTGATCGGGTAAGTGACTTACTCGATCGAGTGCCCCTTACTCGATTGAGTGTCCCACGTACTCGATCGAGTACCCATCAGGCAGCCTACTATTTCGTATAAAAACATTCTTACTCGACAGAGTAAGCCCCACTCGATAGAGTACCTATAGACACAGAAAACCGTAGTATTACACAATGAGTGTGAAGCCAAACCCAATCGAGTAGAGTAGTACTCGAGCGTGTTGACAAGTTACCCGACCGAGTGGATGAGTCACTCGACCGAGTGGACAGTTCACTCGACCGAGTGGACAGTTCACTCGACCGAGTGGACAGTTCACTCAACCGAGTGGACCTGTCACTCGAATGAGTGGGCAAATTTAAGAAACTGGAAAACTTCTTAAAAAATTTCCACTCGATCGAGTCACCTGTCGCTAGACCGAGTGGAGTTGCACTCGACCGAGTGCCCTAAGTACTCGGCTGAGTGGGCCTGTTTAGCTGAGAAATTCGTGTAAAATTTGCTTTTTATACCTTATCTTTTCATTTTTATCTCGAACCTCGTAACTTTGGCATCGATTTATCTTAAAATATTCAAAATTTTCGTATTGTAATTTGTTGTTTGCATTACTCTTTGCTACTTCACTTTTCTTGATTCATTTTCTCAAATTTCGACCATGTAGTTGAGTTCATCTTCTTTATTTTGCAATTTGAAATGGTTTTATATATACACATGTTTATTCAAGTTTAATCAAATAATTGCATGACTTGCTCGATTTCATAGTAATGGTTGATTTTTTATATCATTGGAGTGGTCAAAAATCAGATTTTTATGACAAAATTTTTTCCCACCATGAATGAGCCTGGAAACTTGTGCTTTTGAGTGCTAACCAGATTTTCATGTTTGTTGTTGGGCCATGTTGAACAAGAAAAGCTTAACGCTTGTTGTTAATGTCGGATTTTACCTTGTATGCAAAAATTTCAATTTAAAAGTTTGACTTACTTTTCATTTTTATGAGTGAAACTTGTTTTAATCGTCTTACAAAGACTACCGTTATCCCTAGTGGAGTGGTGCATTGTCAAAAATGAGGATTTCGTTGGAAATTTTAGCCAAAAATTTTGAACCAAGTAAGGAATATGAACAATTTTGATTTTAACCCAATTATGGTTTAATAGTATTGTAGAACTATAATATTGTTTTTGAAATTTTGTAATAAAAGGTGTGAATTAAAAATTTTCCGTCTTAAAGGTTGACAAATTTCCCGAAAATGTTGTGAAAATATAAATAAGCTTTGATTTTTCGCTCGTGACGTACTTCATTTATTCCTTATCATTCTAGTCTTCGATTTTGACGTTATACGAAGTCGTGCATAAGAAGTTTCTCCGTCTTCAAAATGTATTTTCAAAAAAGAATGGTATACCTACCCGAATTTTTGACTTTTCTAAGTTATGTTTTGTACCAGTCGAATAGTAATACTTTGAACTTGGTCTATAGTGACTTGTACCATCCTATGACGGACTACTTTGTATTAAAGTTTTCGAGAAATTTGAGACAAATGACCTTTATGTTAAAATTTTAATATAACATTTCGCTTTTGAGTCGAGTTTGAGTAAAATTGCATTAAAGTTGAGTTTTCAAATTGCATCGTTTTCCAAGTGTGATATTAAGGCAATTTTAAGTTTTCGGTCATGGATTTCCTATCCCCTCCATGTTATTTGATTCCCCATCCTTTTCATATCCGTTCTGACTTGCTTTAATTCCCATCATCCTTATCCGTTGAGTCAACCTGTGATACCCGGGCATAGAGTTGCGTGTGAGCCCAAAAGAGTGCTTTCTCAACCTAGCCCTTAGGCATATGTTTCCGACAAGATATGTGGAATTGGACATAGTCATCAAGCTTGATAATTTGGGAACACTTGGACGGTTGTTGGCCCATATAATGCTTTGAGTATGGTGAATTGACTAGGAGAGACAACTAGGACGGTAATGCAGTGCAATCAAAATTGGATATTTAGCGGTTATGTGGACTCATAGATAGTGAACGCAATTTGAGGACATGTGAGGATGACCTTTGAGCACAACTCAGATGTTTTGGGTTAGCATATGGTCGAGTTAGAATTTGTAGAACAATGTAGGAATAATTGGGGAACTAAGAGTAAGACAGAGTAATGACATGAGGTGATAAAAGTTGTGGAGAATGTGAGATGTGACTTCAAGAAAGGTGTAAACTTGGATAAATGGTGATAAGATTTAGGAATCCGGAATACGAAAGAGAGAGTACTAGAACGAGAATGAGTTGGAAATTTTGCAAGTGGTAACCCGACATTCAATGAAGAATTTGTTTTAAGTTTTGAGTGAATCCGTGTGAAGTGACCTAATTATAGATGAGTTGAGTTCTAATGATCGGGATATATGTAATCATGGATTTGGCATCGCCAAGTTGGTTTTGTGGTCATGAGAGTAAGAGTGTGGCATTTAATGCTTAAGGATTCAATATTATGGTTGATGAGTTTGATCATTGTGATACATAATGTGACCGTTAACCTAAGTACATAGGCATGATATGTGAAAGTGGTTGTGTCGGACTCCGACCCTGAGAGTGGTAGTATAGATGTTGCTTGTAAAATTGCCTCCCAAGCGTTATTGTGAAATGCCCACGATGTGCATCGTCATTGTGTTGTAGTGCTTAAGTGAGTGGTGATGTTGTTACTATTCCTTGAGAGTGATGAGTGATTAGACTGTGTCCATGAGATAGAGTAATGTGTTGTGTTTACCGTTGTGACTAGAGTGCCACACTACGGTGCAGTTGTCGGTGCTGAAATACTAGGTTTGTATTGGTAGTATGCCTTGGATACTTTATCTAAATTGTGTACTAATGGTGGCCATAAGGCCAATAACTGTGTTTGATTCAGTTTTTAAAATGGTATATGAGTCACCATCGGGATTTATTAGGATTTGTGTGATGAAATGGGAAGTTTAGAACCAAGTTGAGAATGAAAACATTCTGCCCCAGGTGACACTCGACCGAGTGGTCGCCTACTCGGCCGAGTGGCCTTCTACACTCGACCGAGTGGTCTGCTTTGACCCTTGTTTTGTTGATATTTGAGCAAACATTGAGCATGCACCTTTATTTCGCGGTTTATATTAGTTGACTTGGGTTCGATGACCATGATTGACATTACATGTGTGATATGTGTGAATTGTTTATGCTTGATCATATGGTGTAGAATTTTGCAAGTAATGGAAATCGTAGATTCGACATGAGTTGGTTGATGACAGAATTGATATGAAAGCCTTGTTTGATGTGTGTTAATCGACTGAGTTCATTTCGTTGCGTAAAATTAAGATGAAAAATGCAAGTTATGTGTTGCATAGTGGTCATTTACATGATTGTATATATGGTCTTTCGTATGAGCGAAAGTGTTGGTAATAGATGGGAATGGATGTTGATAACACATGTGTGATCATGTGGTGAATTTGACGCGGTATACGCGTGGCATGGTATCCGGAAAATGGGAATGTTGAACATGGTTGAGTCACATGATGAGTGACATTGTATTATTTAGTTGTTTCATAGAGTCTGCATGTTCGTGATTGATTTGCATACAGGTGCATGTATGAGATTAGACGTGATAGATATGTGTATAGTAATGATCGAGTTATATCCCGAGACTTATGCGTAGACTTAGAACCAATTGAGTTGGGTGTTATTTTGGGATTAGGGTTTCGAACCGTGGGCGGGACCTTGTACCTTGACGTTTGGGAGGCTCGTAGAGTAGGGTTATATCAATGGCATTAGGACCATATCTGATTTATTATTGATTTACAATAAGTAGGAGAGAGTGTTGAACCTGGAACATAGTCAATTGTGGAATTTAGTAATGAGTGTATGAGACCGTACTTTGAGGTTGATAGTTGAACTTCGGGGCGAAGTTCTCTTTTAGGGGGAGTGAATGTAACAATTCAGAAGTTTAGGAAAAAGAAAGTACGAAATGTGAGAAAATAGTCAGAGTTGTGAGAAAGTAGTGAGAATTGAACACCGAACTTTGGGAAGAGCGTGCACATGAGATTTGAGGAAATAGTCAAAAGAGAAGAGTGAGGTGAAAGTTCGGGGATGAAGGTTATTTTAAGGGGGAAGATTGTAATACTCTGTATTTAATAATTATATAATAATAATAATATTTTATTATATTTAGCGAGTTATGTTGAGACGGAATAATATAATAATATAATAATAATAATAATAAGATACATGTATTAAACATTAAGTCAGGCAGTTATGCTGGCCTAGAATAAATGCATTCTGGGTAAATGGATTTGGGAATTGGAACAGGGATCTGATAGCATCTGGTTTGAATGGTATTTCAAATATAATATTAAGTCAGGGAGCATTTGGACTGCAGTATCAAAGCCTACTTATTCTGAAAGTTGGCGCAGCATTCTGAAGGTCAGGGATGAGTTGTTGATGCATATTGGGAACATTCAGAGTGCAAAACAGTTCATGGCAAGTTGTGTTCACCAGGGGAAGTTGCAACTGAATCTGCTGTATGATAAGTTCAGGCAATGCCTGAATACTGTTAGCTGGGCAAAAGTGATTTGGTAATGTGCAGTTCTACCCAAGCGCAGTGTGTTTCTAACACTAGCAATGCAGAAGAAACTCGCTACCATTGATCAACTAAATTGCAGAGGTATTCATTTGGTCAACCGTTGTGTTTTATGCAAGAAGGACAATGAGAATCATAAGCACTTATTTTTTAAGTGTTTGTTTTCTAAAGAAGTTTGGCATGGCATTCTCTCTTGGATGAAGATTTACGGGCGTTTAATAGTCTCAATAAGGAGTTACATTGGGGTGCAAATAGACGTACTTGTAAACATTGGAAAACCAAATGGTTTCTAGGGTGTCTTGGTGCCGTGGTGTATAGCATTTGGGAAGAAAGGAATGCTAGGATCTTTCAAGGATTGGAGCATACTGTGGATGGTATTATTAAGAAAGTTCAATTCCTTGTAATTATTAGATTATTGTATGCATCTAAATCGCATAAGGAGGATGAAATAGTGGGGTACTTAGCTAGTTAAAAACTCATATTGGTTATGCTTTTGTAAGATTGCCTTTTTATTCCCTTAAATGGATGAATATATGGCTTGCCTTTCTTGCAAAAAAAAAAAAAAAGATACATGTATTTATACTACCCTCACCTTATAATCCCACCATTATCCACTCAAACTTTATCCCAACATAATCCACCAAAAAATCACAAAAGATAAGGGAGAAGAGAGAAAGAGAGGAAAAGGAGATTCCGTCACCTCGCCTCAAGATTGTAAGGTAAACGGTCTTATACTAGCCTTCATATTATTTTATTCATACCATTGACCCGTCCCGACCTTGACCCACCTCTGACCCGCTTTTGACCATTGGTTGACCAACGTTGACCACCCATTTAGGGGTTTGACCGTGGGTTTTAAAAGGGGATTTTTGGGGTTTTGGGTCGCGGGTTAGGGCTCTGGTTTTGGGGCTGTTGCGGGTTGGTTTGGGTCTGGTTTTGGGCGGATCTAGGTTGAGGGAAGAGAGGGGAGTAGAGTGGTGGTTGTGGGTGGCTGTAGGTGGCGGGAAATGGGAGAGAAAGAGGGATGTCGAGTGTTGTCGTTTGTTGTTGTTGTCATTGTTGCGGTTGTTGTTGTGGTCGTTGCTACTGTTGTGGGTGGTGGCTGCCGGCATGGTGGCCACCCTTAGACCCACTGTGGTCAGGGCGGCACCGTGGTGGTGGTTGCAGCCTCGGTGGTGGAGGTTTGTGTGGGTGTGCTGTGTGGAGGGTGATGTTGTTGGTGTTTGTTGTTGGTGGTGGTGGTGTCAGCCGTTGGTGGTGGCCGTGGTTGCTCGGCAGGCCGTGGCCCCCACGGCTAGTGGTGGTGGTCTACGGTGGCAGCGGTGGTAGTGGTGGTAATTGGGTTTGAGTCAGGATTTGTATTGTATAAGATGGGTTTATTTAGTTTAGTTCGTATACGTATTTGTATAATGTATTCGTATATTTATACGTATTGATATAAATATATTAGTATATTATACGTATTGGTATACGTATTGGATTAGTATATTTATACGTATTTGTATACGTATTTACATGATTACATGAGTATATTTATACGTATTTGTATTATTATCGTGTTTTAGGAACTGTATTTTGTGAGACGGTTTTACGAGACGGACCTAGCTTGTGTGACGGTTTGCTTATGCGGATTTGCTGTAAGGTCGGTTTATCCTACTCAGTTTTCATTGTTGCATTTGTTTGTAAAATGAGTCTTTTGTCATTCATTGCAATGAGTGAGTTAGTAATTGGCATGTTATGTGGTATCTCGTATTTGTTGTGTTGTCTTGCATGACGGAGGACATGATGGTTTGTTTGGTTACTTGTTTTGGAGACGTAAGACGGTTGGGAGACCGTCTTGCGCTTAAGTTGCCTCTTGGAGCTTCCCACTCCAAGAGGGATGTGCACATTAATGGCTTGAGTTACGGAGGGACTCGTGTGGTTGAGACACGACGTCTGGCAGGGGATCCGGTTGGCTTCCGGACCCGGTACGTCTGGGCATGTCCCGGTACCTGTTTGTGGATATCAGTATGTCTGAGCGTGTCCCGGTACTAGTGTGGTTGTCGGTATGTCTGGGCATGTCCCAGTACCCTGGTGGAGGTTGCTTGACAGTGGTTCATTCATATCATGGTCACGTTGCATATTTCACACACTCGAGTAATGTCACATTTTATTTATTTTATGAAACTGACGTTTGTATGTCTTTGCATTGTCACCTATCTCTTTTGGGGTGGCATGTGTCAATCCATATGATATCCTTTGGTCATATGCAGAGCCAGTTATGTTCAGGTTGTTTGGTTAGCACGCGGGAGACAGGACGAGCTTGATGAGTCACGAGACAAGTTTAGTTGACTAGAAGAGTATAGATGTCATGAGTTGTACTTTTATTCATTTGCTTACATTTATGTAATTCACTAAACATCATGTTTATTTATAAAATGTTCTTTTATTGAAGTTTTGAAACACTACCTCAGGAAACCGAGATGGTAACGCTTCAATTATGTTGGCCGGATAGTTGGGGTGTTATACTGCCAGTAAGTTTATAATACATCACCCGAAGGCTCTTACCATGATGGCTGCCGGTATCTCAAATGACCAATGCTTATGCCAATGAATGCAACCATGATAATAATCATTAACCAATCATAAATAATAATTCATCCATCAAATTGATCAAATATACAAAATACGCATACAACCAAATAGAGCAAATGAGATAGTTAAGTAGAATTAATATCCTGCCATTTCAGCAATCCAATAAAGCAAGTAATCCAATATAATCAACTAAAAGTACTTTTTCGTAAATCCGTCACCTTATACAAACAATAATTATAATTACTAATTATTCAATTTATTTAAATAATTCAACTAATTATAATTTAATTACGTTAATTATATTTCCGTATAATTATAATACAAAATACCGTTTTTAAAACCAAAACTCAAATACCCATTAAACCCGTCACCAAATCCATCAACACAAAACCCACAACACCCAACCAAACACGGGTTGAACCCGTGTCCAACCAACCCTCCAAAACCCATGTCACCGGACACCCTACGACCACCACTATCACCATCCAACACATCCACCGCAAGCTACCAACATCACACACCCATACACACACCAACCACCGGCCTAGCCACCACCAACAACCCACAATCTCACACCCTAAACATCCCCTTCACCCGACACCACCAACAACACCAACAACACACAACTCCCCTAAAAACCACCACCACGCACAACCAGTGGCCACCACCGTGGTCTCTCTTGACTTACTGTAACACCCCAACTATCCGGCCAAGATAATTGAAGCGTTACCATCTCGGTTTCCCGAGGCAGGGTTTCAAAACTTCAATCCAAGAACATTTTATTAATATAAATGTTTAGTGAATGTACATAAACGTAAATAAATGAATAAAAGTACAACTCAAGACAACTATACTCGTCTAGCCAACTAGACTCGTCTCGTGACTCATCAAGCTCGTCTCATCTCCCACGTACTATCCAAACAACATGTACTTAACCTGCTCCCCATATGCCCAAAGGATATCATATGGATCGACACAGGCCACCCAAGAGATAGGTGACATTGCAGAGACACAACAAACGTCAGTTTCAACAAATAAATAAAGTGTGACGCGACTCAAGCGTGTGAACATGCAACATGACCATGATATGATTGACATGATATCCAACAACTGCCACCACGGTACCGAGACAAGCCCAGACATACTGACAACCTCACTGGTACTGGGACACGCCCAGACATACCGTCAACCACATTGGTACCGGGACACGCCCAGACATACCGTCAACCACAAATAGATACCGGGACACGCCCAGACGTACCGGGTTCGGAAGCCAACCGGATCCTCTGCCAGACGTCGTGTCTCAATCACACGAGTCCCTCCAAACTCAAGTCAGTAATGTGCACATCCCTCTTGGAGTGGGAAAGCTCCAAGAAGCGGCCCAAGCGGAAGGCGGTCTCCTAACTGTCTCCCGTCTCCTCAACAACAACCAACAATCACAACCATTACATTATCCAATATAGATGACAAGTATAATAAATGCAAATACCACACAACATGCCAATTACCGACTCATCCAATCATCTTAACCAATATCATGTCATAAAGCAAATGACTAATCAATGCCGACTCACTTAACCATATAAACATATTGAAAGTGAGTAGGAATAACCTACCTTTTAGCAAATCCGCATAAGCAATCCGTCACACAAGCTAGGCCCGTCTCGTAAAATCGTCTCACAAAACCCATTTCCTAAAATACAATAATAATACAAATACGTATAAATATACTCATCTAATCATACAAATACGTATAAATATATGTATAAATATACTAATATAATATGTATACAAATATGTATAATTATACGAATTTAATTATACCAATACATATATTTATACGAATCTCATACGTAAACGACTTGTTAAATACGAATTAACTTAATTAAATAAAATCCGACTTATACTATACAAATCCCGACTCAAACCCAAAATACCACCACCCCCACCGCTGCCACCGTGGACCACCACCGCTAGCCGTGATGGCCACGGCCAGCAGCAGCCACCCACGGCCCCTCCACAAGTGACACCACCAACAACAACAACGAACACCAACAACAACAACAACAACAACCCGCTACAACACACCAACACCACCATATACGACCACCACCGTGGGCCACTACCACCATGGTGGTCGACTCCCTCACCACCCCCACACGGCCGCCAGCAACAACACCGTCAACACCAACAACAATAACAAGCAACAACAATGGCGACAAACAACATCAACAAACCGTCCGTACCACCCCCTTTTGGCCCTCGATTCCGCCACCTAAAGCCACTCTACCCACCACCCAAGACCACCACTACGACCTCCTCACTTCCCTCGACACAACCCACCCAAGGTCTGCCCAAAACAGCCACGAATGGTGGGTCAAAATATAGTCTTAAAACCGTCGCAGAAAACAGCTATAACCCCTATAAAAGTCACGGTCAAACCCCTTTTTGGGCGGTCAACGGTGGTCAAATGTCGGCTCAAGGTGAGTCGGGGTCAAGGCGGGTCGATGGTATAAATTAAATAATATAAAGGCTATTATAAGACGGTCTTACCTTACGAACTCAAGGCGGAGGACAAAATCTCATTCTCTTCTAAACTCTCTCTTTTCTCTCTTTTCCTCTCTTATCTTTTATGAGGATTTTTGGTGGATTATATTAGGATAAGGTTGGGTGGATAGGGTATAAGGGGTATATATAGGTGGGAGTAGTATAATACATGTATCTTATTATTATTATATTATTATATTATTATATTATTCCGTCTCAACATAACTTGTATAAATACAATAAATATTATTATTATAATATAATTATTAAATACGGAGTATTACACCTGCGGTGGTCCCATCAGCTGCCGTCGGCCCCAGGCCAGGTCAGGTCACGGTTAAGACACAACACCCCAAACACGGTTTTTAAGAAAACACAAACAAGGTGACGACTTTAACCACCCTACCAGCACCACCACGACACTCGCCCAACCACCAGGAGACCACCCTACAATACCCAAGTCAAGTTGAATACAAATAAGGGTCAAAACCCGTCTTTTACCCTTCACAGTTTCACCCGACAACCCTCATTAAACACCCCATAAATTACCCTACGGTGGTCAACGACGGTCAAGGGCAGTCCCACTAAGATCACGGTGGTCCACGGCAGGTCCAAGGTCAACGGCATAGTCACCGGCAGGTCATACGGTGAATTATACGACGATTAAATTAAATAGAACGAGATAGATATATTATGAGACGGTCTTACCTTGAGGCGATAATATGTTATGAAATCCCTCTACTTTATCCCTTTAGATCTTTCTCCTTTTTTAGTGAATTATTGTGTTTGTGATTGTATATAATCTTATGTGGTAGGTCTACCTTGTATATATATAGTAGTAGAAAGGAAAGTAGGAGGAAACTTCCTATTTCCAATTATCTTTATTATTATTGCTTATTAATAATTATTTACATATAATTATTAGTATCGTATTATTGTATTACCGTCACCATATACCCATGTCACACGTGAGTCACAACAAATCCCGGGTCATCATTATTTAATTTTTTTTTTCCGTCTCATAACATATTTATCTAATTAATCTATTAAATATTATTAAAAGGCATCCTAAAAAATGCCAACTAGACAAAGCCACGTAGGATGTGGAAAAGCCACATAGAAATTCACATTGCCACCTTGGTTAAGATTGACACACGCCTACCCAACCCTGCTCCACGCAAACATCTATACTATATAGTTAAAGGCTACTTATACCATTTTGTGGACATATGCCACCCGCGCCGCACGCACCTGCGCGTTTTGATGAAATGTTTAAGGCGACGGCACTTCTCCCACGGAACCTCGGATAGCCAAAGCACGTCATGGGCCGTTACCGATTTGTGAGGCATTGAAACCGGTGAAAGGTTGAATAAGCCTGCATTTGTGAAGTGGCCACCAATTTTTATGGGAAATTGGAACCGTTCGAATACCTCGTGCCATGTCAAGACACAAAGTAGTGACATGAACACTAATAACTCGTTACCCTTAGCATTCTATGTCTAGAATGACTTTCGTGGATGCCAATGAACACGGATGTTCATAGAGATCTAGAGTAAGGGGTGAGGGTACGTATTAGGAAGTGCTTTTAATGAACACCTAATCCCGTCCGCCTCGATAGCGGCCTCTACTAATGATTAGGGAAATCGTTCATATTTGATATGCCGTCGATTATATGCATGCAATACAACAAACAATAGATTAATCCTAGCATGGGAATTTAGACTAAGTCGGTGAACAAATAATTAGCATTCATTAATGTCGAATAGAGATTTAGGATTAATTACATGTGAAAAACAAATAAATAAACCATACATAATAAATACGATAAATAAATAGTGATAAATGAAATTACAATGAATTACAATGAATTAATTGATTTACGTCAAAAATATACTTAAGACGGACAATTTGGAGAAAACAAAGGAAAATAAATTTAGAAAATATGGGAAGATTAAGGGTGATATTATGATTAATAGTCAATTAACTACGTAATTAAAGACTAGGTCAAAGCGAGAACGGAAGTTCAGGGACAGAGCTCATCTCAGAACAGGCGCAGCATCTGCTGCGTCCCTTGGAAGAGGCGCAGCTATTACTGCGTCTGTTCCTGAGTTGAGCTCTGGTTGTGAAGTCAAAATCGCGGGTTTGTTAATGTTCGTTGGCATGTTTTACGATTGATTATCGATATTTGACTCAAGTGAAAGTGATTTAACATATTAATTACATATGAAATCGTCATAAAAACAATGAACATGAATTAAAACGAATCAAAATGAGTTAGAAACGAACCAAAAACGAATTAGTTTTATTTACGAAGGCGGAAACGAACTTTGAAAGAACTTGATAAACTGGAAATAAACAATGGAAAACATGTATAAAGGACGAATTCCAGAAACTTGATATGAGCAAATCGAGTTTCTAAAATCCGGGTTTGATTTAGTGACGAAAACCCGCAAATATTGATTACAAGGGATTTAAGTCGTAAACTAGTTTTGGAGCCCGTGAAAATCACGGAATCATTAATAATTTATTGTTTTAATCAGCTTAAAGATTATGGACTATGAATGTTTATCTTCCAACAAATATTTAGGCGTTATTTTAAGTTCTCTTTATTGATTGAATGAATTAGAGTGTTTAGACCGACAAAATAAAATCTCAAAGGTGTTTAAGGTAGACAAGTAGAGATATGTGATAACACAAGAGATGATAATCGTAGACAAAAATATGGCAATGTGTATAGGTAGTATAAATGAGAAGGGAAGCCAAAAATTCATCATTTAAGAAAAAAGTGATATGCTAAATTGGTAGAATGTATTAATTATTAATAGGTATAAAGATGAGAGGAAACAAAAAGTTTATTACATTTACATTCTTTTGTCACATTAAAATTTGTCATTTTAGGTACCATTTAATTAAATTGTATAGATTTATTTATAGATGAGTGAATGAAATCAATGTCATGTACTATAAATTGATAATCCACGTCACATTAAAATTTCCATGTTACATTTAATTAAATTTGTCATTTTAAGTACCCATTTAATTAGATTGTATAGATTATAGATGGGGTTTTAGGGTCGCCGCATGAAACTTCATAGTGACAAGAGTTGCATATTCAACTAACAAAAAGTTGCTTAAGATAATATTTTAAAATTATGTGAGTATGTATCATCCTCATGCAATTTGAAAATACAAAAATAATAAAAAATAAGATTCTAATTAATTCAATATACAATAAAGAAAAAAAGTAAAAAAAATATTCTAGTTATCTATGTAAACTTTACATACCAATTTTTGGAATAAAATGGAAATTTTGATTGTTATATAATGGTGAGGGGAAAGCAAAAAGATCATCATTAAATAAAAGTAATAAAGTTAAATAAATAAGGTAAATTGATGACTAAAGTTATGAGAGGGAGATAAAAAGTTTGAATAAATTTTTTTTAATTTATTTTGTATGTTTGAGATTTTATATTTTTAAATTATTTTACTAATAAGCACGTGACACATGATATAAAAAATAATTTTTTTTTATGACACATGGCTTAGTGAAATGACTTAGTGAAATATTTAGTTTTGTCTTTTTATAATATTGTACTTTACATACCAATTTTTTGAATAATATGGAAATTATGATTATTGTTATATAATGGTGAGGGGAAAGCAAAAAGATCATCATTAAAAAGATAATAAAGTTAAATAAATAGGGTAAATTGATAACCAAAGTTATGGGAGGGAGATAAAAGGTTTGCATCAATTTTTTTTTTGTGTTTGCAATTTATATTTTTTATTTTTAAAAAAAAAAATTTATGAATAAGGTGAAATATAAGGTTTTGTTTGTCATGTTGAACTCGAAGCTGGTAAGAATAGAAACTATACATATATGAAAATTAAAGGGTCAAACAAATATAAAAAATGAAAAAATAAAACAATAGACGAAAGTAGTAACTTACAACATAACAATAAAGCGTTCACATCAAAGAAGATCATGACATTGAATCCTATAAAACACAACAAAATAAAGAGTTTAGACTTAATTTACTAATAGAAATGTTAAAAAACTCATAAAAAAATCAATACCAAGATATATACAAAAGATCCTATAAATTCGAATTAAAAACTAAAAATGTTTTGTTTTTATATCAAGTGAGACAATTACGCACCAAATAAGTTTTAATATCATTAGAACATGGTTCAAGGACGGATATCAAGTTTTCCTTCAACTAAATCCTTTTGTTGCCTACACATTTCCCATGTAGTTTTTTTTAACACACTATGTTAATATTATGAGAAGACAAAGGAAGCATCACCTACAAAAATAGAATAAGAAATAAACATACATTTAACGATAATTCAATTAATTTTGTAAGAGCGTTTACATAAAGATAATATAAAATAAATCTACCACAAAGCGATATTAGTGGATAAATTACAAAAAACTTTGCATTTTACAATATATATATATATATATATATATATATATATATATATATATATATATATATATATATATATATATATATATATATATATATATATATATATATATATATATAGTATAGTGAAGAGATCAACTAAGGCCATGTATATGTATTGAGTCCATAAGTTCTATTAAGGGCCATTGGATGGTGAAAATGGATGGCCAAGATCAACCCCAAAAAAGTGTGTTTAATAGCTAATCTCACCATCTCTCTCCTCCTTCACTAATCCACTCTAATTAATCACTAATTTACTATATATTTGTTTTCCACTCATCCATTTCTCTCTCATCTTACACATTTCATTTCTCTCTTCTCTCAAACTCTCAAAAAAAAAACCAAATAAAAAAAAACCCCAAAAATCCAAATAAATAAAAAAAATCAAAAACCCAAAAAAATCAAAAATCCAAACAAATAAAAAAGTTCTCTTCCTCTACACCACCACCCCACCCGACACCACCCACCGCCACGACCCACCGTCTCACAACCACCGCCGCCGCCGTGCCGTAGCGTTTTTTTTTTTTTTTTTCGTTTTGATGTTTTTTTTTTATGTTTTGAGTTGTTTTTTTCATTCGTTATTTTTGTTGTGTTTTTTTCATTTGTTATTTTTGTTGTCTTTTATTTTGTTTATTCTTGTCTTTTTATCTATTTTCTCAATTCTCGCTTTTTTTTACATTTTTTTTCTTAAGATTTTGGGTAAAATAAATCTCATATAATAAGTTAATTTTAATCTTTTGAAAAAATAACTTTATTATCTCGTTTTGTGGTGGTAGTTTGGTGGACTAAAGTTATACAAAATGGACTAAATTTATACAAATATGGACTAAAGTTATACAAAAATGGACTAAAGTTATACAAATATGGACTAAACGTATAACTCAACTCAGTAAATGTATAACTTATACTCAGTAAATGTATAAGTTATACAAAAATGGACTAAAGTTATACAAAAATGGACTAAAGTTATACAAATATGGACTAAAGTTATACAAAAATGGACTAAAGTTATACAAAAATGGACTAAAGTTATACAAATGTATAACTTTAGTCCATTTTTGTATAACTTTAGTCCATTTTTGTATAACTTATAACTTTAGTCAATTTTTTGTATAACTTTAGTCAATTTTTTGTATAACTTTAGTCAATTTTTTGTATAACTTTAGTCCAATTTTTGTATAACTTTAGTCCATATTTGTATAACTTTAGTCTATTTTTGTATAACTTTAGTCTTTTTTTTTATAACTTTAGTCCATTTTTGTATAACTTTAGTCAATTTTTGTATAACTTTAGTCAATTTTTGTATAACTTTAGTCCTTATTTATATAACTTTAGTCGTAAATAGTATAACTTTAATGTTTTAAGGGTATAACTTTAGTCGTAAATAGTATAACTTTAATGTTTTAAGGGTATAACTTTAGTCGTAAATAGTATAACTTTAGTTGTATTTACATATAGTTTTGAAAATTCAAAATAAAAAAAGTGATGAAAGTTGAGAAGAAGAAAACTAGATATGAAAACTAATAATAAAAAAAAACCAAATAACAATAACAAAAAAAACCCATAATAACAAAAACCAAAAAAACACATAATAACAAAAACCCGTTAATCTATCAAAAAAACCCGTAAATCTAACCAAAAAACCAAATATAAACAAAAAACCAAATAACAATAACATAAAAAAAAACCCTAGAAGTAAATCATGATTCATCAAAAAAAATTAACAATGAAATACAATACAATAACAATAATTGAAATAAAAAACGTCAGATCTAAACATTTAAATATATAAATTTGAAAAAATTATATATCGTGTGTATAACTTTAATGCACGCAGTGTATAACTTTAATAGACAAGATGTATAACTTTAGTCCAAAATTTGTGTAACTTCAATTTATACAATGTATAACTTTTAGACATTAACAAACTCTATTTTGATTATTGTATAACTTTAGCCCAAAATAATGAAACTTAAAAAAAACTTGAAAAATAACAAATAACCAAATACCAATAATAAAAACCAAATAACAATAATAACAATAATAAAACAAAAAACCAAATAACAATCACAAAATAAATAACACCCTCAAATCCTAAAGCAAATCTAAAATCTAAAAAAAACAAAAAAAAAAAAAATAAACCAAACGAAATTTTTTTTAAAAAAAACAAACAAATCTGAAATTTGAACGAATCTAAGAAGGGGTTTGGTGACCCAGTTTAGGGCTTCGTTTTTGAAGGGGTTGCGGGTTGGTTTGGGTCTGGGTATGGACAGATCTAGGTCGAGGGTGGTGAGAGGAGTCGAGTGGTGGTTCTGGATGGCCGTGAGGGTGGCTGTAGGTGGCGGGAAATGGAAGAGAAAGAGGGATGTCGGGTTGGTTATGGTTGTTGATGTCGCGGCTGTTGTTGCGGTTATTGCCTCTGTTGTGGGTGGTGGCTGCCGGCATGGTGGCCACCCTTGAAACCACCGTGGTCAGGCCGGCACAGTGGTAGTGGTAGCGGCCACGGTGGTGGTGGTGGTTAGTGTAGGTGTGTGGTGTGTGTGTGGTTGTTGCGGGTGGGATTGTTGGTGTCGGGGGGGTTGACGGTAGGGTCGTGGGCTGCTGCTGGCCGTGGCCACGATAGATGTTGTCGTGGGGCGGTTTTGGTGTTAGAGAGGGAGAAGGAGGCTGCGGTGGTGGTGGTGGCTGCGGTGGTGTCGGTTCGAATGGAGGGAGACGGAGGGGGTGCTGGTGGGGTTCGAATGGAGGGAGGTGGCAGTGGAGATGGAATGGAGGGCGGCGGAAGTGGTGGGAGGCTGGGTGTTTTTGGGTTTTTTTTGTTGGTTTTTTTTTTTTTTTGGTTTACTGATGAGAGGATTGAGAGAGAATGAGGGTATGAGAGAAGTATGAAAGAATGAATAATGAGGAAGTGAGTTGGGAGATTAGAATGGTGGAAGAGTTATACAAAATTAGGAAGAGTTATACAGAATTAGGGAGGGAGATTAGGGAGGTTCATTTGTGACCCTTGAATGAGATGTAATCTCATCCCTCCATTCCTTCCATCCTAAGGTCCTTATAAGGACTTAGGGACTCATAAGATGTAAGGGCCTTATGAGAACCCTTCTCTCTCTCTCTCTCTCTCTCTCTCTCTCTCTCTCTCTCTATATATATATATATATATATATATATATATATATATATATATATATATATATATATATATATATATATATATATATATATAAAATGCTATAACATTAATTAAGATTAAGAATTCAAGAGTAAGATGAAAGGTTGAAATTAAGTTACGAACTTACAATGAATGAGAGAAGAGGAAAAACAAAAGTGGAGTAAATGCATACTAAAACATCTTGAATGTGTTATTATTATTATTAGGGTTTTTTTATCATGTGCCTAATGGGCACATGATAAAGAGTCAATTAAGTAAAGAATTATAACAATATTTCATGAGATTTTGAATTATGAACTCATAATTACCATGTTTAAAGAATTAATAGTATTATTGTTTCCTTAATAGGCTTCTTAACATGTGCCCATTGGGCACATGATAGAAAAACCCTTGTTATTATTAGAACTTAATTAGACATGAAATATTATAGCATATTAGGAGGTTTTTGAGAGTTGTCACATGACAACTAAATACTACTCAAGTTAGTCTTTTAATGATATTTTATAGATGATTTAGCTAGTCATTTAACTATATTGTATAGATAGAAATATATTTCAACGCGGACATCGGCAATCTAAAGGCATTTTGGCAAAAAAAAATTGGGGAAGATGATATTTTGAAAATTGTATATGTAGTTGATTCATATGTGGGTGGAGTAAAAGAACAGGGGATTACTAATCCAATTTTGGTTTTTTTTAAAGAAGGAAAATAGAGTGGATTAAAAAATAATTTATTTCTAGGTGGCTTTTAGTCGATGCCTACGTGACATTTATAATCCTAGGTGGCTTTTAGTCGATGTCTACGTGACATTTAATAGGTGTTTCAAGTAGCCTTTTAATAAAATTTTATAGATTAGAGTGACACGCGGATTAATATGTGGCATTGCAAATGCATACGTGGCTTTTTCTTATCCTATGTGGCATTGTCTGCGTGGCCTTTTGAGGCTAGCCTTTTAATAAGATTTTATAGATAAAACGTGACAATTGAAAGGAATATATTAAAATTTATTTTGTACACGAAGAAAAGAAAGAAAATAAGAAGGTAGAACAAAAGGAACGAAAACAACAGAAACTCGAGTAAGAAGAAGAAGAGAAGAAGCAGCGGCAGCCTCTGGAAGAGGCGCAACAGATGCTGCGACCCTTCGAAGAAGCGCAGCAGCTGCTGCGTTTCTTCTCGACGTCTGGTTGCTGCTGTTTCGTAAAAACATTTTGATAAAAGGGTTTTAAAAGTTGGTTTTAAACATACTTTTGACGTAAATCTTACAATAACGAGTACCAAAATAAAATACAATAAAAAGATGGGATTTATACCCTCAGACTTACATGATTGACGAAACGAGATTGACTAAGTTAACGTTAGTGATTGCTCGACTCGAATGTATGTAGAAAGTGCCCTCGTTAGAGGATTTAGATTAAATTGATTGATGTGTAGTGGTCAAATTGGTTGGTCATGCAACGTGACTGGAACTCGGAATGATCTGAGCTTACGTGGTCGATTGATCAAGCACGTAGGCGTCGAAAGCTTAGAGCACAGTCTTAGAATGCAAAGGGAGAAGAGAACGGCGGACACTCGCGTGAAAAATATGGAGACCGGAGGTCTCTATTTATACTAAACAATGTGAAGAGTTTTGGAATAACCCAAACTTTGGAAACAAATCACGGAAAAAAATCTGAAAACAGCGAAAACAAGCTGAAGAAAGGGCGCAGCAGCTGCTGCGATCCTTCCAAGAGGCGTAACATCTACTGCGTCATTTCCCCAGAGGTTTCATCCTGCGGAAGAAAGATTTCCGTGTTTCTTTTATGGAATTGCGGTAGATCTCTACTTCCTTATTCCGTAAAATATGATTTATGGGATATATTTTACCAAAAGATATAAAATTAAATTATGGAATAAATATCTGGAATATTCTAGGATATTCCGACTCGGCATTTTAAACGGTTTCTTAGAAAATGAAGCGGTTTTTGACCCGGACTCCAAATGAACTCTAATTACTGTCAAAACGGCCGTATCGGCGCGTAGATGACGACCAAGGGGTAGACACAAGTATTTGAGCTATCAGCTGATGATAAACTTACAGACTGTCATAAATCATTCAGCGTACCAAACATGCGGCCCAATCATCACTGGGTGGTTGGCGGAAGGTGCAGAAATGAGGTATCTACACATTTAATTTTATTTCACATGTCATTTTTAGATTGGTTAATATTAATTAATTTTAATTTATATTGCTTACTTGATTAATGACAATTGACAACATAACATTAACTTATAAAATTAACATTTTAATTGAATATTTTGTAATAAAACATGTTAATGAATTGATTATAGTTTTTCATAGTTTTTTTTTTAAAAATTTATTTTCATATGATGAAATATTGGTTGAAAATGTTATATACTTTTTTTTTTTTGGGTAAAAAGTTAAACTTAACTTTCCTGAAATTGTACCACTTCAAATTTACACCTACATATATTTATCTAAGATTGTTATACAAACCCGTTTAATTAAAAATAAAATAATTGTGAAGTTTAATAATATTCTTAAAAGTAAAGACATGACATTTTATTTCAACAACTATTTAAGATCAATAATAATAGTTATAATTTTCATTAACATTTTTTCCTATTTGTTTTACCTCTTGAGCTCCTCACTAATGAATTATCTTATTTAATAATACTCATAACTAAAAAATAAATGAAAAGGCAAATTAAAAGATGGGAATCAATAGTTTATAATGGCTATTAAACCTATAATAGTTTCCATTCACTAATCCTCCATTTAATAACTATTACTCATGAACTTCCAAATTACAAACTATATTTCATGGTTGAATTAAAAAATTCCAAAAAAAAAAAAAAAGATGTAACTTACCAAAATTCACATCAAAATTTCTTAATTTACAATTAAAATTTCCATTTTACAATAAAAAAAATGTTAGTGAATCGATTAACATTTTTCATAGTAATATAGCTCAAAAAAGTTATACATTTATTTATTTATTTAAAATTACACAAACTTGAAAAGAAAAATAAATGAGTAGCTTAATAATATTCTTAAATGTAAAATTATGGCATTTTATATTCAACCATTATTTAAGTTCAACCCACGATAATTTTCACATAAGTCCAATGATTTTCTTAAAGGCATCGTCGAATTTTCTCACAAGTCTCTTCTAATTCCCTACCCTAGCCTAACCGTTGCTCCATTTAACTCTCATACTAATTTTGCAATAATTCCTACCAGCATAAAGATTATATAAAGCAATCCATTATATACAACCCTTTGAATGCTTTTGTTTTTTTCCTATTTAATATTTATGTCATTTAAAGTTTGTGAACACTAATTTTAGTGTACATCATTTAACTTCCAAATTAGCATTATTTAGCCTCTCCAATTTAAGATCGTCTCATTTGTTTTCCTCCAAAACAATCATTTGGGGTAGTAAAAATTTGCAGTATTTTCTTTAACTTGAATTTGGAATGACGAATTACTAATTTGTGTATTGTTTTTTGTTGTACTTTTGTTTTGTAGGCGGTACGAAAGGAAGACCTTGTGATGAAGTCGTATGGTTAGCGGCTAACTCTTGATGTCATGCACACTCCATAGGTAAATTCACTTTTTTATACAATTAACAACTTCAATATTTCAATTTGGTTTTAAAGTTTTCTAATTCGTACATAATGAAATTCTAAAATTTATGAATTTTTATTAGATGATGATCAAAATTAAAAAATAGGAATATTTATCAATGATGAAATAAAGTCCGATTTCATTTCCTATTTAAAAAAAAAATCAACTATCTAAATTTTTAATTTTCCTAGAGATAACCTGTGATTTTCACGGGTACAAAACTAGTGATGCTGATAACAACCGCCCCGGGGGCGCTTGATACTCCTCTTACTACAATCCAAACTACAGACAAAGCTATTTGTAATAATGGTTTTATATTATATTTGAAGTTTCTTATGATCATACTACACATCGATTAACCCCACTTTCACCATCACTACACTACTAACCTACTCCAACCACCCAAGCCACCACCACCCTCAGTCCCAATCATCAACAACCACCGTCATTAAAATCTCACCGGCCTAATCGTCGCGTTCCCACCACAACTAAAACCACCGTACCAAATGAACAACCTATCGCCACATTCTCGACAATAATTTTCCCGAAAAAGAGTTTAGGCTTCTGTTTTACAGCACGGTGTCGTCGAACCGAGCCCTAAACCGTTATCCGTGACTTCGTCATCTTCGCTGCCAGAACCCAAACCATTAAACACCCTAGGAAGGGAATGATAAATCTTTTTTTGGGAATGGGTTTAAAAGAGACTTGTGGTGATCGTCAGGGAGGGAGGTCGTCGGAATGAAGGGTTATGGAGGCGTCGGGATCCTTACCATCATGGTGGTATACCGGCGGCTTTAACACCGGTTTTAAGCCAATTAAATTGTTTGTGGTTATAGATGTATAGCTTGGTAAGGGGTGAGAGAAAGGTTGAAGAAAGTTGCGAAACAAACGGAATCACGGAACGAGAAGTCAGTGAAATGCGGCTATGAAATTACGAATTAAATAATTAATTAAATACTTAATAGTGGTGGTGGGGCAGCAGTGCAGCACGTATTTAGGATATTAGAGGGCACGTTTGTAAATTTGCATTGTGTAAACCAACGCCCCAGGGGCGTTTGTTATCTTTTACCATTATTAAATACCTTTTAAAATACATTTTAATATAATTACACCGTCTGACTAACCATTAACCTTGTCTTAAATACGGGGTATTACAGTGTTACAGTGCTAAAATGGGTTGTTGGTCGTGCCTAAGCGTGCGGCCCAATGACCCGCGTACCCACTTCCATCTATATCTTCAACCAAGGTAGAACTGAAATAGATACAAGTACGAAACGGACATGTGACATAACATCCAATAAAATTTAGGTCACTGGGCATATTATTTAAATTTTAATTAAAAATATATTTTATAGTTTAAGGACAATTTTATTTTTGTAAAAGTATTTGATATTAAATTAAATTTAAATAAGTGAAGGTAAAACTTGACGTTCATTATAACTCATTGTCATTTCCTTCCTAAACCCATCTTTTAATCAATTTCTTTCGACCTCTCATTTATCGTCTAAAGAACATCATTCACTCTCAAATCAACTCATTTATCCACCAAACTCTACCATAAAATAACACACAATGACACCGTTTACCTTAAATTCAACTTGGTTTTGTTTGAAGGTGTCTAAAATATGTCGAAATAAAGGAAAAAAATTAGACACAACTTTATAAGTGTCCGATATGTTTTGATAGGTATTTCACAAGTGTGTATATCGAACACAGTATCAAACACGGGCATAATGAAAGCGTAGCCCTAAACTAGAGTAAAACAAACCTAGTCCGTAACACTTAGAAATGAAAGTTGTTGATGACGAGTAGGGATGGCAATGGGTAGGGTCTGGGTAGGGTCCGCCTAAACCCGGACCCGACCCGAGATTTTCCCTTTGACCAGATCTTCGACCTGCCCCGCAAGGGTCTAAAATTTGAGGACCCATACCCGGACCCTATGGGTAAGGGTAGTGTCTGGTCTACCCGCGGTCCGAGTTTAATGCACTTTAAGAATAAGATTAACGATTATAGGGTCTATAATATTAAAAAAAATCATACTACTTTAACATTATGAGTTTATTAATCTGCCGTTAATGGTGGTTGTCGGTCATTAGGCTATTAGAGAGGTGGTTGCGGGTTGCGTATCGTCTTTGTGGTGGTGGTTTTCTTGTGTCAGTGGTGAAGTGGTGGTATTGTCAGAAGAGTTTGGTTGGGTTTTATCACTTTATGGGATGAGGGAAGAGAAAGAGACTTTAGTTGGGTTTCTACAGTCTGTCAGTATGAATTCAGAAAAGTTGTAATTTTGATTTTTTTTGTTTAATAAAGGGTCTAAGGGTCGGGTATGGGTCTCATAACTTAGACCCGGACCCGGACCCGAAATATTTTCTTAAGACCCATACCCGACCCATACCCGACCCATACCCATTGGGTCTGAAAAAATGAGACCCATACCCGATCCATTAGGGTCCGACCCTCAGGGTCTGGGTCGGGTCCCCAACCCACTGCCATCCCTAATGACGAGTGACCTTGGCTGTTGCATCTGTACATCTCTTATCTTCAGCTTAACTAACTGTGAACAAATTTCTGTCACTTTACTACTATCAAACTTGAATTTAATCAAACAAAAAATAACAAAAATAACTCATGAGGTTTAACCAGGGTTTTAGGAAGTCCAATTTATCTCCCATTTTAATTTTAATCCCCCTTTAATCGTACCAAACAATTTGATGTCCTGTATTAGTATCCCCTTTTTAGCACCTGCAATTATTTCCCACAATTTAAACCCTAATTTCCAAATTCATTCATCAACTTACAAACTTTCATTCAACCCACTTCATCATAATTCATCAACTATGTGGAGAAATTTGGCTAAACAAGCTATTTTCAGGTCTCATATGGCCTCTTTTCGACGTTACGGTTTTATAGGGGTATCTCATGATTTGATATTTAGTAATTGCAAAAATCTCAACTTTCATGAGATGGGTTTTTGTAGAAAGGCTGGTTCTTTGTTGAAGGAAGTGATTGGGGAGAAACCCATTTTAGGGTGTTTGAGTAATCAACCTAATTTGAATTTGAATTTGAATTTGAATAGGTTGTGCCCTAAAGGGTATTCTAGTATTGCTGAGGTTGAATTGAACTCTTCTGAAGATTACGGCGAAGATGATTGTTCAGTGGTAAATGAGATTCAGGAATTGGTGGAGGAGATGAGGAGGGAGGAGAAGAGGGCGAAATGGCGTGAGGTTAAACAAAAGCAGCCTAAATCAGTGGCAGGAATGGGACCCTATAAGTATCAGGCCCTTAGAAATAGGCAGATTAAACATGAGACCGAGGCGTGGCAACAAGCTGCAGATGAGTACAGGGAACTGTTAGCTGATATGTGTAAGCATAGCTTGGCACCTAATTTGCCATATGTCAAGTCATTGTTTCTTGGATGGTTTGAGCCTCTCAGAAATAGCATTATGGAGGATCAAGAATTAATCAGGGAAGGCAAGTCGAGAGCCGCTTATGGGCCCTATTTTGATCTGTTGCCCGCTGACATGATGGCTATTATAACTATGCATAAGTTGATGGGAATGTTGATGACTGGAAGTGCATATGGAAATGTTAAGGTTGTGCACGCCGCTTGTGCCATTGGCGAAGCTATTGAACAAGAAGTGAGTGTCCTTGTCTTTGATTTTTTTTCATGCTTCATCATCTAATCCTTGTTTTAACCCTTGTTCGCATGTGACAATTCAAAGGGAAAATATAGAGCCTTAGAGAAAGTTTTAGCTTATTTGATGCATACTTAACATGCTGCTGCACATACAGGTGAGAATACACCTATTCTTAGAGAAAAAAAAGAAGAAGAAACAAGGTGATCCGGTTGTAAATGCTGATGTGCTTTTAAGGCAACAACTGTTGAGAAACAATGTAGATAGCTTGATTAAGAAGCAAAAGCGACGACAAGCTCTAAAGATAGTTACTTCTAACGATGAGATGAATCCTTGGGGTACAGAAGCAAGGGCTAAGGTTGGTCTCTGTTTCCTGATCATATTCATGAATTGAATGCATTTTAGCTGATACTGTGACATTTCTGTCATTTTGCAGGTTGGGAGCAGGTTGATTGAGTTGCTGATCAAAACCGCCTTTATACAACCTCCTGCTAGTCAATCAGCTGAAGATTTCCCTAATATTCGACCTGCATTTGTGCATTCATTGAAAAATGTTGGTCCTGACAACAAGTTACGATCCAACTCTCTACCATATAAAACGATATACTTTTGTTCATATGTAAATGACATACATTAATAGTTGGTTTGGTTTGATATGAATAGGAAAACCAGCAGGAGATATGGAGTAATAGAATGTGACCCTGAAGTAATCAAAGGTTTAGAGAAAACTGTGAGTTAGTAATCCTTTTAGTCCATTCATGCAAAAACCTACGCGTTTTTTTTTTAATAAATAGTTGGTGAATTTCCGTGTCTGATTAAATGGTAGGCTCATTGATTATCTTGATGATTTCGGGCCTCTCTCTTACCTATGACCATCTTTTGTTGCTTTTGCAGCCTAAGCACATGGTAATCCCGTATATGCCAATGGTGGTGCCACCAGAAAAGTGGAGAGGGTACGAGATTAAGGGTCATAATTATTTTGTTCACCCCTAGTAAAAATACTAGACCTGTGTGTCCTGTTGTACTATTGCTAAATGCTGTAAACAGTTTGAATCCATGAGCTCACTTTGAATGTTTTTATATAGCAGTTCCTCTTAACTTTTGGAATTTCTTTCTGATTCCAAGGGTTGAAACTGTTCAAACACACACCCAATAACCAAGCTCTTGTATTTTGTTTTTCCCAGTTATGACAAAGGTGCATACTTGGTTTTGCGATCATTTGTCATGCGAACTCATGGATCTAAACACCAACGTGAAGCAGTCAAAAGAGCCCCTGAAAAGCAGCTGGAATTGGTTTATGAGGTTAAAATATTATCATTTATTTAATCTCTGATATTACTTTCAAATTATCTGAAGTGACCTCATGCAAATACACCTGGTTATGATGAAGAGACTGTAATTAGTTTCCGCTGCGACATTGAATTTTAATTAAGTTTTTGTAGGCATTGAATACTCTTGGAAACACAAAATGGAGGGTAAATACAAAGGTTCTCAGCATAGTGGATAGGATATGGGCTACTGGAGGACGTTTAGCTGACTTGGTTGATCGTGATGATGTGAGTTTGGCTGACTTGGTTGATCGTGACTTGGTTGATTTAATCAGTTACTTTTTGAGATGCGACTATAATGAGTTTTAATGATACTGTTTCATTGACAGTAAAAATTCCATCCATTTGACTCCATTTTCTTTCTTTCTTTGTTCCTTTCTTTTGAATTTTTTCTTTCATGCAGGTACCTCTGCCAGAACAACCAGAGACAGAAGACGAATCTGAGCTTAAGAAATGGAAGTGGAAGGTCAGATCAGTGAAGAAAGAGAATCGAGAACGACATTCTCAGCGGTGTGATGTAGAACTCAAACTTGAGGTTGGTCATACTTTTGGAATGCTTCCTTTTTACATGCATGAAACAGCAGCCTTGATGCTATCATTCTTATCTTAATATATTTTATCAGGTTGCTCGAAAAATGAAGGATGAAGAAGGCTTCTTTTACCCTCATAATGTTGACTTTCGTGGTCGTGCATACCCTATGCATCCTTACTTGAATCACCTGGGCTCTGATATGTGTCGAGGTGTGCTAGAATTTGCTGAGGGGCGCCCTCTTGGAAAATCAGGATTGCGTTGGCTAAAAATTCACTTGGCGAATTTATATGCTGGCGGTGTTGACAAATTGTCTCTTGAGGGACGATTGTCATTTACTGATAATCATTTGGATGATGTACTTGACTCCGCGAATAAGCCACTAGAAGGAAGGCGTTGGTGGTTAAAAGCTGAAGATCCTTTTCAGTGTTTGGCCGTCTGCATCGATCTGGCTGGAGCGTTGAGAAGTCCGTCACCTGAAGCATATATTTCTCATATTCCAGTTCATCAGGTGAACCATTGACCAACTTTTAGGATTTAATGTTTCTTTTAAATGGTTCCCTGTGGAAAATAATTACTAGGTATTTTTAATTACATTGTGCTGGTACCTTGTATATCTTTAAATCTTCTGATAAAAATCTCTCGGTCCCTTACTAAACATCCGATTAACAAAGTCACATATACCAGTTTGAGGAATTACCAAATTGTAATATTACAAAGTTAGAGGGTTGTATGTACGTTGTCGAGGGTTAAGGCTGCATACTTATTTACCCCTTTCCCCCCTTTACCCTGCCTAGGTGGAGAGGTATTGGGTTAATACTGATGTTATTGAAAGGGATCCGGGTAATCATAGAAGGCTGATTGAGCGAAAAATTGTCTTTAGTCTCTTTCTCTAATGTATCAAAAGGAACTGAGAAGCATATGGACTCACTCCTTGTTGAGTTGTGATTCTTTCTGATGATCGGCTAAGTTTTTTTTTTTGAAGGAGGAATCGGCTAAGTTCTTTTAATAACATTTAACATAACCAATGGAAATTGCAACTTCAGATGAGATGAGCTTGTAACCTACTTGAAAGATTTCTTGCAATCTTTGCACTTCAATTTCAGCTGTCTTAGTTTAGGTCCTTTGTTATAGTCTTTCAGGAAAATTATGTTTGTGGGAAATTTTATTGATACGCAACAAGCTATAAACCTAGTAAGCCGTGAAAGTGTGATCGGGGATAATAATATAATATGATGTTCCCAGATCATTTAATGTAAGATTACCCTCTTTTATTATTCAATCATGATTCATGAGTCAGCAACCACTGTACTGCTTTAGTGAACACCTTTAATTTCCTTTCTCGCTTGCCTATTTTGTCCACCTTGAACACCCGTGAGTCAAAAATCTAAATTAGTGGGTCCAAAGGAGACTATGCAAGAGAATGCATTGTACAGAGGAAAATTCATGTTGTGCTGATGCCCATCATCGGAAGTATAACTACTTCTTTTTTAATGATTCATACCTATTTTATTTACTATTGTTACTCTGGAGTCCGGAGTGTCCTAACTCACTCCCAAAATCATCTTTATCAGGCGCATGCCATTTTCTTAGTTTGCATAATCATTTACTATATTATAAATGGTTTTCATCAACTTCAAAAGCGTGAAGTAAATTTTTTTCACTGGTGCAACAGGATGGTTCCTGCAATGGTTTACAACACTATGCTGCTCTCGGGAGAGATAAGGTATTTTTTCGTATGTCCTAAAATTTTGATATGGTATATGTCGAGGAAGAAGTTCTAGTATCCATCTGAAGAATTGGAAATATTGCCTATTGTCTCTGCTGTGGACCACACTTTTTGTCTGTATTTCGACCATTTAACCTGTAACACTGTGCCAATACATAAGCTATAGTTGTGCGAATAACTACATTTTTTGCTGAATGATTTGCTATATGCTATGCCTGTTAGGAATGGTATCCTTTGTTTCTTTATAGAAAAATGATATGTTTTGCCAAAGAATTAAAAGAGCATAAGACAACAGTAACCTCTGTTGCAGCAACTTACATTGAGGTCTATTACAAAAAATCAATGGAATCACAATTGTTTAAAAAGCATGAACCCTTAAGAGAGCCATATAACCGATTGCTAAAAGTGTTGACTATAATGTTTGATTTATATGGAGAAGGTTGTGAAATGATATAGCCCAAAGGATATAACTTTCTGCATTTGAGGGCAATGCACTGAATATTGAACCCTCCCCTCTCAAAGTCTCATTTGATCACCACCCTTGGTGGAAGACTGGAGCCTTTTGCGCCTGGGTAGACGGTTTCATTTGGTTACCTTACTCTTCTGAATTTCAACCATGCAAGTTTTAGGCAGAGTGGTCAAACATGTCTTGGATGAGTTCATTAGTAGTTATGTAAATGCCAAGTGAATCATCTATAAGCTGAAGGAAGGCTATCAGAAGACTTTGTGGGGTTGGTGGTAGAGTAAGTTTTTTCTTCTCATGCAAGTTTTTTCTTTCAGCTGGGAGCTGCTGCTGTGAATCTTGTTGCGGGTGAAAAACCTGCAGATGTTTACTCAGGGATTGCTGAAAGGTTAGAGCGCTTTTATTTCTCACGCTTGGTTATGTGGTTTCTGGCTGGCTGATTAAAACTAATATGTAGTTAAGAATATGATTCCAAATGCTTTGTGCAGGGTTCTAGCTATCATGAAACATGATGCAGAAAACGATCCTGAAGATTTTCCCGATGCATTACATGCTAGGCGATTGGTCAATCAGGTTTCTGGCTTCAGAAATCGGTGTATATTTTCAGATTATTATTAATTTCGTTAATTTAACAAGAATGACACTGGCTAGCCACATTCGGTAGCTTTTTTTTTTACCTAATCATGACGCCGTATGTTCAATGCAAATTGCAAAATATAGGTCGATAGGAAATTGGTCAAACAGACAGTCATGACATCAGTATATGGTGTCACTTACATTGGTGCAAGAGATCAGATCAAGAGGAGGTTGAAGGAGCGCGGCATATTCAATGACGATGTGGAGCTTTTTGGTGCAGCTTGTTATGCTGCAAAGGTAAACAATGGAATTACTTTGGGGTTCGCTTTGTAGATATTCTAACGTCTGGATTTGTTAGCAGTGTTGTGAGCTTTCAGACTTGTCTCTCTAATCTTTACTGAAAGTAATGTATTTTTTTGTTGGGTAGACAACATTGACGGCATTAGGAGAGATGTTTCAGGGTGCCCGTGGTATTATGTGCTGGCTTGGTGACTGCGCTAAGGTTTGTTGGAGATACCCTAAGTTCCTTGTTTTGCATTGCCTGTTTGTATGCCAGGATCTATCAGCTAATAGATGAAAGCATTTGAGATGAAAGAATAAAATCATTCTAGACGCAAAACTTAGTGTTGGTAAGACACTAAGGGCATCCACATTCCACAGTGGTCTTATATTCGCTTTAGCTTGTTTCACCTACCAATCAGTCAATCACCATGACTAAAAATTGACTTTTAAAAACATTTACACACGTCAGATTTTACTGTAGTAATTTAGCATGGGACACGGGTAGTTTATAAGTTATACTCCGTCTCACCTTATTTGGATCTCGGCCTCTCTGGTATGATTTGCCATGGTTTCAGTTTGATATGAACTTATTGAGTAATCTGCTGATATCATGGTTTCGATGACTTTGTGCAGCTAATAGCAACCGAAAATCATCCCGTGAGGTGGACAACACCTATGGGTCTTCCTGTTGTGCAACCTTACTACAAGAAAGGCAGGCGTCTTGTATGGCATCCTGCGCTTTATTCTCTTTCTCGTCTTCTACTTTATTAATTTTCTATATCAAAAGAAAAATTCTTTAATCATGCCAGTCGCATTGTGATGCAGATAAGAACATCCCTTCAAATGTTGACTTTAGAAAGAGAATCCGAAAAGGTAATCCTATTTTCATCTCATATATAGTTGTTAAATAAGCAATGGAGAAAACAAGCATATCGTTGACAAACATTGTATTGAGTCCTAATCCTCAGTGTCTAACTCAATAGATTGTCAATAAACATTTTTCTCATTGAAATGTGAAGTTTGTGAATAAGAGAGTTTTTTGTGTGCTACAGATCATGATTAAGCGGCAAAAAACAGCTTTCCCGCCAAATTTTGTGCACTCCCTTGATGGTTCGCATATGATGATGACTGCACTTGCCTGCAAAAATGCAGGCTTAAGTTTCGCAGGTCGTCTTCTGTTTTTTAAACTCTGTATCTCCATCCAATTTTTGATATAAATACTTGTGTGATTGTGAGAAAATATTTCATCTCTTTACTCCCCTTATCTAAATAAGGTCTCATATTTCCTTTTACCTTGTGGACTGTAGGAGTTCATGATTCATATTGGACACATGCATGCGACATACAGCAAATGAACAAGATACTTCGTGAGAAATTCGTAGAACTTTATGAGGAACCAATTCTGGAAAATGTAAGTTGAATCTGGAGATTTATTCTAACCTTCTATATCTCTCCTTTGTCGTTCGAAACCCGATGAAAATCACGTTTCCCTAATATTCGAGTACAGTAAAGAAGGTAAACAAACATTAATTCCCTATTTAACTAATCTATTCGTGTTATCATTAACAGTTGCTGAATAGTTTCCAGCAGTCTTTCCCCTATTTACAATTCCCTCCGCTGCCTGAACGAGGAGACTTCGATCTAAAAGAAGTTCTGGACTCCACATATTTCTTCAACTGAGTCAAAAAAGGGAGATGGTGTTACATATACATGTTGCTCTCGTCTTCGGATGATCTCGCTACCAGGATTGTAGCCACGTTGTCACTCCAGATATGCCCCCACTAAACTACATGTACAATTGGCTTCTGTGCAACGAGATAATTTCTACTTCCTAGTCGCTGGGTGTATGGTTCTAGCTATACCTTGAAGCTCCTTAAGATCAAGACACTAGGACTACACTGAATCGAAGACCTGATCTCTCCGCTTTTTGTAGAGTCGAGGATGGCTTCTCGACAAAAGCATTTTTGACATTCTCTGCAGACATAGACGGATGTGCAAAACATAGTAAAAGAAAAAAGAGGTAAAATCTTGGGTGTGATGATGTATAGAAAGTACTCCGTACAATATTAGCCTTGTAGGCTGTAGACTGTATAATGAATGAAGCTTACCTTTGTGAATTGTGATGCACCTTATCAATCACATGATCAACAAATACTTGCGATATTTGTTGATAACTTCATTTTGTATTCTCACGTGATCACGTCAATCACATGAAAAAAGCTTAAATGGTAAGCTAATACCCACGGCATAAATTCTTATTTTAGATGGACCTTTTTCGCCTGGTCAAATATAACCACAAGGGTATTAGCTATACCCACTGGCCTCGCAAGAAATTCACAAGTTGATTTTTAATTTCAAAATTTGGTAAAATTTTATGTTCTCACTCAAATTTGTTATTTTACCCGTTCAAGTTTTTTAGCACTCGTGAGATTCTCATTGTGTTGTTTATTCATATTTTTATATAACTAGTATTGGTGTTCGGCTTCGCCCGGGTTACCTCTACTTATCATTAAATTTTTTTTTTCATTAAATAAAATTACTTAAAGTTGCATAACCCATAAATTTATCATTAATATATTTTTTTATAATATATCCTAAAATTACGATAAAATAAATTTTGAGACAAATTCACTACTCCCGCTATTAATATTTTACTCTTATGAATGAAACAATAGTAATAACATTTCACTACTTGCTCGTAATCATTGTTACTTTCACTACTCTCGCCGTAATTATTGTTACTGTCACTACTGCTGCATTAATATTGATAATTTCACTACTCCCGCCGTAATGATTGTTACTTTCATTATTGCCGCATTAATATTGATTATTTCACTACTCCCGTTGTTGTTTCTATCACTCTCACTAATCTCGTTGATAATATCGTTACTTTTACTATTCAAATGAGTAATTACTATCATATAACTATATCCAATGTTACTACAATTCTTTACTTTACTGACGAAATTACTTTTACTACTTAGGCATGTAATTTTAAAGGTATTATATATTTATATAAACTAGGTTTGGTGCCCGGCTACGCCCGGGCTACCTTTACTTACCATTTAAATTTTATTTTCTTTGAAATATGTTTCGCTAAATTTGGTTAACACATACATTTACAATTTATATCTTGAACTTATGATGAGATGTAAAATTAATCAACAAATTATGTGACACGTTCACCACTCCCGCTGTCAATATTATTACTTTCACTACATCCCCTGTTAATACTATTATGTTCACTACTTTTTCGGTTAATGTTGTTTGTTTAACTACTCCTGCTATTTTTACGGTTAACCCGTTAGTTTTGTCAAACTCATATATTTAAATAAATTAATATTTTCTTAAAATCGAATTGTTAATTAATTTTTTTGAAATTTAGATTGATAGTTTCCAAAATATAAAATACTTATATTATATTATATTCGTGTATGTTAAATAATTATTTTTATACTAATTAATACCATAAGTGGGCATGTTATTTTAAGGAAAATCACCATATTATAGTTTTCTCTAAATTTATACTTTAACCAAAACTATATAATATTTACATTGAACTCCCTTGGCCCGGTCCATCACACAGTGCTATGATTAAAAACTATATAGTATAATTAATTTGTATAGATTTATTTAATTACATTAAATTCCTTTGGTTTCTGGAATTAATATATAGTATTTCAGAGCAATCATTATTATTGGCTAATTAAATTACAAATCTAATGAATTATGGAAAATTATATTTTTTGGAAATTTAGATTCATAGTTTCCAAAATATAAAATACTTATATTATATTATATTATATTCATGTATGTTAAATAATTATTTTTATACTAATTAATACCATAAGTGGGCATCTTATTTTAAGGAAAATCACCATATTATAGTTTTCTCTAAATTTATACTTTAACCAAAACTATATAATATTTACATTGAAGTCCCTTGGTCGGGTCCATTACACAGTGCTATGATTAAAAACTATATAGTATAATTAATTTGTATAGATTTATTTAATTACATTAAAGTCCTTTGGTTTCTGGAATTAATATATAGTATTGATATATTACATATATGCATTAAATAAAATCGTAAGAATTATGCAATATTATATATTATGGAATCTAACTTGAATTATTTATAACCTACTTATTATATTTTTGTTTGTTAAATAATTAACATCTCTATACATCTAATAAACTATAAAGTTAATAAAATTGCATAGATTTTAAATTTAATATACAATTTTATGATGATAATAACTAATACCATAAGTGTGCATGTTTATACTAATTAATTATTTTATTTTAAGAAAATTAACCATCTTCTAGTCTTCTATAAATATTTAGGAAAATTATCATACATCTTCTTTATTTTAGCCTCTTTGAAATTGATTATCTTAATTAATTATTTTATTTTAAGAAAACTGACCATCTTAATTAATTATTTTATTTTAAGGAAATTAACCATGTTTAGGAAACTTACCAAACTTCTATATAATTTAATTTTAACCCAAACTATATAATATTTGCATTGAGATCCCCCAATCAGGTCCATCACACGGTGCTATTGATTTAAAACTATATAGTATAATTAATTTGTATAACTTTCTTTAATTACATTGAAGTCCCTTGGTTTCTGGATTTAATATATAATATTGATAATGTTGCTGGGTTTGCTTAATTAAGACACTAACGAGTAACGATCTAATTAAAATGAAAATAATGAAATTCATTTGCTTCTTTTAAAACTTCTCAAAAAATAATAAAATTTGAATAAATAGCACAAGAAAAGACATCTATAAATTTTTTAAAATAATAAAACTAGGATATATGTATTCAAAATTCAGCAAGTCTCTCTTGTGACAGACATATCTCTCACAAGCTTGCGACGGGTTAAGTAATAGCCATGTGGGTAAATAAGACAAAACAGATTGCAGCTCCCTAGGCATTCTTAAGGTTATCATGTGCACGTGTCATTTTTGTAAAAATATTTTTCCTTAGTTTTTTCAAGCATACTAAAATAAAATTATTTTTATACTCATTTTTTTTATTTTTTTAAATAGGTTATTATATTAATTAAACAAACTTAAAAGGTTTTGATTGTGGGTTGCGTGACATCTCTTGGGAGGGGTACAATTTCTCTTTTGATAAAAAAAAATCCAGTCTAGGGTTCCTAGGGTTCTGTCAAAAGTCTCTTTGCTCTCATCCTGCTCTTCGAGGTTCTACCTCTCGATTTCGATCGTTAGTTAGGTCTTTTCTTTCGTTTGCTTTTGCTTTCTAATGCAGGTATAGGAGAACGGTGCGAGGAGAGGCTATAACCGGTACGGGAAGGAGCCGCAAGGGGGGTGGGGGGGGGGGCACTGAGAATGAGCAAATCTCATTCGAATGGGACGAGGGGTGGATAGGGCAGAGGACAAGGAAAAATCATGCTTGTAGGTAAATTGTGGGCGTCTAGGGCAACAAATGTGAAGGCCGCGAACGACACGATGATCAAATTGTGGAACCCTGTGCAACCAATTATGGGGAACGTTGTTGATGCGAGGGAGAAAACATTCGTTTTTCCCTTCGGGGCGAAGCGTGACAAAGCTAGGGTTTTTGAAGGGCAACCGTGGCATTTCGATAAATTCGTATGGTGCTTCAATGAACCGAATAAAGAAGGTAAACTCACCGACGTCCCTCTTATTCGTTTTCTTTTATGGGCACGGGTGTATGATTTACCTATAGCGGGTCGAACAAATGAAGCGAATGTACACCGTGTAAAGTGAAGTATGAAAGACTGCCACTCTACTGCTATGGGTGTGGAATTATCGGGCATGGGGAAAAAGATTACGAGGAGGGTCCTTATGAGGAGGACGACCTGAAATTTGGGGATTGGCTTAGAGCTTCTCCTTGGAAGATTGTTAAAACATCCAATGAGGGAGGGGGGAAGGCAGCGAGGGATCTTAATAGGAGTTTTCATAATGAGAAAAAGGAGGATGATGATGCGGATATCTCCAAGATGATCGAGAAACTACAAACAATTACTATCACCCTCCGCCAAAAGAAGGAGGGGCAAAAGAAGGATGGACAGGTGATGAGGGTAGATGTTGGGGATAGGTTCGGAGGGAGGAAGAACAACTCGGCGTGATTCAGGATAGTAGGGCGAAGGGGGAGGGAGCAGGAGACTTCATGGTGAGGCTAGGAGACATGTGGGTGAAGGTGAGAGTCTGACGAAGAAGGGGACCGAGGAGAGTGCAATAAACGACGATAGGGGAGGTGATATGGAGCTCGATAATGAACTGGATAGGAGTTTGTGTCATGTGGACCAAGGTGGAGAAGGGGGTGCACAAAATGAGGGAGGGGCAACAGTTAGGGCAGGAATGAGCTGCACGAGACTAGCTAGGGGAGGGGTGAGTGGAGGAGATAGGCCGGAACAGACGTTTGTGGATTTGGTGGGGAAAAGGAGGCGTGAGGTGGACGAGCGTATGGTGGGCGTGAAACGATCTAGAGTCGATATTGAGTCTGACGGGGGCGTCATAATACACGAGGAGGAGGCTGAGATTGCTCTGTTGGAATAAGTGTCCTCCGACAATAATGCGATCACAACTGTCGATCATGATGATCACATGTTTAAATCTCATTTTAAGAATACATGTGGGATGTAATATTTTACAGTCAACTGGTCCACACATATCGGTAATGGTTGGCTGACTAGAGTTTGACATTACTGTCGTGCGACGGTGGTGACCAGTTGATCCCTTAAGGTCATATCTTTAGGGAATACGGTCTTAATTGATTATTTAATTAATCGTATGTAGATACGAGTTAATTACTACCTTAAAATTGGAAATGATTTTTATGAGTAAACTGACAATCTTATTGCAATTGGATTAAATAAGACTCCGTCTAAGTAATCGAATTGTTTTATTTACTTAGAATTGTTTATTATTTATGAAACAATTGAGACGGGAATGAATGGTCCATCTAAATTACAAGACGTTGTAATTTATATTAAAGTGACAATTTTTTATAAGATAGTAATTGAGAATTACTAGTGAAATTATTTAATTGTTTCATTTTTGTGTATTATGAATTTTAAGGAGTTAAAATTGCATAATTACATAATGGGTCATGTAATATGTGACATGTGACAATATTACAAATGACAAAAATAAAATGGAAACCATTTTATCCATTTGGACCGAAAATGGAGGGTACCATAGATAATGGGTGTTCTTTTTAAGAGAAAATAGGTCATGATTAAGAAAACCTATTAATACCCTAGTCTAGCATACTACATATATTGTGAAGACAAATTGTAGCAAAAGATGAGCAAAGAGTGGGCACTCTAACCCACTCCTTGACCGGCCCCCTCCACTCCACTAATGAAAAATAGTTTTCTCATTTTTGATGATTCATTCCATATGAAACAACTTATCTCTCTACTCCTTTTCTCTACTAGTTTTCTAGAGAAATAAAGTTTAAAAATTCCTTTCCATACTAATATTTTCTTATATATTACTAGTTGTAGTAATATCTATGTTAGTGATTTTTAAGGAGCTAATACATAATTTCAAGTAACAAAATTGGTATTAGCATTAAGATTGGTTCCTTGATATAAATCCTTGAGGAGAGATTCTACTCTTGAATCTTGTTCATCCATTGTTGGAAAGCTCAAGAACTAACAAGTAGGAGATCTTGTTGGTGCCCAAAATCCGAAACCTCAATGTAAGATTGACGATTTCTTCTTTTGTCTTGTTTTAGTTTGCATGCATAAGATCTAATATTTATTTTATGACTAAATAAATCTATTCATATATTAACATGTAAATTAATGAGATTAATGAATTCTAACAAACGTTATCATGAGCCTTAGGTTGTTTGCATGCAAATCGGTTTATAGTTTTTCCGAGTTATATGATTAACATACAAAACTAATTAATTTGGATTTATGAAGATAAACCTTAAAATAAATTTGCATGTCAAAAGTTTCTGGTCCTAAGTGATTTTTAGGACATTTTGGTTTATTTATGGATTTTATTGTTCATTTTATATAATATTGGCATTAAAATGTGATTTTTATGATAAAAAATGTCATTTTTGGACGAAAATTAGCTAAACTTTGAATTTTTCAGTGGTTTTTGGATATATTTTCACATATATTATCTACTGACGACCTGTAAATTTTCATGATAAAATGAGTTGTTTTGCTCGAAATATGGATTTTTTAAGTTAAAATCGTATTTAAATGGGTAAATAGGTTAATATGAGTTATATTTCGAATATGGTCATGTAAATTTAGTATCTTGTCACATGCAATTTTACAAGATGTGTGTAAAATGTTTGGCTATAGTGAAGTCTTTATGCATGATTTATGTATTTTTGATGAAAAATCACATAAATAGTGACTATAATTAGTAATAATGCTAAAACATACTTCATGACTAAAGGAAAAATGTAACATGTTTCATTTTATCATATATTTCAGATCTAAAAGTAAAAAGTTGATAAAAATAATTTTTCTCATATTTTTATGGTCATAATTGTTAAAACCGATAAACCGCAACATTGTTTTTCTCGATAAATTTTCGAAATTTTTAACCTAAGTTTTGAACATTATGAGTGTCATGGTATTTTTACAGAATGTTCATGAGTTTAAATTTCAAAATTTGAATTTATTTGAAATTTTTATAATTTAATTTGAAGTTTATACCATTTTTGTTTTTTAGGTCCATTTATGAACAATATTAAGAAATCTAGGTTAATTATTGTCAAATGTTAGTAGAGACTAATTTTGAGTCTTAAGATGGTTAGGGTAATTAACTTGTACATAAATATGAATTTATGTAATTATTGTGATTTTAAAAGGTTAAATCACGCAAATCCGTAAAAACCGATTAATATACGATATTGGCTCTTAAAGGCGATTTAGCATAAAATTTGGCATGCCCGTACATATTATAATGCTGCATTTTATTTATGATTGTCATATTTTAATTTTATGTAATTTTACTTAGTATGGCCTTAGTTTTAATTGGTATTACCCGAAATGTATGGGAATATCGATTCGGTTGTAATTATTGTGATCTCGTATCACCGTTTTGTAATTTAATAGATTTATTTTTATTTTAATTACAAATGTATAATAGGAAATTATGTAATTCATTTTGTAATTTTTTTTTATTCCGGAGTACCTTGAAGACGGTGCCACTCGAGAAGGCGATCCATCAAAGAAAGTGTTGCCTTGAAATGCGTGCCAAGACCGAAGTTCAAGGGACCGAAGGAGTTGGTTTCCGAATTTGTAATAGTTTATTATATTTACTATTTTAGGAAGGCCATACTAGGATTTTATTTATGCTTTGCATTTTATTTATATGTTGCATGCATCGCTAAATCGCCAAAACTAAAACATGCATTATCATTAAATCGAGCAAATCGACCGTGTCAATTACAATTATCGTAGTTCACCGCTTTAGTTCAATTAAAACGTGATAGATAAAAAAATTGACATGACCTCTCGCTAAAATAAACAATTGAGACTTAGCCTTACCAAAAAGTAGAAACCATGAAAACCTATTTCATGAGGGAGTGCACTCGGCCCTACCGGGGTACAAACCTTGTTACGTAGGGGAAGTGGGTGATAAATGTCTATCCACCGAATTTATGTTAATAAAGGGTATTTCGGCACACCGTGCCCTAAGTTAATATGAATTTGGATCATGGACACATTTATTCGAAACTTTGATTGAACTCAACGAAAATATTCACAACGATTTCCGGATGTGTTTCGGGCTAGAGATAAATGTTAATGTAATTTTATCGATCAAGAGTTCTAAAAGTAGAATCGATTAAAGAGTTAATCCACCGAGTTATGTTAATAAAGGGTATTTCGGCACACCGTGCCCCAAGTTAATATGAATTTGGATCTTGGAATCATTTATCATAGTTGGGGAGAGGTCACTATGTAAATGCTTTACTTGTTATTTACAAGTATTAATAAAACGATAAATATTAAGTTTTCCATTATTCCGTTATCATATTGTTCTATTTCTTTACCACAATTCATATACGATATCATTTCGATTTTTGATTCAAATCTCCATTAAAACATCGTAACTAAAGACAAATATGAATTTGCTTCTAAAACCTCATATGAACCATTGCTAAGGATCTCTTGTAAAGAGTATAGATAAAAGTTATTCGTGATCAAAAGGGTTTTTGATTCTTGACTAACATATCTACTTACAATGAATTATTTCTCATATGCTTAATTGAGTTAAGTACTTTGAAACGTTACATCATTTTGGTAACTAGATTTGTTTGAAATCAAAATTGACTAAAATACCGCAACCACTTCAATGAAAGTTTTAAGACTAAACAAACGAATGGAGAGTAGTCTTCATGAATTTCAATTTTGCTTCTCTTAGCAAAGACTCATTGAAATGAGTGGGAGCATTCTCTTAAACCGTTAAGAAAAGGATAAGGTTTTAAAAAGAGTAAAATTAGAATGGAATTGATACAAGGTAATGTTAAAAGTAAAGTTGTTGAGAATAACGATACTAAACCTATCAATCTCGACCGATTAAGTTTCCATTGTCTTAATTGTTGGACGCTAAAAAGGAAACTACCTCAAATTATTGAAGAATCAACAAGTTAGTTGTGGGACATCTAATGAGACCTTCTTCTTTAAATGTTTATTTGATTGACATAAATTTTGCTAGTACTACTTCGTCAATATTAGAAACCGGTGGTGGTTTTCATCATTGTATTTCATACATAGGATGATTAGAATATGACGACTAGCAACAATGATGTTGAGAGATAGAGTCATTGTGTACTCAATCTAGTTTTTGGGTTTAGAGTTGTACTTAATTGTGACTATTAAGTGCATAAACTCTAAATAAGAATATAAACTTGTTAAGATACAAAAGAGGTTTCACTTTTGTGACCCTATACACCATGATTTGATGTATGGCTAGCCCATTATCAAAGTGATTATATTCTAAACCAAACTAGAATGATATATCATGTAGATGATGCAAGACTCAAATTGGTAACCCAAGATTGAACCTTAGATTTTGAAATGATGAACGCAAAGAGTTATCAAGTACTCTTGAAACCATTAGATCTGATGGTATATGCGTATCTTGTATTCAAAGCAAGATGTCTCGTGCCTTTTGGTTGAAAAGGAGATCGAGGTTGTAAATCATTGATCCAAAATAGGTTGATCATTTTCTTTTACCAACGATTTAAATTGACGCTAATGTGTTCACTTAATAAGGTAAATAGAGAAATCTTTGAAGAAGTTCAAAGAGTTCAAGGAATCACGATTTAGTCGTGATGGGATTTTCAAAGTGAAGACTTTGATATAAGCCAAATGAAATGTGATATAGTATCACAAGTTAATCTCTCTTAATACACATTATGGGATAATGTGTGGTTAGATAAGAAATCAAACGCTAGTCGATATGGTTTGGACTTCGATCAAGTTACTTTGAGTTACTTGATCCTTTTGGGGATTTTATCATTTTGTCTAAATTTTTTTTCCACTAAATCTAAAACGAATCATATGAGATATGAAATGGTAGGGTACCATGTATGTAAGTTTTCAAAAGAAATAAATGCTCATTTTTCCTTACTATAATCACGAGTACAACGGGATTGTGGCTCGTGAAGCTGTCTTTCTAGAATACAAGTTTATTTCTAGAAGATAGAGTGGGAGAAATTATTCAAGAGCCACAAAGAATGTTATGTCACAAGAAACTGATCTTTCTTGGCTACATGAGACGTTTTGTGTAAAACGTTGTTTCTTCAAAACCTAGGACGTTAAAGTCATCGCTTGTTGAAGATGATGAATTAGTGTTACTTTTAGAAAGTAAATAGCTTGTAACTTGCAAAGAAATTGTTTGATTCAAGTTGATTACTTCTGAAAAGTAATGAACATATGACTTACATGAGAGTGTTTAAGTCACAACTCAATACAAGGCTTAGAGCCATGAAAATCCGAAATAAATTCCAAGTGAATTGTTAGATATCAAAGCTTGATTGGTCGCAAAGGGTTTTGCACTAGTTGAAATGCTCAAGTCTATTTGGATCTTCTTAGGGATTGTGTTTCATTATGAGATATATAGCGAGTGAATCTAAAACCCACTTCTTCAATTAGAAGGAATGTATTCAATACATGTCTTGAGTTTTGTAGATTCTTGTAATCCTAAGATAATGTGAAACTTAAGAGAGGGTCTTGAGTAGGACATCAATGAGTTGGAATCAATGATTTGATCATGGTATAAAAATTTTTCCCGATAAGTCGAGAAGTTGTGTTTATACATGAAGTTTAGTGGGAGTTACGGAAATTTTAGTAGTCTTATATGTGGGTGACATATTGATCATTGCGAATGATTTAAGACTTGGAGTAATATAACACATCTTTAATATCCAGATTTATGTAGATAAATCTACATGATATTAGCGTCAAATAAGAAGTCTTATGTTGATAAGATTCATAATTAGTTCAATCAAGTTGAACATATTTGATTGACTCCATTTGCTTCCGCTGCCGGATCAATTAAATGAGTAATGATGTATAACACTTCATATACTTTGAGTATGATGAATTGTTTCAAATCGAATTTAGTAATAGTTACCAAGTAAGCCATAAAGATTACCCTTAAGTGCTTGCAGAAGCATTCAGGATGAAAAGCAAAGTGTTTTTGATGCAATTTTGTGTAAGGGTGTTACAAATGACAATTGACAATTGAGATTGTGCATGGTTTCCGACAAAACCATAATCAAAATACATTAGGATGGTTAAGATACCATTGTGGCTATGTTATTTAAGAAATAGATTTTCTAGAATCGTTCTAGGCAAAAAAGAACAATGAGAAATATTTACAACAGAAATTGAGTACACTTGCAATCATGGGATGTGCAAGAGGGATGAGTCCCGCACACTGTGAAAACAGTGGGAGCTATTCTAAGGCTAGAGGGCCTATGTCTAGATTGGATCTAGACACGTACTCAGAAAGTTTTGTAATGCAAATGTATACATTACAAAGGAAAACGAGTATGTAGTAAGGTTGAGTAAGGTACAAGAAGTTGATAAAACCTACTAACCAAAGCCTTCTCATAGGCTTAACATGATGAGTCATATCATATGTCATTTCAATTTCATTGAGATGAACAACTACATATAAAATTAAAGTGGATTATAAAAATATGAAGTAGTAATCAGGTATTGACTATTCATATGTAATAATCACATTTGTCGTTCGAGTTTTTAAATCTAAAAACTCCTTTTATACTTTGTTACATCCAAACGGGTTGTAGAGACAATATTGAACCCCGTTAAAGTGAACCCGGATTAACATGGTATTCGTCCATAGTCACTTGTATGAGGTGACGTCTCGAAGTGACTAGAGTGTGATGCGATTGATGGCAAGTTCAAGTGTCATAGAGTCATGTGATATGACTAGTCGATCACATAGGCAGATTGTTAGGAACACTTTGTCGGGCCTTATGACCGCTTATAGAGTTCTGGCAAATTTATATAGCCTGGTCGTGGCGAGAGCTACTATAGTATTCTAATGAGTCGATTCTTTTGACTAAAGACTGTTCGCCTAAGGTGGCACAGTTTCAGATTAACTTTGATTTATGTTACTACGACCTTCGTAAATGGGGCCAAATTGGCATATTTTGGGTTATGATGGCTATGGCTAGTCGAAGGGAATAGTGCGATAGGAATTGTCCACCCCTTGTCAGGGTTAAAACAATATCTCAGGGCCACTCGAGGAGTAATGAACTGGAAATGCGTGGCCACGCTCGGAAGGTATCTATGGTAGATAATTCCGGTCAATCAGTTATTCTCCAGATCGAGGAAACCACTCTCGATATGATCACATGCAAGTACGACCTGAAAGACACCTTGCATTGAGTGGGAGATAGTAATACGACAAAAGAATTGGTGACGCACACTTGTCGAGGACAAGTGGGAGATTGTTGGAATAAGTGTCCTCCGACAATAATGCGATCACAACTGTCGATCATGATGATCACATGTTTAAATCTCATTTTAAGAATACATGTGGGATGTAATATTTTACAGTCAACTGGTCCACACATATCGGTAATGATTGGCCTGACTAGAGTTTGACATTACTGTTGTGCGACGGTGGTGACCAGTTGATCCCTTAAGGTCATATCTTTAGGGAATACGGTCTTAATTGATTATTTAATTAATCGTATGTAGATACGAGTTAATTACTACCTTAAAATTGGAAATGATTTTTATGAGTAAGTTGACAGTCTTATTGTAATTGGATTAAATAAGACTCCGTCTAAGTAATTGAATTGTTTTATTTACTTAGAATTGTTTATTGTTTATGAAACAATTGAGACGGGAATGAATGGTCCATCTAAATTACAAGACGTTGTAATTTATATTAAAGTGACAATTTTTTATAAGATAGTAATTGAGAATTACTAGTGAAATTATTTAATTATTTCATTTTTGTGTATTATGAATTTTAAGGAGTTAAAATTGCATAATTACATAATGGGTCATGTAATATGTGACATGTGACAATATTACAAATGACAAAGATAAAATGGAAACCATTTTATCCATTTGGACCGAAAATGGAGGGTACCATAGATAATGGGTATTCTTTTTAAGAGAAAATAGGTCATGATTAAGAAAACCTAGTACTACCCTAGTCTAGCATACTACATATATTGTGAAGACAAATTGTAGCAAAAGATGAGCAAAGAGTGGGCACTCTAACCCACTCCTTGACCGGCCCCCTCCACTCCACTAATGAAAAATAGTTTTCTCAGTTTTGATGATTCATTCCATATGAAACAACTTATCTCTCTACTCCTTTTCTCTACTAGTTTTCTAGAGAAATAAAGTTCAAAAATTCCTTTCCATACTAATATTTTCTTATATATTACTAGTTGTAGTAATATCTATGTTAGTGATTTTTAAGGAGCTAATACATAATTTCTAGTAACAAAATTGGTATTAGCATTAAGATTGGTTCCTTGATATAAATCCTTGAGGAGAGATTCTACTCTTGAATCTTGTTCATCCATTGTTGGAAAGCTCAATAACTAACAAGTAGGAGATCTTGTTGGTGCCCAAAATCCGAAACCTCAATGTAAGATTGACGATTTCTTCTTTTGTCTTGTTTTAGTTTGCATGCATAAGATCTAATACTTATTTTATGACTAAATAAATCTATTCATATATGAACATGTAAATTAATGAGATTAATGAATTCTAACATGCTCAACCCCGCCAGGCCTAATGAATATCTTAAGCCTGAACCGTCGGGGCTTGGGCAACCCCGACAGTGTTAGAACCCTCCGATCTTTGATACAGAGGGAAGCCCCGGCCTTAGTGTTCTTATGTGAAACTAAGCTTAGTGGCCGTGAAATGAGGGGTGTGAGGGAGAGGTTGGAGGGTTATGACGGGATTGAGGTGGATAGTGTTGGGAGATCGGGTGGATTGGCTTTTATGTGGAAAAAGGATGTTGAGTGTTACTTTGTGTCAGCGTCCGTCCATTATATGGACTTTCGTGTAAGGTCAAGAGAAGGGGAATGGAGAGTGACGGGGTTTTATGGATGGCCATCGGTGGTGGATCGACATTTATCCTGGGAGCTGTTACGGGTCCTTGCTCGACAATCCTTGCTGCCGGGGTGTGCATTGGGGACTTCAAAGAGATACTATTTTCTACTGAAATGAAAGGAGGGAGCCGTCCTCAGTGGCAAATGAATAATTTTCAAGCAGCGGTAGATGATTGTGGGCTGCGTGACATCTCTTGGGAGGGGTACAATTTCTCTTTTGATAACGGACAAGCGGGTGATGACAATAGACAATGTATGCTAGATAGGGCTATGTGTTCGAATGAATGGCTTGAGGTTTTTCCCTACGCTAAATTTTTCTACTTGGAGCGGGAATGGTCAGACCATGTGCCGATTAAATTAATTCATAATCACAGGGAGGTGTCGAAGGGGGCGAGAAGAGCTTTCAAATTTGAACAAATTTAGGTTGGGGCGGAGGGTTGTGAAGAAGCGGTTATTCATGGGGTGGAGAGAGGCCGTGGTGAGCTGGTGAGTGTTCTTCGAGCATGTGCTGGTGAGCTTCAGGAGTGGAAGAAAACGAATATATATAAGATAAAAAAGCTTATTGAGAAGAAGCGACACCAGATTGCGGGAATTAATAGGGGCAACCGTAGGGCAAGCGAGGTGAATAGACGAAAGAAGTTAGTGGCGGAGGTGGCGGATTTGATGCGACAAGAGGAGCAATATTGGAGGCAGAGGTCGAGGGCTCTTTGGCTGAAAGATGGTGACCAGAATACTAAATTCTTTCACAATTGTGCGAGTGAGCGGAAGAGGAAGAATTGGATTGGCAAATTGATAAACGATGAAGGGGTGGAGAAACACGGGGATGAAGCGATTGCACGGGTGGCTAATTCTTGTTTCCAGGACCTGTGTACATCATCAAATCCGGTCCATTTTGATGATGCTCTACAAGGCCTCGAGGGCCGTGTGACTAGGGAGATGAATATGGGGATTGAGCGAGATTATAGCGAGGAAGAGATCCTTGATGCGCTGAATCAGATGAATCCACTCAAGACGTCGGGTCCCGACGGTATGAATGGACTCTTTTATCAGTCATTCGCACTGTGTTACAAATCTTACGGGGGGCACGGTCACCAAGGGCTTTAAACAAGACCAATATTGTTCTAATCCCGAAAAAGAAGGCTTCGGATAAAATTCGAGATTTTCGACCAATTATCTTATGTAATGTGGCGTACAAGTTTGTGTCGAAGGTACTAGCTAATAGATTAAAGTGCTTCTTGGACAGTATTGTGTCAGAGAATCAGAGTGCTTTTACCCCGGGAAGGGCTATCTCAGAAAATGTGTTGACGGCTTTTGAAATGTTCCATTATATGAAGAGTTCTAGGTCGACTGAAGGTTATATGACCATCAAGCTAGACATGGCGAAAGCGTATGATCGGGTTGAGTGGTGTTTTTTGAAGCGGGTGCTTGAAGTTATAGGGTTTGATAGCGGTTGGATTGCGCGAGTAATGGAACGTGCCTCGACCGTTTCCTTTTATGTGCTTATTAATGGGTCACCTTCAAGAGAATTTCAACCGTCGAGAGGGCTACGACAAGGGGATCCACTATCTCCTTATTTATTTATTTATTTATCATATGTGCTGAAGCGCTCTCTAATCTTGTTCATCGAGCTGTGGTCAATAAATCGCTACATGCCATCCAGATTTCACACTCAGCCCCAATGGTCTCGCACTTATTTTTCGCGGATGACAGCATATTCTTTCTAAAAGCAAATTTGGGTGTGGTTGAGGTTGTCACCAATATTATTCGCTGTTATGAGGAGGCCTCGGGCCAACTCGTAAATCTTGAGAAGACCACGGTTTCTTTTAGTAAGGGGGTTGCCTAGGGAGCGACGGTATAACCTTATTGGTAGGCTAGGGATGGTGGAGGTGGCGGAACAGGCTAGATACCTTGGTTTGTCGACGGTAGTGGGGCATTCGAAGAAGGTGTTAACTGATATCATTCGAGATAAGATGAGTAAACGGTTGCAAGGCTGGTGTGGGAAAACATTGTCTAGGGCAGGTAAGGAAGTTCGTTTAAAGGCTGTGGCCAATTCACTTCCTACCTATGTGATGAGTATCTTCAAAATTTCCGCAAATTTCTTCAATGACCTCAAATCGATGGTGTCACGTTTTTGGTGGGGATATGGAGACGGGAAGCGTGGTATGTCTTGGGTGGCATGGCAAAAATTATGCCAACCTAAGTGTAAGGTTGCTTGGGGTTCCGGGATTTTAGACTCTTCAACTTATCGCTACTTGGTAAACAAGCTTGGAGACTTATTACTAAGCCGGAGTGTTTGTGGGCGCGTATAATGAAATTGAGATACTACCCCCATGAGGAGTTTATGACGGCTGGGTTTGGAGGGAACCCAAGCTACACATGGAGAGGTATACTTGAAGCGAGAAATGCAATCCATTGTGGGCTTCGTCGACGTGGTGGAGATGGCTTAACTACGCGGGTTTGGGGTGATGCTTGGATCCCGGGGACGCATACAGGTAAGGTCATCTCCCCGTGCCCACAAGGAAGTGAGAATTGGATGGTGGCGGATCTTTTGGACGATGGAATGGGTGGTTGGAATGCTGAGAAGCTTGCTAATGTCCTCTTGCCGTTTGAGCGTGATAAGGTGGCCTGTATAAGACTTAGTTCGAATCGCCTGCCGGATGACTGGTATTGGAGTGCGGAACAGGATGGTATTTACTCAGTTAAGTCGGCTTATTGTCGCCTTGCAGGTGAAGCGTTTGATATGGGTGAAACGTCGGATTGGGAGCGTGAGAAGTTGCTATGGAATCGTCTCTGGAAGGTACCGGTTTGGCCTCGAATCAAGCTTTTCTTCTGGCAGCTGTGTTGTGAGGCTTTGGCAACGAAGGCGAACATTGCATCTCGAATTGGAGGTGAGTATCCGTTTTGTACCTTTTGTCATTCTCATTTTAAAGCGAGTCTTCATTTAGTCCGGGACTATTGGGTTGCTCAAAAGGCCTTGGAAGGGATGGGGTGGGAGAATGAGGGTGAGTTCGAAGGAGGAAGGGTGCGGGATTGGGTTAAGATGAGGTGGAGGGAGCTTGGGGTGTTAGAGCATGGAAGGTTCATGGCGTGTTGTTGCGCCATATGGGAGCATCGAAACAAGGTTGTGTTCGAGGGGTTGGCGACTGATCCGGCTAGCATCATTAGACGGGTGAAGGACGTGGTTGAGGAGATTGAAAGAGGGGGCTATGTAAAGGGGTTGCCTGGTGAGCAGGGGGGAATGGTAGCGAGGGATGCAAGGGAGGATGGGTGGGTTGCTGCTCCAGTGGGCTCGGTGAAGGTGAATGTTGACGCGGGAGTAAAGGAGGGGGATGGAGTGGGAGTGGGAGCGGTCTGCAGAGACGAGTTAGGGAGGGTGTTATGGGGTATGTCTCGGGTATGGAAGGAGGAGTGGGAACCGTGTGTTGCTGAAGCGGTGGCAGTCCTTGAAGGTCTTGAAGAAGCAAGGCGGAATGGACACGGGAAGGTGGTCATTGAGAGCGATTGTTCCCAAGTGATCGAGGCACTTACCAAGAAGAAGCAAGGAAGAAATATTTTTTATTTAGTTATTTACGATATCTTGTCTTTAACTAGCTTATTTACGTCTGTTTCGTGGGTGTATACGCGTCGAGCTAACAATAGTGTTGCTCATGCTTTAGCTCATTTATTTCCTAGAGTTGTTGGTAAACATGTGTGGTCGGATGCCTTAGGATTGCGAACACTGCTGTTTTGGCTGATCGTTTATCAATTTAGTGTACCCTTGAGGCGCTTTCTTCAAAAAAAAAAGAGCATATAGGACATGCAGTTAGTTCAATATCTAGAGGTATCATGAGAAATAAGTTAAATTTTAGATGGGTAATAGGTAATATACAAAAAATGACAAATCGTTTGAACAATTGTCAACAAATAGTTTCACTTAATATTGTTATATGGTTTATAAGTGGAAAGAAACTTTCTACTAATTGAAATGATAGTCTTATCCAAAAGTGTGATAATTGTAATTTAGTACTCATGCAAAGATTTTAGGTGAGAATTTATACTTTTTTTGTTTTCTTAATCAATCATTGAGCTATGAAGTATATTACATTATAACTTGGTCCAACATCAACTTTTCATATAGTCATATAACTTTTATTTTGTTCGATAGTTTTAAATTGCGTTATGGAAACTCATGACCTGATATTATAAGAAATCATGCCCATGTTGATGTAGAAACAAAATACAAGTTGTAATAATTGAGGGTCAACTTTTGGGTAGGTTTCGTAATCCATAAATAAAGATGTGCGTCCCTTCGATAACACCTAATTACATCAAGCTCATTTAATAATTTAAGTCACTATTTACTCATTGTTAAGTGTACTTATATCCATTATCTAAAGAATAGGTGTTGGCCTAATTCAAGGTGGTCCACATGAAAGAAGAACAGAGGCCCACGCTGAACCAGAAGATGTTGTCAGCGCTCAAATGCAATTTCAAGAGATATTAGCTGCAACATCATGGCGAGGGTTTATTATATTTTGAGGGATTCAAAGTTGAACAAACAACCTAAGGGGCTATTTAGAATTAGAGTAGCAACACTTCAAACAGCAGGAATTTTATGAACAAACAATGTAATTTGAGGCTATTTTTGTGAGGATTTTCTTTGGTTTTGACAAGATGCAAATAAGTGAATAAATAGATAAGCAAAGTAATATAACAAATAACGACAACCTAGCATAAGTATATTTGAAAGACGACTAAGAACATCAAGCTTAACTCGACTACAACCTAGCACAAGAAGAACGAAGACTTAATAAGATAACAAGTTTAATTTATCTACAACCTATGCACTGGGTAAATTACCATTACTAAACAGACGATCAATTATCCACAGCTTAGCACAAGATAATTATCAAGCTTGGCATAAACTACAGCACAAGTTTGTTAATTTTGAGAGAAATCTCAACATTTTATACATTCATCATATATTCATATATATTTTATTACAATGGAGGATGACTCTTTATATAGAGCACTACATGATGCAAGTCTTAAACCCTAAAAAGAAATCTAATCTTTGATGTAAAGCTACTTTAATTTAAGAGTTGAATTTAAAAGAAAAACATGACAAATACAATAAGAGTTAACTTTCTACTACTAAGGACAAGGAAGAGCTGTTGCATTGTCTTCTTATAGCCCAAAGCCGCTCCTTGCATAAGAGAACAGAAAAGAGGAGACAAAGAGAAAATAAGGACAAGTTGTCGCTTTCCTTGTGTCTCCTCAAAATAATTTATATTTGTTCTCATGTACAGGTCTCATTTTCTTACTTTCTGATGCTCACATACTTGGGATCGTTTAATGAAAATTTTTTATCCCTGGACGTGCAACTTAAGCCATGTAAAATGGACAAGAATGCCCTTGTTGCACACAAGTGCAAAACAGAAAATTGAAGAACATTCAGGAATCAGGCCTTCCTTGCAGGCAAGATAACTCATAGCTCTGAATGATTTAGGATGCCCTCCATGTTTCATATTAAATCTATAAGAGTTCGCTTTACTCTCTAATCAGAATCACACAAAATTAATGGCATGGAACTTGATATATAAGACTTTGAGCAAGTTTAGGTCAAATTTGGATGTTCAGCATACACCCTGTCCAACAGCAGGAATTTTGAAAATTCATCTCTTATATCAAGTTGATTAAAATGCCCAAGATATATCAAATGAAAACAAATGATGTTATCTTTCATCTCCAAAAAGAATCAACCACAAACATTGATTAAATCTTGAGTTATGTAATTTTAAGTACTGACAGGTATATCCTGAACTTTCAGCTGAAAATCACAAATCAACCTGTCTTGTAGATGTCATAACTTGCTGCTCAGGATGAGTTAAGGAAGTATTCCAGAGCTAGCAAAAGCTTACTCGACCCGAGGAACCCAACCTGACCCGCCCGAAACCCGACCCGATACAACCCGAAAACTGGGTGAACCGAAACGGAATCGAACCGACCCAACCCGACCCGATAACGCCCTTATTTTTTCCAACCCGAACCCGACCTGAACCGACCCGACCCGATCCATGACCTGATATTGACTCAACCCGATAGATGACCCGATAATGAATTAGTTTAATAATGGTGTAAATAATACAAAATTGACATTAATCTTAATTATTTTCAATTAAAAACTTCAATTCATACACCACACGTTGTTTAAACATAAAATTACCTATCTAAAACTAAAAACATATGAGAAAATATATGTTGATAACCTGACACGATACTGACCCGTTAACGACCCGACTCGCCTTGCCACCCGTTGATGACCTGACCCGAAGATGACCCGACATGAACTGCAACCTACCCGAACCGATTCTGACCCGCAAAAACCCGAACCCGATATGACCCGACCCACTTTGACCCTACCCGTAACCGACCCGAGTGACCCGATTGCGACCTATTTCTCTTAAAATTGGAATCATTCAAAGATAATACCTATATCTTCAATTATAAGCCTTTGACTAAGTTTAGGTCATGACTGAACCGTACAGTTGCATTCATACATCCTTGTATTTAAAACTTCGTATCTCTTTGATTCAGGTTGTATACAATTGCCTATGATAGATCAACTGAAAGCTAATGATGTTAGCTTTCGTCTCCAAAAACAATCAATCGTAAATATGGCCTGATCATGGAAATGTGAATGCTTCTTTACTGATAGGCCATTCCTGAAATGCAGAGCATTCATTTGTGCAGACTTTCTAAATTTAGATGGAACTCAATTACATTGATCCCAAATGCAAGTACCTTCAAAAGCCAAGTTATAGCTGACATCCAAAACATTACAACCATGCAAAATATAAGGTAACACCCCCACTTACCAAGGAGCCGTAAGACCCCCCTCAATAAATACGGGCAGTGTAATACTCCATATATTTTTATTGTATGTAAACTTTTGTTATTTTATATTTAAGTAAATATTGTTTGATATATTAAGAAATTAATTTTGAATAGAAAAAAAAAATATAATCTTTAATCTTTTAATTGGGTTATTCACTTTTGTGTTTGTTCCGTTTTATTGTTTTTGGCTTTAATATTTTCCTTAATTCCTCACTTTACCTAACCCTATTATAAAAGCCTACCATCATCATATTTATTCGGCTATTTTCTTTGTTTCTTCAAAATTCTTGCGCCTCCATGTATTTGTTACAAAAATCACTAATAATCATCATAGCCATTAATATATCTTGCTTGTTAACGAGCAACAATAAGCCCCACTTGTGAGCCAGATCTTTTCCCTTTCTGTTGGCTTTTAAACAGACACAATAATCGTCTATAATATTGTTCGGGGTTAAATGATTATATGTCTGTCGTACTTGTTTTATATGATAAGTTGATTATTCGAGGTGAGATGTTATGGTGAATATTATTGTTTACGAAATATATAGTAATATCCATATATTTGCTTTATTAAGTATATATTAGCTGTGAGATGGGTTTTAGTCGGTATGTTAGCAATAGAGTTATTTTTATAACGAGAAAGAACAATATAAATTTTGCTTAGTTGGTTCATGTTGGTATATTGGCAAAATAGAATTGATACGGAGGAGTAAGATAAGTTTTGTAAGGTGATTATTACTTCCTCCATTCAACTCCACTCTACCAATATCATTTTTTTACACTATTCATAAAAGTGTATTCAATTTCAATTTTCTTTCGATACGTAAGTGAAAATATATTCATGTGGGATCTTGTTTGATTCGTCTTTTACGAAAGACATTTAAAAATATCTTACTTTTATAATTTTTGAAAATACGTAGCAAACGATATTTAGCGCGTAAAACATGCGTTGGCAAACGTGAAAAAAGAAAGTGGTAGAGTGGAGTTGAATGGAGGAAGTACATGTTAGCTACCATTATATATGAATGGATTTGTCCAGTACTCAATTTTTATATGGTTTTGGGACGACGCTGGTTTTGAGTATCTTAAATTGGGTATTGCATTAGTTATATTGTTTGGAATTATGAGTTATGGGGCTTTTGAGCCGAGTTATTTTTACGGTCCAGTGCGACCATGGTTATTGAATTAGTTATATTGTTTGGAATCGATATTGAGATGGAAATATTGTTTTGAGTATCGATATTTACTGGTATTGAATTATGAGTTATGGGGCTTTTGAGCCGAGTTATTTTTACGGTCCAGTGCGACCATGGTTATTGAATTAGTTATATTGTTTGGAATCGATATTGAGATGGAAATATTGTTTCGCGGTTTTATCCGCCAGTTCACTTACCCTTTGTCATTGGCTTAGGGTCGGTGATGAGAATACGATATCTGGTTACTATGGAGTGCTATATTATGAGACGGAGTAATGAGTGAGACGAAGTAATGACCGAGATGGAGTAATGAGTTGAGATTAGACCTGTCAAAACTCGACCCGACCCGACCCGACCCGACCCGTTTTCTTAGGGTTACAAACCCGGTTTTTTTGACCCACGACCCGTTTGACCCGAACCCGAAATGACCCGTTATTTTAGGGTCGAGACCCGACCCGAACGGGTCGACCCGTTGGATCAAGGTAAATCATGAATTTTATTAAAAATATTATTATTTATATATTATATTTGAAAATATAGTTAAAAAATTATTTTTTTATTACTTAAAATTAAAAATTCAACTAAAAAGTCAATTTTATATAACTTATATAATATTTAATAATAAAATAATTATTAAAAAAACTTTATTTTAATAATTATATCAATATAATTATTGTGTATGATGAATATGACTAAAATAATAATTTTAAACAGATTTTAATTTTTAAAATTAAAAAAATCGTTTAAAAAAGGCGTTAAAAATTATTTCTTGACCCGTATTCTGACCCTAACCCGACCCGTGACCCGTATGACCCGACCCGTATCTGACCCGACCCCTATATGACCCGACCCGTATTCTGACCCGACCCGTATGACCGACCCGGGACCCGACCCACCCGACCCGTTTGACAGGTCTAGTTGAGATTGAGTTAATTATTGGAACGAGAGTGTATTATATTGTGGAGTAGCTTTGAGCTTGAGTTAGTTTATGGGGAGTGTTTATATTATTCTTTATGTTTATTTTTATTTTTACGTGTGCTTGTTTCCACACCATGACCAAAGACTATTCTGCTTATATTGAGGTATTATCTGTTACCCCGCTTTCCGGCTGACGTGTTTTCTCCCTTCGGGGCTACTCGTCATGAGGGTAGTTCCTTTCTGTCTTCTGATTTTCTTTTTAGGTGACTTCCGCTGCTGTTCAAAAGAATTTGTTTTCAAGTCAAGTTTTTATTAGAGACTTTGTAAAAGTTTTATTTCATTCTGTTTGTAAAACAGACTTTGTATATTGATTATAATACCTCTCTATTTTGGCTCAGTATTTTTATATAACTAGTATTGGTGCCCGGCTTTGCCGGGCTACCTCTACTTACCATTAATTTTTTTTTTCATTAAATAAAATTACTTAAAGTTGCATAACCCATAAATTTATCATTAATATATTTTTTATAACATATCCTAAAATTACGATGATATAAATTTTGAGACAAATTCACTACTCTCGCTATTAATATTTTACTCTTATTAATGAAACAATAATAATAACATTTCACTACTTACCCGTAATCATTGCTACTTTCACTACCCCGCCGTAATTATTGTTACTGTCACTACTGCCGCATTAATATTGATAATTTCACTACCGCCATAATTATTGTTACTTTCACTATTGCCTCATTAATATTGATTATTTCAGTACTCTCGTTATTGTTTCTACCACTTTCACTAATCTCGTTGATAATATTGTTACTTTTACTATTCAAATGAGTGATTATTATCATATAACTATATCCAATGTTACTACAATTCTTTTCTTTACTGAAGAAATTACTTTTACTACTTAGACATGCAATTTTAAGAGGATTATATATTTATATAAATATTACATATATGCATTAAATCAAATCGAAATAATTATGCAATATTATATATTATGGAATCTAACTTGAATTATTTATAACCTACTTATTATATTTTTGTATGTTAAATAATTAACATCTTTTTTTTTGAAGAGAAATAATTAACATCTCTATATATCTAATAAACTATAAAGTTTAACAAAATTGCATAGATTTTAAATTTAATATATAATTTTATGATGATAATAATTAATACAACAAGTGTGCATGTTTATACTAATTAATTATTTTATTTTAATGAAATTGACCCTCTTCTAGTCTTCTATAAATATTTAGGAAAATTACCAGGCATCTTCTTTCTTTTAGTCTCCTTGAAATTGACCATCTTAATCGGGTCCATCACACGGTGCTATAAACTATATAGTATAATTAATTTGTATAACTTTCTTTAATTACATTGAAGTCCCTTGGTTTCTGGATTTAATATATAATATTGATTATAAGTTTTTAATTAGCCGAAAATGAGGGATGTTACAATTGGTATCAGAGCTACTGGTTCTTTCTTAGTTAGGTGTTGAGATCGCTTCATCTTAGCACCGCCCATTTTAACATTTGAAATTTTCATAAATTTTGAGTTGTCATTTTATCAATTTTGAAAATTTTACGTTCGAGGACGAACTTTATTTTTAAGGAGGGTGGAGTGTAATACCACTCAAATTTCTAACTTTGCTTTTATTTTCTAAACTCGAACTTCGGGACGAAGTTCCTTTTAAGAGGGGAAGATTGTAATACTCCATATATTTTTATCGTATGTAAACTTTTGTTATTTTATATTTAAGTAAATATTGTTTGATATATTAAGAAACTAATTTTGAATAGAAAAAAAATATAATCTTTAATCTTTTAATTGGGTTATTCACTTTTGTGTTTGTTCCGTTTTATTATTTTGGCTTTAATATTTTCCTTAATTCCTCACTTTACCTAACCCTATTATAAAAGCCTACCATCATCATATTTATTCTGCTATTTTCTTTGTTTCTTCAAAATTCTTGCGCCTCCATGTATTTGTTACAAAAATCACTAATAATCATCATAGCCATTAATATATCTTGCTTGTTAATGAGCAACAATAAGCCCCACTTGTGAGCCAGATCTTTTACTTTTCAGTTGGCTTTCGAACAGACACAATAATCGTCTATAATATTGTTCGGGGTTAAATGCTTATATGTTTGTCGTAGCTGTTTTATATGATAAGTTGATTATTCGAGGTGAGATGTTATGGTAAATATTATTGTTTACGAAATATATAGTAGTATCCATATATTTGCTTTATTAAGTATATATTAGCTGTGAGATGGGTTTTAGTCGGTATGTTAGCAATAGAGTTATTTTTATAATGAGAGAGAACAATATGAAGTTTGCTTAGTTGGTTCGTGTTGGTATATTGGCAAAATAGAATTGATATGGAGGAGTAAGATAAGTTTTGTAAGGTGATTATTACATGTTAGCTACCATTATATATGAATGGATTTGTCCAGTACTCAATTTTTATATGGCTTTGGGACGACGCTGGTTTTGAGTATCTTAAATTGGGTATTGCACTTCTACTATGGTTTGGTAGTGTATCTTTTTATCGTACTCTCTTGTCTTGGCTAGCGGGTGAGTAGCTTAAAGATTTATTCTAAGTGTTGAGCACGGTTCTTTGAGTCTTTGACAATATCGATATTGAAATTGAGATGGAAATTGGTTACTGGTATTGAATTATGAGTCATGGGGCTTTTGAGCCGAGTTATTTTTACGGTCCAGTGCGACCATGATTATTGAGTTAGTTATATTGTTTGGAATCGATATTGAGATGGAAATATTGTTTCGCGATTTTATCAGCCAGTTCACCCACCTCTTGTCATTGGCTTAGGGTCGGTGATGAGAATACGATATTTGGTTACTATGGAGTGTTATATTATGAGACGGAGTAATGAGTGAGACGAAGTAATGACCGAGATGGAGTAATGAGTTGAGATTGAGTTAATTATTGGAACGAGAGTGTATTATATTGTGGAGTAGCTTTGAGCTTGAGATTAGTTTATGAGGAGTGTTTTTATTATTCTCTATGTTTATTTTTATTTTTACGTGTGCTTGTTTCCACACCATGACCAAAGACTATTCTGCTTATATTGAGGTATTATCTTTTACTCAGCTTTCCAGCGGACGTGTTTTCTCCCTTTGGGCTACTCGTCATGGGGTAGTTCCTTTCTGTCTTCTGATTTTCTTTTCAGGTGGCTTCCGCTGCTGTTCAAAAGGATTTGTTTTCAAGTCAAGTTTTTATTAGAGACTTTGTAAAAGTTTTATTTCATTCTGTATAAAGAATTTGTAATTTGTAAAACGGACTTTGTATATTAATTATAATACCTCTCTATTTTGACTCAGTATTTTTATATAATTATAAGTTTTTAATTAGCCGAAAATGAGGGGTGTTATAGGCAGTACCATCTTGATTGCCCAAGGTAGTACATATCATATGACGATAAAAGAACAATTTAATGAAATTACAACTTAGTATCTATATACATCTGAAACCAAAAATCAAATGCATGTCCATCATGAATAACTTGTCGCTAGTTTTTTGTCCACCTCCCTGGATTGTACTAGCTGAAGTAGATGGCTTGGCAGCCGTCCCCTGATTGTTGTTAGCTGCCGGTCTCTGATAAGAATTTCCGCCATTGCGGTTAGATCCATCGTTGTTGTTACTCTGACCTCATTGGTTATTCCATGACCCAGCCGGCCTGCTGCTAGTATAACTATGAGACGGGCCCTGTGAAAATCTCCTCTGCGATGGCCTCTGAAAACCTCTTCCTACAACACTATTACACTCATGTCTCTTGTGGCCCATACCGCCACAGTTATAGCAAGAGATATTCCAGCTACCACCACTATTACCACGACCACGACCATACGGAACTCCACTGCTAAAACCCGATCCCGATGAGTAAGCCCTTGCCTGGTTACGGTTACCCCTCTTGTAACTGGACTGACCACCGCCCTCACTCTCAGTGTTTCTCTTCTCAGGACCCCTTTCCTTATTATATAGCCAAGATGGTTCTCTAACCATCTTTGAGGTATATCACATGATTTAAAATCATTATTAAATCTCATAATAAGAATATGTAAGGGATTATTCATTATATAGTCAACTGATCAACAGTAATCGCTAAGGACTAGCTAACTAAAACATTACTGTCGTTTGACGGTGGTGATCAGTTGATCCCTTAAGGTCACACCTATAGGACAATTCCCTTAATAGATTAATTAATTAATTGTATAATGATACAAGTTAATTAATTCCTTAAAATTGAACAATTTATATTTGTGAGCGAGAATATTTATATCTTATTGTAATTTGATTAAATAAGATTTATTTTAGTAATTAAAAGATTTTATTACTAGAATTCGTTGTTGTTTGTGAACAATTAAATTAATAATGATTGATTAATTATAATTGCGAAATGTTGTGAATTATAATTATATGACCCATTTTATCTATATGATGAAGAATTAGTAGACAATTTGTTATACGTAATTTAATTAATGTATATAATGATATTTATTTGATAAATATGCATTAAATAAATTAATAACATGTTACATGCTACATGTGACATATTGTGTGATAAATGACAAATTGACAAAAGAAAATAGAAGTCCATTTTATCTATAATGACCGAAAAAATGGAGAGACTTATGTGTTAGTGGGTGTTTTTATTTAATTGTTGAATAGAGACACAATGATAACCTAATATTAAGTAGCCTTACACCTATTTTCTTGTGAAGAACAAAAGAAAAAGTAAAGGCCATGCATTGGCCTTCTTTGGCCTCCAAAACCGGTCCCCTCTTCTACAATAAGAGCTTGGCTCTTATTTTTCATTCAACCAATTTTTTACACAAAAATTGTCTTGTGTATCCTTTTTCTTCTCACTCTAAAAATGGTTTTAGAAGCTCAAAAATATTGTTTTAGATCTAATAATACCAAATGTTACTATAGCAGTAATAAAATTATATTAGATCCAAATTTAAGGTTACTAATTCATAATACCGAGTTAGAATATGAATTAGTGTTATAAGAATGTCTTGCGTGCAATTGAAAGGAGAGTTTCTAGCTTGAAACTTTGGAGGATCATCCTATTATTCATAGCTCAAGAACAAGTGAAGGTAGGAGACCTTACTTGTGCCCATTTCGAACCATTTAACATTGTAAGGAACATTGGTTTCCTCTTTATCTCTTTTATTTTGTTATGCATGCAACTAGATCCACTAGTTCTAAATCAACAAGTTATTTAGATCACCATTAGAAGAGTCTAATAAGGGTATATGAACCTAACATGATACTCGATCGAGTAGGTTGGACTCGATCGAGTGGGCTAAACTCGGTCGAGTGGGTATATGACGATGTTGGGTAGTAGCTGCTGTTTTGGGGAACTCGATCGAGTAAGAGGAGTACTCGATCGAGTGGGGGCTACTAAATCGAGTACGTTTGGGGGCTCGATCGAGTGTGTTTTGTTGTACGTTCTGGTCAGGTTCTGGAGTCGAGACACTCGATCGAGTAAGTGGGCAATTCGATCGAGTAACCTCTACTCGATCGAGTGGGTGTAGTTACTCGATCGAGTTTGGGCTGTACAGGTCGTATATGATTTGAGCCGTAGGCTATGTGCTTACGTTTGTCTCTCCTCTTATAGCTCAAAGATATGCCGCCCAAGAGATCTGCTTTGTACACTAGGGCAAAGGAGATAAGTATAGATGATATAGCCAAGATGCTTGAGCATCAAGATGCGCTTACCGAGGCCTTAAAGAAGTTTGGGAAAGAAAAAGAAGTCGGGGTCGAATTTGCCAAGATGAGCACTATGATAGCCCGCTTCAACCCAAAAGAGTATATGGGTACCGGTGTGCTAATTTTGCTCAACAATTGGCATATGGAGATGGAGAACATCTTGAATGTGGTTCATTGTCCCGAGGACTTCAAAGTAGAACAAGTTGCGTTCTACTTGAGAGATGCTGCGGGAGAGTGGTGTGACAAGGTAAGGGAGAGTGCCTTAGACTTGTATCTGAAGCAGGGGAAGTCGGCTATACCATGGAGTGAGTTTAAGAGAGCTATGCGCCGGGAGTTTGTACCTGAACATGTTCGTAGTAAGCTGAGGGAGGAGTTTGATGCTTTCAAGATGACGCCGGATATGACTGTGGCTGATTACTATCATAAGTTTAATGAGAAGTCAAGATATGCAGAGGACATGGGGCTGAACCAGGAGAATTTGGCACTGAGGTTTGAGAAGGGCTTGACTTATCAGATAATGGAGAAGCTACTAGTTGGGGTCCTTACAGATGTTAAGGAAGTTTATGAGCGAGCCGAGAGAGCTGAGATATTGGTCGAAATGGCCAAAGAGAATAAGGAAAGGGGTCATGAGAAGAGAAAGACTGAGAGTGAGGGCGGTGGTCAGTCCAGTTACAAGAGGGGTAACCGTAACCAGGCAAGGGCTTACTCATCGGGATTAGGTTTTAGCAGTGGAGTTCCGTATGGTCGTGGTCGTGGTAATAGTGGTGGTAGCTGGAATATCTCTTGCTATAACTGTGGCGGTATGGGCCACAAGAGACATGAGTGTAATAATGCTGTAGGAAGAGGTTTTCAGAGGCCATCGCAGAGGAGATTTTCACAGGACCCGTCTCATAGTTATACTAGCAACAGGCCGGCTGGGTCATGGAATAACCAATGAGGTCAGAGTAACAACAACGGTGGATCTAACCGCAATGGCGGTAATTCTTATCAGAGACCGGAAGCTAACAACAATCAGGGGTCGGCTGCCAAGCCATCTACTTCAGCTAGTACAGTCCAGGGAGGTGGACAAAAAACCAGCGACAAGTTATTCATGATGGACAAGAAGGCTGCTGAGGATGATGCTCACGTGATCACGGGTACCTTTCTTGTTAATGATGTTTCTACCCTTGTTTTGTTTGATTCGGGAGCGTCACATTATTTTGTATCGTCGATTCATATTAAGCTTTTGGGTTTGAGAGAGTTTGAGTCTGTAAAAGATGAGATTTTTGTACCATCAGGTGATTCGGTATCTTGTGGGAGGTTGTATAAGGGTGCATCTATGATAGTTGGGCTGGTTGATCTTCCAGTGGATTTGTTAGATTTTCCTATGGATGGTTTTGAGGTGACGGTATGGATTGGCTGGATAAGTACAAGGCTAGAATAGATTGTCACCAAAAGAGAGTCTCTTTTGGAGGTCCTAAGGGAGTTAGTGTGTCTTATCGTGGGTTTATTGTCAAACCCAAAGTCAAAGTGATTGCAGCGGTGACATTGAAGTCCTATCTGAGGAAGGGGTGTCCTTTGATTCTATGCCATGTGAAAGACCATAGGAAGGTGGGTTCGACAGCTGATCAGATACCAGTGGTGGGAGAGTTTCCAGATGTTTTTACGGAGTAGATACCAGGGTTGCCACCAAAAAGGGATATATATTTCAGTGTGGAGTTGAAACCAGGGACGTGACCAATCTCAAAGGCCCCGTACCACATGGGTTCTAACTCCTAAGGAGTTGGAAGAGCTGAAGAAGCAGTTGGTGATTTGATAGATAAGGGATACATTTGACCTAGTGTATCGCCGTGGGGAGCATCAGTTCTGTTTGTAAAGAAGAAATATGGGAGCTTGAGGTTGTGCATCGACTATCGGAAGCTGAACAGTGTTACAGTGAAGATTAAGTATCATTTTCCAAGGATAAATGATCTGTTTGATCAGTTGAGTGGGGTAGGAGTCTTTTCGAAGATTGATTTGAGATCAGGTTACCATCAGATGAGGATTCAGGATGAGGTCATACCGAAGACAACTTTTCGATCGAGGTATGGTCACTATGAGTATGTGGTGATGCCGTTTGGGTTATCTAATGCACCGACAGTGTTTATGGATTTGATGAACCGGGTCTTCAGTCAGTTTTTGGATTGGTTTGTGGTGGTGTTCATTGATGATATCTTAGTCTATTCTAAGACTAAGGAGGAGCATGAGGAGCACTTGAGGTTGGTGTTACAGACTTTGCGTGACAATCAGCTGTATGAAAAGTTGTCTAAGTATGAGTTCTGGCTCGAGGAAGTTGCCTTTCTGGGGCATGTGATTTCTAAAGATGGTGTATTTGTGAATCCAACAAAGATAGAGGCAGTGTCTAAGTGGGAATCACCAAAGAATGTGGTAGAGATCAAGAGTTTCTTGGGTTTGGTAGGGTACTATCGTCGGTTCATGAAAGACTTTTCAAAGATCGCCCAGACCTATGACAGCATTGATGAGGAAAGAGAACATGTTTCGTTGGGATGAAGGTTGTAAGACGGCGTTCCAAACATTAAAGGAGCGTTTGACCACAGCTCTAGTCTTAGCCTTACCTGAAGGGTGTGAGAACTTTGAGGTATATACATATGCTTCAAAGAATGGGTTAGGGTGTGTGTTGATGCAGAATGGGAAAGTCATTGCCTATGCTTCTAGGCAATTGAAGCCTTATGAGGAGAATTATCCGACACATGATCTAGAGTTAGGTGCACTTGTGTATGCTCTCAAGATTTGGAGGCACTATATTAATAGTGCGACCTTTAAGGTGTTTTCAGATCACAAGAGTCTCAAATATATCTTTACTCAAAAGGAGCTGAACATGAGACATAGGAGGTGGATGGAGACTATAGGGGACTATGACATGGATATCATATACCATGAAGGGAAAGCAAACGTGGTTGCTGATGCGTTGAGCAGGAAGAGTGTGCATTCTCTATGTACAACTATGTCCATGATGAGGTTGAGAGATGAGGTGGGGAAGATGGGGATACATGTGATACAAAAAGGGGATGCCAGTGGAGACTTGACAGTGGAGCCAAATCTTTATGATGATATTCGCAAGAAGCAGGCTATTAATTCTAAGATTCAAGAGTGGAGAGCTGGAGTAGAGAAAGGGATGGTGTCTCGATTCTCTATTCATACATATGGGAGTGTTCGGTTTGATGGGAGATGGTGTGTGCCTAGAGATGGGGATTTGAAAAAGGTGATCATGACAGAGGCTCATTTCACACCGTATTCAGTACATCCGGGTGGTGACAAGCTGTATATAGATTTGAAGAAGACTTTCTGGTGGCCTGGGATGAAAAGGGAAACAGCTGAGTTCGTGGCTCGATGTTTGACATGTTAGAGGGTTAAGGGAGAGCAGCGACGACCACAAGGTAAGATTCAGTCTCTTGAGGTACCTGAGTGGAAATGGGAATCTATATCCATGGACTTTATAGTAGGTCTACCGAGGAGCCAGCAGGGTAATAACATGATATGGGTAATAGTTGACCGTCTGACTAAGTTAGCTCACTTTATTCCAATGAAAGATACATGGACACTAGTAGAAAAACCCCCTATGGTGGCGGTTATAAATGACCTTTTGTAGCGGTTTTTAGAGATTTAGGGTCCGTCGTTTATCGCGGCGTCGTATAAACTTTACGGCGGTTGTAAATGGTTTTACAACCTTCTATAGTGGCGGTTGTTACAAAAACCGCCATTATAAACTTGCATAAAACGACGGTTGTTAGGAAATAACCGCCACTGTAACTCATCTATATTGGTGGTTGTTTTTTGAAAACCGCCACCATAGGCTTTTGTATAAGAACATTGCAACTCAAAACATTCACTAAAGGTTATCTATAGCGTCAGTTATAGGTAAAGAACCGTCGTAAGAGGCAAACCAATAGTGGCATTTCATACTTAAAAACCGCCACCATAAATAGATTTTTTTTAAAAAAAATAATTATTTGCTACCGAAATGTCGGCAGCAATGACCAATATATTTGACGATCCATACATCGAAATGGACAAAAGGTACATACAAAAGAATGCCAACCAACGAACTTGCGTATCATCCGACAACAATAATGCCGATGTTTAAAAATTATACAAAATAACATACACGTCTTTAACATCTTCTACCCAACACAACAATAATGCTGAAGTTCAAAAATTATACAATTCTCCAAATATTTGACTGCCCAACCTCTTTAACATCTTTCTTCTCATCAATGAACATTGTTGGATCTGCAATCATACATCTAGCAAACCAATAGTAAGAAAAACAACTTAAAGATTATTATAAAATCAACGTATGACACTATAAATAGTGAACTATCAATCCACTTTATGATTAACATAAACCCAAAAAGCACAGTGACTTCATAAAAGGCACATAATATAATAAAACCAACCAACCAGACTTGGTTTTTCTATTCTTAACTGTAATACTCCGTATTTATGAGTCTTTGGGTACTCTATCGAGTAGGCCTTACTCTGTCGAGTAAGGGTAAGTTACGTTTTAAAATAGTTTCTGACCTGTTGGGTACTCGATCGAGTAGCTATGATACTCGATCGAGTAAGGGGGTACTCGATCGAGTACCTTAGATACTCGATCGAGTAGCCGGTTTACGGGGAGTTTTTCTCGGGTTTTGTTAATTATGCGATTAAGATATATAACCTTTTCCGTCATCATTCTAAACACTTTTCCAAAACCTAATTTACTGTCAAAGAGAGAAAGCAAGTACGATCATCATCTTAATCGCATTGTTAGCAAATCCCGGAGTTTGGAAGGTCGGTTTTCATCGTTTGTTATACCGTTGAGATCCTTGCGTCAAGGGTAAGATCTATGTACCCTTTTTGTTGTCTTTCCTTTAAGTTGGTTAAACCCTAATCTAGGGATTTGGGGGTTTTTGAGTAGTTTGTGATTTGGTAGCATTTGTATGTTGTATGATAGGAGGAGGTTTCGTAGAAGAAGCTTTTTGATACAGCTGTAGAGACCGTCTGATAGTTGTGCTTTCCAGGTAGGATTTCCTACTCAGTATTAGTCCCATAATGGGATGATTGTTGATGTGTTGAGATTGATTGTTTGATATAGTAATTGTATTGTGACGGTTGTGATTGTGATTGTGATTATTGTCTATGGTTCTCGAGGCGTGTCCTCGGCTGAGTGAGGTCACTTGCGGGAGTGGCTTCACGCCCTAGTTTTGCCTTCTGTGGAACCCGCCACAGAAGGGATGTGCACATTAATGGACAGAGTTATCACTCATTATGAGGAGCGGGGATTTGGTGGGTACGGCTGCGGTCCCCCACTGGCGTGTGGCGGGTCCAAAGGGGACGGTCGGTGATTGAGATTGTTGGGATTGGTGTGGTTGTGTGTGTGTGTGACGGTTAAGTTGTCTTTATCTTATTGTTGATATATTGAGTTGTGTGATTAGTTAGTATCGACCCCGTTTAAATGTTTTAAAAACTGTGGTGATCCATTTGGGGGTGGTGAGGAGTTATTGAGCGGTATGATATGACGCGTATGGGATAGGCGGATGAGTCATCACGTGGCGCTTAGAAGTCTTCCGCCGTGTCGACGATGTTTTATAGCTTTGATAGTTTTAGCAGTAGACCGTCTGAGAATCTTGTATTTCTTTTTATCAGTTTGGAATTGCTATGTAATCACTTTAAACTTTATTTACTTTTAAAGTTGTTTCGTTATTGTCTTATGATTATCATGCCTCGGGTAACCGAGATGGTGGCATCCTTATACCTGAGTGGTCCTGGTAAGGCACTTGGAGTATGGGGGTGTTACAAATGGTATCAGAGCGACGATCCTGAAACCTGTAGCCAATGAATTTAATGAATATAGGGAGTCAATTAAAATGAACCCGGGGTAAAGGTTGTAGGAGCTAATGCAAAGGCTTGAGAGACGTCCTAAAGTCCCGAACTCGCCCTACAATTTTGAACCGGTCACCATGGAATATGAGTCGGGATCGCTATGTGTTTATCTTGTGAATTGTGTACCTATATGGTGATGTGTGGCATGAATCAGTGGATGTATGTATGTGGAGAATGGGGAATGTGTAGAAAAGATGGTGATGATGTGATTTCGTAAGCTATTGATTGAAAGCATGATAGTTAGTTTACAATGTTGTTTTGAATTGTAGGAAAAGTATATGAGAATGATGAATGATGTGGTAGAAAAAGGAAGTAGTTCATATGTGATAATATGTGATGAATGATGATGTTGCAGGATGGATGATTCATAATGTGGCATAATAATAACACGTGCATAGGAATGTTGTGTCGTATACGTATATTTGGTTTGCATAAGGTTGTATGATAAGTTTATGTACTTATCCACTATTGTTCATGTGTATATGTGGTAAGAAGTGTGTAGCTGTAATGGATGAATTGGTTGGAAGAGATTAAGTAAGTAATTGCATAAAAATATGAAATTCATGTGTGGAACATGTTTATGTGGGTAATGGATTTTAATAATATTGCAATGTTTGTAACATGTGAATAGGGGATTTTATGTCGTATATTATGTTATTGTGTACGTAAAGTTATAAAATAAAAGCATGTGGGTAAATCGTGATTGACAAGTTAAATAATCTATGTGCATGATTAATGTTGTTGCTTGGCTTTTGAAAATAGTAACATATGATTATGAATACTGGTTTTATGAGTTTTGGACTGGTATTGTTTGCTTGGTTGTTGTTTAAGTTGTTTGGAAGTAAAATCAAGTAGTTGTGTTTTTCGATTATAAAGAGGTTGTCGTTAAACTGTTATAACTTGAGATGCATAAATGATTTTGATGTGATTCCAATTGGAGGTGATAGCTTGTCCTTTTACGATTCTAACGATAGGTCACACGCCCAAAACGACCAAGTAATGAGTGAGTTATGACTGTTTTACGAAAACTGGACAGTGCTGAGAATTGGGGTACTCGATCGAGTAGCCTTGGTACTCGATCGAGTAAGGGGGAACTCGATCGACTACGTTAGTTACTCGATCGAGTAGCCCTGGTGATTTGTTTTACGTGCTTCTGATCTTCACCTACTCGATCGAGTAAGTCCCTTACTCGATCGAGTGGCCGGTACTCGATCTAGTGACCCCTGTTTCGGGTCATATGCTTATCTTTTGACATTCGTTGCATATTATGTTTAATTCAAAGTTGTTATTTTACTTCTTTATGCATTGTTTTACATGTATGTTGGTCTTGATACGTAAGTTACCCAATCTTATGGGGTGGTGAGTGCCACCTTATGGTGAGTATGAGTTTGGTGGGAGGAGATGAGCTATATGTGGTTGTGCTGAGAAGTGAAAAAAAAAAAAATAATAATAATAATAAAAAAAAAAAGCTGATTGAGGCATGGTGCAAGTTTTGGTGAGACATGGTGAGAGATATACTCGCGAATTTGAGTGATGTAAAGGCAAGTGGATGTGAGTAAGGAGTAATGTAAGTGTAAGGAATGTGAGACTAAAGGGTTGACAGGAAGGATGTGGATAGTAGCAACTTGAGATGTGTAAGAATTATGGAGGGAGATGGTTAGATTGTGTTGGTTAAGAATATCTGTAATGAAAGGTCGTTGTAGAGGGATGGAGAATGGTGGTCTATAGTGAACTGAGATGGAGACATGCCGCGAGGTGGACTTGTAGACAATGAGTGAGTTTGGGAGATTTGGTTTATTAAGAGGTGAAACTAAGGTGCGATTTCCTTGGGCAATTAACGGCATGAAATGAAGTTCTTTAAACAGTGAACGTTGATTTTATGGATAGGTTAGTGGCAAGTGTGAGCGATAGCATAATAAGAGAAGATCCATGGTAAGAAAGAGTGAGATGATATCGACATGAAATAATGGGATTTGAGCTTTGGCGGAATGAGAAGGTAACCGGAGCACTAAAGAATTAGATAGAAGTAATAAGGAGTTGAGCTATTAAATGGTATTGTTGAATGTGAAGAGAAAAGAAGAGTAAAAAGTAAGCTAAGGAAAATTTTCACCGGAGTTATGTGATATAAAGGTAAGGAATCATCGAAATGTGTGATATTATCATGAGGATGTTAGTTAATGGTTATATGGGAGCTTCAGGACAACATGATTAATAATGAGTTTCGAGGAATTAAGGAGTAAGAGTTGGTGGAGTATTTACACGATATGAGATTTTTGGTCAAAAGTTAGATGACGATACAATTAAGGATAGTATTGGGAATAATGTTGAGGTAATTTGTTGATGGGTTTGATGTTCTTTATTTGGGGATGTTAACCAAAGATAGGAGAAAAACCGTGTCGTTTTGATATGAGTGTAAGATGTTTGATATACGAGCAGTGGTGGTATTGTGGTGTTGTCACTAGTGGTTAAGGGTGATGATAGATAAGAAAGAAAGCAGTCCTAGAGAGGTTGATTTTATAAAGGCCGGATTGATATGTATGGTTGTAAGGAAGTATAAGATGTGGTTATATGAGGCGAGGGCTAGTGGTTGAATATTAATGGTATGGCATGAGGTGATGGTTATGCGAATGGGAAAATATGTTATGAGGGGCTTATGAGTTAAGCTCGGGCGACAGGTAACCTTTATCGAGTGGTAACTTACGTGATCAGGATTGACTAGTTGGATGTGATTATGGGTCTATGATGTGTATAAATGTTTGCGTGAGGTTCTGACCTCACGAGAAGTTGTATGGTGTGATAGTTATAAAGTTGTTATATGAATGTTTGTGATATATGTAGGGTACGACAATCTAATGGAATGAGGCTAAAAAGGTAATAATTTGATTGATTTGGCATGGCTAGTTATAATTTTATGTGTATTGATAACACATGCGTATTCCGTGAAATGGTAGAGATGATGTTCATAAGGTGCTTATCTGTTTATCCATATAATATGTTATGTTGTGATTTAATAAAGTGGATTTGAGTAAGTTTTTCTTGTCTGAAAAGTTATGCTGAGTCAGTGTTTATGGGTTTGAGTAAGTTGTGATGTCTATCGGTGCGGTTGTGGTGCCTCGGGTGGTGATCTGGGCACGGTACTTCGTGTTGTGATGCGGGTATTTTCGCACTGCGGTGCGGTTGTTGGTGACGGTGTTGTGATGCCGTCACCGGTTGTGGTGGAGTAGGCGGGATGTTTATGATACGAGTTTTCGAAAGTGCATACCAGTTATACATAGATTGTTGTTTTGTTTGCTGTTGTTCTTTGTGAGTTTTGGTTGAACATGTAGACTGTTGTTTTGTTTGTTGATGTTTCTTACCGCCAACTTGGGTGTGAGGGTAGAGTATGATATGGGAGAAAGTTGTGTATGTTTTGTTGTTGTGATGGTATAGTGATTTTCTGTTGATAGGGCACAGTTGTAAGAGGTTGTTCAGAACATTTGATCTTGTTGTAGATGAGACATCGGTGCACATAGTCATGGCAAGTGATTCGTAGAACATGTGTGGTAATGATCTGAAAGCTGCTGGTGGTTTTAATCTTTCGTTGGGCCAGTGAGGGAAGGGTGTTTGGATTTAGTGCCTTGTTAAGTCATGTATGAGTTTTGCAGTGATGAAAGAAAAGAACTTGAGGATCTTGTGTGAGTGTACGTAACAAGTGTGGATTGTGAGTTATGCTTTTGGCGATAGAAGTTTTATATAGTCTATATAGAGAGGTATGTCATGTTGCGGTAATGTGGAAGAGTCGGAGTATTGGTTATGCTAAGGGTTTTGCGGTATTAGTTAGATGGAGTGCAGAGTGAATTGAAGTATGAGAACTGTTTAGGTAAGAAAGCCTTGGAAATAGGAATGGTTATAGAAATGAGGTTATAGGCGGTTATCTTTGACATGTGGTGGTGATGAGGATGATGAGATGATTTAACTAAGGATTTAGTATTAGTGAGTTACGAGGACGTAACATTTGTCTTAAGAGGAGTAGGATGCGATAAAAGTGAGTTTCATGGTTGTGCATGTTGTAAAATAATTGGAAGTAGAGTGTTAGCATAGCGTAAAGGAGGGATTTGTTTTGTGGTTGATGTTGTTAAAAGGCCATGGTCGTGCTTGTAGTAGTGTGATGTTTAGGAGTTCGAGAGTTTTGATAGTGGCATGATGATGTTTATGAGTGTAAGTAAATTTCGAGGACGAAGTTCCTTGTAAGGGTGGTAGAATGTAACATTCCGTTTGATGTTATGGGTATTTTGATATTGGATTGGCTCTGGATGATGTATTACGGAGCTAGTTAGTAGTGTATGGAGTTAGTGTTGAGAGAGATATAATGGAGTCGATACGATATCGTGAGCCATGTTGTGGAGGTAGGAATAGTTAGTGGAGTTGGTGTTACGAGTTCATGTTTGGGTTGGAGTTTTGTTTTGAGTTCTTAGTCACGTTGTTGTGTCTTGATCGAGTTAGTATGTTTGTTTTTGAGTATGGGTTGAACTTCGGGGACGAAGTTCTTTTTAAGGAGGGAAGACTGTAATACTCCGTATTTATGAGTCTTTGGGTACTCTATCGAGTAGGCCTTACTCTGTCGAGTAAGGGTAAGTTGCGTTTTAAAATAGTTTCTGACCTGTTGGGTACTCGATCGAGTAGCTATGATACTCGATCGAGTAAGGGAGTACTCGATCGAGTACCTTAGATACTCGATCGAGTAGCCGGTTTACGGGGAGTTTTTCTCGGGTTTTGTTAATTATGCGATTAAGATATATAACCTTTTTCGTCATCATTCTAAACACTTTTCCAAAACCTAATTTACTGTCAAAGAGAGAAAGCAAGTACGATCATCATCTTAATCGCATTGTTAGCAAATCCCGGAGTTTGGAAGGTCGGTTGTCATTGTTTGTTATACCGTTGAGATCCTTGCGTCAAGGGTAAGATCTATGTACCCTTTTTGTTGTCTTTCCTTTAAGTTGGTTAAACCCTAATCTAGGGATTTGGGAGTTTTTGAGTAGTTTGTGATTTGGTAGCATTTGTATGTTGTATGATAGGAAGAGGTTTCGTAGAAGAAGCTTTTTGATACAGCTGTAGAGACCGTCTGATAGTTGTGCTTTCCAGGTAGGATTTCCTACTCAGTATTAGTCCCATAATGGGATGATTGTTGATGTGTTGAGATTGATTATTTGATATAGTAATTGTATTGTGACGGTTGTGATTGTGATTGTGATTGTTGTCTATGGTTCTCGAGGCGTGTCCTCGGCTGAGTGAGGTCACTTGCGAGAGTGGCTTCACGCCCTAGTTTCGCCTTCTGTGGAACCCGCCACATAAGGGATGTGCATATTAATGGACAGGGTTATCGCTCATTATGAGGAGCGGGGATTTGGTGGGTACGGCTGCGGTCCCCCATCGGGTAGTCCAAAGTGGATGATCGGTGATTGAGATTGTTGGGATTGGTGTGGTTGTGTGTGTGTGTGTGACGGTTAAGCTGTCTGTTTATCTTATTATTGATATATTGAGTTGTGTGATTAGTACTGACCCCGTTTAAATGTTTTAAAAACTGTGGTGATCCATTCGGGGTGGTGAGCGATTATTGAGCGGTATGATATGACGCGTATGGGATAGCCGGATGAGTCATCACGTGGCGCTTAGAAGTCTTCCGCCGTGTCGACGATGTTTTATAGCTTTGATAGTTTTAGCAGTAGACCGTCTGAGAATCTTGTATTTCTTTTTATCAGTTTGGAATTGCTATGTAATCACTTTAAACTTTATTTACTTTTAAAGTTGTTTCGTTATTGTCTTATGATTATCATGCCTCGGGTAACCGAGATGGTGGCATCCTTATACCTGAGTGGTCCTGGTAAGGCACTTGGAGTATGGGGGTGTTACATTAACACTATATATTTCTAACTGGAATTGCGGAATTGACTTACACACCGTCAAATAATTATGATATGAGATGAATATAGTGTCTGATACAGAACACTCACAGGTTGCGATTGAAAGAAAGATAAGAGAGAATGTTGTGTTCAGCGAGCATGCCAGTGAATAGGATAGAATCATCTGTGATTTGATTGGTGCTCCAAATGAATTTCAACAAAAAACAGAAATCTACTTCGTAGTATACTTCATCAAATTGTTGTTGTTGTACGTGAAGCATTCTTTGTTGCTACAAAATATTCATTTGGGTAGCTTGCAACATGAGTTAGCTAGTACTTATTAGACATCATTAACAAATTTGTACCATATTCACGAAGCACGAAAAGGAGGAAATAGCTATAAGAACAACCACAGAGACAGAAATGAATTAACTAATATACTTGTCAAAATGCTACTGCTGCAAACATGATCAGGTAAATCGAGATAGGAGGGTGAACGGAGAGAGGCACAAATTACTACTAATGTATACATCAGCATGCAATTTAGGTGAAGTTTTAAATTTCCCATGTTAGAAGATTAAAGGTCTCATAGTCAGCCACTCAAGAATATATAATATAGCCAAGATGGTTCTCTAACCATCCTTATTTGTTTAGAATATGGTTTTTGTGTAACTTGTTGCACAAAAATCCATCTCAATTCTAAATGCTTAGCTTCATCTCTTATGTACTTCCTGAGTACTAAATAATGAACTATATGGCTATATAGAGACTTCTCTCAAAGATTCGATTTGTAACATCTCGTCATACTCTAAGTATACGAGGTTTAAGAATGGTGATACATCTTAGCGTAATGAATTAATCCCGCAGCGGAAGCATGTGATTTCAATTTATACATGTTCAATACCTTTGAACTTGTCTAGACTCTTATTAACATAAGAATATTCATTTAATGCTAATATCCTCTTAGAACTATCTTTATAGGTCTGGATACCTTAGAGATGTATTATTCTTCTCCTAAGTCTTCCATCATTCACAATGATCAATATGTCCCTTACATATAAGACTAGTAACACCACATTACTCCCACTAAACTCCATGTATAAAGATAACTACTCGACAATTCGACAAAAGTTTATCACATGACTCATGACCAAAACACAAAATTCAACTCTTTGACATCTACTTAAGATTTCTTCTTATGTTTGCATCCTACCTTAGGATAGTTGCGATTTTCAAAACTCATGCAAGATGATTTTAAAATCCAACTATAAAATCCAAATTTAATGAGGCGTTGTTGTTGCGTGGAAAACCCTTTGCCACCAACCAACCAGGCTAAATAAACATCTTTATGTTTATGCTCACTTCGGAATTTGCGGAGTTGAAACTAGATAAAGCATCTTAATAAGTTACAGGCTTGTTACTTTCAAAAATAACATGACTCCTGTCCACTTTAGATTTCGAAGAAATAATTACTGATTTTGACCAAGAAGGAACATCTTCCTACGTCTTATTCTAAGTTTGTGGCTCTTGAACATTTTCTCCCACTCTGTCTTTAAGAAATACTCCTCATTTCTTTAATAGACAGTACGAGCCATGATGCGTGTATTTTATATAAGGTTTTTACCTCATTTTTACACGCATTTCTGTACTATTTACGTGGCATCTAGCTATAAATACTCCCGAATAGTCTACTTTGGTTCGTTTTATGTAAATTGCAGGAATAAACCAAAGAGGAGCTAAATCGAGCCTAAACTCGTCCCATTTGCATGCATTTATGGGGAACAAGGAGCCGGAGCTTGGAATCTATCGCTTTGAAGACGCATGAGCTGGTTTCGGAAGGTGTCATAGTGTCTAATGTGCCAAAATAGCTCGATCGACTACTTTTCTAGTCGATCGAATGCTTTATATACTGAAGGTTACTCGATCGAGCAGTCCCAGTATCCAATCGAGAAGGCAATACAAGGAGTCACTCGATCGAGTGGAAAATCGAGTGGTTTATTTCCACTCGATCGAAGGGTTTGACGCTTAGTTTCTCGATCGAGTGGTTTTACCCGTATAAGAGTTTTTCCGCCTAATTTCGTATGGGCTTTTGTAATTAAGCTATGGATTAGGTTTAGAGGAGAGATTTTCGTATGCTACTAAAGAGAGTAGACTGCGTAATTCTTCCCTATCTTTTCATTCACTTAGACTTTCACTTTCTTCTACTGCTTCTTCATTTTTTACTTTTCTTCTACTCTTTTCTACTCGGATTCGGAACTTGTATTCGGTATTATTGCTCCCTTTTTAATTCTTATTTTTATTCTTAATTCATTTCATTGCTCCTATCTCCTCTATTCCTTTATTTTGCTATTGCTATTTGTTTTTATTTCATTTAATCATTATCATGTTTAATTCTTGTTGTCTATATATTATTGTTGTTAATTCGATGGTGATGCATAGCTAATTCCCTCTTGCTAAGACTAGGGGATCCATGATTACGAGGGGATAGTATTTGCCATTTTAGGTTTTGTGCTTGTGTGGTCTCTGTTGTTAATTGTTGCAGTTAACTGTTTCTGTCTAATTGAGTCGAACAATTAGTCATTTTATCGTAGTAAACCTTGACCTAGACCGGAAGGTTGGAAAGGGAGAGACTCGTAGCGAATATTAGGGCACTGTAGTGAGGGCGGAAGCTAAGCTATTTGTGCTTTAGGGCGAATTGAGACCGGAAGGAGATATTCACTGCTCCTCAGACCGTACTTGCACTGACCTGAGACTTAGGTTACTTAACTGAATGATCATGGTGAACCGTCTGTCTTAGCTGCTTTCTCTATTTTTGCTTAATCTTTATTCTCTTGTTTTTACCCTCTTTCTTAGGCTTTTAGTTTAAAACAAACAAACACAACCCTCTAATTTTGTTACCGCGACGAACTTAGACAAAGCTGACATTTTTCCATCTCCCTGTGGAGATCGACCCGACTTCCCTAGCTATATTAGTTAGAGCCAGTTGGTTATTTTTGATAGGTATACGACTGCCCTGGCAAATTTTGGCGCCGTTGCTGGGGAAGTGGCACAATTTTGTTGCTTTATTTGAGTTTATCTCTTGTCTTAAGGGATTTATTCCTTGAGACTGATCTCATCTTTGTGAAGTTTTGATTAGTTTTGCCGGTATTCTGTTCTATAAGAGAACATCGTTGCACCTGCTCTGCTTTGTAAACTCTATCTGCCAAAATGCCTAATATAGCCAGCCATCCAGAGCCTAATGTGGATTCGCTTCCAAAAGGTTTCCTATTACCCACTACTGAGTCGGGAACCTTTGGAATCCACCCATCTTACATACAGCTGGTCGAGAGAAATCTCTTTAGGGGTACCAATTTTTGAAGAAGATCCGTGCGGGCATATAGAGTCATTTTACAGTATTGCTCTACCATTCCTCTTGCTGCTGGGGTGACACAGGATAAAGTGAAGGGAGTTCTTTTCCCCTTTTATTTAGCTGATGATGCCCGGGAATGGTTGACGGATCTAGATAGGGAGGCCGCCGGTGTAACCGACTGGAGTTCTCTTGCTTTAGCCTTTTATTGGCGATATTTCCCACCGCAGTGCACCAATGCCTTGAGAGCTCAGATTACTTCTTTTGACCAATTGCCTAATGAAGACTTGGATGGGGCTTGGACTAGGTTCAAGAAGCTTGTCCGTTCTGTGCCTCATCACGGGTTCAAGCGTTGGTTCCTTTGCACCCAATTTTACAACGGGTTATATCGGAACCAGAGAGCTATTCTTGATAGTGTAGCTAAGGGGAGAATCACTAAAAATGTGGAGGATGATCAAGGCTGGCGTCTTATTGAAGAGATGGCTATCCAGGTTGCAGAATATGGAAACCCCCAAGGGAGTAGGCAAGTTAACGAGTTGGCTTCAGCTGCAGTGGAAAGTCCTAGCAAAAGTCTAGGTAATGTGGAGATTACGGAGGCTATGAGTGAGAGTGCACAAGTTTGTGCAATTACTGAGCATGTGGAGATATGCGGTAGATGTGGCATGGAGGGGCATAACCCCATTGATTGTCTGGCAAGTATAGAGCGTGTCCTTACTTATCATAAATACAAGCAAGGGATTCCTTTTTCTCAATTATACGAGGAAATAAAAAGTGTTTCTACTCCTTCTACGCCAGCGCCGCAGCCGGTCTCTTCTTCTACGAATGGAGAAATTGCCCAATTGAAGTCCCTAATGTTGAGCTTAACACAACAGTTTGGAGAGAAATGCAATAGGAATGAAACCGTTATAGTGGGGTTGAGAGAACAAGTCGCGCAGTTAACACTCGCGAAAGACCAAGCCAACTATCCACCGACATGCGACCCAGTTAATGCTACGAATCTCCAAGGTGGCCTTGCTCATGAGGGGCCAAAAGTACAAGAAGACGGGGTTTTGACAGCTGAAAATACCCCGGATGATGATTTGGACGAGTTTCTGGAAGATATTCTTGCTGCGTGCTGTCTAGACACTCGATCGAGTGAAATTGTTATTCGATAGAGTGAAATAGTCCATCCAACCACTCGATCGAGTGATAATTGTGGTCGATCGAGTAATGCCCAAATCATAGATGCTCGATCGAGTGATATTTTTACTCGATCGAGTGAAAAAGAGGAATAAATCACTCGATCGAGTGAACAAAGTGATCGATCGAGTAAGCCTGAAAAAGAAATCACTCGATCGAGTGAAGTAGATGGTCGATCGAGTAAATGCCAACATGAAACCACTCGATCGAGTGAGGAAAGTACTCGATCGAGTACCAGAAGCAGCGGAGACCCTATTTTGATATCTAATTCCGCTACCATGTCATCTTCCCCTGTTGTGGAGACGTCACGCACTGATAAAGGTAAAGAGAAAGTCGCGGGTTCACTCATTGCTACCAGAGTACCCTTTCCAAGCCGTCTGAAGGACGCGAAGGTCGAGTGATAGTACGGTAAGTTCATGGACGTTGTGAAGAACCTCCAGGTAAATGTCCCTTTTACCGAACTTGTTACCCAGGTACCTACTTACGCTAAATTCATGAAAGATATTGTGACGCGTAAGAGAGAGATAAGTGAATATGAGACCGTTTCATTTATAGAAGAGTCTAGTAATTTACTTTTAAATAAGGCTCCACCTAAAATGAAAGACCCGGGTAGCTTTTCTATTACCTGTGTTATATGCAATGTAGTTATTGATAAGGCTCTTTGTGATTTAGGAGCCAGCGTCAGCGTCATGCCCCTATCTATCTGCAATAAATTGAATATGGGTCATCTTAAATTGACTAATATTACCCTACAGATGGCTGATAGATCTGTTAGGCAACCCTTGGGTATCTTAGAGGACGTGCCTGTGAAAATAGGCAAGTTCTTTATACCAGTAGATTTCATTGTTTTAGACATAGCTGAGGACACCCGGACCCCAATTATATTAGGAAGACCGTTACTTTGTCCGGCTGGGGCCATTATTGATGTCAAATAAGGGCGTTTGACTCTTGCTGTAGGGGATGACGCGATCACTTTTAGCTTGCCTAGCACTTTGGCTCGGCCAATGATAGAGGACACATGTTATTCTGTTGATATTATTGGCGAGTCTATTTATGACTTCCGGTCGGGTTCTTTTATGAAGGAGCCACTAGAAGCTCTTTTTCTTTTGGATGAGTGTGCAGATAACCCAGATGATGATGATGCTGTGTTGGATTTGCTTATACACGATTTAAATGAGCGTGAACTCACAGACGCTGAGGGAGAGCAAGTGGAACAGATGATTAGCACTCTATGCTCCATTGAGGTAAAGGTACCGGAGCGTAAGCCTCTTCCCTCTCATCTAAAATATGCTTTCTTAGATGATATTGAGCGATATCCAGTCATCGTTAGTGCTAAGCTTGATAATGATCAGCTGACTTCTTTGTTAGCTGTGCTTAAGAAAAACAGGAAAGCATTGGGTTATTCTTTGGACGATATCAAGGGGATTAGTCCCGATATTTGTATGCACAGGATAGAGCTGGAGGAGGATCACAAACCTTGCGAGATGGGTCAGCCACTGAACCGGAAGATAGAAGATGTTGTGATGGCCGAGGTAATGAAGTCGCTCGACGCAGTATTATCTATTCTGTTGGTCATTCTAAATGGGTGAGTCCAATGCAGGTGGTCCCGAAGAAAGGAGGGACTACCGGGGTTAGAATGACAAAAATGAGTTAATACCCACTCGAGTAGTGACTGGTTGGCGGATGTGTATAGATTACGAGTGAATGCCGCCATCAAGAAAGATCACTTTCCCCTTCCTTTTATTGATCAAATGGTAGAAAGGTTAGCTTCTCATAAGTTTTTCTGCTATTTATATGGGTATTCAGGGTTCTTCCAGATCCCTATTCACCCAGATGATCAAGCTAAGACTACATTTACTTGTCCTCAAGGCATTTTTGCTTATCGCAGAATGCCTTTTGGTTTATGTAATGCCCCTGCCACCTTCCAAAGGTGCATGATGGGGATATTTTCAGAGTATATTGAGTCTATTATGGAAGTTTTCATGTACCATTTCAGTGTTTATGGAAGTGATTTTTCTAACTGTCTGTCTAACCTTGATAAAGTGTTGCAGCGCTGCAATGAGGTTAATCTCGTGCTTAACTGGGAGAAGTGCCATTTCATGGTCAACGAGGGAGTTGTCTTAGGGCACTTAGTTTCTGATAGGGGCATAGAAGTGGATAAAGCAAAAGTGGAAGTGATTCAGCAATTACCTCCTTCTGTCAATGTCAAAGGAGTGAGAAGTTTCCTTGGTTTATCAAGGATTTCTCAAAAATTGCTAAACCACTTACACAGCTGATACTTAAGGATGCCCCTTTTGTATTTACTGACGAGTGTCTTTCTGCTTTTAACAAGTTAAAGCTGGCTTTAGTCTCTGCGCCGATCATACAGCCTCCCGACTGGGACTTGCCGTTTGAGATAATGTGTGATGCCAGTGACTATGCACTAGGAGCGGTGCTAGGCCAACGGAAAGACAAAGCTTTAAATACAATCTACTATGCGAGCCGAACTCTGGATGAGGCTCAAGTGAAGTACACTACCACTGAAAAGATCTCGCTAGTTAGTTTATGCCTTAGAGAAATTTCGTTCTTATTTGATTGGGTCAGAAGTTACTGTTTTTACTGACCATGCAGCTTTGAGGCATCTCCTTGCTAAGAAGGAGGCTAAACCACGGCTATTGAGATGGATACTCCTTCTTCAGGAGTTTGATTTGCAGATTAAAGATAAGAAAGGAGCTGAGAACGTTGTAGCTGATCATCTGTCGCGACTTTCGCGACAAGAAGGGGAAGATTCTTTACCTATTGATGACTCATTCCCTGATGATTCTTTATTTGCTATATTATCGTCTATTGTTAATCAAGAGCCTTGGTATGCAGATATAGCTAACTACGTTGTCAGTGGCAAGCTGCCGCCTGACCTTTCTCATAAGCAGAGGAAGCGTTTTCTGTATAACGGTAAGCAGTATTTTTGGGACGATCCTTATTTGTTTAAGGAATGTGTAGACGGTCTCTATATACGGTGCATTCCGCAGTGGGAGACCAAAGTAGTCCTGGAATGCTGTCACTCCTCTTCCTATGGTGGTCACCACGGTCCATCGCGCACCGTGGCTAAGGTACTTCAATCTGGTTTTTACTGGCCTTCTTTGTTTGCTGATGCTAAGTCTTTTGTTTCAGCTTGTGATGCCTGCTAACGATCAGGGAACATTTCAAAGAGACATAAGATGCCACATAAGGGTATCTTAGAGGTCGAGGTTTTCGATGTCTGGGGCATTTATTTCCAAGGGCCGTTCCCGTCCAGTAAAGGTAACAGGTACATTTTAGTCGCTGTAGATTATGTGTCGAAGTGGGTCGAGGCAATTGCCTCGCCTCATTGTGATGCCAAAACCGTGATAAAAATGTTCAAAAAGGTCATATTTCCCCGATTTGGTGTCCCTAGGGTCATCATTAGTGATGGGGGAATGCACTTTAAAGAAAAGAAACTAACTTCCATTCTGTCTAAAGTTGGTGTCCAACACCGGCGTGGTTTGGGGTATCACCCCCAAACTAGTGGTCAGGTTGAGGTCTCTAATCGCGAGCTGAAAGAGATCTTGTCTAAGGTAGTTTCTAAATCACGGAAGGACTGGAGTCTTAAATTAGAAGACACATTATGGGCCTACAGAATCGCTTTAAGACACCAATTGGTGCATCACCTTATAGGTTAGTTTATGGGAAATCATGTCATTTACCTGTTGAGTTGGAATGTAAGGCTTGGTGGGCAATTCGTGAGCTTAACTTTGATCCTAAGTTGTGTGGTCAGAATCGTCTTTTGCAGCTAGATGAGTTAGAAGAATTTAAGCTTAATGCCTATGATAGCTCGCGCATTTATAAGGAAAAGACGAAGAGATGGCATGACAAAAGAATTATACCCCGGGAATTTCATGTTGGGCAAAAGGTGCTGCTGTTTAATGCCCGACTGCGATTATTTCCTGGCAAGCTGAAGTCCAGGTGGAGTGGTCCTTATACGGTGTCAGCTGTTACTAAATTTGGATCCGTTGAGCTAGAAAGCCCCGAGGGAAACCGGTTCAAGGTGAATGGGCAATATGTGAAGCATTGTCACGAGGCAAATGAAGCAGACAATCGTGTCGAAGTCTTTTACTTCGACGAGCTTGACCCGCCAGTTAATTGATGCCAGAAAGGTCGTGCGGGACCTCTTAAACCTGCGCTCTCCGGGAGGCAACCCGGACTGTTTTGTTGTATTTTTGTCGAACTATTTCCTTCGCTTTTAGCTTTTGTTGAAACTTTAAACGCTGTTTTATACACCCTTTGTATTCCCCTTGCTTTTTACTCACGTTTTGCAGGTGTATTCACTCGATCGAGCACTTTTGGGTTGAAATTCACTCGATCGAGTAAATTATATACTCGATCGACAAGCTGTAATTCCACAATAACTCGATCGAGTGATTATTTCATTCGATCGAGTCCTTTTTGACACCAATTCACTCGATCGAGCTATTTCAAGCCACTCGATCGAGTAGTTTCGTCTTCCAGCTGCTACTTTTCGTCCGTTGAGCTACTGCTTGACTTCCTTTGACCTCCCATGTTCATGGTCGGTTTGGGGAGGTCCCTCTTCACGACGTTTTGTAAGTATTCTGCTTTGAGTTATCCTTTTTTCCTTAGTTTGCATTTCTTTCCCTATTTTTGGTACAATGAGGGCATTGTACGGTTTGGTTTGGGGAGGTATGTATCCATATCTGTGTCTTCATGTTTTCTTGCATTTTCGTTTGCACGTTTATTTATTTTCGCATGCACTGTTGTTTTTAATTCAAAATTTCCAAAATCACATAAATTTTCAAAAAAATTCACGTTTAATTTGAGTCGGAATGTTTGAACTTTGACGCTACATTGTATCCTTACCTTAGCCTTGCATATTCTTGACATTTAGTTGGCATGATTATGTGCATGGTCTACAAGTTTTTGTTTCTCTCTTATCTGAATGAATAGACTTGATTCATATATTGGCAAGCTACATTACATTCTGAGGTTAGAGCTTTATAAACTGGTGGCATTCATGACCGGTTTCATTTAGGATGTGAGTAGTACTCTCTGTAAGGCATGTAACATCAATTTGCATAAGCATGAGTTTAGTCTTCTTAATACCTGTATGTATTCGGTCCGTGGATGGTGACACATGTTAGGAGAGGCAATTCCCTTTTTATTTCATTCTACCCATGAGCCCCACATAGCCAAATTGCCTTTTTGTCCTATTAGCTACATTCTATAGTTTTTCCTACCCTAGCCGAGCTAGTGATGAGTAGCTGCTTGGAATGCTTTACTGCAGTTTGGTTGTGTTTTATCTGATTTCAGAAGTTGGTGGAAGAATTGAAGGGAATGAAAAAATGATGAATGAAAAAAAAAGAGAAGAAAAGAATGAAAAGAACAAGTGGTAATACGAAAAAGAAAAAAAAGAAAGAAAAATCATGTGCGCGAAAAGAAAAAAAAATGAGAAGTTGTACAATGATTTTCACTCCCATGTCTAATTTATATTTTATGGGGAGCTGACACGTTTTTGGTGTATTGTGAGTTGAGTGCATTTGAGTCTGCACCGTTTTGTTTTGTTATATTGAGTATGAATTTAGGATGCAGTTTAATATTTGGATTCGTTGTTGCTAGCCTGGCTATTAACTCCACATATCTAAATTCATCTTGGCCCCTTCTTACCCATTACCTCACTTACCCAAATGTAAGTCCTCGGCATGTGTCTTGGTCATTAGTATGGTTGGAATGCGTATGTACGGTTGTAGAGAATTTATTCATGTTAACTGCATGCATGTTCTTATAGGTCGAGTTAGGTGAGTGTCTTTACTTCTTTCTATCTTTCACATATATACTCACCTCGTGCCTAAATTTGAGTGATGAGCGACCCGTGAGAGTCCAATACTTTTGAGTCTTGCAAGGTCGACGGTTCAGTAAGTTTGAAATATTGATTTAACTCGTTTGCACTCATCATTTGCCACTCTGTTAGTTGTTGCATTAAAATGGTTTTGGTGGATGATTTGTAGCTGATGCGTTGGCCCCGTTCCATTGTTTATTCTTAGTTGCATTCATAGTTTGCTTGGGGACAAGCAAAGGTTTGGTTTGGGGAGATTTGATGCGTGTATTTTATATAAGGTTTTTACCTCATATTTACACGCATTTCTGTACTATTTATGTGGCATCTAGCTACAAATACCCCCGAATAGTCTACTTTGGTTCGTTTAATGTAAATTGCAGGAATAAACCAAAGAGGAGCTAAATCGAGCCTAAACTCGTCCCATTTGCATGCATTTATGGGGAACAAGGAGCCGGAGCTTGGAATCTATCGCTTTGAAGACGCATGAGCTGGTTTCGGAAGGTGTCATAGTGTCTAACGTGCCAAAATAGCTCGATCGACTACTTTTCTAGTCGATCGAATGCTTTATATACTGAAGGTTACTCGATCGAGCAGTCCCAGTATCCAATCGAGAAGGCAATACAAGGAGTTACTCGATTGAGTGGTTTATTTCCATTCGATCGAAGGGTTTGACGCTTAGTTGCTCGATCGAGTGGTTTATTTCCACTCGATCGAGTGGTTTTACCCGTATAAGAGTTTTTCCGCCTAATTTCGTATGGGCTTTTGTAATTAAGCTATGGATTAGGTTTAGAGGAGAGATTTTCGTATGCTACTAAAGAGAGTAGACTGCGTAACTCTTCCCTATCTTTTCATTCACTTAGACTTTAACTTTCTTCTACTGCTTCTTCATTTTTTACTTTTCTTCTACTCTTTTCTACTCGGATTCGGAACTTGTATTCGGTATTATTGCTTCCTTTTTAATTCTTGTTTTTATTCTTAATTCATTTCATTGCTCCTATCTCCTCTATTCCTTTATTTTGATATTGCTATTTGTTTTTATTTCATTTAATCATTATCATGTTTAATTCTTGTTGTCTATATATTATTGTTGTTAATTCGATGGTGATGCATAGCTAATTCCCTCTTGCTAAGACTAGGGGATCCATGATTATGAGGGGATAGTATTTGCCATTTTAGGTTTTGTGCTTGTGTGGTCTCTGTTGTTAATCGTTGCAGTTAACTGTTTCTGTCTAATTGAGTCGACGCAATTAGTCATTTTATCGTAGTAAATCTTGACCTAGACCGGAAGGTTGGAAAGGGCGAGACTCATAGCGAACATTAGGGCACTGTAGTGAGGGCGGAAGCTAAGCTATTTGTGCTTTAGGGCGAATTGAGACCGGAAGGAGATATTCACTGCTCCTCAGACCGTACTTGCACTGACCTGAGACTTAGATTACTTAACTGAATGATCATGGTGAACCGTCTGTCCTAGTTGCTTTCTCTATTTTTGTTTAATCTTTATTCTCTTGTTTTCCCCCTCTTTCTTAGGCTTTTAGTTTAAAACAAACAAACACAACCCCCCAATTTGGTTACCGCGACGAACTTAGACAAAGCTGATATTTTCCCATCTCCCTGTGGAGATCGACCCGACTTCCCTAGCTATATTAGTTAGAGCCAGTTGGTTATTTTTGATAGGTATACGACTGTCCTGTCAAGCCACAAACCCTTTGTTCTCGTGATCATGTAGGAAGAGAGAGCACATGTTTACTATCGAAACAAGCTACAACTTAGGTGCCTGGACTAACCATATCTCATATGAATTGTACTTGATTGCTTTAACTATATTCGGTTTTAGTGGAAAAAATAATAAATGCTAGAAAAATTTGCAACAGAAACTATCTTCAATTTTATAGTAAAGACTCAATCATATCGTATAGGATTCTTTGTAACTTTCTAATACACCTTATCTTGATAGGGTGTGATTATGAAAGTGATCTTGTGATACCATATCACTCTCTATATGTTGTAAAATAAAGTCATTACTTCATGGTTCTCATCCTAAACAAAGTACTAATACTTTGGTTTTTATACTTCATAAGAAGAATTCATTGATTTATTCAAAGAATTTCTCTTCTTACCTCATTAAGTGGATACCAAGTATCTACCTAGTTCATCGGTAAAAGAGAAGAAGTAATAATGACCTTCTCAGATTGAAAATATTTTTGACCATAAACATTGAAGTGTAATTTGGTGAATAACTTATTCTATTTGCTATACTTTTCAAGAAAAGTCACGAAACATCTTGCTTTGAATACAAGATTCGCACATTTCATGAGATTCACAATCAAATGGTGTGGGATACTAGTCAAAACTAGTTTTAGTGTGACTTTCAATCAAGAAATGAGAAATAATTTGGGATCACCAACTTGAGTCTTATATATATGACATTTTATTTCTAATTTGAATATAACCTTGATTTGTATGGTCTCACCATAAATTTAATCGTGGTATGTTAGGGCACAACACTTGTTTTAATTGCATAATAGAAAAATCCTTTGCGTTTTATACAACAACTTGAATTATATTCTTATTTAGAGTTAGTGCACATCATAACAATTATTGAGGTACATTTCTAAATACAAAACTAAAATGAGTACACTATAACACTTATATGTCCATGGATGAAATGGAAACTACCCTAGTTCCATTCATGTAAATTTCTGAATTTATTCTTGCTAGTCATCACATGATAATGCCAAATATTATGAAATTCATAAATTTGTATCAAATACTCATGATCTGGTATTTGGTAATAATGCAATGTCAATGTCATAGATATTCAAGAAGGAATATGTTGGAGTCACACAACCAACTTCCTTGATCTTTACTTATTTGGGGTTTGTATCTATTTTAGTGTCTAACACTTTCTCTTTCGAGCCTAGTTCTATCTTTAACAATTAAGATATGAACTTTACTTCATATTGCTCCCACTCACTTCGAGAATTTCTACTTGACTAAGACTTATCTTCATATAAATTCCTAGTTAATCCTTCACAAGGATGAACTCTATTGTGGTATTTGGCCAATCAAAATTTCTAACAAATTAATTTACCAATTTAACATTGTCATGTTCTTAACAACTTAAGTGCTTGATGACAAGTGTTTAGGTTGAGCAATAAGACTTTTGAACCATGGATACATAGAAGATATAATCAAAACATACTTTGAATAATCATTACCTCTAGTCATATTTCTTCACAAGAAATCATACATAGGCATGTTAGGAATTTAAGATGCTAATATAATATGACATAGGACAACTCCTATGGAGTTCTATGGAATAGAACGATTCCTATGGAGCTAGTCCACAATCTATGATACGGTTCATTTTCAAAAGAGATTCTTTGTCGTTAGCAATAGTGATTTAGCGAAGACTCGTGTTACAATCGAATGATATCGCATATGAGTAGGGGTAATAGAACAACATTAAAACAACAAAATAGTGGGAAAATACAACATTCATCATTATAATACTTGTAAATATAATACAAGTATAGCATTTATATAGTGACCTCTACCCATCTATAATAAATGATTCCGAGATCCAAAATTCATATTAACTTGGATGTGAGCCTACGGGCCCTCTACATATTTACTAATATAACTTGGTGGGTTAACCCTCTTAACCGATTCTACAATTAGAACTCTCGGTCGATGATTTTACATTAAATTCATCTTTAGCCCGAACCTATTGCGGCTACGGTCGCAAAATACCTTCGTTGAGATCAACCAAACTTTCGAAGTGTAATAACTACTTATTACCCCACTTACCCAATGTCAATAGAAGCACCCTGGAAAATCGTATTGTACCCCTTATGAAATTGAGATTCATGGGCTCCTACTATTTGGTAAGGATAAGTCTTAATCTTTTAAAAGTAAAGCCCCTATGGTTGCGAGCTGGAGCTGCCCTTATCAATTTATTACTATCAATTTTAAGTGAGCTAAAAATCGAATTATCGATAATTATAATTGACACGGTCGAAGACTCGATATGATATGCATGTGTTGTTATGACGATTTGACAATGCATGCAACATATTAAAAGAAATGCAAAGCAAATAATAATTTCCTAGTATGACCTTCCTAAAATAGAAAGTCAAATAATCTATTACATATTCGGAAACCAACTCCTTTGGTCCCTTGAACTTCATGTGACACGCCTCCCAAGGAAAACACTGTCTTGACCGGTTTTGGAGGCCAAAGAAGGCCAATGCATGACCTTTACTTTTTCTTTTGTTCTTCACAAGAAAATAGGTGTAAGGCTATTTAGTATTAGGTTATCATTGTGTCTCTATTTAACAATTAAATAAAAATACCCACTAACACATAAGTCCCTCCATTTTTTCGGTTATTATAGATGAAATGGACTTCCATTTTATTTTGTCAATTTGTCATTTGTCACATGTAGCATGTAACATGTTATTAATTAATTTAATGCATATTTATCAAATAAATATCATTATATACATTAATTAAATTACATATAATAAATTGTCTAGTAATTCTTGATCATATAGATAAAATGGGTCATATAATTATAATTCACAATATTTTGCAATTATAATTAATCAATCATTCTTAATTTAATTATTTCACAAACAACAACGAATTTTAGTAATAAAATCTTTTAATTACTAAAATAAATCTTATTTAATCAAATTACAATAAGATATAAATATTCTCACTCACAAATATAAATTGTTCAATTTTAAGGAATTAATTAACTTGTATCATTATACAATTAATTAATTAATCTATTAAGGGAATTGTCCTATAGGTGTGACCTTAAGGGATCAACTGATCACCACCGTCAAACGACAGTAATGTTAAACTCTAGTTAGCTAATCATTACCGATTAATGTTGATCAGTTGACTATATAATGAATCATCCCTTACGTATTCTTATTATGAGATTTAATAATGATTTTAAATCATGTGATCGCACTATTGTTAAGGACACTTAATCCAACATATCCCCCACTCGATCGAGTCATGCTGACTCTATAGCTACCCGCATGCTTTAATCAATAACTCTTCGCAACAAATATATATATATATATATATATATATATATATATATATATATATATATATATATATATATATAGAGTCGGGGTCGGGGTCAGGTACGAACTAAATTTCAGTACGAACTTACGAACTAAGCAATTAAACCAATTCTTCAAACGCGCTTTCTTATTTCTGTACCCACCTGAAACAATTACACACCCTCCCACCAAAAACACTTAACTTTGATCGCCTCCCACCACTTCCACCGCTAGCCGTCATTACCACCGTTGATCGCCACTCCCACCTCCCACCGATTCTTTTACCACCTATATTTTCGCCGATGGCCCTTCCCACGAACGAATTTCAGTGTATTATAACAAGAAGGTTAGATTCAATTCTTATCTTATTTTAATCTTTGAAGATTTGTTTAGTATTTTGAATCTATTCAATTATAAAGATTAGAAGTAGTTTAATGCGAAAACATAAGATTATAATCAAAAAAATTGATCGTTAGGGGTGAAATTTAATTAAATTTAGGGTCGCCGCTAGGAGGAAGTTCGCCGTTGAGAGTCGGTGTTGATATTGGTGGTGATGGTTCATGGGTGAGGTTAGTGGACGGTGTTATGTGGTGGGTCAGGTGTTAGTCGTGGGTAGGGTTCATCAGTGATGGTGGTCCTGAGGTGGTGAATGGTGGTTGCACAATATATGACCGCAGATACACAAGCTAGTACTACCAGATACACAAATCGACTTGTGTATCTAGAGTATTAATTTATGATACCACATGAATGCATTGAATGGAACATATCAAATAAGTAGCATTTTGGGTTGTAAGTTATTGCTTCTGGATGCAAGTTGTTTCTTTCTCAAGCTCGATCTTTGTGTCTTTGCGAATTGGGAAAATCGACAGGTAAACGATGGTCGATTATATAAATTAAGGTTGAATGTATGTAAATGAGCCGTTATATTTTTGCAATATGTTATGTTCCTGGTTTATTAAGAAATTTGATTGATTTTAATGTATTATTTATTTGTTTGCGTCTATATATGTATTATGGAATCATGGTGTTTTGCTTCTCTGGAAAGTTAACTAAATCAAATGCAAGAGAGACCTATCAGTTTATCACCTTGTAATTTGCAGTTGTTTTGTTCGTCGTCTGTGTCTTTATCATAAAGTCATCATCGTTCATGCCAAGGATGTTATTTTGCATGCTGTTTGGTGGTTCTCAAATTCAATTGCAGATTGCATTTTGCTGTATGAATCATTGAATTAGATTTTTTTTATCAGGAGTAACGATGGGCAGTTTGGACCGAAAACAAAAAAGGTGTTGTAACAGTAGCAGTTTAATGAGATCTTGTTGTGTGGATAGATTAACCAGTTTACCTGATGAATTAGTGACTCGAATTTTATCGATGCTCCCAACCAAGGATGCATGCAAGCCAAGTCTTGTCAAGAGAATGAGACGAGCTTTTTGTTGGATAACAAATCATGAATGCTAAAGTTCTGTGATTGCCATGTTCTTTTTTTTTTTTTTTTTTTTTGTGCAGATATCCTTCAAAACATCTATCGTGCCCAGTTTCTCCCATCAGTAGCCCTCTCCGGAGTGAAATCTTCACAAAAAACATGCACAAGGAGGCCGCTTTTTAATTCCAACCCTCGAACCGCTTCCAGCTCATCTGCCCATATAGACTGTCCAAATATCCAAAAGAGTCTATATGATGCCCCAGTAAACCATCGATCAAGACAAGAAACTTCAATTGGCATACCTGAAATCTCTCGTGCAAAATCATGGGACAAGTAAATATTAAGACAGTACCACTGTCAGAAAATTCAACTGTGAGGGGGTATAAATGACAACTTGATCATCTATTGCTGAGGTATAATCTCGAGTCTACAAAAGTGAAAATTAGAGAATATTGAATCATGGGGGAATTTAGGTGTCTATTAGTTGATTAAAAGTAGCAGTAGCATGAGTTTAATTGTTTTGAATTACAGGTTAATTTTCCTTGTTTGGAGGAGCTGCAAGTGAGTAATGATGAACACCATGTCAAGAGGCTGATGTGGGATTGGAATACATCTACAGGGGAGGATGGAAAAAATGTCACTATAAATCGTGTTCCAGTGTTAACGAACATGACAATTGGTGGTACAGATGCCTTGAGGTTGCTTCCTTCCATAATCTTGGAGTATTTGTCTTGTCTTAAAATCCATTACCTTCAAAACGAAGTTGTATTCTTGACGTCATCTGTTTCAACCGCCGGCGGAAAATTTGTGTGCATGTATTCTCAGCTGCCAAGATTGGAAGAATTGTGGGTTGGGGAAAGTGAGTCCTTAAAAGAGTTATTTGAAAACGAGTAATGTGGCGTCATTGTTTCTGCCGCTGCATCAATAATTTGTTTGAAGCGGAAAACTTTATATTTTTTTTCTCTGCCTGAGATGAACCTCATCCCTCCGCATCAGTTTATAGCTCTCAATTGCCTCGAGTTAGAGGGTTTGTGTTGGACTTATGTGATTTCAACCGATTTACTGGCTAGTGTTCAAGGATCACTCCAGCAGCTTCAAGTTCTTCGGATTTACGACTGTAAAGAGAATATTTACCTTGCTATAAATAAGCTATGATTTGTGCAAAGGGACTAAGAAAAATTACATAAACAAAAAATACATGTATCTAGATAATTAGAGATATGTATCTAGCAAGTGAGAGGAGTGTATCTAGCTAGTTAGATGTATGTATCTAGTACTCGAGAGGAGTGTATCTAGCTAGCTAGATGTATGTATCTAGTACTTGATAGGAGTGTATCTAGCTAGCTAGATATATGTATCTAGCAACTCAGACGAGTGTATCTAGCTAGCTAGAGGTATGTATCTAGCACGTTAGAGGAGTGTATATAACTAGCTAGAGGTATGTATCTAGCATGCCAAAAGTTTGTATCTAGCAACTCAATAGGATCAAGCGAGCTACCCGTTTGATCACAATCGAACGGGTAGCTTTATTTTAGCCTACCATTATATAAGTACTCAACAATGCTCACAATCGACTGGAGGAACCGAGCTACCCGTTTCACTAGCTGTCACTATCAGTGATGTGTGCAGGAACAACGAAAGCGAAAAGGGTGATACACCACTAGCATTGATTTGGTAGTAAACTACTGTATTTTATTAGTCCTGTCATTATAAGCTAATCAAACCTGCCAAATTCAGCCAGATAACAATTTTATCCAAACAAATGAAGTGATTAATGTGTATTTTAAGTCAAATCCAATGCATCAAAAAAGCATCATTCCTCAGTAACAACATCAGATAATAGAGGTTATGATAAGCCAGCATCAATAAAAGTGGCTTTAGCTCTTTGTAGATGAGCATTCATCTTCAATCAGAAGATTGCAAAATAGGGACCAATGATGATGCAGTTTATCTCCTGATTGATCTAGCCTATGTTAGTTCGACACTTTACTTTAAATGCGTGTCCATTGTTGATATATCATGCATTTGAACAAGAGAATCCCAAATTTTATTCACGGAAAAAACACGAATGTAAAGAGAATATTTACCTTGCTATAAATAAGCTAAGATTTGTGCAAAGGGACTAAGAAAAATAACATAAACAAAAAATACATGTTTCTAGATAATTAGAGATATGTATCTAGCAAGTGAGAGGAGGGTATCTAGCTAGCTAGATGTATGAATCTAGCAAGTGAGACGAGTGTATCTAGCTAGCTAGAGGTATGTATATAGCAAGTTAGAGGAGTGTATCTAAATAGCTAGAGGTATGTATCTAGCATGCCAAAAGTTTGTATCTTGCAACTCAATAGGATCAAACGAGGGGAACGGGTATCCTAAAAAAGAGACGACAGGGAACCAATCTCGTAAGGAATGTCGCCTGCTAGTTTGTTAAATTCCGGTCTCAGCTCAACCAGACTAAAACAACCATAAACATTTGATGGAATAAGTCCGTCAATGGAATTATTATTCAGCAAGAGATGTTGCAACGACTGCAAACGACCTATTTGAGACGGAATTGTCCCCTTTAAAGAGTTGTTTTGCAGGTTTAGCACCCTTAAGAGGCTTAGATTCCCTACATGCGGAGATATTGTTCCTGTGAGCTTAGACGACTGAAGGTCTAGTTTGATCACCCTTAAGCAGGTACCATCACAGTAGACACCATACCAGTTGCAAAAATGGAAGGTGTCGTTCCAGGAGCTCACTTATTTTGGCTTTGATTTCCAGCAACGCTTCCTTCTCCCTTTCATTGCTGCCTGCTACGTAGGAATGAACACAAGACAAGACAAGTGCTGGGAAATGAACACGGATAATGAAATACAGCGTGACATGTTTAATGGTGGATACTGGATAGTGTTTTGTACAGTATGTTAAAAATGAAACTCTTTAGGTATTATCACTGCCATTCAACTTCTTCAGGCATGTGGCGAATAACTTTTGTATTACATCTGATAAAAATGAAACTCTTTATTACATTCACGGTTCATTACAAGTTAATCATATAACATACAAAGCACTAGCAAGTACTACACCCTTTCGAATCTTGATTACAATGAGAACTCGAAACCGAAGTTTAGGATTTTGTTATGAATCGTCTTAAATAATTAATGACACCTATCGGAACTTCAACGGCTTCTAAAATCTGACCTTTGGTACAACATAAATTCTACCATATCAAAATCTATCTGTAATCTCAATTGCATGAAAAAACACCAGTGGTGTCATCTTCTATAAGGAATAAGAGCCTAGGTACACAAGTCTCTTGCTGTAGATACATAAGTCTCTTACTCTAGATACACAAATATACTTGTAGATAGAGGCCCTCATTCCACCGACAAAGACCTATGCCCTTTAAGAGCCACCATCTTCTCCTTAGCGGCAGCTTGATAAACTCGGGTTCGTGGTTCGAGTTGGCAAGAGTAAAAGGCACATTCATGAGTGACATGAGTGACTTTTCGACAAGTCAGCGGAAAAATCCCTGACTGTTATCAATAGCATCATACAATAACTGAGCTTTGGCAATGTTGTTCTTTTCTACATGTGCCAGTCCACCCTGCTGCATCAAATCCTCAAAAACTAGACCGCACACGTAGATACAGTAGTACGAAGGTGTATTATAAAGCAATTTGTTCTCAACGCGGATCTTATAATCGAGCATAATTGGAGTATTAACCTGCACAAGCCGATAAAATCGTTGCCAACAATAAAAATAGTCACACTAGATGGTCCTAAATTCTTGTGCGCACCAGCACATTCAATTGTCCCACAGAAGACCCCAAACCCACCACACACAACCTCAGGCCAACTACCGAAACATCACTCGATGCCGAAGATACATTTGGTATTACTACGAGATATCCCGTGTATCCCGTACTAATACCATATGTATCCGGGCTAGTATTTTGCGTATCTACCGCTCCACTACAATCCACCAAGCCCACCACCGCCACTTCTGCCATTAGAACCACTACTACACTCCACACAACTGCAACCAGCCTACCACCAACCAATAGTAATAAACAATCTGGAAGTCAATTATTGTCATAACCTGGGTAATTCAATTAAAATAAGAATATCAAGAATTAACACTATGAGGTATACAATGAATACTAATCTGACCTTTTTCCAAGCATAAATTATAATATCAACATGAAAAAGTTAAAATTGAATATGGTTCATAATTTTCAATTGAAAATTTTAAATTTTCTACTGAAGTAAGCAGAGAAAAAAAAAACAAAAAACAGAAACAATAAATTAAGAGATTGTTAGAGTACTAATCAAAATCATACCTTCTACCCAAACAATAACGACTGCTTTTCCGGCAGCTATCCATGAGATCTGAAAGTAGTATCAGATGTAACATTAGATATCCGAAACTCACGGTGTTTATAGTGTGATTCACTGACTTTCGAGCTTTCGGACGACTTGACGGCAGCTGAGATCAGGGATAGGTTGGTATGGTCCACCGGTGACGAGGATTGGCCGAAGAGTGCGTTGGTCGGAGCTCCGACAGATGCTTCTGACTGGTTGATGGTGGAAGGTATGTGGATTTGGAAAGTGAGATAAGGGGGTTTGTTTAACGAGAGTTATGTTTACTAACTCAAATCTGACGGCTCTTGAGCTTAGTTCGTAAGTTCGCACCGAACTTTAAGTTCACACAAGATCCTATTTATATATATATATAGAGAGAATCAGGATCCCGTGCGAACCAAATTATGGTGCGAACCGTACGAACTTATATAAACAATTAGATTACGTCATCCCAAATCATAATATACAATCCACTTTATACAACTCTTTTTTCCTTACCACTCAGGAACTAACCAACCATCATACACCTATGTTTCACCGGAGATACTGCCATTGCCATCAGAGCTCCGACCACCACCGTTGTCGGCCTCGCGTTATCTTTACAGCGTTTTTAAGAATTCAGCATATTGTCTTTCCAATTTCCCTCTCACTGAAGCCCTCACCTTCCACGACTCCCACTGAAGACCGACACCGTCTCGCCGTTAGTCTCTGGTCAGCAATGAATGTTTCTGGATCAGAAATTTCTGATTAGATCATAGGTAGGATTATTTTAAAATTATTGTTCCATTTTGTAGTTTTAGGGGGTCGACTGGATTGGCCGTAGTCGTTAGATCTGGGTCGTTTGTTGCTGTTTGTGTGCGTGGTGGCGTCGGACTCTTGTGGGTGGTTGTTTGGTGGTGGTTAATGTGCATGATCTTGTCATGTATTATCGTAGTTCTTTGCATCGAAGAAATAGGGCTGGTCTTTGTGACGTGAAGATATGGGGCACTTTAGTGGTTTCTTGATAGCGGTTATGGTCGGAGGAGGGCGTAGGTCTGCTCGTGATGGTTTGACAACTGGCGGCAGCATTGATGTGGTGGTTGTGGGGCGGTGGTGGCGGTTGGCGGTAGTGGTTGGGTGGTCGTGGTTTATGGTTGAGGGTTGGATACACAAACTACGAAGCCCGGATACACATGTTATTACTACCGGACACACAAACGATTTTGTGTATCTCGTAGTAATATCATGTGTATCCGTTAGTAATACTACGTGTCTCCCAGCTAGGAATATGGGGTATCTTGGTAGTTCATACAATTCACAGAGTAGGTGCAATTATTGAAACAATTATATACTCATAGTTGTTAAACTCGTCAAATTTCGATTCTTGTTGAGATGTAAATGATAAGATATCAAGTTGTCGCGACGGTGTTACTTTGACTTAGACGTGTGTTATTGTGGTGGTTGATGCACATAGATCTTAGAGGTAACTATGGGAGTTTCTCGATTGTTTGTAATACAAATATTTTGTTGTAAACCAAATATTTGAATATGAATCATTTAAGAAGTTGATATTTTGAGCATTTGTGTTGCTCAGTTGCATAATTTGATTAATTTTCGGTTGTTTCGAAGGTCTGGTGTTTTATAACGTGCGTAGAGCCTAGGGGTCGACATATTACATAAACACTCGTTTAAGTTGCTAGATACATAACTCTAATTAGTTAAATACACTCCTTTAAATTTCTAGATACATACCTTTAATTAGTTAGATACACGGATTTAAGCTGCTAGAAACATTCCTTTAGTTAGCTAGATACACACTTTTAAGTTTACAGATACATACCTCTAACTAACTAGATACACTCTTTTAAATTGTTAGATACATATATCTAACTAACTAGATACACTCTAAGTTTATAAATACATACCTCTAACTAACTAGATACACTCCTTTATTAAGTTGCTAAATACATACATCTAGTTAACTAGATACACACCTTTAAATAAATTAAGTTTTCACTTTGGACACACCCGTTGGGTTTCATTGTAGACAAACTTGAAAATGTGTCAGACACGCCTACTCCGTGTTTCGTTATTGAAAAAAAACTTTAAATCAGACAGTCTTCAATATCATATACGCACATCATGAGATACTACATTCAGTTTTCATATTAGGGCCTTGACAATCACACCTTCTGGGGCTACATAAATAACAGCAATACAACATACCCAATTTCTTCCTACATTGTCACATATAAATGCTTCTCAATCTCTTGAGGTCTTAACAGTTGATCTGATGTCAACCGTTCATTAGTTTCAATCTTCAATACTCTTATCCTATTCATACAAATTCAGCAAAAACACGAAAATCGATTATAAAACTTGCATTATTTACATGAAAGGGAAATTACAAATAATACATTGACAACAAAATCTTGCCAAAAAAAGCCGTAGTATGAAGAGATTTAATGATACATACTAACATTACGCAAAATCAACTAGTTTAACTGGTAAAGATGCAAAGTCATCGAAAGTTATATTCATGAAGGAAGTTCAAAACCCGTCAACATGAAACTATCTTCCTGCCTTCCGTTACAAGTGGAAGTACAAAATGAGACCGCATAATTTGCAATTACTGTGATAAAAACACATGAAACAAATTGATGACATCTAAATGAGCCAAAAAGGAACTCAGAGACATCGACAACAAGTCCCTTCCCATACTTGGTCCCAGAATTTATTGAACAAATGATACATCAGATTAGTTTCAGCTGGCCGTAGAGCTTCGTTAGCATACAACACGGTGCAGACTTTTTGGAAACTTGCCGAATCTATGACACCAAAATCATTTTTCGTTGTTGTTGCATCCACATAAAATGGTCTTCTCATAACTGGGCAAGTTAAGTGACTGAAATTGGCCTTTGAGACAACTTATAGCTGATATTATGGCAAGAAAATCAATTGTCACACACTCCGACTCACATTTCTTGTATGCTTGGCCAAGAGTGTAACCAGAGTATCCCTGTTTTTAATTACCTGAAATTGAAGGACAAGAGATATCACCTATAACCATATACATGTTTTTTGCTTAGGGAGTGGTTCCTGAAATCTTACCCTCCAATCTAGTAGTCTCTTGGGGACAAATTGATTTATACTCCTTAACAAAAACCTATAACCAAGATATTAATTAGGTCATGCAAAAAATAAAGGGAAATTTACCCCAATAATCCCAAGTTTCAATTTTTCTTCAGTTTTTCATTAAAAAAACTACACTTTAGAATAACGAACAAAAACAAACCTTCTCCTTGTTAATTGAAGAGTCCTGCTTTTCTGCCAGCTCATATACCTTAGACTTAGACTGTAAAGCAAATCAAGATCTTACCTGGAGATTTGTGCATGGATTAATAAACGGAGCTTAGATTTCACCGTCACAAATCCGTTCAGCATCTAGTGGTTGTCCTAGGATTTAATAGGATCTCTCTTTCCTTGATGATCGACATTCTAGCAGCTGCTTCCATTTGACTTTGGCGCTGTCTTAACTCATAATAAGGTTTATATTGATAAAAAGTTCATGTTAGTAAGGTAAAAACATTGATGTACAAATTCTGATATGCCATGTTAATTTGAAATAGGATTTGTGATAAATACCACAAGCAAGTAACAGATCATATTATTCTCTCTTCACTGAAACAACTAACTTTTTAGAGATTCCTAAATCATAATAAAAAGTTCATGTTAGTAAGCAGAAATCTTTCCTTGATGATCGACATTCTAGCAGCTCATATTATTCTCTCTTCACTGAAACAACTAACTTTTTAGAGATTCTTTGAAGGGACGCTGCAAACTAAAGTTTAAATTGGGGTATAAGTCGCATTACAATGCAATTCCACAAAAAATACTCAAATCAAACACATTCCAATGCACGAACACGTGTTAAAACAACTAGCGATTCAGCAAATGTTTGAAGAGACATTGAGACAATGTAAAGTAGAGTTTAAATTGAGTATACTTCACATTGCAACGCACAAAATATTCAAAATTAGACACGTTCCAAAATGTGTACCTTGGCGCAACCCTCGGCTATTTGAGCCAAACAAATGAGTGCAGCATGGTGCTTCTGCCACTCAGGAGCAGCCAAGAAAATCGGCAAAAGCTCGGATGCAACATGCACAATAGTATTACCGCCCAACGAAATTGCTAGCCTATCCAAACACTCCTGAGCAACAATATAATTACTCGTCTCACCAGCATCCTCATCCTCACTAATTGCACTATGCCATACAGGATCATCCTCAACATCAAGCAACAATTTCATCAATATGCCAAACAATCTCTGAATAAACTGCGGCAACTTTCTCATCATTCCTCGAGCCCGCTTCCTTGCCTCCGCCAGCGTAATCACGAACTCAACCGCCAAATGCCGTGTCCCTTCCTCCAACGCCTCAGCCTCAGTAATCTGCAGCATTGCACCAACCACATCCACCAGCTGTCTACGCAAGATTCTATGTTTATAGACTATATGTATATATACTAAGCCGTACCAGCCGGTTATTATTCTGTAAGATAGAAATTGCAGCATTCTAAGCTTTACACATATAAGGTTTACAATAAGAATCCGGCATATGAAATACGCCACAAGTGAATGGCAGTTATACCCCTGCTTTCGTTGTCCAGTTCACTTTAGCCAATAGTTTCATTTGCTGACATACATCAGCTTAATGGTTCGAACCATTATTTATTCCTCTATGATCGTTACTTCCATTTTTTAAGCTATTGCTCAAAAGATACACATGGTATTACTGCCGGATATACATTGTATTAGTATTAGATACACAAATCGATTTGTGTATCTCATAGTAATAACATGCGTATCCGGGCTGGTATTTTGTGTATCCACAATCTAAAGATCAACTACGACCACCAAACTGACCATCGCAACCACCAACACTACCACCACCACACCTATTTTCCTGGCAAACTCAATCAATTTTATGAAACATTCATAGTGGCTCTAACTATACACCACACGAATAGGCTAGTAGACAGTAAAACCCAAACATGGGTGGGTTAAAATTAAATAGCTTAGCAAGGCTCGATTGATAATAGATACAAGTATACAACCCAGTATTATTTTTCTACCTTTGAATGTTTATAAAAGGCCGACCATAAAAGGAACTACCCTAAAATTCCGTAATTGGTAACAACTACTTACTATACATTTTATGGAATTTGTTCTATTAAAGATCAACCACCAATATTCCAAAACCACTGTTGTTTTTTAATTGTTCAGATCAACTAACCTGAATCTAAGAATAAAGCATGTATCCCCTCGCAGTCTTTCGTCGCCCTTCTGTCTCCAGAAATGGATCAATTGTGTGAGGTCAAAGTTGCTGGCAGAGTAGGTTCAGCGACAACAAAATCATTTGCTAATGGTGTTCTACGGTGGTGGAAAGTAAAAAAAATGGAGGTCGTGGTGACCGAAGATACGCAGCAAACAAAGAGATGCATCGACACTGGCCGCCGGTAGTGCTCCGACATCGTTGTATCTCGCCGTCGCCGCCGGCAGCGGGTGAGGATGGGTGATGAGAGAGGATAGTGGAGGGAGGTCGGGGTGGGGTTGGGAATAGGAAAGGAAACGGGTTAAATTTGTGACTGTTAGTTTTGCGTGAGATAGAGTAACAGTGTATATGAAACTTATTAAGCTAGTTAAATACGGTTAGATACGTTAAGGTAATCCAGACTGAACCCGCCCATATATATATATATATATATATATATATATATATATATATATATATATATATATATATATATATATATATATATATATATATATATATATATATATATATATATATATATATATATAGGCGGGATCAAAGTAACCAAGTTTCAATACGAACCGTACGAACTAGCTTAATAAGGCAGTTTTTTTTTTTTTTTTTTTTTCAGATACACTTTATCTACTTACCATATACACCTCTTATTCAGATACATCTTATAACATATCTAGATACACTTTTTCTACACTACAATTCTAGATGCACTTTTACACTTTTTTAACACTATTTTTTTTGGAAGTTTTAAGACTAACTCCTAGATACATTTTATACTATTTCCGGATACATTTTAATTATTAGCGGATACACTTTGTGTAAATAGTTACAAGTTTTAACACTAACTCTCGGATACGTTTTATATTTTTTGCGGATACATTTTATAATTTTTGCGGATACACATGACATTAATGCCAGATACACATTATAATACTTCTGGATACACACGTTCATACTTCCGGATACACATCGTATTAATACCAGATACACATGGTTATACTGCCGGATACACATGTATCCCGTATTAATACGGTGTGTATTTGGGGTGGTATTTTGTGTATCCACTGCCACCACCATCACCGTTGCCCCCACCACCGCCACTACCACTGATAATGACACCGCTGCCACCACCACTACTGCCGCCACCACCACTGCCAGCCTACCACTACCACCACCACCATCACTGTCACCACCACCACTACTCAGATACACAAACACAACAATCTAGATACACAAATACCAATTCTAGATACACAGCCCACCACGGTATCTAGTTTATATACCTACTGTATCCGTGTATCAATCCCACACATTGAACATCACGATCATCACCGAACCACCACCACCACCGCAGACCAAACACATACCACGACAAAATTACGACGCCGGTAAGGACGGTTTCACTCTAAAATTTCAGATCTGAATACTAGATTTACAAATTGGAAGTAAAATATAAAGAAAAGACCGAACTAGTGACATCAACTCGTCAGAAATTATCCACAATTCCGATTTGAATACTAGATTTACAAATTGGAAGTAAAATATCAAAAAAATAATACCGAACCAGCGACATTAACTCGTCGGAACCGGCCATCAGCGCGCAATAGTACCGCCACGCCAACCAAAGAACACCACAAAACTACCACATAAAACACCACCGAACAGCTCTAATCCTAACTATCGCAATCGCGGGAAGCAATCCGGCTGGAATGACGTCGGCGATCAAATGACCATCGTTGTCATCTCAGCCACCATGGAAATTTTACAAGGATTGCAATTATATGATTATTTTTTCGAAATTATTTCTATTTCTCAGTAGATCTAACATTTGGAAAAGGAAAAGCAAAGATGAAACATTTAAAAAGTCTCTAATGTCCTTATTTTTTGATGTGAACAAATAGTAATCACCGGTGAGACAAGGAGATTTGCCGGTGGTTGGCGGCGCCTAGTAGTGATAGTGGAGAAGGAGAGAAGTCGGCGCCGTCGAAGGATTTGAATAACAGTTGGCCGTAAAAATGCGTCAGGGAAGAAGTGTATGACGATGATGTCATCGTCGGAGTAATTGGTGACCGCTAATATCGCCGGAGTTGATGGCAGTTGATAGCAAGGGTGGTGTCTACTGAATAGGTAAGGAGGAGAGAGAATATGGGAGGGGAGTGATTCAAGGTTTGCATTATTGAATTTATGCGAGTGATGGGGAAGGGAGGTAGTTCTGGACCGTTGATTTCTTCAATCCAGTGGTTCTATTCAGTTCGTACGGTTCGTAACTTAATTTAGTTCGTACGGGATCCTGATTCTCTCTCTCTCTCTCTCTCTCTATATATATATATATATATATGTATATATATATATATATGTATATATATATATATATATATAGATTCGTGATCCTATGAAAACCATCAAGATAATGAGAACTGTGAGAACCTCTCACAGTCCTTCATCTTAGACAAACGAAGGGGTGAGATTAAACTTATTTTTCCAACTGTCTCCTTCATTTTTCTATCATCATACGTTTTACTGCTACTCTTCCCTCCTTCATCAATCTTTTCTTCCGTGATCTATTCTTGGTGATTTCAAGCATCATTACTGACCAAATCAGTCCGTAGATTCGACTTTAATTATGCTTCCTTCTTCATTCTCGCTGATTTCATCATCGATTTTTCTGTTTTGGAGCAAATTAAAATTTAGGTAATTCCTTAATTTTCCCAATTTTTTTCTTATTTCTCAATTTTTATGATTTTTATGATTCAAATTAGTTGATTAAGGTTGCATTCTTGATTTGTTACTTCTTTCTGTTGTTTTCATTGCTTTCAAATGTTTGATTCCAGTTATCTGCATTTTATCGAAAATCTTGTTGTTTGGTCTTTAATTGAAGAATATCGACATAATCATGCTTCATTCAGGCATGTTTTTTAAATCTCGCAAGCTAATTAGTTATTTTCAAAGTTTATTCTAGTTCGTTTCCACAATACTAACTCTAATTTCATCTGTTGTGATCCTATTTTGCAAATTCTCATTGATTCGAAGCATAAACTCGTCTTTGTCTCTTTGACAATAACCTCGTAGTTAATAATTGTGTTTATTGTTCATTTGTTGCTCCAATGAAACCGTTTGCATCATACTGCCATTGTGTCTACCTTTATACCAAAAAAATATAAGTATTGGGTTTCCTACTTTATGGTATAACAGGCTTTAGAAGCTCACCCGGAACGCGACATCCTCTTTCCATTAGCTTAAGTTAACAGTTGGCCTGTTGAGTATGACTTTTTAGTCCAAAGGAAACACTGCCTAAGCTTTATAGTTTGTTCACTAAACAAAGATGACTTCCCAAAGTACATAATCACCAAATATATAAAAAAACAGAAAGGGAGAATGAATCATAAATCAGAAACAATAAGGAATGGAGAAAAGGTAATTTGCAGACAAAGGATATGAGGGTGTTCAGTAAAAAGGATATGGTGATTTGGGCGATATGGAATGATATAAATACGGTAAAGCATAGTGGAGCTATAGGGGAACCATATGTTGTTGGGAAAATGCAACCAAATATTGGAATAATTAATGGAATTGGTGTATAGTGGAGGGGCTAAAGTAGTTGCTAATAATTTACAGCTATCATGTAAATGGAGTAGCCCATCTATTGGAGTTTAAAAAAATAAGATGCTGCAACATATAATGACATGGGATGTGGTATGGGGTAGTGGTGCGGTATCATTCGGGATATGTAGGACATGCTATAGTAAAGCAGGTAAGACATCAGTGGTACCCTAATATTACGGAGGCGAAATCGGCAGTGTTAGGTCTGATAGTGGTAAGGCTATTAGCTTAATGGTAGAGCGGTGTGCAATTTTGCACAAAGGTATGGGTTCAAATCCCATATAGCCTATTAAATATTAAATCTCATGATTTTAGGATGGCTTCCCGTACACATGCATGGAATAAGTGTTATATGTCCATAAAATAAGATTATATGTGCATGAAATAAGGTTCTATGTGCATTAAATAAGTGTTAAATGGGCATGAAATAAGGTTCTATGTGCATGAAAAAGTTCTTATTATGATACTAATTACTGTTGGTTAAGGACATTAATTTTATATGGGCATGAAATAAGATTATATGTGCATGAAATAACGTTCTATGTGTATGGGATAAGGTTCTATATGTATGAAATAAGTGTTAAATGGGCATGAATATATGCATAAAATAAGGTTCTATGTGCATGAAATAAGGTTCTATATGCGTTCTATGTGCATTAAAAAGTTCTTCACTTGCATAAGTTGTTTATATTATGTTACTGATTACTGTTGGTTACGGACATTAATTTTCATTATATATGCATGAAATAAGGTTCTATGTACATGAAATAAGGTTCTATGTGCATAAAATAAGATTCTATGTGCATGAAATAAGGGAAATGACTGTGAAGGAGATTTAATGTATTTACCGGCCATTCAAGGCAATTTAGTATTTCTATTACATATCTTACTAATATGTGAGAAACATTTTTGTGTACTTATGTCATTTATTTAGGCAACCATAATCATATAACATGCCCGTTATTTCATACTCTTGTATTTGTTTAGCGTATATTAAAGTCTATTAGCTCAATGGTAGAGCGAAGTGCTAATTTTGCACAAAGATATTCAATCTTAAATTAAAAGAAAGAATGGTATTTTATAGCCAATGTGGGAGTCGAACCCACATCTTATGCATTGCACAATACTCTGCAATTTGAGTTAATTGGCTTTCAAAATAAGTAAAACGTAAATATTCATAATGTAAAAACGACAATGACTGATAAGTTCAATCACCTTCCTACGGAGGAACATGGTGAGAGAGCTACCGTTGCTTTTCTCAATGAACCTAAGTAGTTCTTTGTAGTTCTTATAAAGGCTATGTAGTATAAATAAAAGGTATGAAGTTCATCCAAACTACGACAAGTAATTTCATCACGATTTTAATGGCCCTTTCAAGTCGAGCAGATGTCCTACATTTTTATCGCAGTCGTGTACAACACTGATCAAGGATAATCAAATAATTAAATATATATCATGTCAAGGTCTTGGACATAAGAGTAGCAATAAGGTTATTACCCAACCTGTGAAAAATAACTTATCATTGATCCTGAAATTGAGTAAGCTAGAAAAATAATTCCTCAAGCTAATGACTATGATCTGTATCACTACAATATGTAAGCATCAATATCAATTCACTCAATAGCTCAAATTTTGACAATAAATGACCCACCCTCTGTAGATACAAACATTGTAGGCATGTCCACACCCCCACAATTAAACTAGAGAATACAATGATGATGTTCAAACAAATACTTGAAATTAACCTCGACAACATCATAACACCAACCACATAGCCGACATGTGACTCATTCATAGCTGCTACGGGCTCCTATGCTCGAACACGCATTTTTAACTCTCAGGCAGTTGAATGCAATTACTTGATAAGCGCTTTATATAAGGGTGGATTTACGCCATAATCAGAATTTAATGTGTATCAAAAGCTACAGTGTAATACTCCATAACTTAAACTTGTCAATCCAAAAGAACTATAACCAGAAAAATAATCATAAGGGTGAATGAATATTACCAGTGTATAAAAAAGCTCTTCCAAACCATTGTTATAGCCTACTTGTGGTTTTTGCCTTCTTTGGTTGTGCCCTGCAATTCGTTTATGACATTTGCGCTTACCATCATCAAATTCATCCAACAAATGGAAAAAATGAAACCTGTATGAGAACAAGATAAAATCATACGACGAAATGGCACACTTTTAATTTGTAAAATAATAAATAAATGTTAAATAAACCTGTATGAGCACAAGATAATGACTTTAGCTAAGTTAGGTAATTGACATAATATCTAGGAAGAATTACATTCATGAGTGGACTAAGCATAAGCAAGTGAATTTGGCATAAGCAAGAGGAGACGGGGACTGTACTTATTTTATATGATCAAATCTCTTGTTTTGAATTTCATTCCTTGGGCCCGAAACGAGTCTTCCTTTCTTTTGGGGTGAGTTAAATCTATGTAATACGTTAGCTGTTGGTTGCAAGGTGAAGAAGCGGGGCACGGTCATTAGGCTTATACCCCCGAAAGGTATTATAAAGAAAAGGGACATGAAATCACATATTATAAATGTAACGCCCCGTAATTTCGGACCGTTAATATATTTCGAAAATAATTAATTAATCAAGTAAAATTTGACATTAATGTATTTAAAGTAAAAATAATTCAAAGAAATATAATTTTATTATATTTTGAAGAAAAGTATTTATTTTGATAGTTTCGAAATGTTTAAAAATAGTTTAAACCGTGTAAAAATCTTTTATTTCGAAATAAGGACATATCGGAGGGAAATGACAATTCTTTTGAACGTTGGGTAAACGAATTTGAAAATGGGTCGTATGAGTATTCAATTTTCTTGTAATCTCGTGTTTAAAAACTTTGGTCTTGTCGGAATTTGCATTTGACCTACGGTTTTAATTATTATTGAAACGAGCCAAAACCGACTCGTAAAATCCCGACTCAAACCTGTCTCCCTCCTTTCCTTTCTCCCTACCCGCGGCACCCTCCCCCTTTCCCTTTCTTTTTCTGGTTTTTTTTGTTCTTTTGGTTCATCTTCCTCAACCTTCTCTAACATTCCATCATCAAACACCATTTTATCATAAAATCTAAGCAAAAATCGTCACAACTTCCTCATTTCTTGACGGATTTTCATAAAATTTATATTTCCGGAATCCCCTCGTCGAGATCTACAACCTAGTATGTTTTAATTTCAGTTTTCTTGAAGTTGTTTTAAGACGAATTTTCGGTAATTTCGGTTTTATATACTTATTTTTGTGTTTTTATTGTTTAATTAGGTGAAGAATTGGAGGACGAGTTTGGGGACTCGTATATTGTTGAGGATAGCGGCTAGTGCTTGTTAGGGTTTGGGTTTTAAGGTGCTAATTGCTCATTTTCTAGCTTAAGGTAACATATTTCGAGTTACTCGACGAAAAATCGTCACAATCTTTGTTGTTTTTTTATGTTTGGTGATTTTTGTTTGAGTAGTAATTTTCACATGTTTAAAATGGTTGCATGCATGTCATTTGTTAAGATTAAATTCTCATAATAGTATGGAAATGATATGGGAACGATTAGATAATGCTTAAAACGAGTTAAAATGAAGAAAAAACGGAAAAAAAAGAGGAGTAGGGTGGCGGCGAGAGTTCCGGCAGGCCGCGGGCCAGAAAGCCACACTGGCCCGGGTCGGCCCGTTACTTGTTTCGCGGTTTTCCATGCTTTGTTCGTCATTTTAGGTTCATTAATGATATAATTAGACTAAGTAACATATGGTTAAACTTAGGAAGTAAATCATAATAGTAGTTAAAAATTATGTTAATGGTAAAAAAGATTATGTTATATTGATAGTTATCACATGTTAGGATAGTTTACAAAATGAAATTGTAATTAATAGGCTCAAAATGAATTATATAGCTATAATTGTAATGTTTTGATGATTGTCTGAAAACGAGCCTTAGTCCCTTTGATCGATTCGATGTCGATTAATTGAGTGATTGGTCACCGCAATTTAACCCGCACTGTCGCAGGTCAAGTGGGGTTGCGGTAAAACTTCGGTTGGATGAAGTTTTATATGAATTGGATAATCGGCCTTTTTCTTGTTTTAGGCCATTTATTATATTTATGTTTCACATGTGTAGTTAGTTGATTTGAGTAGCTATTTATATTGTAAAAATGGCCCTAGTTTCCCCTAAAGCCTTTAATATTGTTAAAATTTGCTAGAATTGAAATGGGTATTGAATATCTCTTGCAGATTGTTGTGTTTGTCATAGATAGGTCTTTATAGTCTCTGACGAGTATATGTTCACTGCTTAATAGCCTTTGTGTTCCTGACTAGTGGATTTATATCCAAGTTGGGGCATGACCTCGTTACTTATTTTGATAGTAAGTGGTCAGCTTAAGTACTAGCCAACCCTTTGGTGGACTCCTTAGGGTACACACTTTGTTTTAGAAAAATTGTGGGTCTTGGGTGCGGTGGTGTGTATCCGCATGTCTAGGTCTCAAGCAGATTTTAGGCTAGGGTTGTGTTGTGTCTTGGCCATGTTTTATTAATATTAACCGCCGAGCCAAGATACCGGTTCGATTACCTTCCCTACCTCGTGGTATAGACTCGATTCTGAGTGACTATTGACGGTACTAAGAACTTATGCCTGTCTTTGATATATTGCCCTTTCTTGTATGGTGATTTTATGAATTGTAATAGGTGAGATGTAAGCCGGTTACAATTGATAAAGTTTGGATTACAATTTGTTATATGTTTCACATGATAGTTTAAATTGGTCAAATTAGTATTCATATGTTATAATACTTGGAAATTAGATTAATTGTCATATTGTTTACATGTTTTACTACATGTTACATTAATTATGACGATTCGTGGCTGGGAGGACTCGAAGTTACTCCCCACTGAATTGTGGCTTTCGTGTTTGTATAAAATGCGATTGACAGGTTGATGATGCTTTGTTGGGGTCACAGACGAGCTAGTGAGCATAAGGAATCTTGGACCTAGTTTTGGCTATTCTTATAGTAAACCTTTTTAACTTTTGGTTTTGTATATAATTTGAAGGGACATATGTCTCCCTTTTCTATTTTGGGTTTGTATCATTACATTTTCTTATCGTTAGCTATGGCATGTAAATTAGTTCGTTAGCATTGCAGGTTTTGGCACCCGCCTCTTGGGAATGTTGGAAATGTTGTGATTGGTTTAGAAATTTTTTTGAAATTACAGGTTTTTATATAGTTGGACCAATTACAAACATATCCTACCAGTTTTTCCGTAGATTTTAGGTGTTAATTATCGCGTTTATTTAAGGCTAATTTTTTTTTTAAGGGTGTCAAAATAAACATGTTATAAATGATAGTTCCTAATTGATAAAACAACTAAATGCTCTCTTGGAATAAAGCCAATTACCTTCAGAAGAGCATTTAAATTTTCTATCTTATTTACTTGCTTTCTCTCTTTGAAATCTTATCATTGCCAGTACGTGTCGAGTCCAAGGTTCTGCAACTGCATAAGGGTAGGGCGAGTTCATCCATAGAGATGTCCAGTAGAAGCATCGTTTACCCCCAATGAATCATAGCTTCTACACTCCCTACACGTTGTAGATAACTTGGCACTAACGGAATCCGTAATCGCAACGCTAATCGTCAAATTAAACCTCCATCATTGAACGTATCAGATGAAGCCGATTATTAAACACGAAAACGATACATCCAGTTTAGGCACTTTACCAAAAACACATATTTCAATAGCAATACCCATGTCTTAAACTAAATAAATGAACTTAATCAACACTACAAACAGAACGAGACTGTCTAATTGACAAAATTGAGTTTCCAATCTTATGATTTAAATCAATTGAGGTAATTTCTCAATTTTGCCTAACCCTAATTTACCAACTTCATGATACAAATTTACCATATTCATGAACATAAACCTTAATTTCACAAACGTAAGTCAACAATTTTAATTATGCACCCCAATTAAATGTATATAAACTCGATTCAACTGTTCATCAACCGTAATTTGTTGACTAATTAACAAATTCCAAACAAGTAAAGTCAAATTTCTAGGAAATTAATGGAGAAGTTAAACAAACCACATTGAATTTATAGCATTGGTAAAAGATGATTCATTCCGCGACTCCATTGATGAAGGAATGAGCTATTAAAACACGTGTTCAATTTATGGAAATAGTTTAGTATCGGGGAGAGAGAAAGAAATTTGAAAGAGGGCAATTTGGTTAGATGACAGTAGGTGTGGACTTTGGACAAAAAAAGTGATAGGATCTTAGCCCTTCGTCTAGTATCTAAGGGCTCAAAGAGGTTCTCACAGTTCTCATTATCTTAGTGGTTCTCACTGTATAAATATATATATATATATATATATATATATATATATATATAGAAGCGGGATCTCGTGAGTTTGTTTCTTATGGTGAGTTGTGAGTTTGGAAATCTGGACCATTAGATAGAATAAGATCAAAGGCTGATATTAATTGAGTCAGAAAATAAAAGCCCAAAAAGTGGACTTTGTCGCTACTTTCTCCATGAAAACAAAAAGCAAAACTCAATCTAACTCCATCACTAATCCAATGTCATCAATCTATTCTAAAAGGTGCGTAGTAATCAACATCGGAGCTCCGACACCTGCCATGCCGGTGTGCAACCCAACATCATCACCGACATCACTACCACCGTACAACCATCTTCATCACCTTCATCACTACCACTGCCATCCCATTCTTTCTCTTAATTAATCAAAGTAGTCTTATTCGGCTACTTTAGTGTCGGATAATCGTACCTTTTATCGTGGTTTACGAGTTCTGTTTAGAATCTAAATCTACCATGGGAGTTGAGTTCGCTACTAGTAGCGTTCGTGTCGATAATAAAGTTGTTAAAGCTCAAATTTGGGATATTGACGATCAATAATGGGTATATTTCTCTCTATATAATCAATTTTGTTGTTTTTGTGATTGATTTTATGTGTAATTCAAATGTATCGAATCTGGCTTTGTTGCGGAATTAGTGATAATTGATCAATTCGGTCGATCAATTATTTGCTGGCTAATTAATTTAATTGATTTCATTGAAGAGAGTCGGAAACAAGGATGTGTTTTGGTGCATTGTTTTGCTGGTGTATCCATTCATTATGTGAAAAAGGCAGACAGAGATACATGAAAAAGCATTGTATCCATTCATTATGTGAGATGATGATTATATGGTTGACATGAAATCCAAATGTTTTGGTGTCACATGTATTATCCAGCTATCCAACTATAATTCTATTTCCTGCAGCATTTTTTTTGTTGAGAGCAACTGATGACATAAAAAACCAAGTGGTTCACGTGAATAAATGAGTGGTAGGCATATATTAGCATGATTAGAGTGTTTAGGAGTCGATTATATTTCCTCGTAGGGACTGACCCCTGCTACCTTGTTAGAGATGGATGATGCAGTTTAGAGTGTTTAGGAGTCGATTATATTATATTAGCATGATTCATCTCAATTTGAAGAGGTTTTAAAACACTGGGGTAATATCGTTATTGTCAACTCTGTTTTGAGAGGAGTGTGTATGACTGTCTGTTGGGGCTTAAGTGGGCATGAAGAAATGGACACAACGGGGGTTTGCACATGTGAATTTTACAAGTTTCCTGTCATTTACGAGGTAAGGATGAATTTTCATTTTTTGGTTTGAGATGAGACATTATATAAGGGAAATTTCAATTGAATACGGATTTGCATTCACTCTTTTGTTGATATCAAATGAATTATGATGCGTCTTTGTCGTTTTTCTCAAGTAGATAAAAAAGCTTTTGCTTAATGCATTGTGATGCATCTTTGTTCGCTTTTCTCAAGTAGATAAAAAATTAAGAGTACACTAACACCACAATAACACTACAATAACAACACAATAACACGAGAAAAAAAGAAATATAAAAATAAAAGTAGTAAAAAAAAATCAAAAGGGACACCGGAATAACATTATAATAACACCAGAATAACAGTACAATAACATATGAGAGAAAAAAGTAAAAAAATCAAAAGTAGTAAAAAAATCAAAGTGACACCACAATAACACCAGAATAACACCAAAATAACAACATAATAACATGTGGCAGAAAAAAGTGAAAAAAAAAAATCAAAGTGACACCGAATAACATCACAATAACTCCAGAATAACAATAATAGCAGAATAACAGCACGATAACACGTGGTAAAAAAAAAGGAAAAAAAAATCAAAGTAGTTAAAAAAATTAAAGTGACACCGGAATAACATCACAATAACACCAGAATAACAGCACAATAACATGTGGTAAAAAAAGAGTAAAAAAATCAAAGTAGTAAAAAAATCTAAGTGACTCCGGAATAACATCACAATAACACCAGAATAACAATAACAACAAAATAACAGCACAATAACACGTGGTAAAAAAAGAGAAAAAAAAATTAAAGTCGTAAAAAAAATCAAAGTTAAAAAAAAACAAACACAATAACATCATAATAACACGAGGGAAAAAAGAGTGTAAAAAAATTAAAGTTAAAAAAAAATCCGGTACAAAAAGAAAAAGAAAAAAAGGTAACATAATGAGAAAATTAAAGAAAAACATAAGAGAAAAAAAATCAAAGTGGTAAAAAAAACACAATAACAGCATAATAACACGAGGTAAAAAAAAGAGATAAAAAAAATTAAAGTAAAAAAAAAAGTAACATTAGAAAAAAGAGAAAATAAGTAAATGACAGTGGTTTTATATGACATGTAAGATTAGATCTCTTGACCATCCATCTCTAATATAATCTAGTGGTTAAGATTTCAAAGCGCAAACTCACAACTCACCATAAGAAACTAAACTCACAAGATCTTATATATATATATATATATATATATATATATATATATATATATATATATATATATATATATATATACATACATATATATATATATATATACATACACATATATATATATGTATATATACAACAATATTATACTAACGAGTCAGAACTTTTGTACCAAACGTACAACAACATTATAAGTTAACATTTTACTGTTTTACGGTTATTGTGACTAATAAGGAAATACTTGTCCATTTTTATTATATCACCCCACTTTTCATTTCTAGCCGCTTTTTATTAATCACCCCGTTTGTCTTTCTTTTCTCTTTTAGCACATTTTTATCACATTATCCTTAAATATGTAAGTGGATGAGAAAGGTTAAGATCAACTTTATAATCCATTTTCTTAATTATTTTGCCAAAAGTGAAATGGGTGATTAATAAAAAATGAAAGAAGTACTTACAGTATTTCATAAAAGTTATAGTGTTTGCGTATGATCCCAACTTTGTTTTATGTACATGACAATTCACTTAGAACAGAGCAATTGCATTCCAATGGTAAAGACACCTTTTTAGGATAAGGATAAGGTATGTCATTAATGGCTCATTGGACATCATTCCTACATTATTCAACGCATCAGCTTCTGATCTTCCCAAATAATCATCAATCTCACTTGTGTCCTCTACGGCTAAATCTGTATGCAAAACCACGTACTTTATTATGCTTCGAATACATTCTTATGAAGTTTTCCAAAACTACGTTGTTCAGACAAAAATTAACATACTTCATGAACTGTATGTAGTTTTGAGTAGTCTTTGCACTTTACTCCTGCAATTAAATTTTCCATTTTTGTCCCCTTCCTTTTAAATTGAAGTTTTATACGGAGTATATTGATTTGCACTAACTAATACACCTCTAAAAAAATTTCGACACATTCAGTGTATTACGTCGTAGTACTCCCTAATTAATGAGAATATTCGATTGTGAGCGTATTTTGCGTAATTAAATAAAGGATTAACAAATAATAAAAAGTTTGACTGAGATTGTTTTATCAGCTGACCCATGTACCTTTGGTACAAAGGTTCTGAACCTTTAGTATAATATTATTGTACTTTTGGTACAGAAATTCTAAACCCGAGGTTCTCACGGTTCTCATGGTAAGGGAGTTCTCATAGGATCTCAACCCTATATATATATATATATATATATATATATATATATATATATATATATATATATATATATATATATATATATATATATATATATATATATATATATATATATAAAAACGCGACATTCTATTCACATGTTATTATATTGCCACATTATAAATCATCCATCGTGCAACATCATTATTCGCAACATATTATCATATAAACTACTTCACCTTTTTCCACCACATCCTCCACTCCTCCACAATCATTTATCCAACAATTCCATACAACATATCATCCAATATATGCAATTGAACATTAGTAAACACATAGCGACCCCTTGACACCCCATAATGACCGGTTCAAAGTTGTAGGGCGAGTTCGAGACTTTAGAACGTCTCCCAAGCCTTTGCATTAGCGCCTAACAACTCCTACCCAGGTTCATTTTATTTTGACTCCCTAGATTCATTAGGTTCATTAGTTATAGGTTCCAAAATCGTTGCTCTGATACCACTTTGTAACACCCTCATACACCAATGTGCCTTACCAAGACCACCTAATGCATGTAAGTGCTACCATCTCGGTTAACCGAGGCAATGTATATCAAATTGACCATAAAGAAACATACTTTAGATAAATAAGTTTAACTGATTACATGTCCAAAACCCAAAACTGTAAAGTGAAATACATCTGTTCCAAAATATCAAACCAACTGAAAGAAATATAAGTTCAAGACACAGCGGAAGACTCTAGTGACACGTGGTGACTCCGTCCCAGCTATCCCTCACACAAATCCATCTCATACCTGCTCAATAACTGCTCATTATCCCCGAATGGATCACCACAGTTTTTAAAACATTTAAACGGGGTCAGTTACTGATTACATAACACAAGATAAGCAAGATAACAATATACAGATCACCCAACTCCGTCACATCTCCACACATCTAACTACACACTAAAGTGTGTAGTCCTGCCAGAATATCTATCGCAACAGATATTCCACGCCGCCAGTGGGGGACCGCAGCCGTACCCACCAAATCCCCGCTCATCAACTCCGAGCGAAAACCCAAGTTCCTTAATGTGCACATCCCCCTTGTGACGGGAACCACAAGGGGCGAATCAAGGGCGTGAAACCACTCCCGCAAGTGACTCCACTCAGCCGAGGACGCAGCTCGCGAACCACAGACAAACACAACCAACCAACTACAATACAACAATTTCCAATTACCTATACCAACATGATATAGATCAACAACATTAAACAATCAATCACAATCAACCATTAAATATAATGTAATTAATAACCGAGTAGGGAAACCCTACTAGAAAGGCAAACACCAAAATCGTCACAATCAGATATTCAAAACCGCTCTTCTACGAAATCACCTCCTATAATCACACAATCATAAAATTACTATCTAACAATCACAATACTCCCAAAATCCCCAAAAATACCCAATTAGGGTTTCAATCAAAATCAAAGAAAAGGCATAAAAACTGTACAAGACTCTTACCCACAAAACGACGGACTCAACGGCGTAAAGAACACAACGATCCGACGACTCTAGCCCTTAGGATTTGATAACAATGCGAAAGAGAAACCTACGGAACTTGTTTAAGTTTTTGTGAAGTTAAGAAACAGGTAAAAGTGTCAAAGAAACTGACGAAAGGTGTTTATATATCTTTTTTGGGAATGTGGAGGTATAAGCCAAGTTAGCTACCTAAACAGAACCAAACGAACCATATCCGATTCTCGATCATTAGAAATAAGCACAAGTGCTCCTTATTTCGGCACACAAACTCACTAACCAAACCAAACATACTCCTCATAAAATATAAATAATGCGTAGGAGTAAGAACCGTCAATCAAACATTTTCATTCTCTTTTTTTTTCTTTTTTTTTTCTTTTTTTTTCTTCTTTTCCATGGTTTTTCTGATTTTTTTTTTTTTTTTTTTTTTTTTTTTAATTTCATCATCCTCCTTCCTCCATAAATTACCAACTCCAGATAGTCAATATACGCCAAACTCGGATCAATATACAAAATACCTCAAAAACATACACTAAACTAGCTTGACAGGGCATGCTAAACTTGGATGTAATTAAGGGTCAAAAGGCAAATTTGGCTAATTGTGGAGTTAAATGGGTAAAAATGAAAGAAAAGGGGAAAAGTAAGCACCTCCCTGCATATGACACGAACCACAAACCCGAATGTATGTAGGCAAAAAGTAATTGAATTTCATAAATGTGAAAATTAATGATACATGTTATGCAAGGAGTAACTACTCACAATCCTACATGAACTGGTCATAAATGACACCAGTTTATACGGCTCTAAATCTTAGAAATTACGAGTGGTTTGCCAAAATTTCAGGTCTAGTCTATTTGTTCAGCTAAATTTAACATTAACTCGTAGGTATGCAAAAAGACAAAGCTAAAAAGATATCAGGTTTTCGCAAGGCTTAAGCAAAAAGGACTAAAAGTAGTGCAATCTCATCATTGAAATCTACCGTTCCGACTCAACCTATATACAGAAATAAACGTGAAATTTAATAAATTTTTTAGAATTTTTCTATTTTTTTATTTTTGATTTAATTTTGAAATTAAAAACGAACAATGCATGCGGAAATAAACGTGCAAATTGAAATGCAATAAAATAACATGCAATATGCAAACACAGATATGGATGCATACCCTCCCCAAACCAAACCGTACAATGCCCTCATTGTACCCAAAAATAGGGAAAGGAAATGCAAACTGAAAAGAGGAATTAAACCGCGGAAAACTTACAAGAACACGTGAAGCAGGGACCTCCCCAAACCAGCCAGCAACATGGGAGGTCGCTAACAGCAACGTCACTGGAAGCGAATCCACACAACGAACTCGATGGTACTCGATCGAGAATATATAGTACTCGATCGAGTACATTGGACTGCAAAAGTGGCCGATCGAGTAGACAAAGGTACTCGATCGAGTGGTCGTCATTTGCGGGCCCTCGATCGAGAGCATAAAATGTTCGATCAATAGAGTAAAGTGCTCGATCAAGAGAATAAAGTGCTCGATCGAGCTCCTTAAGCCTGAACTCCTAGACATCCCTTGGAGCACCTGCAAACTCGCAATAAACGACCACAAATACGACCAAAAACCAAGTCTAAATTGTTTACACTCTATGATCTGAAAACCAATTAAACACATAACAAAACTGAAATGTTTGAAAATTAAAGAAAAAGTGTTAAACTCCAGGTTGCCTCCCGGTCAGGGCTAGTTTCAGACAGGTCCCAGCTCGACCTTGTTTTCTTCATTTCAATTGCTCCAGTTGGTCATGTTCAAAGCAACTCAAAGCTCTTAGCAAATGATCATATATCTGCGCATGTGCTACACAAAAGCATAAGTAGCACCTAAATATTAAAGGAGCATATAAAAGCAATCTGAGGTACCGTCTCGACTTAACAAATTTCCGATGATAAGTATGGTGAAATATTATTAAATTATTTGTTCAACCGGGAGGGGCCGAAGCATCAAAACGAAAAGCAGAAGTCACATGAGGTAGTTTACCTTCCGCCACATCAACAATCATGAAGTTATCGTTAACCACCTCAGGTTGGTCGCTCCTAACGTCGGAATCATTGACAAAAGAGTATATTACCTCTACCGTGCTAGGAGCATTCACTGACTCAGCTACCTTCTCGTTCCCCTCCTTTTTGGGCTCTGTTCCATATATTGCAGCCTCTAAAGCATCCAGCTCGGCTTTCCAAATGGGAGACTCACCAAAACCATTGTCTTCTTTCATATCGTCATCCGAAACGAACCTAGATGACATAACATAGCTCTCCGTGACCAATGTATTCGATCAAGCAAAAATTATACTCGATCGAGAGCTTTTCTGGTGAATAGTGCTCGATCGATCATATATAACTGCTCGATCGAGTGATTCTTCGTGAAAACTGCTTGATCAAATGTTGAATTCTGTTCAATCAAGCTCTCCCTCATATAATTCATTCGATCGAACACTGTAGCTAGTTCGATCGAGCTTTTGTTGCTGTACATTGCAGAAGTCTTCGTATGATGCTTTGTTTTCATATAAATCTTCGGATTCCGACTCATACATATCATCATCATCAATAGGCAACTCAGGTCCTTAATAGGAAAGACCGCTTTCGTTATAGGTAGCATATACCGTCTCTCAGTGCCTAAATTCCAACTCGGCAGCTAATTGAGCTATTTGAGACTCAAATTCCTTGATATGAGCCTCTCTAGATTTAGCATTTTCTTGCATTTAAAGTGCAAGTGTCTTCACCAAAGACTTCAATTCAGCAATCTCTTCTTTTTGTTTATCAGGAGAAGGAGCTTGCACTACTACAGATACAGGCTATAACAACGGTTAAAAACCGTTGTTATATAAAAAAGCGGACGTTGTTAAAGCATCCGTTGTTAAAGGTTTTAACAACGGTTGGTTTTTCTAAGAAACCCGTTGTCAAAACTATTAACAACGGTTAAAAACTGTTGTCGTTACGAGACATTCCTTGTGGAAAGTGTGACTAATTTTTGCTGGTAAAGTTATAACAACTGTTACAATAGAAAAAACCGTTGTTATAACTAAAGACAACGGGGTTTTTTTTAAATAACCGTTGTTGTTGATTTTAAAAATAAAATAAAAAATAAATTATATATTACTAGATGCATGCATTATTACTGCCCCTTAATTATGCTTCCGATGCATATGCATTATTACTGCCAAATCCCTGCATATGAAAGGACACAATATATGGAATGCAAAGGGTTATAATATTTGAAGCAGGATATGGCACAACTTCCTAACATATTAATTAAAAGACAACTCCAACGACACATTACTAAGTATAAATTCATTCCACTATCTCAATAACCAATCCATTATATCACTATCTCCACCCTAAACTCCAAACCCTAAATCTTTAAAACCTAATAAACTCCAAACTTCCTTCAACAATGAATGATACCATTCGTTTTACATGCATTATGACCGAGTACAACAAGAGTTTCATACGCCGCGTGCTGGAAATCGAGAGGAAGTACAAGCTCTTCCTTGAGGAATCTCGGATCGCACTCAAGGACGCCAAAAAAATGGCTTGTTAGAGCCGCAAATAATGTAGCTATATGACGATATTGCATCTGCGGAAGGAAACCTCCAAATAGCAAAGGAGGAGAGGATGAATATCATAGAAGAGAATGCATCCCTATATGAACATCTAAGAATTGTATTTTTAGCAATGAAATAAGTTTATGTATATATATATCAATTAATTAAGTTTATGCATTCCTCTCCATCATCTTTTTTGTTTTATTTTATTTAATTTATTTTACTAATAAATGCAGAAAAACTAATTAAGCGAATAATAATTAGAGAAAGAACAATGACGGAGAAAAACACATGCAAATAAAATAATTAGAGAAAGAACAATAATGACGGAGATGACAAAACCTAAAACCATAAAGCGATAGATATTTACCTGATAATTAGAGAAAGAAGACGATGACAACAACAGTGGCGGAGATGATAAAGCGACGATGAGAAAGAGACGATGAGTAAGAGTGTGGTTTTGTGTTTGTGTTTGTGTTTGTGTTTGTGTTTGTGTTTGTGTTTGTGTTTGTGTTTGTGTTTGTGTTTGTGGCTGTAGCTGATCTGTGTTTGTGTGGTATATACTGTGGTATTTGCTTGAAAGTATTGACAACGGTTATTACACATAAACCCGTTGTCATTAGATAATATATTAACAACGGTTCCTTAGAAAACCGTTGTTAAAAAGTATTAACAACGGGTTTTAATATAACCGTTGTAATTACTTTTCACTAATTTTACGCCAAATTATTAACAACGGTTATAATGTATTACAGAGTAAACTATTGTTATTAGTTTTTATATTAACAACGGTTGTGCAAGTTTGACCCGTTGTTAAAACCAATAACAACGGTTAACAACACATAACCGTTGTAATTAAGTTAAGTAAAATTCACGTCATCCATTCTACAACGTCTTATGGTGATTTTCGTGAATAAGCGTTGTTAAAGGGCCATTGTGGTTGCCTGGATTTGTAGTAGTGTTGTTGTTGCGGCGGCCAAACAAATGGAGGCTTCTGATAGCCTCGTTGCTGAAGCGGATGTGGTGGCACATATACGAAGGAATGACTAGCTTGCCTACGCTGCCTAAAAGAATAAACTTCGTCGTTCTCCGCCAAGCAAATGTAATATTTCAAAAAAAAAAAAATGAAAAATGTAGATTATAATTATAATAATAAAATAATACTCCCTCCAATTTGCTATTTTCTTCCCCTTTGATATGGGTACAAGGATTAAGGATAAGAGTATATATCCAAGGTACTCTTTTTGTTTCGTTTTAGTGAACACCTGGCTTTGCCACTTTGTTGTTTCAGAGGTGTGTTGCACGCTTGTCGTATCCGATGTTAAACAAGGTACAGCCTATATATATTCCGGCTGATCATCTGCCATGGTCAAGTTTCCATTATTAGGTAAAGTGTCCTAATATGCTAATTGGTTAGTGCCTTGTTTTTTTTAGGGGAGGTTATTATAACAACATTAAACTTAAATGTAAAGACAACCAAACCAAATCGTATATTTAGGAGAACAATGGTGAGTCAATATTCTTTGCGTGAACCTGTCTTGCACAAGAGTACAAGATTAATCGAGTAATTCATTGCCTATAGTGTGTTTTACACGATTGTGTTTCAAGGCCGAATCACACATATGATAAGAGGAAAAAGTTTTAAAAATTTTTTTGGGTAACAAATAATGGTAGGTGGTCAATAAATGGAGGGAGTAGAGTAGACTTGTTTTTGAAAACAGAGAAAAGATGGACTCACCACCGTCTATTTTTGGTCATTATTGAAAACTATTTTTGTATTTGAGCCAACCAGTCGATTTGTTGGCACAGAGTAGACTTTCTATTTCTTTGAGAGTAAAAAAAAAAGGCTTGAATAACATAAAATCTGAACTTGTTAGGTTTGGAATAACAAAAATACAGAACTCGAGTAACAACTGAAAACAGAAATAAAAAGGGATCAGCTCTTTGAGAATTTTAGGTACTTACTATTGTTGTTACTGCACCCTTGAACTGACTGTTGTTGACCTTTTAGATGATCGACTTTGAAACTCTTTTGTCAACTATTTTCATGGAGTTGCAATCTTCTGAGAAAATATGTGACGGCTTTGATTTCGGTTACACTGCAATGCCCACTGCAAATTCCGAGTTCAATTTCAGGTAAACTCCACACCTTAATTTCCTCTAATGTCCCCTCACTTTCACTAATCTTACTACCGTGGAAACTTTAGTATTCTAACCTAAACTGACCTGTGATTTTTTTGCCTGGGAACTTATTAACAATAATCAGAGAACTTGGTTTATGGACGTGAAATTAAGAAGGTCGCTCTTCCAACTTTACAAACGATAATTAAGATGTCTTCGGTTTCGAGAAACGCAGCAACGTCCACTGCAAATCCCCAGTTCCATTTCAGGTAAACTCCACACCTTAATAACCTCTAATGTCCTCTCACTTTCACTAATCTTACTACCGTGGAAACTTAATATTCTGACCTAATCTTTTTTGGACTGGGAAGAGCGATTTTCTTAATTTCACGTCTGTAAACCAGGTTCAAAGCTTAACTGATTACTGTTAAAATTGGTGTGCAGAAAAGCTCCATTATAGAAGAAACAAGGAGCAAGTGGAGATTAGTAAAGAGAGGAGAATAACAGGAATAAGTATCAGGTTTGTTCATTACTTTTTTAAAGTCGTGATCCGTAGGTTTTAGTGGGTGGTCTTTAACTCTTGGTGTTCATGTACTAAAACTTAAAATTGTGATCTTTCTGTTTCGGGCATGGAATTGAAAGGAAGAGAAGATGCCATGGTTGATGAACACAGGAAGAACACTGAGAAAAACAAAATAGAGTCAGGGATGGAAAGAGAAGATTCCAGGGGTTGGAGGCAATTTTACTATTGCAGAAGGAAATTCAATGAAATTCTGAACCTAATTTCAAGCACTCGGGTTATGTTATGAATACGACTCAGTTACTCCCAGAGGAATCAAATTTGTATGGTTGCCCATGGTTTCGAAGCAGATCGAATACCACCTTTATGTGTATTTTTCTCACTGACAAATGTGGGCACTACTGATGAACTATAATCAATTTATGTGTATTTCTCTCACGTTCTCCGTCTTAACAGTGTTTTTTATTTTTGGATCTCAACTTCAGAGTGGGACCATCGATTATGGCGAATTTGTAGCAATGATGAGAAAGGGAGATGGTGGGATAGGCGGAAGGACAATGATGCGCAAAAGCCTAAATCTAAGCATGAGAGATGCCCCTGGAGCCCTCTAATTTATAACATTTGTTCCATCAAATTTATGATTGCAGTTAGGGTTGAGGGCTATGAAATCCAGACATGCGAAGTTTGTAGGGTCGTCTTAAAATCGCTCCTTCTTGTTCAACAACTCAATTCCCACCCATCCTGTTATTTTTTACTGGTATATTAAGTTGATTTTTCAGACGGAGGGATTATTTGCTTTTGGGTATTGAGATAACTAGACTATTACTCCCTCCCTCTCAATCATTTGCTTACGTTTTTAGTCTCTGTAAACTAACAAATGAGACAAAGGGAGTATAAGCTTCTCGGTATTGAGATAACTAAGCTATTACTCCCTCCTTCTCAATCATTTGTTTCCCTTTTTAGCCCATGGCCCATGAGGGAAATGTCGTTTTGAAAAATTTCAGTGCATTTCTCATATTGTAGAGACCTCTCATATAGTATATACTCTTGGACCAAGTGGCACATAGTTTGGATGCACTTTCTCAGGATTGAAACCGACCTTCCACCAAACCAAAATTTTGCTTGATAAATTTGTTGCTTTAGTTCTCGCAAGTTTTCTTTGGTCTGTTTGTGCATGGTATTGCTTGATAAAACTGTTGCTTTAAGTTTGCTGTTTTCTTTGGTGCTTGGTACAAAATGTCTTATATACCGAGGTGCTTTGTTTGAAGTTTTAAAATTCATCATAATGCTATTATATTCCCTGTCTTCGCAGGTGCTTCTGCTAATTTTCACACCCTAAATCCAATGGGAAAGGTACGGTGCCTTATTTCTAACCTAAGAAACACCTTTATAATTTCGGGTGGGAGCCTTTATAAAGTCCATTATGAAGTTGCCATATTTTCCCTTTTCAATGGTGCTTCAAATGATTTATAAGCCCTCAATTTCAAACCTACATAAGTACGCTCGATTCCTACTCTAAATTTCATGTCTTTATTGCTTCAAGAGGAAATTCAGGTTCCTTTTGCCTTTCGAAATAAAATTTGATTTGATGTGCATGGAAATTGTTAGATTTTGGATTTGCCATAACCTGGCAGAAATGTCACCGTGTGATATTGGCTTATGTATGGATATTTTGCAGTAGGAAATTTGATATTGGCTCATTAAGAGGCTGTTATGATCAAGGTTTCTGATCGAATCTTATTTTATGTTTCTTCTTGATTTCGGGAAGTGCCATTAGGAAAATTGTCTTTTGTAAGCTTAAGTTCATGCTTAAATACAACTACTAAATACTGTGTTTTTTACAGGTGCTTCAAATGATACAATGTTTTGAGTTTTGATGCTACTGAGTACTCAACTCTGTTTATATTGAACCCATCTGAATGTGTTTCTAAATAATAATGCAAATCATTATCGACAGCCAGGTAACTTACTTGTGACGACTTTATTCAACTCCAAACTTATATGCATACTTGATAGCTGATACTATCACTAGGAACAATGAATAAAAGTAAGAACTCATGTCAATGAGATTTTTGAGCTCTCGGCAACTTGCTATTAACCTATCACACTGATAGCACATGATTACTACTTTTAGTGAAAATAATCTTCCATGTACATTCATCTGGATGGAGTGTGAATGCTTAGATGGTCCTAGAGTCTTGCTTGCTTCTAACTATGTAAAGTATAGTAACAGATGTGGCGCATGAAGAAGAAATTTTTATTTAGGTTTAAAAGTTATCTTGCAGTCGACTGGCTTTTGGATATGGTTTAAGTCAGAATGACATTTTTTAGTGACTTAATGATAGTAATCACTGCATTATGCTTATGTGGGGAAAAATTCTATAGTTCGGCAAGAAATCAGTGTGGCATACTAGATTTCCATGTGCTATCCTACTAGGCTATTATGGATGATAATTGTGTGCAAACAACTATTTTTTAAAAAAACTGTTTCATGAGCACTTCAGCAGGTTTAGTTCGTAACTCTTGCTTGGCTAAATCAGTTCTAATATATTCATTGGTTAACTTGTGTATGGGTACATTCTTTCTATTTGCTATTGGTAGGAGTGGTATCTGATTTTGGTGGTCTAAGGGTTATTTTCTCGCCACAGAGATTTTTGGTTGTAGAGATTAATTATCATTTCTTAACATTGTAGGTGAAAGAGTTGTTTTACAGCAATTGCGAGCTTAATAAAACTTAAAAAGAGTCAAAGACCCCAAATTATAGATTGATGATAGTAATAATAAGTTAATAGCAAGTGGATACACATCATTGTTTCCACCCAAGAATTGAACAGAGACTAATGAAGTCCAAATTCTGACATTTTAAAAAATCATTAAGTAAGCTGCTAAGGATATAGGTAATATGTAGGGACTGTAAATAATCTTGAATTTTAAAAGTCTTGCATGTTTAAAATTTCAAGTTCTTTGGGTAATAGAGGGACTAACAAACATGGTGGTGGCGTAGTTGTTAAACGGCTACAACAAGTTCATGCAATTGATGTGAATACAAAAGGCATTGTTCGGATAAAAGACTTTGGAGTAGAAGGGAGTACTGAATGGCGATTACTTTTAACTGTTTCAGCAAATTCTGTTAATACTTTTTTTATGTAGAAAACCAAAGCCTTGAAAAAATGAGCCGAATTTATTCTAGATTTCATTTTGATATGTTATACATGAGGGCAGTCATTTAGGGGATTGAAGGCAGTGGAATTGGCTTCAATCAATGACTAAGATATACGTACGAGTGCAAGCTAAATAATATTTGGTCTATCCGTTTAGTATAGAGTTTGGGGCCTTTTTTTGTTGTAATTGGCTTTGAACTCAGTAAGAAATAATCTACTTTAGCTTCATAGTAGGATCTTTCATTTGGTAAGAACTAAACTATTAAAGCTTCCTGTGTCAGTCTACTCCTATAGGTGGTTATTTTTATATTTTGGCTTCTATGCTTGGTTGAAGTTGGTTCTTTCCATTAGTTTTATATTCTGATTTACACTACTGTAAAAGTTAGTCTTACTGTCAACACAATCTTACGATCTATGTGAATTTCAATTGCAGGAAATTTTGAAAGAGAAGCTAGAAAAGGCAAAGGAAGAGGTTCCCTCCTGCTTGTCATATTAGTCAGCTTGATCGGCAGGATGTGTTCCTGGAACTCAGTTCCAAGTAAGCCCTTTATCTTATTATTGTCGCTCTAGCTGAACTGTTTGCACTTTGCATCCATGGTTGGAGAACTTACCGATAAGTAATCATTATTTTTGGAAAGTTATAATTATTTTTTGTTTATCAAACTATACTATGTAATCTCTCTTAGCTGGTACTATCATTTTCTAAATTCAAGGTCATTTTTAACACACTTTTTGGTCTAATTACAAACTTTTGGATAACAATCACAAGAATATTTTGGTTGGTAATTTTAAATGGGATACTAAGGCGTGATACTTTGATTGGTAGCGAATTGGGAATGTTTGTGTGCAGCCCTTAAGTTTTGTGTTTGTATTTTATAATGGAACTTTTGTTCGGTTTGAAGTTTGAATGACCTAGAGTTGGACCCTTGACCTTGCAGTATAACTAAAAGGAAGGCGGTGGGGTGGGACTTGAGAAGGATCATCACTAGGATTCAGGTGACCTGATTGTATGTTGTTCTCCTTCACACCTTTACAGTAGTTTCACAAGAAGGGAGAGTGAGAGGGAAAGGGAGAGGGAGAGGAAATGGGTGAATATGTGAACAAGCGAGAGAGGGAGGGAGGGAGGAAGGGAATACATGTTAAAATTATAGAACATAAGACTTAAGTGAATGTTCCATAGATATCATGTACTCGATGGGGCTAAGTAGCTAACATGGCAACATTTGCAGAAGTAGGTAATAAAAATCCATATAAGCTTACGCTGAGAAACTACTTATGGAGTATAATTACTGTATTTTGTTTCATACTTTTGTCAAAACCACGACAGAATTAGATTGTAAGATTTGGATTTTAAGATTTGGTCTTTCATACTTTTGTTTCCAATGTCTCTTGCTAAGTATAATTACTGTTTTGTACCAAGTTTTGTAGTAAGTCAATCAAGCTCTATCAATTGAAATGAAGTTTGTTTTATACAGGTTTGTTCATGATGTCAACAAATGCTTCTTGGAGATTAACTACACATTTGACATCCACGAGGGCTAAAAGGAATAAGAGTCTCAAGTTGTTGATTGATTCTTTCTCGAGTAGCTTATTAGTTCCATGTAACATTGAGTTTGACCTCGTCCTATATCATTATTCATGTTTCGTGTTTTGTTTACATTCTTTTCCAGTTTGATGAACCCATTGTGGTGAATCTTATTAAATTTTGTGCATATGGGGATAGTCAATGGAGCAAGTAGTTTTGATGATTTAATCGTGTTAAAGTGTGTTGATTGAATCTCATGATGGTTACTATCTATAAACTACAAGACTTCGGCTCAAAGATTGCTATGTCCTCTTCAAATTTGTGGGAGTAATGAGCCACACTATGTTGGATACCAAAGATAGATCAATACTCTATAGTCCAAACGGATTGGAACAGATTAGATTGCCATGTGCTCTGAGAATTTGTAAGAGTAATGAACTAGAGTATGTTGAATACCAAACATACGTTAATACTCTATAGCCCAAATGGATTGGAACAGATTGACCACACCCTCGATAAATGTGGATCTAACCTTTTACATGCTACGTTTAAAAACTAAAACTATGTTAATATACAAATCAGAGTGCCTTGCGCATACTATAAGTAACTACCCTAGCATCTTTCCTACCAAATGTCAAAATTTGTATAATCATCAACGGTTCACAAATCACCAAAATTATTAAGAGCAATTTCAATGTAGGTTCTTAGTAATTAGGTTGTCAAAAGAAAGCACTAAAATAAAGTTCGTCCCATTGCAAAGAAAAGTTTGTTCTTAAATTAACAAACTTGGTTTGATATTAAGAATTAAATTCTTTGAAAGAAAAAAAAAAAACAATATTTTTGGCCTCATTAAGTAAATTAACCAATTAATTTCATTAAATAATTAATATTGATATTATGGAAAAACATCAAATAAAATTCTTGCATTGTAACAAAAAATATCTAATTCTTGAGATTGTAAAAAAATGACGTGACAAAGGACAAACTTTATAAAAACAATTCTTCAATTGCACTTGCCTTAAGAGTGAACAGGTCGACGCTTCAGATAAAAATACTTTGTGAACGCCATTTCTCACCTCCAAATATATCCACAAGTGACAAAATATAGAACCCGATAATCATAAGTGAGATGCTGATTTATATAGGACTACGAAAAGTTCACAATGTGATGCAACTTGGTGAAGCCTATGTACCAGAGTACCTGTCGAAAGCCATAGTCGATAAACATTATGTACAGTACTAAACTATATGGAAGGAGCAAGGGAAAAGAGAAGGAAGAGGACCATGAAGATGAAATAAAGAGGTGGTATAGAATGCAACGACGTTGGAGAGAAAAAAGAAGACGAAGGATCGGAAGCAGGAAAGGAATCGGAAGGAGGGAAAGACAAAGAGGAGTAAGATGGGGGTCGGGGGGAGAAGGAGAGTACTATGAGCATGAGGAGAGGAGGTGGTTGAGAGAGAGAGAGAGAGAGAGAGAGAGAGAGAGAGAGAGAGAGAGAGAGAGAGAGAGAGAGAGAGAGAGAGAGGGGGGTGATTATAATGAAAAAATGTTGAAATTTGAAGAAAGCTAGACTAAAAAAATACTCCCTCCAAGTTCCTATTATCTTCCCATTTCAATAAAATACTCCTCACATATATTAGAGAAAGGGGAAGATTAAAAAGAAATTAGAGGGCGTAGAATTTATTAAATTTTTAGGACTTCATTTTCATTTGTGTTGAGAATAGATAGCCTGATTGCAATCATTATCTGATCAAGCTAAATAGTAAAAACACATAAATAATTCACCGTTATAAATTAAAAGTTAACCAATTTTGACAAAAACAATTAAGAATGATTGGACTCAAACGAAAATGAAAACTTTTGACAAACGCAATTAATAATTGATGTTAAAAAACACAAAAGTTCACATTCTTAAATCTAATTAAAAATTGATGGTAAAAACGCAAAAACATAACACTAATTGTAAAAAACTTTCGGGCTGGGGTTAAATGTACTTCATTCATTTGAGGGTTATACACACTATGGTTAATGATTTCATGGCAGTTTGTCGATTTTGGAAAGTAAATGAACTTGGATTTTAGACATTATATGTCATTGTGGTTTCCAAAGACGTCAGGGGAAGAGATAAGGGGAGTAGGACAAATAGTAGAAGGAGAAGGGGGAAGTTAGAGAATACAAATGGGGAGAGGGAAAAGGAATAGAGGTCAACGAAGAGGACAAAGGGAAGTAATAAGAGGCAAGGAGAGGGAAATGGAAGAATGTGAACGACAAGTGTAATGGAGAGGGATAAGTAGCACGAGGAAAAATTGGAGGAGGGAAAATGGAAGGTATAAGGGAAGAGAAAGGGGAAAGGGATGAAGGTCGAGAAAGAGAGTAAGGATAAAGAAGAGAAGGTAGAGAGGGGAAATTGAAAGGATGAAGACGATAAGAGAAAAGGGAAAGAGGAAGGAACGAGGAGGAGAAAGTGAAAGATATGAAGGAGGAGTACTTGAAAAAATGGGAGAAGTAATATGAGAGCAAGTGGAAGAGAAGGGGAAATAAAGAATACATAAGAGGAGGATAGGGAAACATAGAAGGTATAGGGAAGGAGAAAGGGGAAAGAGAAGGAGGATTGCGAGGTTGAAGAAGAGAAGGTGGTTTAGGATGCGACGGCGTTGAAGAGAAAATAGGGAGATAAAGAGGATGACGAAGTAGAGGATGAGGAAGGTTAGGGAAAAGGAGAAGGAATAGGAGGAGTAAGGGAGCTAAGGGGAGAAGAGAGATTAGTATGAGGAGGAAGGGGAGGAGGAGATGTGATGTTTACGTTACTTCGCAAAGTACAATATAATACTAATATCTTATGTCTTATGTATTCCATGTAATTGTTTCTTTAACAATTAACCATCTAACCAAAAAGTGTAGTTATATTCGGATATTCATACTCCCAACAAAGTTAAATATAAATTATTTACGAATGGTTATAATTTTGTTTACAATTAATTTAGCAATTAAAATAATATAACAACAAGAGTTTCATTGCGATTGACACTCAACATGGACAGACAATCGAAACATATCCTATATTCATGTTCCTAACAGAGTTAGATAAGAAATATTTACGAATGTGATCTTGTTTGCAAGCGATTCGAACAACCCCAAAAATATAATGACAAGACTTTCATTGTGATCGCCACTCAAAATGTATAGAAAACCAAATCAAATCGAGATTCACTACTACGCATTTGAAACATAAACGATTAAAATAACTTGGGGGACGGCGCGCATTGCGCGCCGTGCAACCAACTAACTAGTGTATATATATATATATATATATATATATATATATATATATATATATATATATATATATATATATATATATATATATATATAGGTAATGAGGAAAAAAGCCTTGCGCAGGATTTTGGATGGCACAATCCAGGTTATATCCATTCAGCTGTGAATGCACTTCTAAGCTCCTCAAGATGGTACAGTTGAGCATTATATTCAGGTGATTATTACCAACACTATTAATGCACTTCTAAGTAACTTTCTTGTGTTTTTAGACCAATACACTAATACAAAGTGGAAATTTTGGGTTAAACGTTCAGTTCATAATTAATCACCAATTCAACTAATTAAATTAAAATTCTTATGGCAAAGTGATCACTTAAATATGGATGAACCTCTGTCATGTGTTGCAAAACATACAGATGAGCCTTGTCAAATAAAGCAACATCAACGGTAATGACCTTTTTTCCCAAAGTACCCTTCCCTTGAAGTCTTCCTTCATGTCGAGATGTAGGAAGTCCAAGAGGTTTCATATTATTCAAATAATCTTGGCAAAATCCAAGTGTCTCAGAAGCAACCGTTGCTTCAATAATACTGCCTTCAGGACGATATCGATTCTTCATTCGTCTCTTATAGGTACCCATCTCTCGCTCCATCGGCCACATGCTTCTCTGAAATACCGGTCCACAAAGTTTTATCTCTCGCACCAGGTGAACAATTAAGTGAACCATAATGTCAAAGAAACTAATTGGAAAGTACATTTCAAGCTCACAAAGTGTCACAACAACATCGGCTTGTAAATCATCCAAAGAATCTGGATCAATGTCTTTCGCGTTTATTGCATTAAAGAATTTACAAAGCTTTGTGATGACTTGTCTGACATGCTTAGGCAAAATAGATCGAATAGCTATAGGCAATAGCTGGGTTAACAAAACATGGCAATCATGAGATTTCAATCCCACTAACTTCAAATCCTTCATTGAAACAAGGCTACTTATGTTGGAGGAATATCCATGCGGCACCTTCACTCCCTTTAAAGATTCACAAAGCACCTTCTTCTCATTTCTGGACAAAGTCGTGCAAATTGGGGGTAAGTAGGTACGCTTCCCCTTCTGAATTGGATTTACCTCGAAACGACCCCTAGCAACCATGTCATGTCTCGCTTTGACGCCATCTTTAGTTTTATTAGGCATACTCAACAAAGTGCCAATAATACTATCAAACACGTTCTTTTCTACATGCATGACGTCAATACAATGCCTAACCGACAAATGCTCCCAATAAGGTAGGTCCCAAAATATGGACTTCTTTGTGTGATATACACCGTTTGGTGGAGGTTTGTATGGTTTTCCAAACTCTGTAATGATGTTTTTAACCCGTGCGTGATATTCTTTTCCACTTAGAACTAAAGGGGCTGACCGGTGTTCAGTTTTACCATAGAATGTCTTCTTCCTCTTACGATATGCATGGCCCGGGTCAAGCCCTCGACGATGACACATGTACACATGTTTCCCAGAGTGCTCCAACCATTCAGACTCGGTGTCATCACCACATACAGGACAACCCTTATCGGTCTTCAGCCTATAACCCGAGAGGTTACCATACGCAGGGAAGTCATTGATAGTGCAGTACAACATAGCACGCATTTGATATTTTGAACCGCTAGCTGCATCAAACACCTCCACTCCAACATTCCACAACATTTTCAAATCCTCTATCAGTGGCTCTAGATACACGTCAATGTCATTACCCGGTTGTTTAGGACCTGATATTAACATGGTCAATAAAATGTATTTGCTCTTTGCAGTAAGCCAAGGACGAAGATTGTAAATTATCAACATTATTGGCCAAGTACTATGTCGGGTACTTAGAGTTCCGAAAGGATTAATTCCGTCCGTGCAAAGCCCTAATCTTAAATTTCTAGGTTCACTACCAAATTCCGGGAAATCTCTATCGATTGTCCTCCACTGAGGAGCATCAGCGACATGTCGTAACTTGCCATCTTTTTTCCTCCCTTTGTCATGCCATAACATATACTCTGCATCCTTCGGATTTGCAAACAAACGCTTAAACCATGGTATTATTGATAAATACCATAAGGTCTTGGCCGGACCCCCTTTTTTACGACCTTCTTTAAGCTTATACCTTGACTTCTTGCATCGTGGGCACTCATCTAAGTCGCAGTAGTCTTTACGGTACAAAATGCAATCATTCGGGCACGCATGGATCTTTTGGTAATTCGTAGCGAGGGGACATAACACTTTCTTACATCGATAAGTGTTAGTGGGAAGCTCATTACCTTCCAGCAACATATCGGACAAGAGTCTCAATAAAGCACTAAAACTCTTATCGCTCCACCCGTTCCCAGCTTTTAAGGTGTACAACTTCAACACCGCTGATAGACGGGTAAATTTAGAGCAACCCGGAAATAACGGCTTTTTTGAATCAGCAAACAACATTTGAAAAATTTCCGGACAATCGACAAAATCTTTTTCAAGATCATCCATCATCTGATCGACATTATCAGCCTCTATATTTTACTCCTTATCATCACTGTGCTCATTAACCTCATTGTTATTACAATCCTCTCCATTTACCTCAAAATCAACCATCATATTATCAACTTGTTTCTCAACATTTACGGCGTTAGGACAATTAGGAATATCATTCTGTTTCTCTCCGTGCCATATCCATACAGTATAATTTGGTTTAAAGCCCTTTAATATCAAATGTTCTCGCATTTTGCTTCCAGAATTCACCTTCTTTCGATTCTTACATGCGCTACACGGGCACATGAGTTGTTCATCATCCCCTTGTTGTCTTTGATGTTCAACCGCTTGAGTAATAAACTCATGGAGCCTTTCAAGATACTTAAAATCACGCTTTCCATACATCCAACTTCGATCCATGCTATAATTAATTCAAACATAAATATTCTGAAATTAGTAACAATTATTTAATAGTGTAGGAGTTTCTTTATATTAATTCAAAAACTAGGGTTTCGTAATTTCTGGGCAAATTTCAATCTTTCTTTTTTTTGTCAACTTGAATCTTGGATATGTTTATTGAGTTAAGTAGACTAGAAGTTTAGCCATTATACACTTTGATTAGGTTAAGTAGATCACTTGTGGGTCAAAAAAGTTCAAAGGCCAGATTAAGTTGGAACATGAAATTTCTACAGTATTTACATTAGGTAAAGTGAGAGGACATTAGGGTATGGAGTTTACCAGGACAACGGATTTAAATTATGGATCTGCGGTGGAAGTTGCTGTGTTTCCCAAAACTGAATACCAATCTACCATTTCTTAATCATCAATACTAAACTGAAAGCCATACACAGATAAAGAATTAAGGTGGGGAGTTTACCAGGACATTGGCTTTTTTGCAAGGAAGATGCAACACTCTCGGTTATATGTGCTAGTTGCTTTCTTTGATTGCTTTTTCTTAGTCTAATGCTTAAAAAACACAAGCCACAACACTCCCTAGTGCTGGTTATTGTTCATTCCAAGCACAGTTAAATCTTCACACCTTACTTCTTTTGCTTACTGCACATGGTGAGAAGCAAATCTCACCCTTCAAAGGTCACCTCACCTTACATTTTTTCCCTTTTTATAAGGCACCCGTTAACCCCAAATCCCCCTCTGATCACCAGCAATAATATCCACACCAATAATTCGGAAACTGCCTAACTATTTTCCAAGTTTCCTTTTCCTTTTATTAATAGTTATTAAGTACCACATCTAAATTTTTATAAATTTCATTAAAATATTTATATTTATTCATTCTCTATCTAACCAATTAATATAAGAGTCTAAACAAAGGAGTCCCTTCTATGTTAACTCATTCTCTATTTAATTGATGTAATAATAAGAAACCAACTAAAAGAGCCCACTGAAATATTCCCAATAATTTCACCAATGTACTCCCAAGTCCCAATTGACACTATTATCTCTCGCTCCCTGCAATTACTCGTAACTCTATCATTTGCTTAACATCCACCACCAATAACAATACAAACCAAGAATCCTGACAACTTAAGATTTTAGATGGGAATTAGGACTTTGATCATAACCTATATTTAAACATGAATATTGCAAGACTAAGCTGAAATATTAACAATTTTAAGCATGAATATTGTAAAAATGTAAAAATTAGCAAATAAATTTGGATATTTTAGGATCTGAATTACAAATTATCAGTTTAAAATTTTTAATCTAGAAACTTTAAAGTCATTTCGGTAAAAATCTGGGCAGAATTCCTCTAATATCTAATTATTGAAGATCGCCATCCTGAGTTAGATTATAGATGTAGTTGTTCAATCATAAGTAGACCATCAATTACAGACCAACCCACCAAAACATAAGAGCAAGAGTGGAAAGGGAAGAGACAAACCCAAAGAGCTTTTACATGGCAATTGGAACTGCTTCTAATGGAAAGATTAAGGGGCAAATAAACTTATACCAATGAAGGTTCACATCAAGGGCTAAACACAAGCATCAAAATTCAACGGCGCACCTTAAAACTAAGTGATACACACACAGTGGAGACGGAATACAACATGGACAAGAAAGCAAAGCAGGATATAAACAAAAAAAAAGTACTTTGAGTTGTGTTCTTGTGCACAGATTGGCTTTTGTAACGAACAAACAATGTAGTAAACTGAATCGGATCACTAGAGTGAATACCCTCTTACAAAGAAACCTGGTCTACTGCGAGATATTAAGCCACTCTACAGAGCTGTATTGTATTAGTATGAAAGCAGAGGAACGAGCAAAATACAATATGAATAAGGAATGGTAAGTAGAGAATGGAAGACAAAGAACGGGTCGTGACCTTACCATTTTAGCACTGCTACTTACCGGCCTCTATTTCAACTCTAAAACGTAATGAAACCCATCCTAGATTCATACCCTTTGAACCCTTTAACAACCTCTATAAACACACTATAACTCGACACAAAATACCCCCAAAAACGACTCATACCAAAATGAACAAGGGGCAGCAAATACCTGACTTTAAACACAATATTTTACCAACCTAAAACAAGTACTCAATTCATACTAATAGAGATGCTACTTTCTATAATTCAATAATTCATAATTCAATAACACAACAATACAATAACGATTAATTAACAGTAATTGCAATTAAATATGGTCAAATGGTACCTTCGATGTTCTTGCGGATAAAGGGCGGTGGCTTTGTATCGTTGCTTGTGCGTTGTAGCCGGAAACAACCAGTATATAGAGGAGTTCTAAAATTATGGTTACCGGAATTGAAATTGGAATTGATGATTGAATTGAGTCAAAGAATAGTCGATGTAATCAGCCCAAACAACAAGTTCTGACGAACTTAATCAATACCACGTCAGAGGGCGGCGTGAGGAAGCGGGTTTTCGATTGCCGGAGTTAAATTGTGAGGGGATGCGAGGTTTTCGTGGTTGAAATTAAGAAGACGAAGCAGCAGCTCTACAGTATATGGTGAAGGGTTTTGGCGGTTCAATGACATACGTGTTTGTATGCTGAAGCTTTTTGGACTTTTTGGCGGTTTTATTTTTGTTTTTATAATTTTTCTAAACGTCGGTTTTAGTTAGAAACCGACATAAAAACATATCATGGTGGTTTTTTAGTCTAAATATTTATAACTTTGTATTAACTTTTAGTGTCATTTTTAACGTCGGTTGTTAATAGAACCGCCACTATTGAACTATGGTGGCGTTTCCTATTTAGAACCGCCATAAAAAGCTTATGTAATCACGGCGGTTCTTACTTAAACCGCCACTATAAACCTCCTATATACAAAAAAAATTCCTTCCCACCAATTTATTGCGCTTTTCGCGTCGTTTCTATTAGAACCACCACGATAACTGTGTCGTAATAGGGGAGAAGGAGAAACGAAAAAATCATAGAATTTCGTTGAGAAACGAAAAAATGGCATCCGTCTTAAGCTTTGAGTTTTTGAAGGTTTAATGGTGGAAATTTCATTTTTCCCTAGGAAGAAGATGAAGAAAACTTGCTGAAAAATTAGAAGGGAAACCCTAAAAGAAGGAGTTTTTGTTGTCTTAAAGATGGTCCATATGTTTGTTTTGGCCCAATAACAAAGGCACTTGGTTTGTGACTCAGTTTTGCACTAAAAAGACGCACACTACGACTTTTAAGGCATTCCGAGTCCATTTAAAACCAAATTAATTTTTATGAAACGAAAACACAATTTTGAAATTATAAAACCAAATAAATAATATTCCAATTAAAATCAAGTATTATTAAATTAGCGATTTTAATAAATTACTCATTAAGTTAAATTCGCGGGTGTTACAATACTGCTAAGGGTCAATGGTTTTGGCAACCCTAATGTTTGGCATGTTCTGACACCTGATTTTATAAGGGTAGCGGTCAACGCTCTTGTATCAAACGGGCTGCTTGGGAGAGAAGGGGGAAACGGATTTTGAAACGAAGCGTAAAGAGAACGTAAGGAAGATGGGCAGGGGACTACCCTTGAAAGGTACACATTAACGGTTCCACTGCTTCTGCATTGGGACTCCTGTCAGTCCTGAACCCTTCAATTTCAATTGATTTAAATTTTTTGTCAATTTCTGTCGGGGAATAAGTACAAAAAGGTGTAAAAAAAACTAAATCCACATTACGACGCGAATCTTTAAAAGTGATCGCTGATAAGAATGTTGCATGAATGATTCTAGATCAATGGAACTATTGTAACAAAATTTCAGCAATTTGCAACAATCTCTCAAAGACCATATGCACCTGGTCGTGTCATTGAGTGTTTTATTGTATACACCTGTAATACTATGAATGTTTTGAATTATTGTTGTGATATCTTGTGATGAGATTTGGCATGATTGATAATCGTAAATTGCATAATTGTGTTGGATGGTTCTTAGTTATGAGGATGTTTATAAGTGTTGTGGTAGTAGTTGTTGGCGAACTTCGGGACGAAGTTCATTTTAAGGAGGGAAGACTGTAATACCCCGTATTTTGATAGTAATTTATGATAATAATTTACGTAATTTAATAATTGATTAAAGACATTTCTAATAATAATTACAAATAAGACGTTAATTAAATAATAAAATAAGTATCCAAGTCGGGAATTGGGCTTAGCTAGTAATTGAGCTTTGGGCCGTGTGCCATAATTATATGGACCGAAATTTATTAATCTAGTATGAGCATGGTCGGGAATTGTTTCTGGATTTAATATAAATAATAATAAGGAAATAATAAAATATAAATAAAGGTAAAAGGTAATAATAATTATATCAATAATAATATTAATAATAATAAATGTAATAATAATAATAGAATTAGTAAAGTGGTAAGTGGAAGTCCTACCTATGGTAAGAATAAATATGTAATAATATTAATTATATTAGTTATTCCTATAATAATTGGAATAAGGAAATAGTTCTTAGTTTCCCAATTAACGTCATATGCTCTCTAATTCGAGACTATAAATACACAATAATCTGAAAAATAATTCATAAAATAAGAAGGAAGAAATCTAAAGGAAAGAAGAAAGGAATTAAGGAAGAGAAAAGCAAAAGGATTAACTTTTATTATCACCTCAAGGTAATACTTTAAACCGTCTCATGTATACTCTTTACTATGCTATAACTTGTAAACTAGACCACCATAGATCAGGCCGTAAGTACCGTTGTGACTGTGGATGACTAAGGATCACCGTTGACCTGATTTGACCACTGTTGACTGATGGGATAGGGCTGTTTTGTTAGAAATCTATATCTCATTTCTTAATATATTCATATATGTGATAATTTAATTTAGTCATAAAATTAAATGTTGATCTTATGCATGCAAACTTTAAAAGAATAAGAGAGAAATCATCATCTTACATTGAGGAATTCGGGTTATTTGGGCACAAGTGAGTTCTCCTACTCACTTGTTCTTGAGCTTCCTTAAATGGATGAACAAGGATTCAAGTAGAGAATCCCTCCCAAAGATTTATACCCAAAGTAACAACTTAATAAAATTAATATTATTATTACTAGAACAATATTAATTTTGTATAAAATTGACTCAAAAATCTTTATTTTGGTCTCTTAATTTTCGGTTAAGAGAGGAAGAAGTTTGGAGTTTATTTCTCTAGTTTTCTTAGAAAGCTTACTTATTTCTTACACTAGAAATATTGTGTAAATTATGAATGAATAATAATAGAGAAAAACTCTCTATTTTGTCCTTCAAAAACCGGTGGGAAGGAGAGAGAGGGAGCCAATGCATGGTCAAGTTTTTCTATCCAAGAAAACATAGGCTTGCATGGCTATGGCTAGGTGCAATTATATTGTTTTCCACTCAAAAATATAATATAATTTAAACACCATACTCCCTCTTAATTTCGGTCTACTTAAGGTAAAATGGACTCCATTTTATCTTTGTCAATTTGTCAATTTGTCACATGTCACATGTCATGTAAAATTGATATGCATTTTTAACATATTAAAAATCAACGCATTAATAAAAATACGTCATATACAAAAATCGACTTAGTAATTCATAATTACTTGTACCAAAATATTTACCAATTATAAATCACAACATCTTGTATTTATAATAATTTATTCATTCAAATGCAATTGTTTCCTTAAACAATAATTTCATCTAAGTAATTAAAACAATTCGATTACTTAGACCGTATCTCATTTAATCAAATTACAATGAGACACGTAAATATTACTTCCAAAATCGTCCGTCAATTTTAAGTAATTTAATTGACCCGTATCGTCATACGATCAATTAAATGATCAATTAAGAGTGTTACCCTTTAGGTATGACCTAAGGGGATCAACTGGTCACCACCGTCTCACGACAGTAATGTCAAACTCTAGTCAGCCAATCATTACCGATATGTGTGGACCAGTTGACAGTAAAATATTACTTCCCAATTGTATTCTTTAAAATGAGACTTAAACATGTGATCATCATGATCAACAATTGTGATCGCATTATTGTCGGAGGACACATATTCAACCAATCTCCCACTTGTCCTCGACAAGTGTGCGTCACCAATTCTCTTGTCCTATTATTATCTCCCACTCAATGCAAGGTGTCTTTCAGGTCGTACTTGCAAGTGATCATATCGAGAATGGTTTCCTCGATCTGGAGAATAACTGATTGACCGGATTTTATCTATCATAGATATCTTCTGAGCGTGGCCACGCAATTTCAGTTCATTACTCCTCGAGTGGCCCTGAGATATTGTTATAACCCTGACTAGGGGTGGACAATTCCTATCGCACTCATTCCCTTCGACTAGCCACAGCCATCATAACCCAAAATATGCCCATTTGACCCCATTTACGAAGGTCATAGTAACACAATTCAAAGTTAATCAGAAACTGTGCCATCTTAGGCGAATAGTCTTTAGTCAAAAGAATCGACTCATTAGAATACTATAGTAGCTCTCGCCACGACCAGGCTATATAAATTTGCCAGAACTCTATAAGCGGTCATAAGGCCCGACAAGGTGTTCCTAACAGTCTGCCTATGTGATCGACTAGTCATTCTCATATGACTCCATGGCATTTGAACTTGCCATCAATCGCATCACATTCTAGTCACTTCGAGACGTCACCTCATGTAAGTGACTATGGGCGAATACAATGCTAATCCGCGTTCACTTTAACAGGGTTCAATTGTCTCTACAACCCGTTTGGATATAACAATGTATAAAGAAAAGATAAAAGACAAATTCGATTATGAACATGAACCAAAAACAACACTTTTATTTCATTTCAAAATATAACATAAACTTGGTACACGTTTAAGTCCCATGGACGCAACATGTCCATCATGCTTGGCCTGCGATAAAGGCTTTGTGAGCGGATCGGCTATGTTGTCATCCGTCCGAACCTTACAAATCGCAATTTCCTTTCTTTCAATAAAATCTCTTATTACATGATATTTTCTAAGTACATGTCTAGATCTATTACTAGACTTTGGCTCCTTAGCTTGGAAGATCGTCCCACTATTATCACAATAGAGAGTGATGGGATCATTGGCGGTAGGTACTACTTTTAGACCTTCCGTGAATTGCTTGATCCACACAGCTTCCTTGGCGCTTCGATCTTTGCAATGTACTCAGCCTCCGTTGTTGAATCCGCGATTCTGACTTCCTTGAAGCTTCTCCAGCTAACGGCACCACCATTGAGCATGAAAACGAAACCAGCTTGTGATTTCATGTCATCTCTATCCGTTTGAAAACTCGAGTCCGTGTATCCATTAACACGTAGCTCGGTGTCTCCTCCAAACACTAAGATAGAATCCTTAGTTCTTCTCAAGTACTTAAGGATGTTCTTGACGGCTATCCAGTGACTCTCACCTGGATTTCCTTGATATCTACTCGTCATGCTCAAGGCATACGAGACATCAGGACGTGTGCATATCATGGCGTACATGATTGATGTAACAGCGGAAGCATAAGGGATCATCTTCATGCGTTCAACATCATGGGGTTCGGAGGGAGATTGAGTACTGCTCAATATAGTCCCAGTTACCATAGGTACCAAGCCCCTTTTAGATTTATCCATGCTGAACCGTCGAAGAATATTATCAACATAAGATTCTTGACTTAGTGCCAATATCCTCTTGGATCTATCTCTATGGATCCGGATACCTAATATGCGTTGTGCCTCTCCTAAATCCTTCATTTGGAAGTGGTTACCTAACCACTTCTTAACAGAAGACAACATTGGAATATCATTTCCAATGAGTAGTATGTCATCGACATACAAGATTAGGATCACAACATTGCTCCCACTAAATTTCATGTATAAACATGGTTCCTCAACACTTCGAGTGAAACCATTCTCCTTTATAACATGATTGAATCGATGATTCCAACTTCTAGATGCTTGCTTAAGACCATAAATGGATCTCTTAAGCTTGCACACTTTGTTAGGATTCTTAGAATCAACAAAACCTTTGGGTTGTATCATGTACATCTCCTCCTCTAAATGCTCATTTAGAAAAGCGGTTTTGACATCTATTTGCCATATTTCATAATCATGAAATGCGGCAATCGCTAATAAAATCCGTATGGATCTTAGCATGGCTACGAGGGCGAAGGTTTCATCATAATGGAGACCTTGGACTTGGGTAAATCCTTTTGCCACTAGCCTAGCTTTGTAGACATCATCATGTCCTTCTATGCCATTCTTGACTTTGAAAATCCATTTGCATTGGAGAGGTCTTGCCCCTTTAGGCAAATCTACCAAGTCCCAAACTTGGTTTTCATGCATAGAATCCATTTCGGACTTCATGGCTTCAAGCCATAAGGAGGAATTAGAACTAGAGATTGCGGCCTTGTAGGTAGCGGGCTCGTCACTTTCTAAAAGCAACACATCGAGTGTTCCATCTTCTTCGATAAGTCTCACATATCGATCGGGATGGCGAATAACTCGACCCGTTCTTTTTAGTGGAGGAGGGACAACCGCGTTAGACGACGAAGGAACATCTTTTTGCGTCTCTACCTCGGTTTGTGGCTCTTGAACTTCATCAAGTTCAAAATTTCTCCCACTCTGTCTCTTAGAAATAAAGTCTCTTTCTAAGAAGACAGCCTCATAAGACACAAACACTTTGTTATCTTGAGGTTTGTAGAAGTAGTATCCTCGAGAATTCGAGGGGTAACCTACAAAGGTGCATTTTTCGGATCTTGGGGCAAGCTTGTTGTCATTCTTTGTCTTAACGTAAGCATCACATCCCCAAATTTTCATGTAGGATAGATTAGGAACTCTTCCTCTCCACATCTCAGATGGAGTCTTTCCGGTGGCTTTAGTGGGACTATTATTCAAAGATATAATTGCAGTTTGGATTGCAAATCCCCAAAACGAGTTTGGTAACTCGGTTTGACTCATCATGGATCGAACCATATCAAGTAGGGTTCGATTTCTCCTTTCGGCAACACCATTGAGTTGTGGTGTTCCAGGTGGAGAAAGTTGTGATATAATACCACAACCTTTCAAGTGTGAATCGAATTCAAGGCTAAGATATTCTCCACCACGATCGGAACGTAGTGCTTTTATCTTTTTGTCCAATTGGTTCTCTACTTTGTTTTGAAATTCCTTGAATTTCTCAAACGCTTCACTCTTATGTTTCATTAAATAGACATACCCATGTCTACTTAAGTCGTCGGTGAAGGTTATGAAGTAGTCATAATTTCCACGAGCGGTGATACTCATTGGTCCACACACATCGGTATGTATGAGTCCCAATAGTTCACTAGCTCGTGTCCCTTTACCACTAAAAGGATTACGAGTCATTTTGCCAAGAAGGCAATATTCGCATGTTCCGTATGATTGAAAATCAAATGGTGTAATCACATTAGTCGAAATTAATCTTTTGATGCGATTCTCGTTTATGTGACCTAATCGACAATGCCAAATGAACGCTTCATTTGGGTCACTTGATTTGAGTTTCTTTGATTGAATGTTATAGATATCATTAGTCGGATTCGAGGTTTCTAAAATGTAAATGCCATTAATAGGAGAAGCTTGGCCTATAACCAAATCGTTCCTCGAAAAAGTACAACGATTGTTCTTAATGACAAAACAAAAACCGTCCATGTCTAGCATGGCGATTGAAATAATGTTTTTAGAGAGTGTAGGCACATAAAAACAGTTATGTAAATACAACTCAAATCTGTTAGGCAAAGCTAATACATAAGTTCCTTTGGATTCAGCCGCTACTCGAGTTCCATTTCCAAGGCGTAGATCCACATCTCCTTTGCTAAGCCTCTTCATGTCTCTTAAACCCTGTAAATGATTACAAAGGTGAGAACCACAACCGATATCCAGTACCCATGTCGTAGTGGAAGTATAATTTATATCAATAACATAAATTTCCTTAGGAATTTTACCTTTTGGAATGATGATTCCTTCCCTTATATTTCACAAATATACGGGACAATTCCTAAGCCAATGTCCCATGCCATAGCAATAATGGCACTCATCATCAACTTGCTTGAAGTTTTTGACTTTCTTTCCCTTCTTCTTGAACTTTTTGCCCTTTGAAGCAAGAACTTGATTGCTTGAGCTCCCACTAGTTTTGGCATCTTTATCTTCCAGAGACAAAGATCCTATAGATTGTATGAGGCGGTCTTCCTGAGACCGGCTCACACAAGATCTAGTAGTAGTAGGTGGTCTAGTAGAAGTGATGAAGTTAAGGTTTCCATCCGAACCTATTCCAAAATGAAGTTCTCTAGTAGTGTCGAAATCATTGTTGGAGCAAACGTCGTCAAAAACATTGTGGAATGACTCAATAGTTATCGGTGCGGTAGCGTTTGATGGATTCATTGTAATGAACTACAAGTATGGAGGAAAGGAAATATTAACATTTGTCTTTTTGAATCATACTCGTAAATAAATTAACAAGATATGAGCATTTATATAGTGACCTCAACCCAACTATTATAAATGATTCCGAGATACAAATTCATATTAACTAGGGCACGGGATAGCCGATGAAACCCTTATCAATATAACTCAGTGGACTAACTCTTTAATCGATTCTACTTTTAGAATTCTCGGTCGATAAATTACTCTAATATTTATCTATAGCCCGGAACACATGCGACTACTGTCACGAATACTTCCGTTGAGGTCAATCCAAATTTCAAATAAATGTGTCCATGATCCAAATTCACATCAACTTGGGCACGGGATAGCCGATGAAACCCTCGTCGACACGAATTCGGTGGATAGACATTTATCACCCACTTCCCCTACGTAACAAGGTTTGTACCCCGGGATGGCCGAGTGCACTCCCTCGCGAAATAGGTTTTCATGGTTTATACTTTTTGGTAAGGCTATGTCTCAATTGTTTATTTTAGCGAGAGGTCATGTCAATTTATTATCTATCACGTTTTAAGTGAACTAAAGCGGTGAACTATGATAATTCTAATTGACACGATCGATATACTCGATTAAAATGACAATGCATGTTTTAGTTATGGCGATTTAGCGATGCATGCGACATATAAATAAAATGCAAAACATAAAATAAATCCTAGTATGGCCTTCCTAAAATAGAAAATCTAATTAACTATTACATATTCGGAAACCAACTCCATTGGTCCCTTGAACTTCGGTTTTGGCACGCATCTCGAGGTAACACCGTCTTTATGTATCGCCATCTTGAGTGACACCGTCTTCAAGGAACTCCGGAATAAATAAATTACATAACAAATTACGTAATTTCCTATTATACATTTGTAATTAAAATAAAAATAAATCTATTAAATTACAAAACGGTGAAACGAGATCACAATAAATTACAACCGAATCGATATTCCCATACATTTCGGGTAATACCAATTTAAAAACTAAGGCCATACTAAGTAAAATTACATAATTAAAAAATTACATAAAATAAAATTATGACAATCATAAATAAAATGCAGCATTATAATATGTATGAACATGCCTAATTTTATGCTAAATCGCCTTTAAGGAGCCAATATCGTATATTAAACGGTTTTTACGGATTTGCGTGATTCAACGTTTTAAAATCACAATAATTACATAAATTCATATTTATGCACAAGTTAATTACTGATCGGTCCGTTTCGTGTTCACAATTAAAGGTGTGGTCATTGGGTCACGTCCGAATCAAAACACAATTTATAGCTTCACAAACAACTCTACAATTAGTAAAGAGGCAAGTAAAGTTCGGATCCCAAGGGACGGGTATTGAAATGAGATTTCTATTGAAACTAGCGGTGTCTTAGAGGTGTCATAATTTGGGTTGATTTAGAAGGTCACTAACTAAAATAGCAATGCAAATAAACAAACAAGATGAATTAAAAGGGTTGTAAACAATTGATAAAAAGCACTAGGGTGTCATGGGATCATAGGGGAATCATGGGAATTGATCATACAAACATGTTCTCAAATTATAAGCAAGCAATTATTGTTGTGATGGATTGAGTTGGGTTATATCTTACAATCCTAGGAAAGTTTGGGTCCCGGAGCCGAATCGATTAGATTGTACAACACCTACAAGTCGACTTAATCTTCCCTACTCAACAACATGCATGGTCTAATGAGACTCGAGTTGGTTTATGTCTTACAAGTCTCATTGAAAAGATAGGTGATGATAGTAAATGCAAGGATTCATAGGCTTAGCATTTCATCAAACATAACATGTGCATTAGTTGAGATCAAAACAAGCAAGCAAATAAAACATGAAAGCATATTAATTTAAGCATGAATCATTCCCCATGTTGGTTTCCCCTAATCACCCATTAACCCTAGCTAAGAGACTACTCACTCATTATCATGTTGATCATGCTAGCAAGGTTGTCAATCATACCAACAAAATGAAACATGATGAATAAATGAAAGTAATTAACAATAATTAGAAAGGGATTAAGAGAATTATACCTACTAATGGTTCCAATAATAAAGCAAAGATAAAAGAAGTACTTGATGCTTGATTGAGAGGTTGTCAATCTCCCAATAATAACCCAAATGATCTTCAATTACTCAAAATAAAGGATGAACAAAAGAGAGATTAGGGAAATAAAACTTGTATTAGAACTTGATTAATTGTTGATTACAAAACTAAAGAGAGATTTGATTGATATTAACTACTCTAATTATTGATAAGAAGAACATGCTCTTCTAATTAGACTAATGGGGTATTTATAGTGGAAATTAGGAGGATGCATTAGGGTTAACTAAGGGCTAAACTAGTAATTACACTTTTTGGATTGAGCAGGGAGGAGCCGGTATTTTTCGAAGGAAGGGCTTCTTGCTTTGTAACTTGGAGAAGGGGAAATCGCGCTGTAGAGGAATCCGAGCGGATCAGGGTCGGGACGGGTGGATTCTGGCGAAGGAACACGAGCGGACTCAAGAGAATCCGGGCGGATTGTGGTGGCTAAACCCGAGCGTCTTGGTGGAAAACCGCACGGATTGTGCAGGTGGAGGACGGCCGGATTGTGGTCAATCCGCACGGATTGTGCCTCAGCAAGATTTCTTCTTCTTTTCTTCCCTTTTCTTCATAAATTCCTTGGGGATTTCCTTGGGGACTCAAGGATCCATTCTCAACATTGCTCATCTACTATCATATGTACAAAGGCCTTCTAATCTTGTCTCTCCTTGATGCTTGGTCATTGGATTCGATCAATTTAGTCTCGTTTTGCCATGAAAATGCAAGATTCTTACTCCTTTCCTACCAAGGGATCAAAATCTCAAAGAATATGCAAAGCAAAGAACTAAAGATAATAAATGACCCAAATATGCACTAAAAAGCATGGGAACAAGGCTAATTTGGGGGGCTAAATATGCGCTAATTATGGTCACATCAAATATCCCCAAACCGAACCTTTGCTCGTCCCGAGTAAAGAGGTGACAAAGACTAGGACCATTATTTAAACTATCCTAATAACATAGCCGATATGAGACAATTAGCGGGTCTCACTCCGCCCCTTCAACTCACAACAAGACAACCATGAGGTAGGATGCCTTCTTGCAAGGCAAGGTGGGTCTTGCCAAAATGGCGACACATCCAAACATTAAGCACACAAAATCACATAATGGATACATCTACAAAAGGAATAGCCACTTCCTCATCAAGTGGCGGAGGCACTAAAGAGGAACAAATTTAAGAGCATGTAATCCTTTACAAATACTAGTTCAACAAATTACTAAGGCTAAGAGGATGGCACTAAATCACCTCCAAATGTTGTTAAACTAGACTACTTTTGTCCTCAATTTCCAAATGCTTTCGTTAAGAGCGATCGGATGGTGGTGGAATGATGATCCCTATGATGCTAGTGGCATATGACATGACAAGTCTCGAATTCTCTACAAAAGTAAAGGTCATGGACCGTCCCAAGCTCGACAAAGTGGTTTGACAAAAAGGCTTTTTGGGAATGAAATGCTCAAATCTTTATACACAACGGGTGGATATGACTAGTATTCAAAATTGACCTCATTTCAACTTTCACATTTCAAAAATTTAAGATGGGGTTTGTCCCTTCCGGGCTAGTGTCCTTTGCTTTCGCCAATCGCTTATTAGGCAACCGGTTAACCTCTAGACAATAGCTTTTCGGGGTGATAGTCACTCTGTCTCTGGGCGGCCGAATTCACAACCGTGTGAGGGCCCAATTCAATGGATCCCGCTCCAAAGCACATCGAAGTGGTACGCCTCCATCAAAACAATTTAAATTTCTCAACTTTCAACAATTCATAACATTTGAGGTTTCCTTAGCATTAAATTACTTCCACATGACAAAACTTTCGAAATGAGCACTTCAAACTTATTGATAGAAAAGTATTTTTGGGTTGCCTTACCACAAGGTCAATCAAGGTCACCTAGACAAGTTAACCAAGTCCACATCGCATCACGGGGTTGGATAGGTGACTCACATGCAAACCCTTGACTAGGCTTTGGGTCATGGGTCAAAAGACACTAGTATGACACTATCTAGGGTGTTTTACAACCATTCTAGTAGGCAAAGTCTTAAGTTGAAAAAGTATTTGTAATGGCTTAGTTGCTCTTGTCAAAGTTCCTAATTAGGCATTTTTCAAAACTTTTCTAACATGCAACTACATGCCATGATGCAACTAATATAAACATCCTAATGCAAGTGATTCTATCAACTAATATGACATATAAATTAAATGCAAGTCCTAAGTTCACATTGTTATACCGCATCAAACAAAATAAAGCCACATAGTCATTAACATAAAGAGGAAAAAGGAGATTGAAAAGATCATACTATGCGGTCTTCAATATCCTCATGTCTCGGATGTGGCGTAGTCGATCAATGTGAACAAGGATAGAACAAACACAATATATACAAGACAATTTATTCAAAAGGAAATAAACATGTTTCTGGGTTTTCAATTTTCAAATTTTTATGATTTTCGAAATTTTTCAATTTTTTTTGGATTTTTGAATAAGAGTTAAATGTTAGAATTCCCATCCCCACACTAATATGGGCATTGTCCTCAATGGCCAAAATGATGGAAATTATGCAAAGATGATGCATGATTTCTATACTAAATGCAATCTATACTAGGCTACACTACATGATGCATGGTTTTTGTTATGACGGAGAGGATAATTTAGATTACCTCCCGTTGTGTATGCATTAACTTCCCCAAACCGAGTTAGACACTATTGCTAATGTCCAAGGATGGGTGTAGTTCATGCACACACTATGAAATGCATGAAACTAATTTGTCATTTTGGATTTTGAAAATGGGAACAATAATGAGAACACCTCAATGGTACCGAGGTCTGAGTCCTCTATGGTGCTAGGACTACTCCAACAATGATCAAGAAAAATAATTAAAACAAAGAGAGAAATAGACAAACCATGAGAGGGTAGGAGCCTCCAAGGCTTGCTAATCTTCCATCATATCATCACCATCATCACTTTCCTCATTAGAAGTGGTCTCATTGCCACTTCCCTCTTCATTTGGTTCTTCACCTTGCTCATCATCTTGCTCATCATCCTTTTCTCCTTCTTCACTTGCTTCTTCACCAATGTTATCATCAACTTCTTCATTACCAACAACCTCATTGTCACCCGAAACGACCCTAGATGCACCCGGAAATAGGACTTCTCTATCCGCCCAACTAGGCAAAGGACATGATGGATCAAGTAGTCCTTGCCTAGCTAAGTGTAGGAGGGATGGATATTGAGCCAAGTAAGCATTTTTCCGATCCTCAAAGGCTTGCTTGTGCATTGCTTGCATGAGAAGAGTCAAATAATCATTTATAGCTTCAACACCTTCCAGCTTGAACTCTTGATACTCAAAGGGGTAAGGTGGTATGACAATGGAAGAGGAGGGCATTTCAAGTTCACCCTTTTGTTGTTGGATAATATACTCGGCCTCTTTAGAAAGGGGAAGTAGATAATTGGTCAGGTGGACGCTTAGACGACAAATCTTTGAAGGCAAAGTCAACGATCTAGCTTCACTAGTGAGCTATCCATACTTGGTGTCAAGAGGGTTATGGGCAACCCACTTGTACTTGTGTATCATAGTATGCAAATCAACAAGATGAACACCCTCCTTTGCTTCATACTTGCTATCCTTGTTGAAGTTAGGATCAAAGTATTTGGCTAGGATAGTGACTAAGCCGCCATTGACAATAACGGTAGTGCCTTTCTTCCCACAATCAATGTTGAGCCATCTATCTACCAAAAGCCTTAAAGAGTTGAAAGGCTTGGTGTGTACTCTTCCAATGTTCAAAGCCGATTCAAGAAGAATAAAATCTAGTTTGGTGAAATGGTTGGTATCTTTCCTTGCAATAATGGTATTTCCTATGACCTTGTGCCATACTCTTATGCCCGGATGGTGGACTAAAAGAGCACGACTCGCATGAAAGTCCTCAAATTTCCTTCCGGAAATTGCCTCCCAAAGAGGGTCGGGGTCATACTTTCCATAATTCTTGAAATAACTCGGTTCATCACTAAGACCCAAAATTTCACCCAATTCCCTAAAGGAAATGCATCTACTAACATTAGCTAGACGAAACTCGAGATTCTCCCTAGTCTCAACTTTGGTGACTTTCAAAGAACTCAAAAACTCCAAGGTAAGGGAGGGGTATGTCAATTCTTTTGATTCAAACAATTTCTTCAACCCCATTGCTTTGAAAAAGGCTCTAGTTTGCTCAAGGACACCCAATTTTTCTAAGGTATATTCACAAATAAACTTGGTGGATTGAAATGATTTCCTAGCAAACTTGGCAAAAGTATCTCTATGGGTTTTGGAAATAAAAGTTACCTCCGGATAATTCAAGAGTTGATCGATTTCCGGAGTAGAAGATGTTGTTGCTCCCATAGAAGGTTGTTGTTGTTGTTGCACTTCCAAGTTTGGGGTTGCTACCACCATAGCCAATGCTTTCTTTGCTTGAAGAGCCTTTTGCCTTTGTGAAAGTGTCTTTGGTGCCTTTGTTGCCTTTGTTGCTCCCTTAGTCCTTGCCATTGATGAATTAACCAAGAAAAGAATGAAAAATCTTCAATTTGTAGTATACCCAAATCGATTTAAAGGTGAAAGGCTTTGCCTTTATGAATTCAAAAATCGACTCAAAGGTTGAAGATTTTGTGCTTGGTTTTGATTTTTATTGAAAAAGGAGTGATTAATTTGTTGTTAGAAGGATGATTTGATTTGATTTTGGTGAATGTAGTTGAGGAATTTTGTTTTTGTGATGGAGAGGATGAGGGTTTTGATGTTTTGAAGTAGTGTTATGAATGAATGAATGAATGAATGAATGAAGGTGGGAGGGGTTTTATAAAGACCGAAATTTTCGAACTGCAGGGGCAATCCGTGCGGTTTCTGCTCAAGACGGGCGGATTCTGCACTTTCTGGGTTTGATAAAACTCGCCTAAAGACGGGCGTATTTTAGAGAAGACGCTCGGATTCGCTTGATACGGGACGGGCGGATTCTCCAGAAGACGGACGGATTTCAGTCCAGGAAATTTTTCTTGTTTTCCTCAGCAGAGAAGACGGGCGTCTTCCCTTCAAGACGGGCGTATTTTCAGAGACGGGCGGATTGCTGTTCAGGACGCCCGGATTCTCTTACAGTCAAAATTTTTTCAAAATTCAGCTTATAGGGACGTGCGTCTTCAACCCAGTACGCTCGGATTGCATGAAAACGGGCGGATTCTCCTCAATCCGCTCGGATTCGACCCTTTTGTACCCGGATTCAGTTCCATCCGTGTACAATGCATTTCCCTTACCATTCTTCCATTCTTCTTCATATCTTGTGTTCTTCATTGTGGGGGCATTACTAGGCAAGGATAGCCCAGGCAATTGTCATCCCCACACTAAGGTAAAGCACTACACATCAATTGAAATTGTTAGTCCCTCCCTCACTTCTCTTAAACATGACAATTATCTTGATCAAAGTAAATAAAATAAATCCAAAGATGACAAAAATGCAATACAAGAATTGAAATGTGAGTTAGGGAGTTAGAAATATTTACAAATGGTGGTTTAGGGAGGACTCCACCAAACTCTCATTCTTGATGAGATGTCAAGGGGGCATGTTCAAAGTGTTGTTGATGTTGCTCAACACCTTGAAAAAGTAATCAAAAGCTTGTTCATTATTGTTATAGAGCTCTTCAATAGACCTTTGCCCTTGTTGTTGTTCTTGATCAATGGCATTACCAATGTAGGGATTAAAAATCCCTTCAAATTCGTCGTCCCAAAGACCACAAACTTCATTAAGTTGATCATTAAAAATCTCTTGATTTGATGGAGACAACTCTCCCAAATTCTTCTCTTGGCCAATGACGCCATCCTCTTCTTCTTTTATTGATTTTGATGAGCTTTGCAAGCTCTCCTTGTCACAATTCACTTGCTCTTTGAATGGAGCATCTTCAATTTTCTTCTTCCATTGGAGTTCCGACTTCTTCCTTTCATTCTTCCGGCTATAATGATCAATCATGAAACATGGTTCATGCAAACGAGGAGCTCTCATAGTCTTGTCAAGATTAAAGGTTATGCTTTCATCTCCCACTTCTAGAGTAAGCTCACCATGTTTCACATCGATCACCGCACCCGCGGTGTGTAGGAAAGGTCGTCCTAGAATGATAGGAATGTTGGAATCTTCCTCCATATCAACAATGACAAAGTCCACCGGGATGAAAAACTTCCCAATTCGCACGGGAACATCTTCCCATATCCCTAATGGTGTCTTCGTCGATCTATCGGCCATTTGGAGTGTGATATTGGTGCATTTAAGCTCTCCCATCCCCAACCTTTTACTCACCGAGTACGGCATGACACTCACACTAGCCCCTAGATCACATAAGGCTTTGTTGATCGTTGTGTCGCCAATGGTACACGGTATTGAGAAGCTTCCCGGATCCTTTAGTTTTGGAGGTGAACTCCCTTGAAGTATTGCACTACTCACCTTAGTGAAGGCGATAGTCTCAAGTTTCCGGATTGACTTCTTCTTTGTGAGGATATCTTTCATGTATTTCGCATAGGCCGGTACATGATTGATTAATTCCGTGAAAGGAATCGAGACTTCCAAATTCTTCACTATTTCCATGAACTTTCCAAGTTGATCATCAAATTTGGGCTTGGCTTGACGACTTGGAAAAGGAAGTCTAATTACAACGGGCTCCTTCTCCTTGACCTTGTCTTCATTTTTCTTTGAACTTTCTTCCTTTGATGATTCTCCATCTTTGGAGTTTTGCACAATTTCTTCCTTATCACTAGCTTCCACAACTTCATCCTCAACTTGCTTCTTCGGTGCTTCATACCTTGTACCACTTCTCAAGTGAATGACACTAACCGTTTCATGTCTTGGGGGATTACTTTGAGGTGGTAATTGCCCCTTTTGTCTTTGTGAGCTTGAAGATGCTAGTTGAGTCAATTGGGTTTCCAACATCTTGGTGTGAGCTAGGATGTTGTTGATGGTTGTTTCCTTTGCTTGGCTATCTTTTTGCATTTGAGTGAAAAATTCTTGTTGATCCTTTTGCATTTGGAGGACCGCTTTTTGGACATCAAAACCTTGGTCATTTTGGTGATTGTATGGATTTTGATTTTGGTAACCTTGGTTTTGATTGTAAAAGGGTCTTTGATTTTGGTTTCTCATGGGAGGTGGGGTGTATGTTGTTTGAAGGTTTTGAACATTTTGGCTTTTGTATGAGAGATTTGGATGGAATTTGGTGTTCTCATTGTAATAGTTGGAATAAGGGGTACCACTCTTGTATGCTTGGAAAGCATTTACTTGTTCATTTGTTCCCCTACATTCACTTTGGTCATGTCCCAAAGTTCCACAATTCTCACATATCCCACTTGGGATTGATGAAGATGCCGTCATGGCATTGACATGATGCTTTGGTGATTTTGAGACTTCTTCAAGTCTAGCCATAGCTTTTTCAAACTTCAAATTGATTGTGTCAATGTGAGCACTAAGTTGAGCACCCAATTGAGTAACGGAGTCCACTTCATGCTTTCCTCCTCTAGTAGCCTTGCGAGGTCTACTATATTGTGAGTTATGGACCGCCATTTCCTCAATCTTGTTCCATGTTTGATTGTCATCAACTTCGGTGAACATTCCATTTGATCCCATGTTGAGAATGTTCCTTGAATCTTCATATAAACCATTCCAAAATTGTTGTACAAAGAACTATTCGCTAAGTCTATGGTGAGGACATGAGCGACAAATTCCCTTGAACCGCTCCCAAGCTTCATACAAATATTCTTCATCCCTTTGCTTAAAACCCGTAATTTGAGCTCTTAGCATGTTAGTCTACTCCGGTGGGTAGAATTTTTTGTAGAAAGCTAGAGCCAACTTCTTCCAAGAATCAATTCCGAGAGTGGCCTTATCAAGGCCCTTCAACCATTGCTTCGCGGTGCCAATTAGAGAAAAAGGAAATAAGACCCATCGAATTTGGTCTTGACTTACACCGGTTTGAGAAATCGCATCACAATAGTCGCAAAAAGTTTCCATATGAGAATGAGGGTCTTCACTAGGCATCCCCCCAAATTGGCTCCTTTCGACTAATTGGATAAAGGCGGATTTGGCAATAAAATTTCCGGTTAGATGTTGTGGTGTAGGAGTACCATTGGGTAGGTTCTCCTCGGTGGGTACGGAATGTGACGAGAATTTAGGCATTGTAGGTTGATTTTGGGTGGTATTGTGTAATGGGTTCTCCTCTCCTTCTATTGCGAAAGGGTTGATGAACTCAATAGTTGGTTGAACAACTTCACTAATACCTCTCAAATTCCTCCTAGCAAATCTCCTATTGTTCGTCAAGGTTCTTTCAATTTCACGATCAAAAGGTAACAAGTCACCTTGTGACCTTCTAGACATGCAAAATATCAAACAACTTGAAAACAATTAGAACAAACCTTGAGGAGTTTTACTTCCCCAAGGCAAAGAAAAGACACAACTAATAACAATATAAAGAAATCTAAATCAAGCAAACACCGTCCCCGACAACGGCGCCATTTTTGATCGGTCCGTTTCGTGTTCACAATTAAAGATGTGGTCGTTGGGTCACGTCCGAATCAAAACACAATTTATAGCTTCACAAACAACTCTACAATTAGTAAAGAGGCAAGTAAAGGTCGGATCCCAAGGGACGGGTATTGAAATGAGATTTCTATTGAAACTAGCGGTGTCTTAGGGGTGTCACAATTTGGGTTGATGTAGAAGGTCACTAACTAAAATAGCAATGCAAATAAATAAACAAGATGAATTAAAAGGGTTGTAAACAATTGATAAAAAGCACTAGGGTGTCATGGGATCATAGGGGAATTATGGGAATTCATCATACAAACATGTTCTCAAATTATAAGCAAGCAATTATTGTTGTGATGGATTGAGTTGGGTTATATCTTACAATCCTAGGAAAGTTTGGGTCCCGGAGCCGAATCGATTAGATTGTACAACACCTATAAGTCGACTTAATCTTCCCTACTCAACAACATGCATGGTCTAATGAGACTCGAGTTGGTTTATGTCTTACAAGTCTCATTGAAAAGATAGGTGATGATAGTAAATGCAAGGATTCATAGGCTTAGCTTTTCATCAAACATAACATGTGCATGAGTTGAGATCAAAACAAGCAAGCAAATAAAACATGAAAGCATATTAATTTAAGCATGAATCATTCCCCATGTTGGTTTCCCCTAATCACCCATTAACCCTAGCTAGGAGACTACTCACTCATTATCATGTTGATCATGCTAGCAAGGTTGTCAATCATACCAACAAAATGAAACATGATGAATAAATGAAAGTAATTAACAATAATTAGAAAGGGATTAAGAGAATTATACCTACTAATGGTTCCAATAATAAAGCAAAGATAAAAGAAGTACTTGATGCTTGATTGAGAGGTTGTCAATCTCCCAATAATAACCCAAATGATCTTCAATTACTCAAAATAAAGGGTGAACAAAAGAGAGATTAAGGAAATAAAACTTGTATTAGAACTTGATTAATTGTTGATTACAAAACTAAAGAGAGATTTGATTGATATTAACTACTCTAATTATTGATAAGAAGAACATGCTCTTCTAATTAGACTAATGGGGTATTTATAGTGGAAATTAGGAGGATGCATTAGGGTTAACTAAGGGCTAAACTAGTAATTACACTTTTTAGATTGAGCAGGGAGGAGCCGGTATTTTTCGAAGGAAGGGCTTCTTGCTTTGTAACATGGAGAAGGGGAAATCGCGCTGTAGAGGAATCCGAGCGGATCAGGGTCGGGACGGGCGGATTCTGGCGAAGGAACACGAGCGGATTCAAGAGAATCAGGGCGGATTGTGGTGGCTAAACCAGAGCGTCTTGGTGGAAAACCGCACGGATTGTGCAGGTGGAGGACGACCGGATTGTGGTCAATCCGCACGGATTGTGCCTCAGCAAGATTTCTTCTTCTTTTCTTCCCTTTTCTTCATAAATTCCTTGGGGATTTCTTTGGGGACTCAAGGATCCTTTCTCAACATTGCTCATCTACTATCATATGTACAAAGGCCTTCTAATCTTGTCTCTCCTTGATGCTTGGTCATTGGATTCGATCAATTTAGTCTCATTTTGCCATGAAAATGCAAGATTCTTACTCCTTTCCTACCAAGGGATCAAAATCTCAAAGAATATGCAAAGCAAAGAACTAAAGATAATAAATGACCCAAATATGCACTAAAAAGCATGGGAACAAGACTAATTCGGAGGCTAAATATGCGCTAATTATGGTCACATCAATTACCCTAACCACTTAGGACTCAAAATTAGTCTCCACTAACTATTTGACTATAATTAACTCATATTTCTTAAAATTGTTCATTAATGGACCCAAAATAACAATAAAATGCTATAAACTTCAAATAAATCACAAAAATTTCAAATAAATTCAAAATTTGAAATTTGACCTCATGAACATTCTGGAAAAATACCATGACACTCATAATGTTCAAAAACTTAGGTTAAAAATTTCGAAATTTATCGGGAAAAACAATGTTGCGGTTTATTGGATTTATCAAACATAATCATAAAACATGAGGTAAATTATGTGGACAGCGGGCCGCCTACGGGGGCGCTTGGTGAAGGTCGGAAAACAAGCGTTTGCATTTTGTAAGGAGTCGCCACCAATTTTTATGGGAAATTGGAACCGTTCGAATACCTCGTGTCATGTCAAGACACAAAGTAGTGACATGAACACTAAGCAATCGTTACCCTTAGCATTCTATGTCTAGAATGACTCTCGTGGATGCCAATGAACACGGGTGCTCACGGAGATCTGGAGTAAGGGGTGAGGGTACGTATTAGGAAGCTCTTTTGATCGAACACCTAATCCCGCCCGCCTCGATAGCGGCCTCTACTAATGATTAGGGAAGTTATTCGTACTCGATATATCGTCGGCTATATGCATGCAATGCAACATCCAAGTTTTAATCCTAGCATGTGAGAATTAACTAAGTCGGTTGACACGTAATTAGCATACAATTGGGTCGAAGTAGAGATTTAATGTTGATTACATGTGGAAAACATGCAAATGATAAAAGAAATGCAATAATTATGAATTACAATAATTACAATAATTACATTAGAATAGGCGATTTATGTCGAAAATACCTTCAAAACGGATAATTTGAGAAAACGAATAAAAGAATAAATCAAAGAAATTAACGAACAGGAATTAGCGTGATATTATGGATAATAGTTAATCATACGTAAACTAATTAAACCAGGTCAAGGCAGAAACGGAGTTCAGGGACGAACTCGGCCAGAAACAAAGCAGCAGAGAGCTGCGTCCTTTGGAATAAGCGCGACGACGCTGCGTATGTTCCTTGGCTCGATTAAGGCGTGAAAGCCGTAGTATAAGCCGTTAATGTTAATTGGTAATTTTAACGATTGATTTAAATTATTTACTCGGATGAAAGTGACTAACAGGTTATTTAACATATGAATAGGTCATGAAAGCAGTAAAACATGAACGAGACGGAATTAAACAGATTATGAAACAATGATAGAAGTGATAAATATTAATGAGTCCTCTATTGAAATCAATTAACTAACATTAAATATAACGGATTAATGACGAACATGCAATGAATACGACAAAGGACAGATTAAACTATATCAAAGACGAATTCCAGAAACCCAATATGAACAAATTGAATCTCTACAACCCGGAATTGAACTTAATGACGAAAACCCGCGAATATTGATTATTAGGGATTAAAGTCGGATTTAATGAATTAAAACATATTAATGAATGATGAATTATATGATACAATATACATGTGAATATTAGTGACGATTATATCAAGGAATTAACAGACGAACAAATAACAAATAAAAAGAAAGCGAATTACAGAGGACGAGGAAGAAGAAAAGAAGCAGGAACTGCGGCAGCCTCACGAAGAGGCGCAGCAGGAACTGCGCTCCATTGAAGAGGCGCAGCAGTTGCTGCGTCCTTTCTCGACGGTCATCTACTGAAAATCCGTAAAAAGGGTTTTTATAACACGGTTTTAGAAATCGGTTTTAGAAGATGTTTACGACATAAACCTTACATTAATTTGTACAATAGATAAATACAATAAATAAAGAGATAATATACACCCTCAGACTTACAAGTTGACGAAACGAGAAGGACTAAGAAGATCGATTAGTGATGCTCGACGCGAATGCAATGAAAGTGCCCTCGTAAGAGGAAAACGATTAAGTTGATTGATTAAATTGATTGATTAATTGTGGAGTTGGTCAAATTGGTCGGTCATGCAACGGAGAGGCTGGTACCCAGAAAGATCCGAGCTTACGTGGTCGGAAGTCCAAGCACGTAGGCGCCAATTAGTAAGAACGAAGTCTAGAATGCAAAGGGAGAAGAGAAGGGCGGACACTCGCGTGAGAAATATGAGGAGCGAAGGCTCCTATTTATACTAATCACGTGAAGGAATAGGGTTTCGGAGACTCTTTGGAAGTGAATCTCGGAAAGATATAAAAAAGATACGTGAAACATGCAAAGAAGGGCCTGGGAAAAGGCGCAGCAACCCTTGCGTCCCTTGGAAGAGGCGCAGCACCTGCTGCGTCTATTCCCAGGAGGTTTCCTCCTGCCGAAGAAAGATTTCCGCGTTTGAGTTATGGTAGGACGGAAATAATCCGATTATCTTATGAATATTACGGGATATTATTTGCCAAAAGATAGAATTTGTGAAATATGGAATAGAAATATCCGAACATTCCGAACATTCCGACTCGGGATTTAACAGATTATCGAGAAAATGGAGACGGTTTTTGACCCGGACTCCGAATGTACTCTAATTACTGCCAAAACGACCGTATCAGGACGTAGATGACAACTAAGAGGTCGACATTTATATTTGAGCAATCACTTGACGATAACCTTACGAACTGTCACAAATCGTTCCGCGAATCAAACATGCGACCCAATCATCACCGGGTGGTTTGCGGGAGGTGCAGAAACGAGGTATCTACAGAGCCCCCACTTTGACTGAGGCTTGGACAAGGCGAAAGTCAAAGTATAGCCATCAGGTCAATCGAAGATTACAACCTGACGACTATGGCGACGCGAGGCGGCTCAAGGGGTCTGAGCCAAGGACCTATCGTCGGGAACATTTTAGAGTCCGTCGACTATCGGGAGGGTCGTTTAAAGTCCATTAGACTACGTAAGGAAGCTCGCCACCATAAGAAGAGATCATACCGAGACTTAATCGAACTTCGCGGGGAAACAAGAAATATTGAAAGCGGCAGGACGTCGGTAGAAATCGCTGCTGGGAATCCGCTTGCGTTAGTCTCAAGCGAACTTCGGCAAAACTTGAGGTTGAATCTGCTTGCGTCGGTCTCAAACAAACTCTTCTTTGGGGAATATTTTGACGACTAGGAACATCTAAATCGTCGTGGGAGAAATCTTGAGTGAGCGATCTTGCAAAATACTACTTTGCTACTGGATATAATGATCTTGAGCAATACTCGCAAAATATCGCTGCTGGATAAAATGCGGGTCGGAACGAAAGAAAATCATCGAAACGGACCAAAAGAATATAATAGCGTTGAAGAAGAGGCGCACCAAATATGGGCCCACAAATAACGAACTCATAACGAATTTTTGAAAATCCGTATGGAGGGAACACAAGGAAGAGGCGCAGCAAGAGCTGCGTCTCTTGGAAGAGGCGCAGCACCTGCTGCGTCTTTTCCCCAATTTGGCTATTTCTGCGTAAAAACGCGAACTCAGAAGGATTGTATTTCATTATTTCGAAACACAATTCTCGCAATTTCTCTCTCAAATCTTCACCATTTCCGTCGAGGTTTGATCCAAAAGCTTGCATTAAACATGACTAATCGAGGTATGTGTCTTAATCTTGCATTAATCATCTGCATTTGTTGAATTTTGAGCCGCGAAAATTAGGGTTTTCGACCCTTTTGATCGAAAATTTGGGGCTTTTCCCCAAACGGATTTGCCTTGCCAAATTGATGTTAGAAATGGATGGTAGGCAATGTTAGGAACATAACCATGTATTTGCTTCGAATTTTTGTCGAGTTTTGAGCCCTTGAATGAATTTTGAGACGGTTTTTTTACAGCTGAACCGTAAATTGCTTCGAAAATAGCCTTAGGATTGCCCATTGGCGATGAAATTTGATATTTGGGACCCTTGGATGATGGGTAAACTTTCTACCATCTCGGAATTTTGGTTCGTGACAACTTTTTCAGGACACCTTTCTAGGGCATAATCGCCGTTATAACGAAATGCTGCCGAATTTTCGACTCGAACCAGGAACTAGGCTTTGACTTGGACTTGACTTGACCCAATTTATCACATGAGTGATTGGGTTGGCGGGAATATGGCCAAAGATGGCATGGAAAGGGCAGTTTTCAGGGCTCCGAAGGCTCGAAAACTCCTTAACAAAGGCTTGTCGTCATGTGACGTGGCCTGAATTTACTTTAACGTTGCAGGTGATGAGGCTTCTACTTATGGGAGGACTCCCATGGAGATAGACGCCAGTACTATTGAGGAGGCTTTAGAGCAGGCCTTCACCGCTGCGGTGATGGCTACTGGAGACGAGGCTCACGAGGAGGAGGCCGTCGAGGAGGAGGAGGCCCCGAGACGGGCCAACGTTGGGCGAGGAGGTCGTCAGCTGAGGGGAGCTCCTGCGTGGGCTGAGACTTGGGAGAGTAGGCACCTTGTGTGGGCTGCAGAGGGTCACCTGTCCTACAGGACGGTGAAGAGCTTGGTAAATAAGAATTCACTACTCATTACCTATTCTCTTTCGTTCTTTTTGTCCAAACTTCTTGCAAATTTCATTCAAAACTAAAGATAGCTTTGTTTCAAATTATTATAGGAGGCCGGGAACATCAGGTCGTTCTTGGGTTACACGACAGCGATGGAGCACTACGAGCAGCTGTCGGCGGAGGAGAGGGCCATGATCGAGCGTGGAACGTTTGGTCCTCTGGTTCAGGTCTGGAGGGATATCGTGAAGAGGAAGTTGCGGGCTAACCTTAGCCTGGTTCGCGCTTTCTTGGATCGATTTTGGAATACGACTTCCACGTTTCACCTACCTTTCGGTGAGGTGGGAGTCACTTTGGAGGATTACGGCATGATTTCTGGTCTGCCGTGTGGGACCGAGGAGATGGTGTGGCCGGAGACTGCTATGAGGGCGGATTCGGCCGAGGCGAGGAGATTGATCGGCTGGAACTTATCGCCGAAGGCTTTTGCAGTGCCGGGTTTGGTACCCAGTACCTACGTTCGAGACTACTTTGCGGGGAAGACCCCGGCGCTGGTGACGATCGATGGGAGGGAGACTGCTCCTCCTCCTTGTCTGGTGAGCGAGGGCTCGTCCCGTGGCTTTGGTGGTTCCTGTCCTCGATTTACCTCGGAGATAAGGGCGAGAGGCTATCGACGAAGCTCCTTCCCTTTCTTTCGACCCGAGTTCCCTAGGACGCTGGACCGGGTCATCTTGGTTTCGCGGTCCTCATCCGCTTTATGAGGGCCATGGTTCGTCCGGAGTTGATGGAGAAGGGGACTTCTCCCGGCGCCGTCGGACTGGACTCTTTGTTGGAGGTATGAACCTTCCTTTAGACCAAAGTAAATTCCTTTCTTTATTGAATCACGAAAGATCGTCATTGATTATTCTGTTTTACAGGCGTGGGTGTACTCTTACTTCCCGAGTCTCGCGCCCAAGAGGACGGAGCCGCTGGAGAAGGCCTATCCCGTGGTGAGGGATTGGGTCATGTGCCGGACGAAGAGCAAGCGCTATTCGCACAATGTCTACCGGCGGGATGTGAACGCCCTTCAGCTGAGCAGCGTGAGTATCCCACTCGTATTCATTTATATTTCTTATCCTTTGCCTTCACTTGATCATAGGAATGATCTTTGCCTTATCTTGTCGCAGTGGGTGCCCAGACCTTGGGCGGAGTACGCTGGAGCGCCTCCTTTTGTCGCTGAGGTCCTTCGACCTAGGAGCCCGAGTTGGCTGCTGTTGTGGACGTCGATGGGTCCTGTGTGGTATCTGGGGGAGCGTTTGGCTCGTCAGTGCTCTCGGGACGCATTGACGGTTCCCGTCGATCCTCCCAGGACGATGTTTAGGGAGCCTTCTGAGGCTGAGAGGGAGGCGGACCTGGCTGGTGCCAGTGGCGACGACCTTCTTCTGCCTGGCGAGGACTACTCGGCGTTCCTTTACGGGAGGTTGGCGTACTGGCCGGTAGTGGTGAGTATCTTTTACTTTTTCTTGATTTTGATTTTGAGGATTGCGACGAAAGATCATCGATTAACGAGAGATACTTGTCTTTGCAGGAGGTTGAGGCGGCGGGCATCGAGCCCCCAGAGTACCCCGAGACCCTCGAGTACACTGACGCGACTGGGAGGACGAGGATCTCCGAGTTGCGTGACTTTGACGTAGCTGTGACGGATGCTGGCTTAGATGACTGGCAGCATCTGATTCGGAGGGTAAGCCTCCGACTTGTATGACTTTCGTGTAAGAACACACTTGGTTGAACTTGTTCAATTTACTGAGACTTTCTTTTGAAATGCAGGTCGCGCCATCTCGGTTCGTGGCACTATGGAGGGTGGCCAACCGGCTACGAGCTACCGCCATCGAGGCACTCGTCGGTGGTCGAGGTCGTCAGGTATGAACCTCATTTGATTTCTTTTGATTTTTGATTTTCAGTTTTGTTTGAATTGATTGACATGAGCCAATTTATTGCTGTTTATAGGCTGGTCGTGAGCTGGAGCGAGAGTTGACCCGATCTCGGAGAAGACAGCTCGCTTGTTGAGGGAGCTCGAGTTTCGGGATGCCGAGATTGCTGCTCTTGCGGCGAGGGTTGCTGAGTTGGAGGGTGCCCAGCAGTAGTTCTGTGTAGTTTTGTACATTTGGACATCTGATTTTGAACATTTTTGGACTTTGTTTGGGGCGCGAGCCCCGCTTGCTTGACTTTTGGACTTTGTTCGGTGCAAGCCCCCGATTCTTGTACATTTGTATATACGATGGCTGAGTGCCTTTGCTGCTGGGTCGTGTTGCTTGTACCTGCAGGTTAGTTTTTGAACAGGTTTGGTAGATAACGGTTTACGCCGTCATGCTGCCGAAATTTACATGCAAAACACACATTTTATACATATGGCCTTTGACCAGCGCAAAATGAGACTCGAAAGAGCACGAAAAAAAAATGCAAAAATGAAAAATTTTGTCGGAAATGATGCAAAAATGCAAAAATTTTGTCGGAAATGATGCAAAAATGCAAAAATTTTGTCGGAAATGACCGGACGGTAGGGAGGGTTACCCCCTAAAAAAAAAGAAAAAAGAGAAATCTGTAAGTGTAGAAATGAAATGTTGAAATGAAAACAAAAGAAAATTATTTCCCAAAATGAAATTTACTTCCAAAAAAATAAGAAATTCATTTCCTAAGAATAAAAAAAAGAATTTAAGTGTCATGAAATGGCGAAGGTGTCGATGTCGCCTCGAAACGCGTGCCCGCGAAAATAGGAAACTTGGAACATGGTAAACTGCTCGTATTTACCAAAATAAAATCCCGTAGGAATAGGAAATTATTCGTTATAGAATTAGGAAAGATCCAAACACGGAAATCACAGAAGTGAGACTGGGGAAGAGGCGCAGCATGAGCTGCGTCCCTTTGAAGAGGCGCAGCAAGTGCTGCGCCTGTTCCCAAGCTTGTCCGTTCTGGCGGATTTTTGGAAACAACAATTAGTATAAATAGAAGCGTCGACGGGGCGTTAATTCACACAATTCTTCCGTCTCTTCCTCGTCTATTCACATAAAATTCTCAAAATAAATCTTCAAGAGAGAATTGTCATCATGAATACTTTGGAGATCCGCTTGAAGGAATGGACCAACGAGTTTTCGAATGTGGAGAAGCATGACATGGGTGCTTATAACCTTGGGTCTTTGTTGAGTTTGAAACTCATTAAGGTAGTAAAACCTTTCTTGGATGCTTGCCTTGACTATTGGGATCCTAATTACCATGTTTTCGCGTTCCCGGGAGGCGATATTTGCCCGTTTCCTGAAGAAATAGCTGCTATTGGTGGATGGGATCCTGAACATTTACCTGCCATTCCTTCCACTTCACAAGGGTATAAGAGCAAATTCCGAGACTTGCTTGGACTGACCAGACTTGAGGTGGATCGTCTAGTTACCCCGAAAGGCGTGAGAATGTTGGATTTTATTGATCGATTCATCAACAGGGCTGACCCCACCGTCTCTCATGTTGCTAGGAGGAGAGCATTTGGCTTTTGTTTGTTGCATATGTATGTCTTCCAAGGGCATGTTGATGAAGACTTGAGAGGTGACCCTCGTCTTTTGTGTCTTATCGAGCAAATGGAGCTGCGCAGGAGCCCAGCTTGCTTATGCTTAGGAGAGATTATTTTGGGCTTGGATAATAGGAAATCCAACCGTGATCTGCCATTTTTGGGGAGTCCCGTCATCCTACAGGTAAAGACGCCTTTCTTTCTTTTTTGTGTTTCTTTTTCGTTTTCGTTTTTTTTTTTTTTTTTTTTTTTTTTGTTTTTTTTGTTTTTGTTTTTTTTTTTTTTTTTTTTTTGGTGTTTGGTGTCTAATACCTGCTTTTGGTAGGTTTGGCTTATGGAACGGCTCCGACTGCTCGAGCCCCCAGCTCATGCACTTTCCTATCATTCCCGTATGATTGCGATAAGGACGCGGTTGTACATGGTGGATTTCACCCGGGTCTGTGACTATTGGAAGAACAAGCTGAAGAATGATGATGGCCCGTTGATTAGGTGGGTTGTACCGTGGTGGCACCTCAAGTCCGTCACTGGAGTGTCTTCTTTGGATCCCACTAGGTCCGTGCGCATTCCGGGACTGGAGTTCATGGTATGCATCTTTCCGGAGAGATTGATGAGGCAAGTTGGGTTGAAGAAGACGATCCCGAGGCTTGACACCGTCCTGCAGACTTCTATGGCGCTTACTACAGAGAGCCGAAGAGAGTGGGCTATCAAATGGGCCCAAAGGAACATGTGGTTCTTGAGTTTCTCAGCCAATGCTTTGTGGGTGTCGGATTCCTATCTGAGGTGGAGAAGGGCTGCGACTTCGGAAGAGCGCGAGAGACTAAGGAAACACGAACCTGTTGACTACAAGGTGCGCGAGGGCGAGAAAGAGAAGGAGAAGCATCTGACAGAAGGAGAAGAAGAAGCCGGCTTTCAGGTCATTCACCCTTCAAAGAAATCAAAGACTACTCCTGTTGCAGAAATGGTGGTTAGCAAGAATGGCAGAGTCAGGCCTCGAGAAAGACCGTTGGTGATTAGGTCGGAAGTGGTGCAAGAGCGCCCGGCTCGAGGTCGTGACAAGAAGTATGATAAGAGTGACAAGGGCAAGGGGAAGATGGAGGAATAGCCCGAGTCCTTATTTATTATTTGATTATTATTATTATTGTTGTCATAAAAAAGGAGGGATTTTTAGAATCCTAGCCTATTCTATTTTTATTATGTAACGTACTATTATTATTAGAAAGCGAATGGAATAAAAAAGGTTGAATGGTTATGAAACCGTTGCGATTTTCTTTTATTATTCTTGTTGAATTTCAAATGCAACGCAAATGTCCTTCTATTTACATTTTAGGTATAATGGGTTGAATCCTGTAAAGGATTGCCTACGTATTCACTTAAAAAGCGAAATCAAACCCTTGCGCGTAGTTCGAGTAAATGTAAAAGAATAATTGTCCGAAGCAAGAGCTTGTAATGAACATAGAAACTAAGCATGAGCTTTTGCTTTTTCTCAAGGTGCGAATTTAGTTTATTTGATGATATGAGGATGACAAATTTGTCAAAATGCAAGAGCATGGTGACACTTAGCTTATTTCACCGGGGGCGGCCAGGGGGCCGTTTATTTAGTGCCACAAGAGCGACACATGGGTTTACGCGAGGCGCGTGTGTGGTCCTATTCTAGGCATAGTATCGTTTCAGTTGGTCAAGGTTTGTGGGGTTTGAAAACTCATTCCCATCTAGGTCTGTGATTCTAACCGCACCCCCTGGGAGTATGGATTTGACTAGATATGGTCCGGCCCAATTAGGTTTGAATTTTCCCCGTGGATCGACGGGTAAGAGAGCTCTAACCGATTTGAGTACTAAATCTCCTTCTTTGATGTTTCTTGGCCTAACCCTTTTGTTGAAAGCTCGTTTGATACGTGCTTGATAGGTTTGGACATTATGTAAGGCGCGTAGCCTACGTTCATCCAGGAGGATGAGTTCTTCGTATCTATCCCTCTTCCAATCGGCTTCAGGGATTTGGCTTTCTAGTAGAATACGCAAGGATGGTATTTCTAGTTCGACTGGTTGTACGGCCTCCATGCCGTAAGTCAAATAGAAAGGAGTAGCCCCAGTGGGCGTCCTAACTGATGTACGGTATCCCCATAGGGCAAAAGGTATTTTGCTTGGCCAATCTCTGTAGTTGTCAGTCATTTTCTTGAGAATTGTGACAACATTCTTGTTTGCCGCCTCTACCGCGCCGTTAGTCTGTGGTCTATAGGGCGAAGAGTGGTGATGCTTAATCTTATATTTGGCGAGCAATTGCTCGGTTTCAGCTTGGAAGTGTGACCCATTATCGCTAATGATCTCATGTGGGCAACCATATCGACAGATGATGTTGTTTTGTATGAATTTTGCCACATTTTTAGCCGTAAGACCAGTGTAGGAAGCTGCTTCTACCCATTTGGTGAAATAGTCAATCGCCACTAGAATGAAACAGGTGACCTCCTGTTCCGCTACGGGTTATCTTTCCGATTATGTCAATTCCCCATGCGGAAAATGGCCAAGGAGATGTCATCGTGTATAGCAACGAGGGAGGGACATGCTGTACATTCCCGAAGATTTGGCAATTGTGGCAATGTCTCACGTATTTGATGCAATCGGATTCCATTGTGGTCCAATAATACCCTAAACGTGTGATTTTCTTTGCCATTATAGGCCCACTCATGTGGGGACCGCATTCTCCGTCGTGGACTTCTTCCATCACCTTTCGTGCCTGTGAATGATCAAGGCAACGTAGGACTACACCAAGAGGTGTTCTTTTGTATAACTCTCCTTGCATCAGGATGTATTGGGAAGCTAATAGGCGTATAGCACGTTGTCCCCTTTTGTCCATATCCGGTGGATAGGTACCATTAAGCTTGAAATTCAGGATTGCTTGGAACCAGGGTTCCTGTGCGATTTCCTCTTCATCGGTAATTTGATGGACGTAAGCCGGCTCTGACCGTCGTTCGATACACAAAGGCATTTCCATCATGTGATCTGGCATATTTATCAAAGATGCAAGTTTCGCAAGAGCGTCTGCAAATTGATTTTCCTCCCGAGGTAGGTGTAGGTATGTTACGTGATCAAAGAATTGAGCGACTTGGTCTATCCTAGCCTGATAGGGTGCGAGGCTTTCGCTTCGGATTTTCCAGGATCCTGTAACTTGGTTGATGATCAGCGATGAGTCCCCATGTACTCGGAGGTTTTTGATGCCTAAGCTTACTGCCGCTTGTAGTCCAATGAGACAGGCTTCATACTGCAGTGCGTTGTTTGTCACCTCGAAGTCGAGTTTGACAGCAATCGGTGTATGCTCACCTTCAGGAGAAATGAGCAACACTCCTATTCCGAATCCTCTTAAATTTGATGCTCCATCAAAGTATAGATCCCAGGAGTCTACATCTGTTTGAAGTATATCCTCGTCGGGAAATGACCAAGTATCTATGGTTTGTGTGTCGTTGATAGGATTTTCTGCGAAGAATTCGGCAACGGCGCGACCTTTTATAACTTTTAGTGGCACATATTTGAGGTCGAATTCTGAGAGCATCAGAGTCCACCTTGCAAGATGTCCGTTGAGGACGGGTTTCTCGAAGAGGTATTTGACTGGATCCATTTTGGAATATATTTTGACGGAGTAGCTAAGCATGTAGTGACGTAGCTTCTTCGTTGCCCACACAAGAGCGAGGCATGTCTTTTCGAGTTGCGAGTATTTGCACTCATATTCCAAGAACTTCTTACTTAGATAGTAAATAGCTCTTTCTTCACTTCCTACATTTGAGCTTTGAGCCATATAGCACCCATGGCGCTTTCGATTCTTGTGAGATATAAACCAAGAGGTTGATCTCATTGTGGTGGCATGAGCACTGGTGGTTTAGCCAATATCTCCTTGATTCGGTCAAACGCCTTTTGACAATCATCATCCCACATGGTGTGGTCTGTTTTCTTGAGTTTCTTGAAGATAGGCTCGCAAATCATTGTAAGTTTCTGTAACACCCCCATACTCCGAGTGCCTTACCAGGACCACTCAGGTATGAAGACATCACCATCTCGGTCGCCCGAGGTATGATAATCAAATAGACAAAACAGAAACAACATTTATTGTAAATAGTTTAATGAATCAATACAATCCTCGAAACCAAACTGAAAGTACAATACATTATTCCAAACTATCTGTTCTCAACTGAAATATAAATAAATGCTAAACTACAGCGGAAGACTCTATCGTCATGTCGTGGCCATCCCAGCTATCCCAGTACTCATCTCTATACCTGCTCAATATCTGCTCACCATCCCCTAATGGATCACCGCAGGTTTTACAAAACAACACCGGGGTCAGTACTAATCACACAATCAATATAGATAACGAATAAGACAAACAGACAATTGAACCGCCACACACACACACACACACCACCAACTCCCATCATCTCAATACGACGTCCACTTTGGACCACCGCCATGGGGGACCGCAGCCGTTCCCACCTAAGCCCCGCTCATCGTACGAGCGATAACCCTGTCCATTAATGTGCACATCCCCTTTCGTGGCGGGTTCCACGAAGGGCGAAACGAGGGCGTGAAGTCACTCCCGCAAGTGACCCCACTCAGCCGAGAACGCATCTCGAGAGCCATAGAAACCAATCACAATCACAATCACAATCACAATCATCATATTAAACAACTAACTACAGCACATCACCAATATCCCATTATGGGACTAATACTAAGTAGGAAATCCTACCTGGAAAGCACAACACGCAGACGGTATCTACAACTGTATCAAAACGGCTCCTCTACGAATTCTCCTCCTACCATACAACACATAGATGCTACCATTCAAATACTACTCATAAAAACCCCCAATACCCAAATTAGGGTTTCATCAATCTTAACAAAACATTATAGAAATTATATTAAAAGCTTACCCTCGACGCAAGGAATCCAACGACACGAACTACGATACGAACCGACCGTCTGAACTCCGGGAATTGTCAAGAACGCGATTAGGAAGAAGAACTAGTTGCTTTCTCTCTTAAACAGGTTTTAGGTTTTGTAAAAAGTGATTTAAAACAATTACGAATATGTTTAAATACCTTAATCGCGTAATTAACAAAACCCGAGAAAACTCCCCGTAAAACTGGACACTCGATCGAGTACCCAAGGTACTCGATCGAGTACCCTACTCGATCGAGTGCCCCACTACTCGATCGAGTGCCCAACAGTCGAAACTATTTTGCTTCGCCACTTACCCTTACTCGACAGAGTAAGGCCTACTCGATAGAGTACCCCCAAGACTATAAATACGGAGTATTACAGTCTTCCCTCCTTAAAAGGAACTTCGTCCCCGAAGTTCAAACCACTACTAAAACAAAGGTACTCCAAAACATTCCCGACTCAACAACCAAAACAAAACTCAACATAAAACACGCTACTTACCCAACTCCTCCCGACAACCTACCGACGCAACATACAAAAAGGTGTATAAAACTCTTAGAAACTGCTCGCGATCATCTCCTACCCCCCTAAAAGAAACAAGGTTACGTCCCCGTAACCATACATACCTGATCAAAAAGGAAGGGGTAACGCTCTTTCATGATATCCTCTGCCTCCCATGTAGCTTCCTCAGTCTCGTGGTTAGACCAAAGGATCTTAAGCAAAACTGTCTCACCACTCCTGGTCTTTCTAACCTTTCGGTCTAGGATCTGCTTAGGCACCTCCAGATATGATAAAGACTCATCCAGCTCTAAGCTCTCTGCCTCCAACACATGTGACGGGTCACTCACATACTTCCGCAGCTGCGATACATGAAACACATTATGCACTCTCTCCAATGCAGCTGGTAATGCCAGACGATAAGCAACTTCCCCAACTCGCTCTAAGATCTCATAAGGCTCTATAAACTTCTGACTTAGCTTGCCTTTCTTACCAAACCTCATAACCCCACGCATAGGAGACACTTTCAGAAGAACCTTGTCCCCAACCTGAAACTCTATGTCCCGACGATGAAGATCTGCATAACTCTTCTGTCGATCCTGGGCTGCTCTCATCCGTTCCCTGATCATCTTAATCTGTTCCACCATCTCATGTACCATCTCTGGTCCTAAAACCACTGCCTCAGCACTATCGAACCAACAGATTGGACTCCTACATCTCCTCCCATACAAAGCCTCAAACGGTGCCATACCAATACTAGTGTGATAGCTGTTATTGTAAGAAAACTCTATCAAGTCCAACCTCTGCTCCCAGCTACCACCAAAATCCATCACACAAGCTCGCAACATATCCTCAAGAGTCTTGATTGTTCTCTCGATCCGCCCATCCGTCGCAGGATGAAAAGTCATACTCATCTTCGATTTGTTCCCAACGATTCCTGCAACTCCTTCCAAAACCTCGATATAAACCTCGCATCTCTGTCGGACACTATGTCCTTAGGGACTCCATGTAACTTAAGACGTTCTTTCGATAGGCCATAGCCAATTGTGCCTTAGTCCATGTATCTTTCATTGGAACAAAGTGAGTGACTTGGTCGACGATCCACTATCACCCAAATCATATTGTTACCTTGTTGACTTTTTGGCAAACCCACAATGAAATCCATGGAAATGGATTCCCACTTCCACTCCGGCACCTCCAAAGACCGAACCTTACCTTGTGGTCTTCTCTGTTCCCCTTTAACTCTCTGGCATGTCAAACAACGGACACAAACTCACTTTGTCTCTTTCTTCATCCCAGGCCACCAAAATGTTTTCTTCAAATCTTTGTAAAGCTTGTCTCCACCGGATGAACCGAATATGGTGTGCAATGCGCTCATGTCATGATTGTCTTTTTCAACTCTTCGTCACTAGGAACACACCACCTACCATCAAACCTCAAACTACCATCTCGTATGAATAGAAAAGCGGGACACTTGTCCCTTTCTCTACTCCAACTCTCCACTCCACTATCTTAGGATCCAAAGCCTGCTTATCCCGAATGTCATCATAAAACTCAAGTCAGTCTCTTGTCATATCACCCATGGCATCTCCTTTCCGCATCATATGTATCCCAAACCTCGCTACCTCATCTCTCAGCCTCATCAAAGATAGAGTCGTACACAAAGAATGTACACTCTTCCTACTCAAAGCATTCGCTACAACATTGGCTTTCCCTTCATGGTAGATGATTTCCATGTCATAATCGCCAATCAACTCCATCCACCTCCTCTGTCTCATGTTCAACTCCTTCTGCGTGAAGATGTACTTGAGACTCTTGTGGTCAGAAAATACCTTAAAGATTGCTCCATAAAGGTAATGTCTCCAAATCTTGAGAGCAAACACCACTGCACCCAACTCCAGATCATGAGTAGGGTAGTTCTCCTCATAAGGCTTCAACTGCCTAGAAGCATAGGCAATCACTTTACCATTCTGCATCAACACACATCCCAACCCATTCTTCGAGGCATCTGTATAAACCTCAAAGTTCTCGCTCCTTCAGTAATGCTAAGACTAGAGCTGTGGTCAAACGCTCCTTTAATGTTTGGAACGCCGTCTCACAACTCTCATCCCAACAAAACCTGTTCTCTTTCCTCATCAACGCCGTCATCGGTCTAGCTATCTTGGAGAAATCTTTCACGAACCGTCTGTAGTATCCAGCTAAACCCAAGAAACTCCTCACCTCAGCAACATTCTTTGGTGCTTCCCACTTTGTCACTGCCTCAATCTTCGCCGGATCCACAACTACCCCATCTTTAGAGATTACATGCCCCAGAAAAGCAACTTTCTCCAACCAGAACTCACACTTGGACAGCTTAGCATACAACTCATGATCCCTCAAAGTCTGCAACACGATCCTCAGATGCTCCTCATGCTCCTCCTTAGTCTTAGAGTAGACTAAGATGTCATCGATAAACACTACTACAAACTGATCCAAGAACTGTCTGAAGATTCTATTCATCAAATCCATAAACACTGCCGGCGCATTAGACAACCCAAATGGCATCACCACGTACTCATAATGGCCATACCTCGACGTGAAAGCTGTCTTCGGTATGTCCACATCTCTAATCTTCACCTGATGGTACCCCGACCTCAAATCAATCTTAGAAAAGACTTTGCACCGCTCAACGATCAAACAGGTCATCTATCCTTGGCAAAGGATACTTGTTCTTTATCGTCACACGGTTCGACTCCGTAATCTATGCACAACCTCAAACTCCCATCTTTCTTTTTCACGAAAAGAATCGGTGCTCCCAAGGCGATACACTTGGTCTAATGTATCCCTTCTCTATCAAATCATCCAACTGCTTCCTAAGCTCCTCCATCTCCTTAGGACCCATACAAGATCACGGTGCCTTAGAGATTGGCCCCGTCCCCGGCTTCAACTCAACGGTGAAATCTATCTCCCTCTTCGGTGGCAACCCCGAATCTCCTCTGGAAAAACATCTCGCAAACTCTCCTACCACTTTGGTATCTCGTCAACTGTCGGGCTCTCTATCCGGTCATCTCTCATATGGCACAAAATCGGGACATCCCTTCCTCGGATACGACTTCAAGGTGACAAATTTCAATCAACTTAACTTTGGGTTTGACTAGAAACCCACGGTAAGACACACTAACACCCTTAGGGCCTCTTAGGGACCCTTTCTTTTGATGACAATCTATCTTAGCTTTATACTTTCCTAACCAATCCATCCCAACTATCATCTCAAAACTATTAAAAGGAAACTCTAGCAAGTCTACAGGGAAATCGACTTGCCCAACTATCAAAGATACATCTCTAAACAGCCTCCCACACGATACAGACTCACCCGAAGGTATGAAAACTTGCTCCCTAACAGACTCATATACTCTCAAACCCAACTGTTTTACATGACTCGAAGACACAAACGACTGAGAAGCCCCCGAATCAAACAAAACAAACGTAGGAACACCATTAACAAGAAATGTACCGGTGATAACGTGCGCATCCTCCTCAGCTGCCTTCTTGTCCATTATGAACAACTTGCCATCGGTCTTCCGCCCACCTCCCCGGACAAGATCTTGGGCTGATGCGGTCGGCTTAGCACCCGACCCTTGATTGTTGTTGTTGTTGTTCGTCGGTGTCTTCGATAAAGAATTACCGCCGTTGCGGTTGCCTCCACTCGTAGCTCGACCTCCCGGTTTGGCCATGATCCACCGGTCCTGTTGCTCGCAAAGCTCGTGCGAGTCTCTCGAAAGATCCCGGTGCACTCGTGCACTCATGTCTCTTGTGGCCTACGCCACCACACCCAAAGCAGTCGCTCCCCGGCTATTGCTCACACTCCCACGGCCTCGCCCAAAGGAAGTTCCAAAGACTAAACCCGGACCAGCGAAAAATCCCTTAGATTGATTGTGGTTGCCTTTCTTGAAATTAGATTGGCCACCACCCTCGCTCTCCGACTTCCTCTTCTCTCCACCCGACCTCTCCCGAGCCATCTCCACTAGTCTCTCGGCTCTCCCCACCCTCTCATATGCTTCCTTTACATCGCAAGGACTCCCACGGGTAACTTATCCATAATTTTCGTGGTTAGCCCTCTCTCAAACCTCAAAGCCGATTCTCCTCACTCAAACCCATATCCTCGATATCTAGATTTCTCATTGAACTGCGCTTGTAGTACTCAACCCACGACATCTCAAAGCGGTCATCTTAAACTTGTCGAACTCCTCTCTCAACTTGCTCCTCACATGTTCTCGTACGAACTCCTTCCTCACAAACCTACGAAACTCCTCCCAAGGTATCGCAGTAACCCCCGGTTGGTATATATCTCCTTGGCACTCACTTTCACCGAATCCCACCACTTGTCACCGCCTCCCTCGGATAGAATGCAGCTGATCCACTCTCATCTCATTAGGACAAATAACTAAATCTAGTATGTTCTCCATCTCCCTCAACCAACTATCAAGAAGGTTAGGCTCCTCAACTCCCTTGTACTCCTTCGGGTTAAACCTCGCAATATAGAGGCTGACTTTAGCATGGTCAACCTCTTTCTCCTTACTCTTATCCTTGTCCTCATTCACTCTCTTCAGGGTCTCAGTAAGAGCATCCTGGTGCTCTAACATCTTGACGATGTCGTCCGTAGTCATAAGCTCAGCTCTCGCATACAAAGCATTTCTCTTGGGCGGCATCTTGAAGCTATATAAGAAAGGGTAAACATAAACACACGTACTAGACCTCGTAACACGAAAACGCATCGCCCGAACCTACTCGATCGAGTATCCAAACCCACTCGATCGAGTAACAAAGCTACTCGATCGAGTGCCCCCATGTACTCGATCGAGTACCCAAACTCCAGAACCAAACAGACCTTCTGATCTCTAACCCACTCGATCGAGTATCTAGGCTACTCGATCGAGTGATTTCTACTCGATCGAGTACCCCTAGTTACTCGATCGAGTGCCCCAAAACGCGATTCTGGACTCAAAATCGCCAAAAACCTACCCGATCGAGTCAGCCTCACTCGATCAAGTACCACTAATACGTAAGAACTACCCGCATATTACGTATATACTAACATGCTAACTTTATAAATCACATTATATCATAACAATCATGCTATTAATTGCCACGTTGTAAAACATTCCATCATACTATCATTTCATCAACAATGTCTATATATATAACATCACTTTTCTTTCATCTCATCAACTCCCAATTCAAACATCCAACCATCAACACATTCCATCACATTGTTACGCAAGTTACTAAGCACACACATGACTCAACACACACATTTCCCCCGTGACCGGTTCAAAGTTGTAGGGCGACCCCCGCGACTTTAGGACGTCTCCCAAGCCTTTGCACTAGCTCCTACAACTTCTACCCCGGGTTCATTTTAATTGACTCCCTATGTTCATTAAGTTCATTGGTTACGTGTTTCGGATCGTCGCTCCGATACCATTTGTAACACCCCCATACTCCGAGTGCCTTACCAGGACCACTCAGGTATGAAGACATCACCATCTCGGTCGCCCGAGGTATGATAATCAAATAGACAAAACAGAAACAACATTTATTGTAAATAGTTTAATGAATCAATACAATCCTCGAAACCAAACTGAAAGTACAATACATTATTCCAAACTATCTTTGTCAATCAAATATAAATAAATGCTAAACTACAAATGGAAGACTATATCGTCATGTCGTGGCCATCCCAAATATCCCAAGACTCATCTCTATACTGCTCAATATCTGCTCACCATCCCCGAATGGATCACCGCAGTTTTACAAAACAACACCGGGTCGATTAATCACACAATCAATATAGATAACAAAGAATAAGACAAACAGACAAATTAACCGCCACACACACACACACACACCACCAACTCCCATCATCTCAATCTTGACCGTCCAATGGACCACCGCCACTGGGGGACCGCAGCCGTTCCCACCTAAGCCCCGCTCATCGTACGAGCGATAACCCTGTCCATTAATGTGCACATCCCCTTTCGTGGCGGGTTCCACGAAGGGCGAAACGAGGGCGTGAAGTCACTCCCGCAAGTGACCCCACTCAGCCGAGAACGCATCTCGAGAGCCATAGAAACCAATCACAATCACAATCACAATCATCATATTAAACAACTAACTACAGCACATCACCAATATCCCATTATGGGACTAATACTGAGTAGGAAATCCTACCTGGAAAGCACAACACGCAGACGGTATCTACAGCTGTATCAAAACGGCTCCTCTACGAATTCTCCTCCTACCATACAACACATAGATGCTACCATTCAAATACTACTCATAAAAACCCCCAATTCCCAAATTAGGGTTTCATCAATCTTAACAAAACATTATAGAAATTATATTAAAAGCTTACCCTCGACGCAAGGAATCCAACGACACGAACTACGATACGAACCGACCGTCTGAACTCCGGGAATTGTCAAGAACGCGATTAGGAAGAAGAACTAGTTGCTTTCTCTCTTAAACAGGTTTTAGGTTTTGTAAAAAGTGATTTAAAACAATTACGAATATGTTTAAATACCTTAATCGCGTAATTAACAAAACCCGAGAAAACTCCCCCGTAAAACCGGACAATCGATCGAGTACCCAAGGTACTCGATCGAGTACCCCCCTACTCGATCGAGTGCCCCAACTACTCGATCGAGTGCCCAACAGGTCAGAAACTATTTTGCTTCGCCACTTACCCTTACTCGACAGAGTAAGGCCTACTCGATAGAGTACCCCCAAGACTATAAATACGGAGTATTACAGTTTCGATATGAATCGACTTATGTATTGTACTTTTCCCAGGAATCCTCTGACTTCTTTTTCTGTTTGAGGTTGTGGCATCTCGATCAGAGCTTTGATTTTTGAAGGATCTATTTCTATACCTCTTTGACTAACGACGTATCCCAGGAGTTTGCCAGATGTTACCCCAAATGTGCATTTCTGGGGGTTGAGTCTCATGTTGTACTTTCGTAGCCTTGCGACGAATTTGCGAAGGTTCGCAATATGTCCCTCTCTTTCCTTGGACTTGACGATCATGTCATCTACATATACCTCAACTTCTTTATGCATCATGTCATGTAGGAGTGTAGTTGCGGTGCGTTGGTATGTAGCTCCGGCGTTGATCAATCCGAATGGCATTACTGTATAGCAATATGTTCCCCATTGGGTGACGAATGCGGTCTTGTGCATATCTTCCATGGCCATCTTGATTTGGTTATAACCCGCATATCCATCCATGAAGGATAGTAATGCGTGGTCTGCAGTGTTGTCTACCAATATGTCAATGTGAGGTAGAGGAAAGTCATCTTTTGGACTCGCTTTGTTTAAGTCCCTAAAGTCAACACAAATACGGATTCTCCCATCCTTTTTGGGTACGGGTACTATGTTAGCTACCCAGTCAGAATACTCGGAAACTTTGATGAACCCGGCTTTGAATTGTTTATCAACTTCTTCCTTAATCTTTAGAGCCCATTCTGTCCTCATTCGTCGAAGCTTCGTTTCTGAGTTTGAAACCCGGCTTAATCGGAATTCTATGTTCGGCGATATCCCCCGTCGATCCCTGGCATGTCCTTGTAGGACCAAGCGAAAACGTCTTTGAATTCATTTAGGAGGTCTATGAAATCGGCCCTTTCGGTAGAGCTCAAGGTAGTCCCTATCCTAAGTTCTTTGGGTTCTAGTTCGGTTCCTACGTTGATGGGTTCGGTATCTTCTATTACTGGTCCCCCTTCCCCTTCTTGTAACATTTCTTTGGCTACGTAGGGAGGTATTTCGGTCAAGTCTGGGTCTTGGTCATCCTCAGTATCATCATAAACAGAATTGCACTCGAAAGAACACAGAGAGTAAGCAGAACCTGATTTATTCATATTAAGATTTGAGTAAAGTTGAAACAAAGAAGCCAACCGATCCATGGTCGGTGGTGGCAAAGGAACAAAGAGTTGGGACATTTTCCGAACTACCGTGACTACTCGAGGCTAAGCTAGGAGAAACGAAGGGAGTGGGGATGACAACAGGAGTAGACTCTCTAATGACTTCTCTAGACTCCGACTCCGACTCCGACTCCGACTCGAACTCATCGTCTTCCGGTTCTCCTTTGAACATCTCTCCTTCTCCAAAGAGTGAGCTTGAAGAGTCTTCCTTGGTTGTTGGTCCATTTGATAGATTTTCTCCATCCTTTCTGCTGCTTTGTGTCGATTTCTGTGATCAACGCGGTGGGGTTGAAGCGATCGTCCTGAAGTATCATAGTAATGATCTCATCCTGCGGGGCCCTAATGAATCGATCTTCTCCAAACAATAGGCTCACAGCTTGTTCGTCGAAGCAGGGTGCTTGGCGGGTTTTGACGGTAGGAACCGTTGCGGGAGGAATGAAGTAGCAATCGTGAAAGATCTCGATTCCGGCTAACTTCCTCTCGAGATAATGCCAAGGTTCGGGAAATCCGTGGAAGAGTTCTGAACTTCCTTCTTGAACGAAGTACCCATTTAGAGTGGGGAGATATGGTCTCATTTGGACTCCCACGTGCTTGCGATTTTGGACTTGAGCGAGCATTTCGAGAACTTCTTCTTTTGTGGGTTTGTACCCTAGTCCAAGTGGTATCCTTGTCAAGTTGCCTTCCTTGTGTGGTGCGAAGGTGTTCTTCCGAATTGGGTTCAAAGGCATTCCAGGGAAGTATCCCTGAGATTTGAGTATGTGGTTGACCACCAAGTTGGAGTAGGGATTATAGTATAAGGGTGCCAACTCACTTTCTATGACATTCACACTTTGGAAGCCCCCAAGTTCGTATATGGGATCCGCAAGGACTTGATTGTTTGATTGCTTCTCGATTATTGCCTTGATGGGTGACGAAGTGATCGTCACAACTTTGCCATTTAGTGGGATCTTGATCTTTTGATGAGGGGTGGATGTTACTGCTTTGGAAGCATGAATCCAAGGCCTTCCTAGAAGTATGTTGAATGAAGCTTCGATGTCCACTATTTGGAAGTTAACTTTTCGTTCGATTGGTCCCGTGGCTATGGTTAGGCTAGCAAGTCCAACCACTTTTCGTCGTGTACCGTCATATGCACGTACACCTTGATTTGTAGGAGTCTAATCCGACTCTTTCATGCCTAGTTTGTATGCCGTTTTGAGGGGTATGACGTTGACCGCGGAGCCATCATCTACCAAAGTCATTGGCACATTCTTCTTTAGACAAATGATAGTGATGTATAGAGCAAGGTTGTGACTAGCGCCAAAAGGTGGCAAGTCTTCATCTGAGAAAGTAATAGGATTACTTAGCTTAGGTGATTCTTGGAAGACCAAGTTGACTACAACTTCAGGAGTGGAGTTATGTGCTACGTTCAATTTGGCCAAAGCTTGCAGTAAAGCTTGGCGATGCGGAAATGAGCTTGCCACTAGTTGCCAGACTGAAAGATCAGCCTTGGTTTTCTGTAATTGCTTGAGCAAATGGTCAGTGGGGTCATCTTCGTTGTCATTTGGTGTGATGACGTTGGTTGGACCGTTTTGAGTAGTGTTTTGATATGGGCGACCCGAACGAGTTAGGTGATCCACATCTTGGTCTTCACCATTTTGGACTATTTCCTTGACCAAGGAGTTTTCAATGAGATATCCGTCTTCATCATCATCGGCCCAAACCCCATTGACTGCAGCTAGTTCCTTCATTCTCATGATGTCACTTTCTAGTCGTATGATTTGATCGACTAGTTTATCGACCACGGTGACTACTTCTTGCATAGTGGTATTTTGAGAGAAGATCAATGGTACGCGTTCTTTAGGTATTGCGTTGGGGTTGCGCAAGGCCGTTACCATGTTTTCTAGTTCCCACACTTGTCTATCTACACTCCTTGCCCATGTGATGAAGTCGGAAATGGTAGGGGAGATAGTAGAGTAGAGCCTTTCTTTCTCAATTGCATGAATTTCATTTTCGGTGGGAGAAATGAGGTGTGAGCAATCTAAGGTAGATTCGTCACTTGTAATCACTAGAACTCCAAGAGGATTCTGAGTGTTGTTGGGCTTACCCCCTGGTGGAATTGGAAGTCGACCATCTTCAATCATATCTTGAAGCACGTGTTTCAACTTATAGCATTTTTCTGTGTCGTGCCCTTTGCCCCTATGGTATTCACAAGATTTAATTTTCATCCCAAAACTTGGACTTCCTTTCGGGTTCGGGAGTAGGTCCAATGGGTTGGAGTTTACCTTGCTTCATTAGCCTTTTTAGAGCGTTGGAGTATGTATCCCCAAGGTTTGTGAATTTCCTTGGTGGAGTAGTTTTCTTGGATGGCTCGAGAAGGTTAACCTCATCGGTCTTGCTAGTAGAGCCGTATGAACGACTTGTGGACCCTTGATATCCTCTACCTACCGTTTTGGACAAGAGTCCTTTACGGATGTCATCTTCAATTCGCGTCCCTAGTACAGTTAAGTCTTTGAAAGTCTTGATGTTTTGATATCTCAAATGGTTGGCATATATGGGCTTGAGATTATCCACAAACTTTTCCACAAGAGTGGCCTCGTCCGGGCGTTCAACTAGTTGAGTACTAGTCTTCCTCCACCTACTTAGGAAGTCGGTGAATCCTTCTTTGTCATTTTGGGTAAGGACCTCTAGAGTACGCATGTTGACTTGGATCTCGGCATTATCCGCGTATTGTTTTGAGAACTCGATTGCGGCGTCTTCCCAAGTAGCGACCTTTTTGTGATCTAAAGTGTAGAACCATTGCTTCGGAATGGTGTCAAGAGATGAAGGAAAGATCCTTAAGAACATCTCGGGTTTGATGCCTTTGATAGACATGTAATCCTTGAAGGCGCGGATGTGGTTCAAAGGGTTCTCATGTCCTTTAAACTTGGGGATATCCGTCATGCTAAAGTTAGTTGGCAATTTGGAATTGACGGCTTCATATTTGCGATTGTTTTCCCTATAAATGTCATCTCCCTTAAGGTACATCAATTGCTCCTCTAGGTATTGGAGTCTCTTCTCGGCTGCAGTTGTTCCTATGATAGGATTCTCATCTTTAGACTCGTCATCGGAGAAACGTAGCACTTCACCTTTAAGGGGAGGCAACCTTCCCTCTACATCAAAGATACGGCCTTCGATAAGTTCAAGGCGGTCATAGGTTTGTTCTTGAGTGATTTGCATTTGGGCTAGCGCGGCTAGGATTCGATCATTACTCTCTTGAATTTGCTGGAGGTTTGTTTCATCACTTGATCCGGGCATCTTGGAAACTGGATAAGAGATCGGCGACGAATCAAAACACGATCGACCATTCTATTACACTTGCTAAAAGAGGAAAAGTTTTGACTCGTGAAGTGGGTGTGTGCCACTTGTGTTGAGTGGATTTTGAAGAAAGACAAGGTCTTTGAAAATGTGTGTCCTAGTCAACTGTAGTGTAGTTGTAGGAGTGGACTCGAAGTGAGGTTTTGAAATGGGCTTGTGGCCCGAAATTTGACGCGACAAACGGACGGAGTTTTGACCGGATTTTGCGCTAATTAAAGGCCTATTTCGAAATTCTTGTTTGAAAATAAGGATTTTGATTTTTTGAAAATTCGTCATGGTTTTGTTTAGAAGTGGTGATCACGTAGGGTTTACACATTTATACAGGCATTATAACGGGATGCTGAGTGCATTTAGAAGGGTTTTGGTTTAAAGGGTAGGTTGCCATACCGAACCATCAAACCCGAAGTCTGTGGAGAGGCTCGTGCCAAACAAGAGTAAGGCCGATTCCTAGTCCATTTCCTCAAGTAGTGAAGGCCCTTGACACAAACAAGAGTAAGCATCATGGTATGGATGACGTCAATCGCTATCCATCCTTAGGCCCAAATAAGAATTAGGACCATTTAGACGGGACGATTGGTCGAATGGGTTGGGTTGGGCCTAGGAAGGCCGAATTAAACGGTCTAGGAAGACCGAGTTATGAAAACCGACAATTGTCTTGTACAAATTATTCCCTAACCTTGTTCGAGTTTCACCCTAGCTACACGTAAGTGTATTATCCCAGTGAGTCGCCAAACCGTGGACAGCGGGCCGCCCACGGGGGCGCTTGGTGAAGGTCGGAAAACAAGCGTTTGCATTTTGTAAGGAGTCGCCACCAATTTTTATGGGAAATTGGAACCGTTCGAATACCTCGTGTCATGTCAAGACACAAAGTAGTGACATGAACACTAAGCAATCGTTACCCTTAGCATTCTATGTCTAGAATGACTCTCGTGGATGCCAATGAACACGGGTGCTCACGGAGATCTGGAGTAAGGGGTGAGGGTACGTATTAGGAAGCTCTTTTGATCGAACACCTAATCCCGCCCGCCTCGATAGCGGCCTCTACTAATGATTAGGGAAGTTATTCGTACTCGATATATCGTCGGCTATATGCATGCAATGCAACATCCAAGTTTTAATCCTAGCATGTGAGAATTAACTAAGTCGGTTGACACGTAATTAGCATACAATTGGGTCGAAGTAGAGATTTAATGTTGATTACATGTGGAAAACATGCAAATGATAAAAGAAATGCAATAATTATGAATTACAATAATTACAATAATTACATTAGAATAGGCGATTTATGTCGAAAATACCTTCAAAACGGATAATTTGAGAAAACGAATAAAAGAATAAATCAAAGAAATTAACGAACAGGAATTAGCGTGATATTATGGATAATAGTTAATCATACGTAAACTAATTAAACCAGGTCAAGGCAGAAACGGAGTTCAGGGACAGAACTCAGCCAGGAACAGGCGCAGCAGAGCTGCGTCCTTTGGAATAGGCGCAGCAGACGCTGCGTCTGTTCCTTGGCTCAGTTCTGGCTGTGAAGCCGTAGCTGCAAGCCGTTAATGTTAATTGGTAATTTTAACGATTGATTTAAATTATTTACTCGGATGAAAGTGACTAACAGGTTATTTAACATATGAATAGGTCATGAAAGCAGTAAAACATGAACGAGACGGAATTAAACAGATTATGAAACAATGATAGAAGTGATAAATATTAATGAGTCCTCTATTGAAATCAATTAACTAACATTAAATATAACGGATTAATGACGAACATGCGATGAATACGACAAAGGACAGATTAAACTATATCAAAGACGAATTCCATAAACCCAATATGAACAAATTGAATCTCTACAACCCGGAATTGAATTTAATGACGAAAACCCGCGAATATTGATTATTAGGGATTAAAGTCGGATTTAATGAATTAAAACATATTAATGAATGATGAATTATATGATACAATATACATGTGAATATTAGTGACGATTATATCAAGGAACTAACAGACGAACAAATAACAAATAAAAAGAAAGCGAATTACAGAGGACGAGGAAGAAGAAAAGAAGCAGGAACTGCGGCAGCCTCACGAAGAGGCGCAGCAGGAACTGCGCTCCTTCGAAGAGGCGCAGCAGTTGCTGCGTCCTTTCTCGACGGTCATCTACTGAAAATCCGTAAAAAGGGTTTTTATAACACGGCTTTAGAAATCGGTTTTAGAAGATGTTTTCGACATAAACCTTACATTAATTTGTACAATAGATAAATACAATAAATAAAGAGATAATATACACCCTCAGACTTACAAGTTGACGAAACGAGAAGGACTAACAAGATCGATTAGTGATGCTCGACGCGAATGCAATGAAAGTGCCCTCGTAAGAGGAAAACGATTAAGTTGATTGATTAAATTGATTGATTAATTGTGGAGTTGGTCAAATTGGTCGGTCATGCAACGGAGAGGCTGGTACCCGGAAAGATCCGAGCTTACGTGGTCGGAAGTCCAAGCACGTAGGCGCCAATTAGTAAGAACGAAGTCTAGAATGCAAAGGGAGAAGAGAAGGGCGGACACTCGCGTGAGAAATATGAGGAGCGAAGGCTCCTATTTATACTAATCACGTGAAGGAATAGGGTTTCGGAGACTCTTTGGAAGTGAATCTCGGAAAGATATAAAAAAGATACGTGAAACATGCAACGAAGGGCCTGGGAAAAGGCGCAGCAGCCACTGCGTCCCTTGGAAGAGGCGCAAGACTGCTGCGTCTATTCCCGGAGGTTTCCTCTGTTTGAAGAAAGATTTCCGCGTTTGAGTTATGGTAGGACGGAAATAATCCGATTATCTTATGAATATTACGGGATATTATTTGCCAAAAGATAGAATTTGTGAAATATGGAATAGAAATATCCGGAACATTCCAGAACATTCCGACTCGGGATTTAACAGTTATCAGAAAATGGAGACGGTTTTTGACCCGGACTCCGAATGTACTCTAATTACTGCCAAAACGACCGTATCAGGACGTAGATGACAACTAAGAGGTCGACATTTATATTTGAGCAATCACTTGACGATAACCTTACGAACTGTCACAAATCGTTCCGCGAATCAAACATGCGGCACAATCATCACCGGGTGGTTTGCGGGAGGTGCAGAAACGAGGTATCTACAAATTATATTTATCAACTTATCAATTTTAGATCTGAAATAGGTAATAAAATACAACATGTGACGTTTTTCTTTAGTCATGGAGTATGTTTTAGCAATTATTCACTAATTAAGTCACTCTTTATGCTATTTTTCATCAAAAATTCATAAATCATGCATAAAGACTTCAATATAGCCTATTATTTTACACACATCTTGTAAAATTGCATGTGACAACATACTAAATTTCTATGACCAGATTCGAAATATTTCTCATATTAACCTATTTTTCATCTAAATCCGATTTTTATCATGAAAAATCCATATTTCGAGTATAAGAACTCCAAAAATTATGACAATTTACAGGTCATCTAAAAATAATATATGTGAAAACATATCCAAAAACCACTGAAAAATTCGAAGTTTAGCTAATTTTAGTCCGAAAATGACATTTTAATCATAAAATCACATTTTTAATGCCATTATTACATATGATGAACAATAAAAATCCATAAATTAACCAAAATATCCTAAATACATTTTAGGATCAGAAACTTTAACATGCATAATTTATTTCGTGATATTTCATAATAACACAAATTTACAAGTTTTATATGTTAATCGTATAACTCGGAAAAACTATAACCGATTTGCATGCAAACAACCAAGGCTCATGATACCGTTTGTTAGAAATCTATATCTCATTTCTTGACATATTCATATATGTGATCATTTAGTTTAGTCATAAAATTAAATGTTGATCTTATGCATGCAAACAATAAAAGAATAAGAGAGAAATCATCATCTTACATTGAGGAATTCGGGTTATTTGGGCACAAGTGAGTTCTCCTACTCACTTGTTCTTGAGCTTCCTTAAATGGATGAACAAGTAGGGATGGCAATGGGTAGGGACTGGGTAGGGTCCGCCTAGACCCGGACCCGACCCGAGATTTTCCCTTTGGACCCGTACCCGACCCAGACCCGCAAGGTCTAAAATTTGAGGACCCATACCCGGACCCTATGGGTAAGGGTAGGGTCTGGGTCTACCCGTGGGTCCGAGTTTCAGCCACTTTAGTAACAAGATTAACAGCTATAGGGTCTATAATATTAAAAAAAAAAATCATACTACTTTAACATTATGAGTTTATTAAACTGCCGTTAATGGTGCTTGTCGGTCGCCGGCTATTAGAGAGGTGGTTGCCAGTCGCGTATCAGTGCTGTGGTGGTGGTTTTCTTGTGTCAGTGGTGGAGTGGTGGTTTTGTCAGAAGAGTTTGGTTGAGTTTTATCACTTTATGGGACGAGGGAAGAGAAAGAGAGTTTAGTTGGGTTTCTACGATCCAAAGATGAATTCGAAAAAGTTGTAATTTTGATTTTTTTTTCTTTAATAAAGGGTCTAAGGGTCGGGTATGGGTCTCATAACTTAGACCCGACCAAATATTTTCTTAAGACCCATACCCGACCCATACCCATTGGGTCTGAAAAAATGAGACCCATACCCGACCCATTAGGGTCCGACCCTCAGGGTCTGGGTCGGGTCCCCGACCCACTGCCATCCCTATGAACAAGGATTCAAGTAGAGAATCCCTCCCAAGGATTTATACCCAAGGTAACAACTTAATAAAATTAATATTATTATTACTAGAACAATATTAATTTTGTATAAAATTGACTCAAAAATCTTTATTTTGTTCTCTTAATTTTCGGTTAAGAGAGGAAGAAGTTTGGAGTTTATTTCTCTAGTTTTCTTAGAAAGCTTACTTATTTCTTACACTAGAAATATTGTGTAAATTATGAATGAATAATAATAGAGAAAAACTCTCTATTTTGTCCTTCAAAAACCGGTGGGAAGGAGAGAGAGGGAGCCAATGCATGGTCAAGTTTTTCTATCCAAGAAAACATAGGCTTGCATGGCTATGGCTAGGTGCAATTATATTGTTTTCCACTCAAAAATATATATAATTTAAACACCATACTCCCTCTTAATTTCGGTCTACTTAAGGTAAAATGGACTCCATTTTATCTTTGTCAATTTGTCACATGTCACATGTCATGTAAAATTGATATGCATTTTTAACATATTAAAAATCAACGCATTAATAAAAATACGTCATATACAAAAATCGACTTAGTAATTCATAATTACTTGTACCAAAATATTTTACCAATTATAAATCACAACATCTTGTATTTATAATAATTTATTCATTCAAATGCAATTGTTTCCTTAAACAATAATTTCATCTAAGTAATTAAAACAATTTGATTACTTAGACCGTATCTCATTTAATCAAATTACAATGAGACACGTAAATATTACTTCCAAAATCGTCCGTCAATTTTAAGTAATTTAATTGACCCATATCGTCATACGATCAATTAAATGATCAATTAAGAGTGTTACCCTTTAGGTATGACCTAAGGGGATCAATCTGTCACCACCGTCTCACGACGATAATGTCAAACTCTAGTCAGCCAATCATTACCGATATGTGTGGACCAGTTGACAGTAAAATATTACTTTCCAATTGTATTCTTTAAAATGAGACTTAAACATGTGATCATCATGATCAACAGTTGTGATCGCATTATTGTCGGAGGACACATATTCCAACATGTTTCAGGCGAGTTTCGAGGGGTTGTTGTGTTGCGGGTTTTGTGTCGTTTTGAACCCTTATTCAGGACGTGACTCACCTGGGTTTAGTAGGGATAGGTCACGGTGTTTGGGTCGACCGTGTTGGTGGATGTTGGGGTGGTAAAGGTGGTGGTTTGTGGTGGTGGTGGCCGGAATTACACGAAAATAGGGGAGGGATGCTCGTGTTATTGCCGCCGGTGTGGGGTTGTTGCAGGGGTGTTGTTAATGGGTCGGGTTTGTGCTGGGGTTCGTGGCATGTCAGGTGCGTGATGGGTGGCTGACGTGGTGGCTGTTGGTGGTGGAGTTGGCGGGTTGTGTGATTTGTTGTTTGTGGTTGGTCATGGGTAATAGGGCGCGAGGTTGTTGCGGATTGGGGCGGTTGTAGCTGGTGGTTGGGGTGTGTCTGGGTTGTCGATAGTGGGAGCTCCCCGTGGGGCCTGGTGGTGAACTTGGTGGTGTCAGGTTTCGGTATTTTAAACGGGTTCTAGGTGTAGGTGTTGGTGACGGGTTTACTCGGGCTGGGGGGGGGGGGGGGGGTGTATACATGGGTTTTGTCTTATGGGTTTGGCTTTTATTTACTTGAATCGGGTTTTTAAGTTGGGTTTTACTCGGGTTTTTATTTGAGTCGGGTTTTAATATCGTAAACCTTTAATAATTATGATAAGTAATTAATTTGAAGAATAAATATAATTTATAAATAATAATGGAAGTAATAAATAATAATTGATAGAAGAATTATAATATTTTGATTAGGTGACGATTGTGATGAAATTATAATCGGGTCGAATTGCTTTAATTATTGGATCGCTTTGAGCCGCTTAAATTGGATATTGCTTGTCAGGTAGGATAGCTACTCAATCACTTTAATGTTTACTTGAATGGTATTATCTAATTTTATTGGTTGAATTATTTGGAATTGTGATGGAAGATATATGATTGTTGGTTAGTTGCATTGAGATATATTGTTTAATGACTACCTCGGCTCGTGACTAAGATGATTTGATTATTGACTACCTCAGCTCGTGACTGAGATGATTATATTGATTATTGGATTCCTCAGCTTCGTGTCTGAGATGGTAAGAAATTGTTGAAGAGTATATCGATCCGAAATACTCAGGGGGGGGGGGTGAATAGAGGATTAAAACTTTTACCTACTTTTTCGATTGTGTATGTATAATTAATTATTTAAAGTTTATTGATTAAACTTTAACTAATTAACTAAATAACGAATAAGAACGAAATAAACAAACGAACAAAAGAGAGAGACGCACGGTTTTTGAAGTGGTTCAGTTTCACAGATCGAAACCTACGTCCACTATTCTCGATTAGTAAATTTAGTACCTTTCTACGGATTACAAATTTACTAACCCAGCTCGTACAACTAACCCTAGTTTTAACTCAAATGAGTACCATTAAATACTCAAGTGACTAACTTACGTTAATAAGAAAGCCCTAATGATTCTTACAAAGGTTCACGTTAATGAACAAGTAAGAAATCGATTGAGCACTATTATCTTATAACGATAACTAATGAATGAATATACGAGTTTAAGAACCACACGACCTTTTTCGAAAATTGCAAAAACGGTTTTCTTGCTTTTGAAACACACGGTTTTGCTCTTAAAAATAAAATCAATTTTTATGCTTGAAGGTCTTACTTTCAAATGTTGCAAAAGCAAAGTATTTGTAGGAATGGAAAGAGCATGGCTCACGGTTTCCTCGAAATCCTAATAGCCGAAATATGGATATGTAAACAAATCATATCTTTTATTATTTCTTTCCTTAAAGCCCTAAAAGATAATAGAGGATATACCAAAAGATAGAATATAAATTATTCTTCTATTATCTTTTCCATAAATCTTAAGATATGATAAGATTTTCCATAACAAAAAAATATCCTTATCATAAACAACCATATCAAGTTAAATATAAAAGATATGTTAAGATAATTCTAGAGAATTAAATCAATAACAAACTTTTATCCCTTAAGACAACACGAGATAACACAGCACATATGCCTCGTAATCCGTGGAAACCCTAGCTTGATATTAGGTTAGATTTTAGTGTTTAAGAATATGCCAAGTTAAAACCCTAATTAGTAATATGGCTCAACTCATAAGTTGATCCAACATGATTACTAATTATAAGTATAAAATAAACTATACTCCATATTAATACGGGCTTCTTCAACAAATACTTTTGCTAGAACATTTAAAAGAAACAAAAACATTTTTCAAAAACAATTTTGAAAACATATGAAGTCGTGTAGTATAAACTCAGCATCTCAATGTTATAGTAGAAGAGCTATAACATTGAGCTCTTTCACAAGTATGTTATAGCTGTCAAGCTATAACTTTACTAGTATAAGAAATTCATTCTTATGTTATCATTACGAGATAATCACCTATACTATTCTAATCTTCTTAGGAGATCTTCGAGCATAGGCTACTTCATCATCCAAGCTTGATTAATATTTAGACGAGCTTCGTTTTCTCATAATGCTTGAATAATTCTTCTATAATCTTGATCCACAATTGAGGGCTTGATCATAATATAGTCTTGTATACTTTCATCACAATTCTCTAAGCTTGACAAATAGTAAGTCTAATCTGAAGAGACTAAACAACCAATTACACGCAACGAGTATATAAAAAGTAAAGCACTCTTGACATCATCAAAACATAAACATATATTCTATATGGTTCAACAATTGTGTTACTCAATTGTTTGCATTTTCATATCACGAGCACTTGCATTGGATACCTCAGAACAGGTTCTGCAGGCTTGTTTTTAGGATGATGAGACTACCTCAACTTCGGTTGGGATGATGAGACTACCCCGGCCAGGGATTGGCGGGATGAACGGGAGCGTCGGAGGATTGATCATGAGCATGCATTGCATTTGCATTTGATATTGTCTTTATTCATTTATTGTTGTTGTTTAGCTATTCCTACTCAACCTCGTGGTTGACAGTGTATTCGTGAACACCTGTGGTGAACCATAATGGGTAGCAGATTTGACAGGTACTAAAGATTAGCCGACTTGGGAGCTATGGGATGAGTGAGAACGTGGCCAATCTACCTAGAAGTCTAGACCACGTAGATTATGAGATCACTTTATTTATTTCCGCTGCGAGTTGTAATTATTTTATATTAAGTTTTAGTTGATTAATTTGTAATACATATGTATTCATTAAAGTTTTAATTTAAAGTACTTTGGTGAGTTGGACTTTGTTATTCACTGCCTCGGGAAACCGAGATGGTAACAGTCTTATTTATTTGGGAATGTCTAGCTAAAGGCTCCTGAATAAATGGGGGTGTTACAAAGTGGTATCAGAGCAAAACAATCCTCAAGCCTAACCAATGAATAATAATGAACTTAGGTTGTGTCTAAATAAAATGAACCCCGGGTAGAAACTGTTTGGAGCCCCTCTTAGTGCGGTTAAGAAGGATCCCTTAATTCGTACCCTGGCCCTTCCAGTTTTGAACCGGTTACCTAGAGAGATATTGAAGTGTGGGTAATTTAAAATGAATATTTTTTATTTTGTCTTAGGAGTTTTGTTTGCCTTGTTTTACTTGTTTGAATGTTGTTTTTATTGATGATTGCGGTTAAGGGACGTGATACGTGCATTTTATATAGTCTTTTTAAGTCATTTATGCACGTATTTATATGCGATTCTCGTGGTTCTTTGCAGGAATGGACCTGAAAGTAATGGGATCAAGACTTTTATCGTCCTTTTTGCTTGCATTTAGAGGGTGAGTGGATTTGGAGCGGAAACGCTGCTGTCTTGGGACGTGTAAATTCATTTCGGAAGCTAAATAAACAAGTCAATGCTGAAATCAACGAAACAAGTAGCTGGCTGAGTCAAAGTCACTCGATCGAAAGCTTTTATGATCGATCGAGTAGTTTTGGATAGCAGAAGACTTCGATCGATTGAAATCCATGTTCGATCGAATTGTGCATAATGGAGTTCCTCGATCGAGTAGGTTTTCTACTCGATTGAGAGGTTTTGCTATGAATCTGTTCGATCGAGTAGTTCTAAATTGCTCGATCGAGTAATTCGCTAATGGGCTCGAGCTTCTTTAGTTTAATTTCGTTTTCTAGGTTTAATAATTGTCTTTACTATAAATAGGAAAGACGACATTAGGTTTGAAATTCACTTCATATATTACTTTTTTCCTTTTTTCTCTGTGGAACGCTGCTTCTCTCTATTTTTCCGGATCTTAAGTTGTAATTCTCCCTTTACTCTCTTTACTCTCTTTAATTCTCTTTAATTTGCAATGTTTGTTTCTTCTTCATCTCTTGTTCTTGCTTTGTTCATTATTATGCATAGCTAAATTTCCTGCTAGGATTTAGGGGATTCGATGATTTATTGTTAGTTGCTTATTAGGCTACAGATCTTTCGTTGTTATCATGTCTTTGTTGTTAATCACTGCAATTAACTGTAAATAGCTACTTGAATTGATGCACTTAGCTAATTAACCTTGGTAAGCCTTGACCTAGACCGGAAGGTTGGAAAGGGTGAGACCTGCAGTGAACAATAGGATGCTTTAGTGAGGGCGAAACCTAAGCTAATAGTATTTTAGGGCGAGTTGAGACCGGAAGGAGATATTCGTTGCCCCTTAGACCGATACAATTGATCGATCTGTGACCTTAGCTGCAATTAACCGATATTCATTGATGACCCGACAATCCTAGTTCCCTTTCTCTATTGTTAATCCCTCTTACCCTTTTCTCTTGCCTTAATCTCTTTTAGCTTAGTTTAAACAATTTAAACCCCCCAATTGTGACCTTAGACAGGCTAGAATTATTAAGTAGATAGTGACCGCCTCCCTGTGGAGATCGACCCTACTTACCGCTGACTTCTGTTAGTAGTACTTAGGTATTTATTTTTGGTACTGTAACGACGGTATCAAATTTTGGCGCCGTTGCCGGGGAGGCAATTAGCCTGTTTATCTGTTCATTTTCGTCTGTCTTGTGCCTCAAGGGATTTATTCCTTGAGGTAGTTCTTATCTTTTCCTTTAGTGTTGTTTTGATAGGTCCTACAGGTCCTACCTAGACAGGATTCTAGGAGAAAGATCGTAAACAGGAAGGCTTGAGTACCTTTGATTCTTCTGCCAAGATGTCTAGCGTCTCCAGAATTATAGCACAGTTTTAAGCTCAGAATGCAAGATCTGACCAGCTGGAGAATAGACGATCTTGGGGTAGTTCACCTCAGTCCCACATTACGGTGCAACAGGTGGTCCATTGTAAGAGATGTGGTGCTGTAGGGCAAGATGCTGTTACTTGTTATGCGGAGAATGACCGAGTCTATGCCTATCGGCAGTATAGACAAGGTCGTTATGGTTCTCAAAGTGGGGGTTACCCAAACTATTCTCCACTTATGCCACAGAATTACTATGTGCCTCACATCCGATTCAGCAGCAAGGTTTTCAAAGGCCTTCATTTTCTTTTCCACCAGAGCAAGTTCCTCCCTCCACTATCAACAAGGAAGAGATTGCTGAATTGAAGTCTTTAGTAAAGGCACTTGCTCTACAAGTGCAAGAAACTGCCCAAGCTAGAGATGCTTCTATCAAGAGACTTGAGACTCAATTGGCTCAAGTAGCCGTCGAGCAAGATGCTGATATGTATGACTCGGAAATCGATGATATTGTCAAAAATGAAGCATCAAACGAAGACTTCAATGCTGTTCCGTATGAAAAATTCGATCAAGCTAGCTTCAGTATTCGATCGAATGACTTATTTGAGGAGGAGCACGATCGAACATATTCTTTTGTTTGATCGAACAGTTTATTCGAGGAGGAACTGGACCGGATAGTTACAGAGACTGTTCGATCGAGCATTGCTGAGGAAAAAGACCTCGATCGAACAGTCACGGGGACTGTTCGATCGAGCAGTTTGGGTGAAGAAAGCTTTCGATCGAATTTATTTGCTATGGACAGTGTTAATTCATCAGTCATGCCTATTTCGTATGACGTTAAGAAGGCAAATGAAGACCAATCCTATCCGACTAGAGGTATTGCTATTCCTTTAGTTGATTCCGATAAGATTCTTTCTATTCCTTCCGTTAAATCATTAACTGTTGTTGATTTAACGCCTCCGCTCCAGTTTGGGAGCAAGTTGGAGGAATGTCGTCATGTTTCTTCTTATACAGGTCTTGACAAGTTAGATGAGCCGGGAGGAGGATTTGAAGGATTTATCCCACGTAAGAAGAAGGCGCGGGAGAAGGCTAATAGTGACGTCTATGATGCTGTAAAGAGTCGCTGTTTTTCCGTTGCCGTGCTGTGGAGTCCGGAAGTAAAGTTGATGGACGCTGAAGCGACTAAATTCAGTAAGAAGCCTAGTGGTAGGTCATTAATTTTTATTGGCGGATGAAGAAAGGAAGGTCGAGTTGGACCTGTATGAAACTAGCGCTGACCGGGAGGCAACCCGGAGTTTAAAACTTTTTGTTTGGATTTTTAAACATTTCAGTTTTTCTTATGTGCTTAATAATTAGCTTTCTCGAGTTTTGATTGCGAAACAATTTTGGACTTGGTTTTTGGTCGAAATTTGTAGCCTGCAGGACCATTCGATCGAGTAATTTTGTTCTTCGATCGAACACTTTGGAAGCTGATTGTACTCGATCGAGTATTATGTCTTCTCGATCGAGTATTACGAGTAGACCTGTTTTGTGTTGCTTCCTGTGACGCTGTTCTGGAGCTGTTTGTGACCTGCCATGTTGCCGGCTGGTTGGGGGAGGTCCCTTCTTCGCGTAATCTTGTATATTTTCCGCATCTTCTCTCTTCTTTTTTGTTTGCATTTTCTTTCCCTATTTTTGAGTACAATGAGGGCATTGTATGGTTTGGTATTGGGAGGTTATGCATCCATATCTGTGTCTGCATGTTGTTTTATTTGCATTTCTGTTATCACGTTTAATTTTTGTATGCATTGTTGTTTATTTTTATAAAAATTCAAAAATCTCATAAAAAATAGAAAAATTCCGAAATTTATTTGCATTTATGTTATCACGTTTAATTTTTGTATGCATTGTTGTTTATTTTTATAAAAATTCCAAAATCTCATAAAAATAGAAAAATTCCGAAAACTAAAAAAATTTCACGTTTACTTTTGCATATAGGTTGAGTCGGAACGGTGGATTTCAATGATGAAATTGCACTATAATTTGTCCTTTTTACTTAAGCCTTGCATAAATTAATATCTTTAGCATTGTCTTTTTGCATGATCTACGAGTTAATGTTTAAATTTAGCTGAACAAATAGACTTGACCTGAAATTTTGGCAAACTACTTATAATTTCTAAGATTTAGGGCCCTATAAACTTGTGTCATTTATGACCGGTTTCATGTAGGATTGTGAGTAGTACTCCTTGCATAACATGTTCATTAATTTGAACATATATGAGATTCAGTTGCTTTTTGGCTACATACATTCGGGTTAGTGGTTGGTGTCACATGCAGGGAGGTGCTTACATTTCCCTTTTCTTTCATTTTTACCATTTAACTCCACATTAGCCAAATTTGCCTTTTTGAACCTTAACTACATCCAAAATTTAGCCTGCCTTGTCAAGCTAGTTTAGTGTATGTTTTTGCGGTACATAATTTATCGTGCCGAGTTTGGTTTGTATTGTATTGATTTGGAGTTGGTAATTTATGAAGGATAAGGAGGATGAAATGAAAAGGAAAAAAAAAGAATTCGAAAAAAAAAAAAAAGAAAACCGAAAGAAAAAAAAGAATTCGAAAAAAAAAGAAAAATTGAAAAAGAAAGGTTTGTTTGATGAGACGGTTTCACTCCTATGCTTTATCATTATCTATTGAGGAGTATGTTTGGTTCGGTTTGGTGAGTTTGAATTCCAAATCAAGGGCATTGTGCTTAATTTTGATGGATTAGAAATGGATATGTTCCACTTGGTTCTGTTCAGGTACTAGCTTGGCCGCCTATACCCTCACATTTCCAAAAATATTTTGCCTTTTCTTACCCATTGCCTCACTTTACCATACTTTTGTAAGCCCTCGGCTGTGACGGACCTTGTTTGGTTGGAATGTATGTGTACGGTAGCTAGAATTGTCTATCATATTAGTTGCATGCATGTTTATTTGGGTCGTAGTCTAGGTGAGCGACTTCTTATTCTTTCTCTCTTACATTTAATTGCTTACCCTTTGCTTCATGAGAGAAGAGTGACCCATGAGAGTCCATCATTAAAGGTCTCGCAAGGTCGACAGTTCAGCTTTATTATAAACATCCTACAACTCGCTTGCGTTTGAATGTTTTGCTTTAAGTGTTAGTTTGCTTGCATTAAATCGGTTTAAGTGGGCATTTGTAGCTAGCTCTGAGCTTTCTTTTCCGTTCCATTCTTTTGCATTTAGTTTACTCGAGGACGAGTAAAAGTTTTGTTTGGGGAGATTTGATACGTGCATTTTATATAGTCTTTTTAAGTCGTTTATGCACGTATTTCTTTGCGATTCTCGTGGTTCTGTGCTACGAAATGCCCCGAATATTTTACTTTCGTTTGTCTTGCTTTATTTGCAGGAATGGACCTGAAAGTAGTGGGATCAAGCCTTTTATCGTCCGTTTTGCTTGCATTTAGAGGGTGAGTGGATTTGGAGCGGAAACGCTGCTGTCTTGGGACGTGTAAAGTCATTTCGGAAGCTAAATAAACAAGTCAATGCTGAAATCAACGAAACAAGTAGCTGGCTGAGTCAAAGTCACTCGATCGAATGCTTTTATGATCGATCGAGTAGTTTTTGATAGCAGAAGACTTCGATCGAGTGAAATCCATGTTCGATCGAATTGTGCATAATGGAGTTCCTCGACCGAGTAGGTTTTCTACTCGATCGAGAGGTTTTGCTATGAATCTGTTCGATCGAGTAGTTCTAAATTGCTCGATCGAGTAATTCGCTAATGGGCTCGAGCTTCTTTAGTTTAATTTCGTTTTCTATGTTTAATAATTGTCTTTCCTATAAATAGGAAAGACGACATTAGGTTTGAATATCACTTCATACATTAATTTTTTCCTTTTTTATTTGTGGAACGCTGCTTCTCTCTATTTTTCTGGATCTTAAGTTGTAATTCTCCCTTTACTCTCTTTACTCTCTTTAATTCTCTTTAATTTGCAATGTTTGTTTCTTCTTCATCTCTTGTTCTTGCTTTGTTCATTATTATGCATAGCTAAATTTCCTGCTAGGATTTAGGGGATTCGATGATTTATTGTTAGTTGCTAATTAGGTTACTAATCTTTCGTTATTATCATGTCTTTGTTGTTAATCACTGCAATTAACTGTAAATAGCTACTTGAATCGATGCACTTAGCTAATTAACCTTGGTAAGCCTTGACCTAGACCGGAAGGTTGGAAAGGGTGAAACCTGCAGTGAACAATAAGATGCTTTCGTGAGGGCGAAAGCTAAGCTAATAGTATTTTAGGGCGAATTGAGACCGGAAGGAGATATTCGTTGCCCCTTAGACCGATACAATTGATCGATCTGTGACCTTAGCTGCAATTAACCGATATTCATTGATGACCCGACAATCCTAGTTCCCTTTCTCTATTGTTAATCCCTCTTACCCTTTTCTCTTGCCTTAATCTCTTTTAGCTTAGTTTAAACAATTTAAACCCCCCAATTGTGACCTTAGACAGGCTAGAATTAACAAGTAAATAGTGACCGCCTCCCTGTGGAGATCGACCCTACTTACCGCTGACTTCTGTTAGTAGTACTTAGGTATTTATTTTTGGTACTGTAACGACGGTATCAAATTTTGGCGCTGTTGCCGGGGAGGCAATTAGCCTGTTTATCTGGTCATTTTCGTCTGTCTTGCGCCTCAAGGGATGTATTCCTTGAGGCAGTTCTTATCTTTTCCTTTAGTGTTATTTTGATAGGTCCTACAGGTCCTACCTAGACAGGATTCTAGGAGAAAGATCGTCAACGGGAAGGCTTGAGTACCTTTGATTCTTCTGCCAAGATGTCTAGCGTCTCCAGAATTATAGCACAGTTTGAAGCTCAGAATGCAAGATCTGACCAGCTGGAGAATAGACGATCTTGGGGTAGTCCACCTCAGTCCCATATTACGTCGCAGCAGGTGGTCCATTGTAAGAGATGTGGTGCTGTGGGGCACGATGCTGTTACTTGTTATGCGGAGAATGACCGAGTCTATGCCTATCGGCAGTATAGACAAGGTCGTTATGGTTCTCAAATTGGGGGTTACCCAAACTATTCTCCACTTATGCCGCAGAATTACTATGTGCCTCACATCCGATTCAGCAGCAAGGCTTTCAAAGGCCTTCATTTTCTTTTCCACCAGAGCAAGTTCCTCCCTCCACTATCAACAAGGAAGAGATTGCTGAATTGAAGTCTTTAGTGAAGGCACTTGCTCAACAAGTGCAAGAAACTGTGCAAGCTAGAGATGCTTCTATCAAGAGACTTGAGACTCAATTGGCTCAAGTAGAAGCCGAGCAAGATGCTGATATGTATGACTCGGAAATAGATGATATTGTCGAAAATGAAGCATCAAACGAAGACTTCAATGCTGTTCCGTATGAAAAATTCGATCAAGCTAGCTTCAGAATTCGGTCGAATGACTTATTTGAGGGGGAGTTCGATCGAACATATTCTTTTGTTCGATCGAACAGTTTATTCGAGGAGGAACTGGATCGAACAGTTACAGAGGCTGTTCGATCGAGCATTGCTGAGGAAAAGGACCTCGATCGAACAGTCACAGGAGCTGTTCGATTGATCAGTTTGGGGGAAGAAAGCTTTTGATCGAATTTATTAGCTATAGACAGTGTTGATTCGTTATTCATGCCTATTCGATATGACAATAAGAAGGTAAATGAAGACCAATCATATCCGACTAGAGGTATTGCTATTCCTTTAGTTGATTCTGATAAGATTCATTCTATTCCTTCCGTTAAATCATTTACTGTTGTTGATTTAACGCCTCCGCCCCAGTTTGCGAGCAAGTTGGTGGAATGTCATCGTGTTTCTTCTTATACAGGTCTTGACAGGTTAGAAGACCCGGGAGGAGGATTTGAAGGATTTATCCCGCGTAAGAAGAAGGCGCGAGAAAAGGCTAATAGTGACGTCTATGATGCTGTAAAGAGCCGCTGCTTTTCCGTTGCTGTGCTGTGGAGGCCGGAAGTAAAGCTAATGGACGCGGAAGCGACTAAATCCAGTAAGAAGCCTAGTGGTGGGCCATTAATTTTTGTTGGCGGATGAATAAAGGAAGGTCGAGCTGGGACCTGTATGAAACTAGCACTGACCGGGAGGCAACCCGGAGTTTAAAACTTTTTGTTTGGATTTTTAAACATTTCAGTTTTTCTTGTGTGCTTAATAATTAGCTTTCTCGACTTTAGACTGCGAAACAATTTTGGACTTGGTTTTTGGTCGAAATTTGTAGCCTGCAGGACCATTCGATCGAGTAATTATGTTCTTCGACCGAACACTTTGGAAGCTGATTGTACTCGATCGAGTATTATGTCTTCTCGATCGAGTATCACGAGTAGACCTGTTTTGTGTTGCTTCCCGTGACGCTGTTCTGGAGCTGTTTGTGACCTCTCATCTTGCTGGCTGGTTTGGGGAGGTCCCTTCTTCGCGTAATCTTGTAAATTTTCCGCATCTTCTCTCTTCTTTTTTGTTTGCATTTCCTTTCCCTATTTTTGAGTACAATGAGGGCATTGTACGGTTTGGTATTGGGAGGTTATGCATCCATATCTGTGTCTGCATGTTGTTTTATTTGCATTTCTGTTATCACGTTTAATTTTTATATGCATTGTTGTTTATTTTTATAAAAATTCAAAAATCTCATAAAAATATAAAAATTCCGAAATTTATTTGCATTTCTGTTATCACATTTAATTTTTGTATGCATTGTTGTTTATTTTTATAAAAATTCAAAAATCTCATAAAAAATAGAAAAATTCCGAAAACTTTAAAAAATTTCACGTTTACTTTTGCATATAGGTTGAGTCGGAACGGTGGATTTCAATGATGAAATTTCACTATAATTTGTCCTTTTTACTTAAGCCTTGCATAAATTAATATCTTTAGCATTTTCTTTTTGCATGATCTACGAGTTAATGTTTAAATTTAGCTGAACAAATAGACTTGACCTGAAATTTTGGCAAACTACTTATAATTTCTAAGATTTAGGGCCCTATAAACTTGTGTCATTTATGACCGGTTTCATGTAGGATTGTGAGTAGTACTCCTTGCATAACATGTTCATTAATTTGAACATATATGAGATTCAGTTGCTTTTTGCCTACATACATTCGGGTTAGTGGTTGGTGTAACATGCAGGGAGGTGCTTACATTTCCCTTTTCTTTCATTTTTACCATTTAACTCCACATTTAGCCTGCCTTGTCAAGCTAGTTTAGTGTATGTTTTTGCGGTACATAATTTATCGTGCCGAGTTTGGTTGTATTGTATTGATTTGGAGTTGGTAATTTATGAAGGATAAGGAGGATGAAATGAAAAAAAAAAAAAAGAATTAGAAAAAAAAATAGAAAAAAACCGAAAGAAAAAAAAGAATTCGAAACAAAAAGAAAAATTGAAAAAAAAAGGTTTGTTTGATGAGATGGTTTCACTCCTATGCTTTATCATTATCTATTGAGCAGTATGTTTGGTTCGGTTTGGTGAGTTTGAATGCCAAATCAAGGGCATTGTGCTTAATTTTGATGGATTAGAAATGGATATGTTCCACTTTGTTCTGTTCAGGTACTAGCTTGGCCGCCTATACCCTCACATTTCCAAAAATATTTTGCCTTTTCTTACCCATTGCCTCACTTTATCATACTTTTGTAAGCCCTCGGCTGTGACGGACCTTGTTTGGTTGGAATGTATGTGTACGGTAGCTAGAATTGTCTATCATATTAGTTGCATGCATGTTTATTTGGGTCGTAGTATAGGTGAGTGACTTCTTATTCTTTCTCTCTTACATTTAATTGCTTACCCTTTGCTTCATGAGAGAAGAGTGACCCATGAGAGTCCATCATTAAAGGTCTCGCAAGGTCGACAGTTCAGCTTTATTATAAACATCCTACAACTCGCTTGCGTTTGAATGTTTTGCTATAAGTGTTAGTTTGCTTGCATTAAATCGGTTTAAGTGAGCATTTGTAGCTAGCTCTGAGCTTTATTTTCCGTTCCATTCTTTTGCATTTAGTTTACTCGAGGACGAGTTAAAGTTTTGTTTGGGGAGATTTGATACGTGCATTTTATATAGTCTTTTTAAGTCGTTTATGCACGTATTTCTATGCGATTCTCGTGGTTCTGTGCTACGAAATGCCCCGAATATTTTACTTTGGTTTGTCTTGCTTTATTTTCAGGAATGGACCTGAAAGTAGTGGGATCAAGCCTTTTATCGTCCGTTTTGCTTGCATTTAGAGGGTGAGTGGATTTGGAGCGGAAACGCTGCTGTCTTGGGACGTGTAAAGTCATTTCGGAAGCTAAATAAACAAGACAATGCTGAAATTAACGAAACAAGTAGTTGGCTGAGTCAAAGTCACTCGATCGAAAGCTTTTATGATCGATCGAGTAGTTTTGGATAGCAGAAGACTTAGATCGAGTGAAATCCATGTTCGATCGAATTGTGCATAATGGAGTTCCTCGATCGAGTAAGTTTTCTACTCGATCCAGAGGTTTTGCTATGAATCTGTTCGATCGAGTAGTTCTAAATTGCTCGATCGAGTAATTCGCTAATGGGCTCGAGCTTCTTTAGTTTAGTTTCATTTTCTATGTTTTATAATTGTCTTTCCTATAAATAGGAAAGACGACATTAGGTTTGAATATCACTTCATACATTACTTTTTTCCTTTTTTATCTGTGGAACGCTGCTTCTCTCTATTTTTCCGGATCTTAAGTTGTAATTTTCCCTTTACTCTCTTTACTCTCTTTAATTCTCTTTAATTTGCAATGTTTGTTTCTTCTTCATCTCTTGTTCTTGCTTTGTTCATTATTATGTATAGCTAAATTTCCTGCTAGGATTTAGGGGATTCGATGATTTATTGTTAGTTGCTAATTAGGTTACTGATCTTTCGTTGTTATCATGTCTTTGTTGTTAATCACTGCAATTAACTGTAAATAGCTACTTGAATCGATGCACTTAGCTAATTAACCTTGGTAAGCCTTGACCTAGACCGGAAGGTTGGAAAGGGTGAGACCTGCAGTGAACAATAGGATGCTTTAGTGAGGGCGAAAGCTAAGCTAATAGTATTTTAGGGCGAATTGAGACCGGAAGGAGATATTCATTGCCCCATAGACCGATACAATTGATCGATCTGTGACTTTAGCTGCAATTAACCGATATTCATTGATGACCCGACAATCCTAGTTCCCTTTCTCTATTGTTAATCCCTCTTACCCTTTTCTCTTGCCTTAATCTCTTTTAGCTTAGTTTAAACAATTTAAACCCCCCAATTGTGACCTTAGACAGGCTAGAATTAACAAGTAGATAGTGACCGCCTCCCTGTGGAGATCGACCCTACTTACCGCTGACTTCTGTTAGTAGTACTTAGGTATTTATTTTTGGTACTGTAACGACGGTATCAAATTTTGGCGCTGTTACCGGGGAGGCAATTAGCCTGTTTATCTGTTCATTTTCGTCTGTCTTGCGCCTCAAGGGATGTATTCCTTGAGGCAGTTCTTATCTTTTCCTTTAGTGTTATTTTGATAGGTCCTACAGGTCCTACCTAGACAGGATTCTAGGAGAAAGATCGTCAACGGGAAGGCTTGAGTACCTTTGATTCTTCTGCCAAGATGTCTAGCGTCTCCAGAATTATAGCACAGTTTGAAGCTCAGAATGCAAGATCTGACCAGCTGGAGAATAGACGATCTTGGGGTAGTCCACCTCAGTCCCATATTACGTCGCAGCAGGTGGTCCATTGTAAGAGATGTGGTGCTGTGGGGCACGATGCTGTTACTTGTTATGCGGAGAATGACCGAGTCTATGCCTATCGGCAGTATAGACAAGGTCGTTATGGTTCTCAAATTGGGGGTTACCCAAACTATTCTCCACTTATGCCGCAGAATTACTATGTGCCTCACATCCGATTCAGCAGCAAGGCTTTCAAAGGCCTTCATTTTCTTTTCCACCAGAGCAAGTTCCTCCCTCCACTATCAACAAGGAAGAGATTGCTGAATTGAAGTCTTTAGTGAAGGCACTTGCTCAACAAGTGCAAGAAACTGTGCAAACTAGAGATGCTTCTATCAAGAGACTTGAGACTCAATTGGCTCAAGTAGCAGCCGAGCAAGATGCTGATATGTATGACTCGGAAATAGATGATATTGTCGAAAATGAAGCATTAAACGAAGACTTCAATGCTGTTCCGTATGAAAAATTCGATCAAGCTAGCTTCAGAATTCGGTCGAATGACTTATTTGAGGGGGAGTTCGATCGAACATATTCTTTTGTTCGATCGAACAGTTTATTCGAGGAGGAACTGGATCGAACAGTTACAGAGGCTGTTCGATCGAGCATTGCTGAGGAAAAGGACCTCGATCGAACAGTCACAGGAACTGTTCGATTGATCAGTTTGGGGGAAGAAAGCCTTTGATCGAATTTATTAGCTATGGACAGTGTTGATTCGTTATTCATGCCTATTCGATATGACAATAAGAAGGTAAATGAAGACCAATCATATCCGACTAGAGGTATTGCTATTCCTTTAGTTGATTCTGATAAGATTCTTTCTATTCCTTCCGTTAAATCATTTACTGTTGTTGATTTAACGCCTCCGCCCCAGTTTGCGAGCAAGTTGGAGGAATGTCATCGTGTTTCTTCTTATACAGGTCTTGACAGGTTAGAAGACTCGGGAGGAGGATTTGAAGGATTTATCCCGCGTAAGAAGAAGGCGCGAGAGAAGGCTAATAGTGACGTCTATGATGCTGTAAAGAGCCGCTGCTTTTCCGTTGCTGTGCTGTGGAGGCCGGAAGTAAAGCTGATGGACGCTGAAGCGACTAAATCCAGTAAGAAGCCTAGTGGTGGGCCATTAATTTTTGTTGGCGGATGAAGAAAGGAAGGTCGAGCTGGGACCTGTATGAAACTAGCGCTGACCGGGAGGCAACCCGGAGTTTAAAACTTTTTGTTTGGATTTTTAAACATTTCAGTTTTTCTTGTGTGCTTAATAATTAGCTTTCTCGACTTTAGACTGCGAAACAATTTTGGACTTGGTTTTTGGTCGAAATTTGTAGCCTGCAGGACCATTCGATCGAGTAATTATGTTCTTCGACCGAACACTTTGGAAGCTGATTGTACTCGATCGAGTATTATGTCTTCTCGATCGAGTATCACGAGTAGACCTATTTTGTGTTGTTTCCCGTGACGCTGTTCTGGAGCTGTTTGTGACCTCCCATGTTGCTGGCTGGTTTGGGGAGGTCCCTTCTTCGCGTAATCTTGTAAATTTTCCGCATATTCTTTCTTCTTTTTTGTTTGCATTTCCTTTCCCTATTTTTGAGTACAATGAGGGCATTGTACGGTTTGGTATTAGGAGGTTATGCATCCATATCTGTGTCTGCATGTTGTTTTATTTGCATTTCTGTTATCACGTTTAATTTTTATATGCATTGTTGTTTATTTTTATAAAAATTCAAAAATCTCGTAAAAAATATAAAAATTCCGAAATTTATTTGCAGTTCTGTTATCACATTTAATTTTTGTATGCATTGTTGTTTATTTTTATAAAAATTCAAAAATCTCATAAAAAATAGAAAAATTCCGAAAACTTTAAAAAATTTCACGTTTACTTTTGCATATAGGTTGAGTCGGAACGGTGGATTTCAATGATGAAATTGCACTATAATTTATCCTTTTTATTTAAGCCTTGCATAAATTAATATCTTTAACATTGTCTTTTTGCATGATCTACGAGTTAATGTTTAAATTTAGCTGAATAAATAGACTTGACCTGAAATTTTGGCTAACTACTTATAATTTCTAAGATTTAGAGCCCTATAAACTGGCGTCATTTATGACCGGTTTCATGTAGGATTGTGAGTAGTACTCCTTGCATAACATGTTCATTAATTTGCACATATATGAGATTCAGTTGCTTTTTGCCTACATACATTCAGGTTAGTGGTTGGTGTCACATGCAGGGAGGTGCTTTCATTTCCCTTTTCTTTCATTTTTACCCATTTAACTCCACATTAGCCAAATTTGCCTTTTTGACTCTTAACTACATCCAAAATTTAGCCTGCCTGATCAATCTAGTTTAGTGTATGTTTTTGCGATATATAATTTATCGTGCCGAGTTTGGTTTATATTGTATTGTTTTGGAGTTGGTAATTTATGAAGGAGAAGGAGGATGAAATGAAAAGAAAAAAAAGAATTCGAAAAAAAAAGAAGAAAGAAAACCGAAAGAAAAAAGAATTCGAAAAAAAAGAAAAATTAAAAAAGAAAAGGTTTGTTTGATGAGACGGTTTCACTCATATGCTTTATCATTATCTATTGAGGAGTATGTTTGGTTCGGTTTGGTGAGTTTGAATGCCAAATCAAGGGCATTGTGCTTAATTTTGATGGATTAGAAATGGATATGTTCCACTAGGTTCTGTTTAGGTACTAGCTTGGCCGCCTATACCCTCACATTTCCAAAAATATTTTGCCTTTTCTTACCCATAGCCTCATTTTACCATACTTTTGTAAGCCCTCGGCTGTGACAGACCTTGTTTGCTTGGAATGTATGTGTACGGTAGCTAGAATTGTCTATCATATTAGTTGCATGCATGTTTATGTGGGTCGTAGTCTAGGTGAGCGACTTCTTATTCATTCTCTCTTACATTTAATTGCTTACCCTTTGCTTCATGAGAGAAGAGTGACCCGTGAGAGTCTATCATTAAAGGTCTCGCAAGGTCGGCAGTTCAGCTTTATTATAAACATCCTACAACTCGCTTGCGTTTGAATGTTTTGCTATAAGTGTTAGTTTACTTGCATTAAATCGATTTAAGTGGGCATTTGTAGCTAGCTCTGAGCTTTCTTTTCCGTTCCATTCTTTTGCATTTAGTTTACTCGAGGACAAGTAAAGGTTGTGTTTGAGGAGATTTGATACGTGCATTTTATATAGTCTTTTTAAGTCTTTTATGCACGTATTTCTATGCGATTCTCGTGGTTCTGTGCTACGAAATGCCTCGAATATTCTACTTTGGTTTGTCTTGCTTTATTGGCAGGAATCGACCTGAAAGTAGTGGGATCAAGCCTTTTATCGCCCGTTTTGCTTGCATTTAGAGGGTGAGTGGATTTGGAGCGGTAACGCTGTTGTCTTGGGACGTGTAAAGTCATTTTAGAAGCTAAATAAACAAGTCAATGCTGAAATCAACGAAACAAGTAGCTGGCTGAGTCAAAGTCACTCGATCGAAAGCTTTTATGATCGATCGAGTAGTTTTGGATAGCAGAAGACTTCGATCGAGTGAAATCCATGTTCAATCGAATTGTGCATAATGGAGTTCCTCGATCGAGTAGGTTTTCTACTCGATTGAGAGGTTTTGCTATGAATCTGTTCGATCGAGTAGTTCTAAATTGCTCGATCGAGTAATTCGCTAATGGGCTCGAGCTTCTTTAGTTTAATTCCGTTTTCTAGGTTTAATAATTGTCTTTCCTATAAATAGGAAAGACGACATTAGGTTTGAATATCACTTCATACATTACTTTTTTCCCTTTTTCTCTGTGGAACGCTACTTCTCTCTATTTTTCCGGAACTTAAGTTGTAATTCTCCCTTTACTCTCTTTACTCTATTTAATTCTCTTTAATTTGCAATGTTTGTTTCTCCTTCATCTCTTGTTCTTGCTTTGTTCATTATTATGCATAGCTAAATTTCCTGCTAGGATTTAGGGGATTCGATGATTTATTGTTAGTTGCTAATTAGGTTACAGATCTTTCCTTGTTATCATGTCTTTGTTGTTAATCACTGTAATTAACTGTAAATAGCTACTTGAATCCATGCACTTAGCTAATTAACCTTGGTAAGCCTTGACCTAGACCGGAAGGTTGGAAAGGGTGAGACCTGCAGTGAACAATAGGATGCTTTAGTGAGGGCGGAAGCTAAGCTAATAGTATTTTAGGGAGAATTGAGTTCGGAAGGAGATATTCGTTGCCCCTTAGACTGATACAATTGATCGATCTGTGACCTTAGCTGCAATTAACCGATATTCATTGATGACCCGACAATCCTAGTTCCCTTTCTCTATTGTTAATCCCTCTTACCCTTTTCTCTTGCCTTAATCTCTTTTAGCTTAGTTTAAACAATTTAAACCCCCCAATTATGACCGTAGACAGGCTAGAATTAACAAGCAGATAGTGACCGCCTCCCTGTGGAGATCGACCCTACTTACCGCTGACTTATGTTAGTCGTACTTAGGTATTTATTTTTGGTACTGTAACGACGGTATCAGGACGTAACCTTGATTTTACGGTAAAGGGATGTGATATGATTCTTAAACATTGGTATAAGCATGTCGATATGAGAAAAGTATGTTGGCATATATGTGGGAGGCATAATTATGATTAACATGTGAAGTATTACGGAAATTGTGTGAAATTACGAAGAATGTGATTTGGTTGATTTCTCAAAATTTCACCCTTAATTGCTTTGGCTGCCATTTATTGCCTGTTTAATATTCTTGGACGAAATTTTTATGTGTGATATCTTTCGGAGTTAGATTTCATATGCCGCTAGTTTCATGCTTAAACAATATACGGTTTAGGAGAAATAAATATTTTAGTGAACAGTGGTCAAAATATTCCTGTACAGCGATGTTTTTGTCCCATGTTTTTGTAAAATTTGCCATTTAAAAATTACTTATTGATTAGGCATGATTCAAACTCCACTGTTTAAAGAATTCGTATATGTTTCTAAATTGATAAGCCGCGTTGTAAGAAAATATTTTGATATTTTATAGTGATTTTTCCAATTTGACTTAAGTTTCTGACAAGTTGCTGTAAAATTTCTGTTTCGACCAAATATTTTATAAAATGCATTATAAATTGACCTTCTGATTTTTGATATGATTCTTTCTCTCGTGAATTGTTAACCCTCTGTATTTTCTAAAAAGTATAAGTTCTCAAGAAGTAATTATGTTATTATTTATTAATGATTTTTGGAAGTTGTAATATGTTTTCCTTATCCTTGAAAATGTAAGTGTGCTAAAAGTTCTAAAGAATTGTTTCTTATTTCTTTAACCTTGATATTTTGATGTTATAATTTATGTGAAGTAGAATGACATGTCTAGCGATATGCGAATATGTTGCCCTAAGTCTATATATATATATATATATATATATATATATATATATATATATATATATATATATATATATATATATATATATATATATATATATATATATATATATATATATATATATATATATATATATATATATATATATATATATATATATATATATATATGTATATATATATGTATATGTATATGTATATATATATATATATATATATATATATATATATATATATATATATATATATATATATATATATATATATATATATACATATATATATATATATATACATATATATTGCATCCATGTTTAAATTAGATGTCATTAGTAAGAAATAAACGCGCAACTAATAAATCTAAATTAATTCAAAGGTTGTAGTTATTTAATTTCCGTTTAGTAACTTTTAGTACATCATCAATCAATATTGTATTGGAAGTAATAGTTGTCTTATATTACAATGTGTATTACATGTTTTGTGATGTTACAACAAATAGCTTGTTTATTCCTGTTGTTGATATCTCGAACTTCGAGAACGAAGTTTATTTTTAGGGGGAAGGAATATAATACTATGAATATTTTGAATTATTGTTGTGATATCTTGTGATGATATTTGGCATGATTGATAATCGTAAAATGCATAATTGTGTTGGATGGTGCTTAGTTATGAGGATGTTTATAAGTGTTGTGGTAGTAGTTATGGGCGAACTTCGGGACAAAGTTCATTTTAAGGGGTAAAGACTGTAATACCCCGTATTTTGATAGTAATATATGATAATAATTTACGTAATTTAATAATTGATTAAAGGCATTTCTAATAATAATTACAAATAAGACGTTAATTAAATAATAAAATAAGTATCCAAGTCGGGAATTGGGCTTAGCTAGTAATTGAGCTTGGGCTGTGTGCCATAGTTATATGGACCGAAATTTATTAATCTAGTATGAGCATGGTCGGGAATTGTTTCAGGATTTAATATAAATAATAATAAGGAAATAATAAAATATAAATAAAGGTAAAAGGTAATAATAATTATATCAATAATAATATTAATAATAATAAATGTAATAATAATAATAATAATAATAGAATTAGTAAAGTGGTAAGTGGAAGTCCTACCTATGGTAAGAATAAATATGTAATAATATTAATTATATTAGTTATTCCTATAATAATTGGAATAAGGAAATAGTTCTTAGTTTCCTAATTAACGTCATACGCTCTCTAATTCGAGACTATAAATACACAATAATCTGAAAAATAATTCATAAAATAAGAAGGAAGAAATCTAAAAGAAAGAAGAAAGGAATTAAGGAAGAGAAAAGCAAAAGGATTAACTTTTATTATCGCCTCAAGGTAATACTTTAAACCGTCTTATGTATACTCTTTGCTATGCTATAACTTGTAAATTAGACCACCATTGATTAGGCCGTAAGTACCGTTATGACTGTGGATGACTAAGGATCACCGTTGACCTAATTTGACCACTGTTGATTGACGGGAGAGGGCGGTTTCAGGCGAGTTTTGAGGGGTGGTTGTGTTGCGGGTTTTGTGTCGTTTTGAACCCTTATGGGTTTAGTAGGTATAGGTCAGGGTGGTTGGGTCGACCGTGTTGGTGGATGTTGGGGTAGTAAAGGTGGTGATTTGTGGTGGTGGTGGCCAGAATTACGTGAAAACAGGGGAGGGATGCTTGTGTTATTGCCGCCGGTGTGGGGTTATTGCAGGGGTGTTGTTAATGGGTCGGGTTTGTGCTGGGGTTCGTGGCATGTCAGGTGCGTGATGGGTGGTTGTCGTGGTGCTGTTGGTGGTGGAGTTGGCGGGTTGTGTGAGTTGTTGTTTGTGTTGTTTGTTGTGTTGTTTGTTGTTGGTCGTGGGTAATAGGGCGCGAGGTTGTGGCGGATTGGGGCGGTTGTAGCTGATGGTTGGGGTGTGTCTGGGTTGTCGGCAGTGGGAGCTCCCGGTGGGGCCTGGTGGTGAGCCTGGTGGTGTCAGGTTTCGGTATTTTAAATGGGTTCTAGATGTAGGTGTTGGTGACGGGTTTACTCGGGCTGGGGGGGGGGGGTGTATACGTGGGTTTTGTCTTATGGGTTTGGCTTTTATTTACTTGAATCGAGTTTTTAAGTTGGGTTTGACTCGGGTTTTTATTTGAGTCGGGTTTTAATATCGTAAACCTTTAATAACTATGATAAGTAATTAATTTGAAGAATAAATATAATTTATAAATAATAATGGAAGTAATAAATAATAATTGATAGAAGAATTACAGTATTTTGATTAGGTGACGATTGTGATGAAATTATAATCGGGTCGGATTGCTTTAATTATTGGATCGCTTTGAGCCCTTTAAATTGGATATTGGTTGCGAGGTAGGATAGCTACTCAATCACTTTAATGTTTACTTGAATGGTATTATCTAATTTTATTGGTTGAATTATTTGGAATTGTGATGGATGATATATGATTGTTGGTTGGTTGCATTGAGATATATTGTTTAATGACTACCTCAGCTCATGACTGAGATGATTTAATTATTGACTACCTTAGCTCATGACTGAGATGATTATATTGATTATTGGATTCCTCAGCTTCATGTTTGAGATGGTAAGAAATTGTGTTGCGCAATTGTTTGCATTTTCATATCATGAGCACTTGCATTGGATACCTCAGAACAGGTTCTGCAGGACTTGTTTCTGGGATGATGAGACTACCTCAACTTCGATTGGGATGATGAGACTAACCCGGCCAGGGATTGGCGGGATGAACGGGAGCGTCGGAGGATTGATCATGAGCATGCATTGCATTTGCATTTGATATTGTCTTGTATTCATTTATCGTTGTTGTTTAGCTATTCCTACTCAACCTCGTGGTCGACACTGTATTCGTGAACACCTGTGGTGAACCATAATGGGGAGCAGATTTGACAGGTACTAAAGATTAGCTGACTTGGGAGCTATGGGATGAGTGAGGACTTGGCCAATCTACCTAGAAGTCTAGACCACGTAGATTATGAGATCACTTTATTTATTTCCACTGCGAGTTGTAATTATTTTATATTAAGTTTTAGTTGATTAATTTGTAATACATATGTATTCATTAAAGTTTTAATTTAAAGTACTTTGGTGAGTTGGACTTTGTTATTCACTACCTCGGAAAACCGAGATGGTAACAGTCTTATTTATTTGGGAATGTTTAGCTAAAGGCTCCTGAATAAATGGGGCTGTTATAACACCAAGCTCCTCTAAGATTTTCGAAAACTGAATTTTGTTGTCGTCTAAGAAAAGACCTTACCATGTTAATGCCATCTATCACAGTCCCGAAGCGAGGGAGGCATTGGAAAGGGGAAATAATGGAATTAGTTACCTTGTCGTGTTCCTTCATGAACTGCGATGTATTCTTGACGGGACTTGCACCACTGCATTCTTGACTATGTATGGCTGCTTGAAGGTAGACACATTTTCCTAGATTATTGTTTTGTTCATATTTGAACTTTTGTTTTGAGATAGCATCTTCTTTTAGCATAGACAATTAAATTGTACTCTGGCACTAAATTGCTAAAAACATAATAAATATTATCTGTAGGAAAGTAGTCAAATTAGGAGCTTATTAGACATCATGCGAAAGTTGGAGATATTATACACATGCTTAGACACTTATACTTGAACACAAACAAATTTGTTGATCTTATCTTATCGTTCTTATTATTGTTCATTTGTTTCATAGTATTGACTAAGAATTAAAGTACTTCATTATGAGTATAAGTATACAACACAGCTTGTGTTTTCAGTTAGAAGATATTCATGCAAGCTTGTTTCTTGGCAAATGTGACGTGAATTTGTATAGAGCAAACCACACACAAGGATAGAAACAAACAAAAACAACGAAATTTTGCAATGGTATTTGTTTGTTCCTTGTGCTGATTGGTGTTATATGGGCTCATATGCTGGTAAGTGCTCATAATAAATATTTTCATCTAGGAAATCAATAGCATACTCTTGACTTTCTCCGTAACCGTATCATATGAAATAATGAAAATTGATAGAGGATATGGTGTTTTACATGGATAATAAGTGAAAAGAGAGCAGGCCAGCAAATTGTACTATAGTTAAAAACTTAAAATAGCCTCTGAAGTAATCTTAAAGACTTGATTAATACAATAAGGAACTGATTCCATTTCACATAAGTTTTCTGATAAATTTAACAAATATGGATAGTTCTCTTAGCTTCTTGAGAATGATAGGTTAAGAACTTGCTAATGATAATTTTTCCGAGTGTTAATGCTTGTGCTATTTTTCTACCTCATGTATTCATGTAATATGGCTTTCTACACTAAAAACTTAATCAGTAATCTATTTCTTCTTCTGTTCCATTGAATTGATTACAATTTCTATTTTAGGTCGTTCCATTTGATTATTTACGCTTCCGTATATGTCTTTTGCTCAATTAAACGGCCAACATACCCTTATTTATTTTTTTATCTTTTAATTTGGTGTCTGGGTGACAAAAGGTCTGAGACTTACAAGAGGGTATTTTGGTAAGTAAGCATATGTCCACTCTATTTTTTTTAAAACTCAATTTGTGGTTCTTTTAACAAAAAAATGCTAGATTGCTTATATAAAACACTGCATGGGTAGCCTGTATTTTTTTTTATTGTTAAGCTCTTGGGTCACTTATTTATTATTTACGTATAGTGTTGTGCAACTTATGTAGAGTGCGAGTATCTTGGCTTGGAAATTCAACTAGCCATCAATTATGTTGGGCCAGCTGCATCTCTCACGAGGCATAACCAGCATGTTGTTATGATGTTTGTTGAAGCAAATAGACTTAACTCCGGTTTACTGGATAATTCTATTAGAGTAAGCGATCGGATGTCATATATCAGTTCGAGCTTTTTGTTAATTTAGGTCGTACAACTTAAATACTCCTTCCATTTGTCTCCTTTGATATTTGCTAATCCGATTTTTGGTCCGGTTCAAATTCGTCGTCAAAAGCTACCAACCAAAACAATATTTATAACTTCACAAACTACTCTTGGTAAAGACGTAAGTAAAGGTCGGATCCCAAGGGACGGGTATTGATGTAGGATTCTCAATTGCAAATAGCTATGTTTTAGGGTGTCACAATTTGGGTTGAGATGATATGTAATCTAAACTAATCAACAAATAAAAGTAAAGTAATGAAAACAAAACAAGCGATTAAAGAGGTTTGTAAACAAATGATTAAAGGCACTAGGGTGTCATACTGTCATAGGTTCATAGGGGATTCATGGGAGTTGATCATACAAACATGTTCTCAATTAGATGCAAGCACTTATTGTTGTGATGGGATCGAGTTAGTGTAAATCTTACAATCCATCATAGATACGGTTTATTCAAACTACTAAGCCTAGAAGGATACCAATAAATCACCTCCAAGTTGTGTCAAGCTAGGGTACCTTTGTCCTCAATCGTTAAATGTTTTCGTGAAGAGTAGTCTCCCTATGGTGTTAGAAACACTGGAGGATCGCAGAATTCCCCTTCTTGCCTAGACAAGAAGAAGGGTCGTCCCCTCTCCACCATGCACAAAAGTGGGTTCGATGGATAAAAGGATCAATGTGTTTTGAGTTTCATATGGGAGTTTTCTTTTGATGTTGTTATTCCCCCCAATTTCTTATGGCATTTGACATTTGAGAACAATTTTTTTTGCCATTTATTTGATGTTTGACATTTTGATGCTTGACAAATTTTAACTTTTTGCATTTTTTTGAACATTTTCAAAGTCACCCCAATTAGTAACGAGGGTGCTTTTATTAAAGCATATGATTTCTTATTTTTGTACTCCTCTTTTCTTTGATACGAATTGCAAACTTCTTGTTTTTCATTTTTGATTGCTTGAACTTAATTTGGTAAATTTTTGTGCCCATTCCCTTTTTGTTGACAAAATGTGATAGAAGTGGAGGATGGTTGCATGGTTTCAAGGGTCACCTTGGAATAAACGGTAGCCAAGGAGTTATCACACCATAAGGAACTCTTGACTAGGCCTTAATCCATGGGTCAAAGGATACTAGCATGACACATCCTAGGGTGTTTTAAAAGCATTCTAATGAGTAAAGTCTCAAGAAGAAAAAGTATCTACAAGGGTCTTATATACACTTGTCAAGCTTCCCAAATAAATGTTTTCATAAACTTTTTCCTAAAACGCAACTACATGTCATGATGCAACTAACATTTATAGAACCTAATGCAAATGCTTCTATCAACTAGTATGACATATAAACTAAATGCAACTCCTTGAATCACATTGGTGTATACCGCATCAATCAAAATAAAGCCACATAGTCATTAACATAGAGAGGAAAGAGGATATTGGAAAGATCATACCATGCGGTGTTCATATTCCTCATGCCTCGGATGTGACGTAGTCGATCCAATGTAATAGAAGGATAAATAAACAAACAAGTATATACAAAATATACAATCCTACACTATAAAGGAATGAACATATTTTTGGTTTTTCAATTTTTCAAATTTTTATGGTTTTTATGGTTTTTGTTTTTATGAAATAAAAGAACATGTTTTTATATTTTTCAAAAAATTTCAATTTTTATCATTTTCTTAAAAGTCAAGTTAGAATTTCCCATCCCCACACTAGTATGGGCATTATCCTCAATGGCCAAAACGATAGGAAATTATGCAAACTAAATGAGAATGCATGATTTCTACACTAGTATGCAAACTATATGACATATATATAAATGATGCATTCTAAATTATACCATATGATGCATGATTTTACTGGTTGGAGAGCTAATTTAGATTAACTCCCAATCCTTGTGTTTGAACTTCCCCAAACCAAGTAAGACACTATTTCTAGTGTAAAAGTAGGGAGGTTCATGCACAAGTATGCAATGCATGAAACTAATTGTCATTTTGGATTTTCAAAGGCGGGAACAAAATGAGACACTTCAATGGGACCGAGGTGAGAGTCCTTTGAGTGTTGCTAGGACTCAAACTAATGATCAAGATTAAAAATTAGAACAAGATATATAAACAAAGCTAAAGGAGGTGTAGGAAACTCACAATGTAATCCTCCATAAAGCTTGTCAATCCTCAATTGTCGCTCATTGCGACATCCTCATCACTAGCATTGCTTTCATCATCAACTTCCTCATCATGTTCTTCTTCATCTACCTCCATTGACCAAGAGGCTTCGCCACTCTCATCATCACTTGAACTTTGTTCTTCTTCCTCTTCTTCTTCTTGGCAAGAGTCACTACCTTCCCCGTCATAACCAACACTCCTCCCCCCTAGCAACTCGACTATCCATGGTGGCATCTCTAGAAGCACTTGGGAAGAATACCTCCCTATCCGCCCAACTAGGCAAAGGACATGATGGATCAAGTAGTACTTGCCTAGCTAAATGTAGGAGGGGCGGCTATTGAGCACGGTAAGCATTGACCTAGTCTTCATGAGCTTCCTTATGCATATGTTGCATTAGTTGGGTCAAGTAGTCGTTGCCTACCATGATATTTGAGCCACTTGGTTTGAATTCTTGGTAGGCAAATGGATATGGTGGAGTCACAATGGAGGACGAGGAGGAGGAGGGCTTGGCATTTGACTCCTTATGTTGCTTCATAATCACTTCGGCTTCCTCGGAGACGGGTAGTAGGTAGTTTGGGCTACGAATGGCGATGCGACATATTTTGTTAGGCAAGATGAAGGACTTAGCTTCCTTAATGAGCCACTCATACTTGTTGTCAAGATTGTCATTCTTGACCCAATGGAACTTGTTGATCATAGTAGCCATATCAAGGAGGTTGCTCCCTTTAACCGGTTTGTATGTTTTATCTTTGTTGAAATCTCGGTTAAAATGCTTGGCTAACCTAGTCACTAAGCCTCCATTCACAATAAAAGTCGCTCCATCTTTTACATTATCAATTTCAAGCCACCTATCAAGTAAAAGTTGAAGGATGTTGTATTTTTTGGTAAACTTTCCATTGATATTCATGGTAGATTCAAGGTAGACAAAATCGAGATCGGTAAAGTGGTTGGTGTCTTTTCTTGCAATTAAAGTGTTGCCCACAAACTTGTGCCATACCCTTATGCCCGGATGGTGAACATAAAGAACATGGCACTCCCGGAAAGAGTCAAATTTTCGCCCGGTAATCGCTTTCCAAAGGGGTGCGGCATCATATTTCAAAGGCTTCTTCACATAATGATAATGTTCTAAAATACCAAACACTTCACCAAATTCACTCAAAGTCATTCGTCTATCCTTATTCTCAAGACGGAATTCAACATATTTCCGAGTCTCTACCTTAGTCACCTTCAAGGAGCTTATAAACTTCATGGTCAATGCAGGGTAGGTTAATTCTTTCATTTCAAAGAGGGTAAGCAACCTCATAGACTCGAAAAATTTTCCTAGTTCTCTCAAGCACACCCAACTTTTCTAAGGCATCTTGACTTATGAACTTGGTAGGCAAAATAGTCTTCCTAGTAAGGGATAAAAATGCTTTCGTATGAGAATCAGTTAAGAAAGTTACCTCTAGAAAATCTGGCAATTGTTCTATAACCGGAGTAGGTGTAGCTTCCTTAATAGGAGTTGCAATTTCTTGACTTTCTACCCTTAGTTGTACCACTACCAAAGCTTTGGAGGCAAGAAGAGCTTGGTGCCTTTTTGATAGATTTGAGGTTTTGGGTGCCTTGTTTCCGCCTTTTGTTCTTGCCATGTTGTTCTCCTTGTCAAATTTATATCAACAAACTAATATTGTGCTTGAATGCTCCTAGTTTCCTCAAGCTTCAATCAATTACCAATCGATTTTAGGATTTCCGAAATTGATTCAAACCCTAGAAAATCGATTCAATTTGTGAGAGTTTTGATATGTCGATGGTCTTTTGTTGATAAAGGAGTAGTTTAATCTTGATTTGAGGAAGTTTGGTTTTGATTTTGATGAATTTGGTTGAGAAATTTATGTTTTTGAATGAGGGGATTGAGGGTTTTGAGGGAGAAGGGATGTGTGTTTGTGTTTATAAAAGATAGAAATGAAATGGGGAAGGAGGGGTGAATCTCGTGTTTTCATTAAGTAGCAGCAGGGGACGCTCGACTTCAAGTCAGGACGCTCGGATCCTCAGTCAGTACCTGCTGAAATTTCCAACCCGCGCTGGGACACGCGGACCCTGCTCAAGACGAGCGGATTCCTTCCTGGGGACGCTCGAATTTTCCTGGGGACACTCGGATTTAAAAACAGCGTGGACTTGTAAATTTGAAGCATGCTAGGATGCGCAGTTTGTTCTCAAGACGAGCGGCTCCAAGTCTTGGACGGGCGTCTTGAGTATGATCTGTGCAGATTTTGTAACAGACTCCTTTCTTGAATTCCAGCACTCCCAAGACCCGCGTCCTAGAGCCAAGACGCTCGGATAATCCTCTGGGATGCCCGGATAGTCAGCAGCTCGAGTGGATTCCCTCCTGGGACGCTCGTATCTTCCTCTGCACCCACGAGCTCAGTTATGCCCGTGGGGGTCTCCTTTCCTTAAGTCATCCTTTCTTCATTTACTTTGTTGAATATTGTGGGTGCACTATGAAGGCTTGGGTAGCCTAGGCAATTGTCATCCCCACACTAGATCAAACACTACACATCAAAACACATTAAAATACCTCCCTCACTTACTCTCATATCAAAAATCTTGATCAAAGTATAGAATTGCAAATCCAAAAGTGACAAAACTGCAATAAAGGAAATAAAATGCTAGTTAAAGGGTTAGAATATTTACAAATGGTGGTTTAGGGAGGACTCCACCAAACTCTCATTCTTGAATGAGATGTCAAGGGGGCATAGCCAAGGTATTTTTAATGTTGCTCAACACCTTGTAGAAGTAGTCAAAGGCTTGTTTATTCTCATCATAAAGATCTTGCATAGATCTTTGCACATTGTGTTCTTCATTATGGTGATGACTCGAGTCAGGATGATGACAAGGATCACCAAAGCCTTGGTCTAAGGTCATAGCATTGCCAATGTAGGGATTGACTAATTCTTTAAATTCGTCATCCCATAGAACACAAACTTCATTAGCTTGTTCCCCAATGGTATCATGAGTTGACAAGAGCAACTCTCCTTCTTTGTTGTCATGGCCAATGAGGCCTTCTTCATTGCTTGTCATGATTGGTGGTGAGCTATTCAAGCTCTCATTGTTGGAATTTTCTTGCTCTCCGGATAGAGCAACTTGATGGTTATCCACTTTCTTCTTCCTTATGGGTGGTGATTCTTTACCCATAGCTTGGTCTTTGCATTGAGATGCTAATTTCTTCCTATCACTTTCTCGGCTATAGTGATCGATCTTGAAACATGGCTCATATAGTCGGGGAGCTCTCATTGTTTTGTCAAGATTAAAAGTGATTATCTCATCCCCCACTTCAAGTGTGAGCTCTCCATGTTTCATATCAATTACCGCTACCGCAGTGTGCAAGAAAGGTCTTCCTAAGATGATAGGAATGTTGGAATCCTCCTCCATGTCTACAATAACAAAGTTTACCTGGATGAAGAACTTGCCAATTCTCATGGGCACATCCTCCCATACCTCTAAAGGTATCTTTGTTGATCGATCTGCCATTTGAAGAGTAATGTTAGTGCATTTGAGTTCTCCCATTCCCAGCCTCTTGCATACCGAGTATGGCATGACACTTACACTTGCTCCAAGGTCACATAATGCTTTGTTGATTGTAGTATCGCCAATGGTGCATGGAATCGAGAAACTTCCCGAATCTTTGAGTTTTGGAGGGGAACTTCCTTGAAGAATAGCACTACTCACTTTAGTAAAGGCAATAGTCTCTAGCTTCCGGATGGATTTCTTCTTGGTAAGAATATCTTTCATGTATTTCGCATAAGCCGGAACATGATTGATCAATTCCGTGAATGAGATTGATATTTCTAAGTTCTTCACAATTTCCATGAACTTTCTAAGTTGTTCAGCAAACTTAGGCTTAGCTTGACGACTTGGGAATGGAAGTCTAATCACAATAAGCTCTTTTTCCTTAGCCTTCTCTTCATTCTTCTTCTTTGAAACTTCATTGGTGGTGGGTTCTTCTTCCTTAGATTTCTCCACAACTCTTTGCTTGTCACTAATATCCACAACATCTTCATCAATTGGCTTCTTTAGCCCTCCATATCTTGTACCACTCCTCAAATGGATGGCACTAAGCGACTCATGTCTTGGGGGATTACTTTGAGGTGGTAATTGCCTCTTTTGTCTTTGAGAGCTAGAAGATGTTAATTGAGACATTTGATTTTCAAACATCTTGGTGTGAGCTAGTATGTTGTTGATGGTGATATCTTTGGCTTGGCTATCTTTTTGTATTTGGGTGAAAAATTCTTGTTGGTTCTTTTGCATTTGGAGGACCGCTTTTTGAACATCAAAGCTTTGGTCATTGGATTGGTTATAAGAATGTTGATTTTGATAACCTTGGCTTTGGTTGTAAAAGGGTCTTTGAGCTTTATTTCTCATTGGAGGTGGGGTGTATGTTGGTTGAGGGTTTTGAACATTTTGGCTTTTGTATGAATGATTTGGATGGAATTTGGTATTCTCATTGTAATAGTTGGAATAAGGGGTGCCACTCTTGTATGCTTGGAAGGCATTCACTTGTTGATTTGTTCCCCTACATTCACTTTGGTCATGTCCCAAAGTTCCACAACTTTCACATACTCCACTTGGAATTGAGGATGATGCCACCATAGCATTAACATGTTGTTTGGGTGATTTGGAAGCTTCATCAAGCTTAGCCATGGCCTTCTCAAACTTCAAATTGATGGTGTCCATATGAGCACTTAGTTGAGCACCCAATTGTGTGATGGAATCTACCTCATGCTTTCCTCCTATAGTGGCCTTTCGAGGCCTACTATATTGGGAATTATGACCGCCATCTCTTCGATTTTGGCCCATGTTTGATTGTTATCAACTTCGGTGAACACTCCATTGGATCCCATATTGAGAATGTTGCGGGAGTCTTCATATAAACCGTTCTAAAATTGTTGCACAAGGAACCACTCGCTAAGTCCATGATGTGGACAAGAACAACAAGTGTCCTTAAATCTCTCCCATGCTTCATACAATGATTCTTCATCTCTTTGCTTGAACCCGATGATTTGGGCTCTCAACATGTTAGTCTTCTCCGGAGGATAGAATTTCTTGTAGAAAGCAAGTACTAACTTCTTCCATGAATCAGTAACAAGGGTAGCCTTGTCTAGGCTCTTCAACCATTGTTTTGCGGTACCGATCAAAGAAAAAGGAAACAATACCCATCGGATTTGGTCTTAAGAAACTCCGGTTTGAGAAATCACATCACAATAGTCACAAAAAGTCTCCATATGTGAATGAGGGTCTTCAATAGGCATCCCTCCAAATTGACTTCTCTCAACTAATTATATGAATGCGGATTTGGCAATGAAATTACCAGTGAAATGTGGTGGTGTAGGAGTAACATTGTTAGGTTTTCCTCGGTTGGTACGGAATGTGATGAAAAATTAGGCATTGTGGGTTGATTTTGTGGTGGGTTTTGTATTGGGTTATCCTCTCCTTCTCTCGTAAAAGGGTTGGTGAACTCAATGTTATTTGGTTGAATGTCCACAATCTCTCTAATACCTACAACTCTTGAAGTTCCTCTAGCAATTCTTCTATTGTTGGTTAAGGTCCTTTCAATTTCCAGATCAATAGGTAATGGATTACCTTGTGATCTCCTAGTCATACAAAATATCAAACAACTCGAAAACAATTAGAACAACCTTGAGGAGATTGACTTCCCCAAGGTAAAAAAGACATAACTAAAAACAATTAATGAAAATCAAATCAATTTAACACCGTCCCCGGCAACGGCGCCATTTTTGGTCCGGTTCAAACTCATCGTCAAAAGCTACCGACCAAAACAATATTTATAACTTCACAAACTACTCTTAGTAAAGAGGTAAGTAAAGGTCGGATCCTAAGGGATGGGTATTGATGTAGGATTCTCAATTGCAAATAGCTATGTCTTAGGGTGTCACAATTTAGGTTCAGATGATATGTAATCTAAACTAATCAACAAAATGAAAGTAAAGTAATGAAAACAAAACAAGCGATTAAAGAGGTTTGTAAACAAATGATTAAAGAGTTGATCATACAAACATGTTCTCAATTAGATGCAAGTACTTATTGTTGTGATGGGATCGAGTTAGTGTAAATCTTATAATCCCTAAGAAGGTTTGGGTCCCGGAGCCGAGTCGTCTAGACTGTACAACACCTACAAGTCGACTTAATCCTTCCTATTCAACTCTATGCATGGTCTAATGAGGCTCGAATTAGTTTATATCTTACAAGCCTTATTGAAGAGATAAGAGATGCGTAAAAAATGCAAGGATTTATAGGCTCGCATTTCATCAAACATAACATGTGCATAGGTTGAAATCACAACAAGCAAGCAAATTAATTATGAAAACATATTAGATTAAGTATAGATCAATCCCCATGTTTGTTTCCCCTAATTCCCTATTAACCCTAGCTAAAGAACTACTCACTCATGATCAAGTTTAGCATACTAATAAGGTTGTCAATCATACTAACAAAGTAAAACATGATGAATAAATGAAAGTGATTAACAATATTTAAACAAGATTAAGAGGGAATTATACCTATGAAGATGATCCAAAATAATAAAGCAAAGAATAATAGAAGTACTTGATGATTGATGGAAGGTTGTCAATCCTCCAAATAAACCCAAATAATCTTCTAATTTTCCAAATAAAAGGAAGAACAATAGAGAAATTAAGGAAAGATTAAGATGTGATTAATGTTGAGAATTGTATTACAACTACATTAAGACTAATATAAGAGAGTATTAATATTGAATTAAGAATTGATTAAGAGTTGATTAAGAATTGATTAAGAATTGATGCTAATCTAGGTAGTACAAAAGGGTATTTATACTAAAGATTAGGTACAAGGATAAGGGTTACTAAGGGCTTAAATGACTATTAAGACCCTAAGAAAACTTGAGAAAATGTTATTCCCGAGGAAAATGCATGGATCCAAATAAGATCAATGGATAAAATGGGATTCAAAGTGAATGAGTTTCACATTTGTAGTTTGCTTTTGTTTTGTTATTCCCCCCAATTTCTTGTGGTATTTGACTTTTGAGAACATTTCTTTGCCATTTCTTTGATGTTTAGCATTTTTTATACTTGGCAAAATTTTCAATATTTGCATTTTTTTTTGAACATTTTCAAAGTAACCCCATTTTGTAGCAAGAGTACTTTTATTGAAGCATATGAGTCTATTTTTGCTCCTCTTTTCATTGATGCAATTTGCAAACTTTTGACATTGATAACTTGAACTCAATTTGGTGATTTTTGTGCCCATTCCCTTTTTGTTGACAAAAATTGTTGATAGAAATTAAAGAACGGTTGCATGGCTTCAAAGGTCACCTTGGAATAAACGGTAGCCAAGGAGTTATCACACCACAAGGTACTCTTGACTAGGCCTTAGTCCATGGGTCAAAAGATACTAATATGATACATCCTAGGGTGTCTTGAGGGTATTCTAGCAAACAAAGTTTCAAGGAGAAAAATTATCTACAAGGGCCTTATATACACTTGTCAAGATTCCCAAATAGACATTTTTACAAAATTTTATAACCATGCAACTACATGCCATGATGCAACTAACATATATACAACTCGAATGCATATGCTTCTATCAACTAAAATGCCATATAAACTAAATGCAACTCCTAACAACACATAGATACAAAAACCGTAACAACAAAATACACCACGTCCTCCTTGACATGTAAGCCCATCCTTCTCATATGAATAATGAAAATAAATGGAAGGGAAATAGGGATTAGAACGATCATACCAAGTGGTCTTCATATTCTCTTGCTAATGCCTCAAATGTAATGTTGTATCTATGTGAGAAGAGAACAAAAAACACAAGTATATACAATTCTACACTACTAAATTAAAGAACATGATTTTGAGATTTTCGAATTTTTTCAATTTTTATGCATTTTTAGAATATAAATTCCCATTCGCCACTTTATTTTGGACATTGTCCTCAATGTACGTGTAGGAGTAAGGATGAAAAATAAATACTTGTTTTTGGATTTTTTTTTTTAAAGTTTAATGGAAATTGAAGTACAAAAGCTATGATATGATATGAATGAATGCATGTTCTAACTAAATGCAATTCTATATGACATATATAACAAATGAATGCAATCTAAACTACACTAAATGATGCATGTTATACGTAGATGCTTGGGTCACTTATGATCAAACTTCCCCAAACCGATTTAAGCACTATTTTTAGTGTAGAAAGGAATAGGTTTGGTCATTAGTGACTATGTATGAATGCAAGAGCTAACTATATGCAACTAACTAATGGATATGTGAGATATATTACAATGTAAATTATACTATATGAACTAACTAATGTAAATGCAATATGTAATATAATACAAATGCAAGCCTAAACTATATGATATATGTATGTCGCTTCATGGTTTAACCTCCTCAAACCGATTTTAAACACTATTGCTAATGTAGAAAGAAAGGGGTTTAATCATGAGGCAACTACATAAATGCAACTTTACATGAGAGATAGGGAAAGAAAGGGTTCTTACAATCATGATAGGAGATGAAGATGGCAGGTGAGATTAGGAGTGTAGAGTAACATTCACAGACTGAAATGAAGGAATAAAAGAGTTTACAGCTCAACACGGGCGGGTTGGTGATGATCTGCCCGGATTCTGAACAATTTTTGCAACTTTAGGCTGAACCCGCTCGGGTTGAAATGGATCCGCTCGAGTTGAAGTCTGGAATGCTCATTTTCTCAGAAAATTGATCAGATCCTTGGGCAGGGAAGTTTCTTTCTTTTCTTGGCCTTCAATATGCACGGGTTAGGCTCGGGACGCACGGATTTCAAGCGATTTTGACCCAACACCTTTTTGATAATAGAAAAGATGTGTACAAGCCCAAAATCTCCATTTTCTTCATTTCTTTACATTTTCCATCTTCTCATTTTCATTAATTTCCTTCAAAAGGCTCAATCAAAATATGAGATCCCTCTCTTTCATCTCTCATGCAATTTATTAAATGAATACAAATCTACACTAAATGCATATATACAAGTTAATGGTTATTGAGGAACTCTATCAAACCAAATATTGTCAATAAACAATTTCATAGAAAATTATCACTTGCACTCAAAGCACGTAGAAGTCGGTCAAATTCTTGGGAGTGGGACATGAATAGGCATGCATAGCAACACAAGATTATGCAATTGAAAAATGCCCAAATAAAAGACCGAACAAGCATGTCAAGAATATTATGACAAAAATCATAAGAGATGTGATGGATGGTAGGAACATGAAATGGGTAGTTGGTTGGCAATTCACTCAACTTGTCCTCCAAATAGTCAAAATCACCACATTCAATGCAAGTGCACTCATTATCATCTAAGGTGATTTCAAGGGTGTCTATTTGGGGTTCCCAAATGTCCTCATCCTATTCCTCATCCCAACAAGGCCCATTATCAAAGGGGTTGTCGTAACCAGGCTCACCAAGCTCAACACAATTGTCTCCCTCTAAAATGTCATCCTCAAAGGGTGAGTTTTCACTCAAGCTCACATCCATCTCACTCTAACTTTGCCTATAATCATCAAGTTTCATGGAAGTTGGGTTCATTGTTACACAAGAAGAGTAAGGTGACGGCATCCAAGCATTGGTTTCATAATCAATAATGTAGTCCTCGTCATCATCACTCTCTTCATCTATCACTCCATCTTCCCAAGGAGGAGCAAATTTGTGAACATAGTGGGTAGGCTCAAGGTTATAGGAAGGTGTCTCATTCTCACAAATCTCATTTTCATCATAGTTTTCCTCAATGAATTTTTGAAATGTGGTTTTTATCGCTTCCATACCTTCCTTGGCACTCTCAAAGATGTCATGTACAATTTACTTAAGACATTGGGTGGTCATGAACTCAACAAATTCCCAAAATTCCTCACAACTCATCTCACATATCCTATCACCACTCATGTGAAATACCAAGTTGCGGGTTTCAAGGTTCATGCCATTATAAACAACACAACATGCTTCATAATTTGAAAGAGTAAAACCATGATGCTAAGCATGAGTCATATAATCTTCAAATCTTGCAATATATTTATCAAATGACTCATTTTCATATTGTCAAAAAGTGAATGTAGACATGTTGAGCATATGAAATAGAACAAGTACAAGAAATAAAATCCTCAAGGAACCAAGATCCCTCAAGAAGAAGCACAACTAAAACTAGACAAAAGAACGATCCAAATACACAACACCGTCCCCGGCAACGGCGCCATTTTGATGGAGTGGGTCGTTATCCGCCATCAAACACATTTATACCCCACTACTAGCATAGCAAGCAAGTCGGGGTCGATCCACGGGACGGGGGTACTCAAATTGTTCAATCTAATTGTAGTTGTGCTTAGGGTTGTCACAATTGATTTGGGTTGGAGTTGGCTCTAAACTAATTCAAGCAACAAAGTAAAGCAAGCAATAAAGCAAATAAAGATGTAAACAAATAATAAAGGATACTAGGATGTCATGGGATCATAGGGGAACCATGGTAAGATAGCATAAATGAGTTATATAGATACAAGCAATTTATTATTGTTGGAATTAAGTTAGTTCATGTTATATAATTCATAAGAAGATTTGTGTCCCGGAGCCGAGTCATTTGTGACTTTACAACACCTACAAGTCGACTTAATTCTTCCTATTAAACTACATGCAAGATAAACCAATTCCTAGGGAAACTTACGTCTCGGAGCCGAGTCGGTTAAGACTTTTCAACACCTACAAGTTGACTTGGGTTTTCCCTATTTCAACTGTAAGCAAGGTCTAACAAGGTTTGAGTTGATTTATATCTTACAAGCCTTGTTGAATAGATAAGAGATGGGTAAAAAAATGCAAGGTTTTATAGTCTAGCATTTCATCAAACATGATATGTGCATAAGTTGAAAAATAATAAGCAAGCATTCATATGAACTCATTAAGCATAAATCTATCCCATGATTAGCTCCCCTAATCCCCCACTACTCCTAATTAAGTACCTACTCACTAATTATCATGGAAAACATGTCATCAATGGTGTCAATCATCACAACAAGTATAAACATGATAAAAGAGTGAAGAAATAAGCAATAAAGAGTAAAGAGTAAAGGAATTATACCAAACTTAAGATGAACAATTGGAAAGGAAAGAATAATAGAAGAAAACTTGATTGATTGATGAAGAGTTGTCAATTCTCCAATAATAACCCAATAATCTTCAATTACTCAATAATAAACTTGAACAATAATTAAGGAAAGATTAATGTGGAATGATTGAGATTAATCTATTCTAATCTACTCCTAATCTAATCTAAGAGGACTTTGCCTCCTCTAAGAGGGCTTGGTCTTTTGGTTATTACAAATGGAGTACACATAGTGGTACATCATTAGGTTAAGCAAGGGTAGATTAGTAAATAAGAATGCTAAGTGTTGAGTAGAGCTTTGCAAGTCCTGAGGGAAATGCGCGGATCCTAGGTCTGGGATGCTCATCCTGAGCTTGGGATGCGTGGATCTTCTTACAGGATTTTCTGAAATGGCAAAGCAGCTCGGGACGTGCGGATTGAGTTCGGGACGCGCGGATCCTGGGACAACTTGTCTATTTGAGCTCGGATTGTAAAACAGACGTCATTTCCTCATCCGGACTCCTATTGGAGTGATTCAAAGCCTAGAACACTTGATTTTTTGATACCGTTTCATCTAGCATACTTTCAGAGCCAAACAAGCAATTCTTGGTTTGGTTCCGAGTAATTTCTTCTTATAATGGCTTCCTTCTCGTCATCATTGCTTTTAAGCTTATGATCCTTCTATATACTCTTTATTCCTACATCCTTAGTCATCATTCTTGCCTCCTCTTCATACTAGTCCGTCCAAGATCGTCAACAAGCTTCTAAATATGCATGAGAGACGGAAATTCCGCCTCATTATCTTCTTTCCTACAAGTCATTTACAATGCACTAGGAAAGCAAAATAGGAAGGAATTGACGGATAAAATGGCCATGAAATGCTATATTAGTATGCAAAATAGGTTCAATTAGGGGACTAAATGTGTGCAATTAAGAGTCACATAAAACATCCCCAAATCGAACCTTTACTCGTCCCGAGTAAAGAGGTGACTAGAACTAGACCTTTATTTATACTAATCTAATAATACAGTCGATGTGAGACAATTAGCGGGTCTCACTCCGCCCCTTCAACTCACAACAAGACATTTATGAGGTAAGATGCCTTCTTACAAGGAAAGGTGGGGCTTGGCAAAATGGCGATACATCCAAGCATTAAGCACACAAAACAAGTAATGGATGCATCTATAAAAAAATAGCCACTTTCCTCATCTAAGTAGCAGAAATAATCTAAAGGGGAAGCAATCTAAGGGTAACCACTCCATTGTAGATATTATTTCTCTGAGCTACTAAGTCTAAGAGGATACCAACAAATCACCTCCAAGTTGTGTCAAACTAGGGTACTTTTATCCTCAATCGCTAAATGCTTTTGTCAAGAGTAGTCTCCTTATGGTGTTAGAAACACTGTAGGATCGCGGAATTCCCCTTTTTTCCTAGACAAAAAGAAGGTTCGTCCCTTCTCCACCATGCACAAAAGTGGGTTCGATGGATAAAGGGATCAATGTGTTTTAAGTTTCATATGATCCGCTCGTCCCGTGCTGTGGCATGGGCTGTTCTGTCTTAGGATCCGCTCAGATCAGGGAGGGAACGCTCGGATCCTGGCACTCTAGCCCGCTCGTCTTGGGATCAAGCCGCTTAGATCCTTGCAGTGTGGCATGCTCGGATCGTTCTCGGGCCGCTCGGATCCTTGGGCAGAGTCGTTTTGTTCTTTATTTCCTTAACAATCCGCAAGGATCGTGTTGGGGATGCAAGGATCTTTTCATCGTTGCCCATTTCACTTTATTTATCTACTTAGGCCTCTAGTGTCGGTCTTTTCTTTGATGCTTGGTCATTAGATACGATCTATTTTGTTCCATTTTGCCTCATAAATGCAAGGTTAGCAATCCTTTCCTACCAATGAGACAAAACCTCAAAGAATATGCAAAATGGGAAACTAAAGATAGTAAATGACCCAAATATGTACTATAAAGCATAGGAACAAGGTTAATTTGGGGATTAAATGTACTCAAATATGAGTCACATCAATTTTCTTTAGGTTCGAAACCTTGAAACGCTACAATGCATCAAGATATTGACGGGCCAAACTTTAGTTATGTCTTTTCTGTGTTGGGATCATTTTTTGTTGTCAGATTCTCTGGACCGAACTGTAAAGGTTAGTCTTCTATAAAGTTGCGGAACATGACTTCTTTTTGTACCATTCTATATTTGTGAGTGTCTGTGTCTTAAAATATAGACCAGGCCTACCTGTCAAACTGGTTTATTCTGGTACTGTCACCCTGCCAACTCCAATTTGCCACTTTGTGGCTGTTGATTTGAACTTGTAAATAGTGGCAGAAACTTGGTATTTGTTATTAGAGCCTATTTTCAGGATCGTTGGCCGCAGTTGTAAAGAGAAACATTCACTCAAAATTTTGGAGGCGATTAGTCTGATATTAAAACCTCATTTGTGATGGAGTGGCCCTTTGCTAAGTATTTAATCCCAGTTATATAACTTGTAATAAAAGAGATGTACTTTGTAGGTGAAAATTTGGAGGTCATACTCAAAGTGAAGATCATGTATGTGGATACATATATGTCCTGCTGAATTAAGTAAGATTCGACGCATCTTCATTTTGTATTTGTGTTCCCTTGTTTGATTTAAAAAAAAAGGTTTTCTCTCTTGCATAATCGAAAATAATCAGCAATTTTTGGATACTATTAATTGTCCCTATAAAATTACCCTATGATTGTTTAAATCTTTCTAATCTGACTCAAACCAGTGGAGAACATCAAGGTATGTACTTGATTTTGCTGTTCAAGGAACCAAATTGAAGGAAACTTCTAATGTTTAAAGGATGTGATTTTGATGTTTAAAGGACTAGGTGTTAAATGCAGACACACATTCGGTTCAGGCCATGTTCTTGCATCGCCGATGTAGATGCCTTCCGCATAGTTTTATTTATAAAAAATTTTCCAAGGTGTCTCATTGTGGCAATGAGAGGAAACCTTATTAAGCGTGTTATGTAATGTTTCTTAGCGTTTGTGTATTTGTGTAGTCATTTCGTGTTGTAATCTCCGTCTAAGACTTGAAAAAAAAAGGCCTATGCCTTTGTGCCAGTGTATTCTACCTTTTTTATATTGAAAGTAGGCGTTCACTTGTGTATCAATATTTTGCATTAGACATGGCTTTTTCAAGCATTTACGCGACTTTTGTAATAAATATTATGCTCGTTCTTCTTCTATAAATATATAATGTACCAAGCGCCTTTCTATTAATACACTACCGACTTACTTTCACTAAGCATTTCACCAAATTGGGGAACCGCGCCCGATAGGGCGCGGTGCAACAACTAGTATGATTTAAAAGTGGATGACATTTTCTACTGAATGAATTGATAATCTTATTCAAAATGTGATAGAATTTATATTATACATAACTTGGTCCAACATCAACTTTTCATATCATGCAACTTATATTTTGTTCGATTGTTTTAAATTACGTTCTGGAAACTCATGTCTCGATATTATAAGAAATCATGACTATGTTGATTTAGAAACAAAATGCAAGTTGTACTTCATTCAAATTTAAATATACCATTTTTTTTACAGATTTACCAATAAACAACATGTATCGAAATTATCTTTGATTTTACACTACAAAAGAATATAAAAAGTTTGATATTCTTATTGTATTCATATAGGCGAATTAAACAAGATCTCACCTAACTATATATATTTTTTATGCTCTCTCTGTTTTTTATATATATGATGTTTTGCATTTTCGATGTTAAACATTTACTTTAGTATTTACAAAAATATATTTGTTCAAAAAAATATTAAAATGCTACCATTAAATTTCTTATGAAAAGCTCTTTTATACGAGTATACATATCATAGTATTTAACCTTATTATATTTTAAGAGATATTGATGGGAAAAGTGAGTGTGTCAAAATGTGATAAAGTAATATAAAAAAACACATGGAGTATATAGCAGTGAATCGTAAGATTCTATTTAGTCATATTAAGTGTCAAAATTAAATGGTGTATTTTGAAAAAACAAAAAAAAAGGGTCAACTCTTGGTAGGCTTCACAATCCATATATATATGTGTGTCCCTTCGATCGATAACCCTTAATAGACTGGTAGAGATAATCATATTATCTTATTGTTATACTATTAGGAAAATAATAAGATATGATTATTTCTAACAATTACATGCATCAACCTCATTTAATAATTTATTTATGTCACTATTTACTCACGAGTCACACACATATAAAAATGTTGTACAGAAAAGTGTCTTACATAGTTACACTATAAAATGAAGGGTTTTTTTTTATAATGACTAGCTTTGTACTACACTATAAAATGAAGGGGTTTTTTAATAATGAATAGCTTTGTACTAGACTGTTTTAATAATAACTACCAAAATAATTTTCGTCTGAAAACTAAGATCCGTAAGTTTGATTGTTTTATATATATATATATATATATATATATATATATATATATATATATATATATATATATATATATATATATATATATATATATATATATATATATATATATATACACTACCAAATCTCATCCAAACCCAATAAAACACAATCTCAGCCATTTATTTTTGAATTTTCATCTTAAGTTGTAAATACATGTGAGAAAAGTCTTTAATTTATCATTAATATTTTCTTCTTTTAGTCATTTCCTTAATCTTTGTGGGCCTTATAAGTGGACCTTAGAAGTGGTGGGATCTCTCTATTAAAATGACATTGTCCTCATTCTTTCTAATTAAAAAAAGTAGAAATTGTAATTTTATCACTATTTCTTAAATTTTTCTCAAAATGAAAAGTAGGATAATAAAATTGGAAATGTGGAATGCAAAGAGTACTTTCTGTTAACAATACAAATATCGAAGTCAATGATCGAAAGTCAACAGCATCCTAACTCTACGTAAATAGCATAACAAATAGATATTAGCACATGTTAATTTAACTAGTCAATTATTGTTTGTAACTATCCTATATTATAGCCTTTTAGTTAGCTTATCTTTAGCCATTAGCTGCTGCTTAGTTAGTATATAAATCAAGCCCTTGTAATCTTATTTATCATCAAATACAATTAACATTAAACCTATTCTTTACATGGTATCACGATCCTCTTCGATCCAACCCGTCACAACCCTCATCGTTCTTATTTTTGCTCTCGTCTCACCCATGGCATCCAACAACAACAACCTCATACCCAACTCCGACGAACCCAAACGACCACTCGTCTCTCTGTCCTTCCCAACATGCACAAAACTCACTGCCACCACTTATTGCTCTTGGCAATATCAAATAACTAGGCTCCTTCAAGGTTACGGGTTATTCTCGTATCTTGATGGCACCACCCGAGCCCCGGAACCAATCATCACTCCCACCCCTACCGATGCTAAACCCAACCCCGAACCCGTTCCCAACCCGGCTTACCACACATGGTTTCGTCAACATCAACTCATACTTGGTGCCTTAGCCGGTACCCTCGATGAGTCCGTCTCCTCAATTATCCTTGACGCAAACACTTCCCATGAAGCCTAGAAAACCATAGCCACGACACATGCCAACCCGTCTCGTGGCCATATCCTTCAACTCAAAGACCGTCTCCGACACTTATCTCTCGGTGACAAAACAATTTCCGAGTACATGTTATCCATTAAAGCCTGTACTACTCAACTTGCCCAACTCGGAAAACCTATGGACCAAGAAGACATTACCACCCATATCATCAATGGTCTCGACCAAACCCTATACAAATCGGTTATTGATGTTGTTCATGCTCGTGACGAACCGATTAGTTTCGAGCTTCTGCATGAAAAATTGATTAATCAAGAATTAATCAACAAAAACCAAACCCCAATCACCCCGGTCATACCTTCTGCCCATGCCGCCACAACCCGACACTATGCCACCTCCAACCCATCTCGCCCCTACCACAACAACCACACCCACTGTAACACCCCCATATTCAGAGGAGCCTTAACTAGGCCTTCCTTAGCATATAAGGACGTTACCATCTCGGTTGCCAAGGAAGTAATAACCAAATGTCGATAAAAGAACTATTATGTTACTTTACAAGTGATTTAAAACCAACTGATGGTATAAAGATACAACTCAAAGACTACTCGCTATAACTATCAAATCTCGTGAAGACTCATCCCTGCCCGAACTCCAGCTATCAACCATATCAACACCTGCTAAGACAGACTGCTCACCATAAGGGATCACGGCAGACACATACACAAACAAGACAACCACACAAGGTCAGAACTGAGATAAGATACAACAATATCAACAACAACTACCAATACAACTTAACACAATCAGTCACACACACAATCGCACCCACTCCAAACAATCTCCGTCACCGACTGTCCACTGGACCAGCCCTGCCAGTGGGGGACCGCAGCCGTTCCCACCTAAGCCTCGCTCATCATACCGAGCGATAACCCTATCCCATTAAAGTGCACATCCCCTCCCGTGGCGGGTTCCACGGAGGGCGAAACTAGGGCGTGAAGCCACTCCCGCAAGTGACTCCACTCAGCCGAGAACGCATCTCGAGAACCAGAGACAAACAATCACAATCACAATCAGAACCGTCACCCTACGAAAGCGATAAAATACAACAACCACAATACAACCACAACATCCGACACACTAGACCATCTACAGAAACTGAGTAGGCGAACCTACCTTTAAGCAACTGCAACCAATCCATGCCAACACATGCCATAACCAGCAACCAAGCAAAGCCTATAAGCACAACACGATCATCTATTACTACCAAGCAAACCCTAATTGCAAAGATGAGGATAGTGATGATGATTATGACATACCTATAAGGAGAAACCCGGCAAAAGACCGCTACCCGACTCAAGTGACGCTCTCCTAAGACACAAGGATCTTTAAAAAGGCTTCCATGGAGGTTTTATGGTGAAGGGAAGGGAAAGAGGCGACTGATGGATGGGAAGAATGAGGCGGAAATGAATTGTGGATTTAACAAAACGCGATTAAAAACCCTCGCTGAAAACTCGATACTCGATCGAGTACCCAACATACTCGATCGAGTGACCCCCTACTCGATCGAGTAACCTCGCTACTCGATCGAGTAGCCTCTACTCTATCGAGTACCACTCCTAACACGTAACTCAAGATAGTTTTGGCACGCATTTCTAAGACTATTCCCGCACCCAGGGTCAGTCAACGCTGGTCAAAGGGTCTCTAAAAGGGCGGGTATTATACCCACAACTACCACCAAAACCGTCAACCAAACTACTCCACCTACTTCAAGCGTGACAACCCAAACACCCAACCCAACCCCTTTAAAGGAAGGTGTCAATATTGTCGATCGGTTGGTCATGTGATTAGTGATTGTCCCAACTTCAAGCGTGACGATCCTAATGTTACCTTCCCTCCACCACCAACTCGTCAAAACCGACCCTATGCCAACACTGCCAGCATCTCCAACCCATCCACCTCCTTTTATTTGATTAATAGTGGAGCCTCTCACCATGTTACTAATGACCTCCAAAACCTTTCTATGCATCAACCCTAAGATGGACCCGACGACCTCATTATTGGTGACGGCACTTCGCTCCCGATAACTCATATTGGTTCATACTCTATTTCCACTCCTACTCCTACTCTTATTTTTAATAACGTTCTTGTTGTTCCGACTATCTCACGCAATTTACTTTCGGTTTCTCAGTTTTGCTTTGATAACCATGCCACTGCCATATTCTCACACAATTCTTTTTCTTTTAAGGAAATTGCGACGGGGGCGAACCTTCTTCTCGGGCCATACCATGAAGGCTCCTATCAATGGCAACCGTCCTCACCACGACCAACTGCATACCCCGCATTTCAAATTTTATTCACTGTAATGCTTGTTCTATTAATAAAAGTCATAAGCTACCATTTTCCGCTTCCACCTTAACCTCGACCGCACCTCTTGACCTTCTTTTCTCCGACGTTTGGTCATCACCTATACCCTCATACGACTCATTCAAGTACTACATTATATTTGTCGATCATTTCTCGCATTATTTTTGGCTATATCCATTAAAAAATAAATCCGACTCATTAATAACCTTTAATCGATTAAAAGCCATTCTAGAAAACCATTTTAAACAACCAATTAAATAGTTTTATTTCGACAATGGTGATGAGTACAAAAAACTCACGCCTACCCTCCTCGATGCGGGTATCGCCCATCTAACCTCTCCACCACACACTCCCGAACACAACGGTTTTGCTAAAAGACGGCATCGACACATCGTTGAAACCGGTCTTACCCATCTCACTCAAGCCCAAATGCCTCTCACATTTTGGCCCTTAGCCTTCTCCGCTGCTGCCTATTTAATTAATAGGTTACCCACCCCGACATTACACAATAAATCACCATATGAAATCATTTTTCATCAACAATCGAACTATCAAAAACTCCGTCCATTTGGATGTTTATGTTACCCATGGCTACGCCCCTACAATCACCACAAACTCGAACCCAAATCCCAACCATGCGTGTTTGTTGGATGATGCGTGTCTTTTATATGATGTTTTACATCCCATTTTACACGCATTTCAGAGCTCATTCTTGTAGTTTATGCTACATTTCTCCCTATTTCCGTCTACTTCCGTGTTTTGTACATTATTGCAGAAATGTGAAGAATTCAACGGGAAATCAAGCCAAATCCGTCCCCCAGTAATCTGCATTGCAAATGACGTAAAGGAATCACTTAAGGAACGAGCTTGGTGCGCAATTCGAGGCCCAAAAGACAAGTCCACGTGTTTTGAGAAGTCAAGTAGCAGCTCAAGTGGTCGATCGACCATCACCTTCAGTCGATCGACCAATGCTCGGGTTCCAGAAGCTACTGTTTGCTGAGGAGCAGTAGATCGACTAGTCCTATCAATCGATCGACCCAACTTCTATTTCAGACGTGAATTGAAAGACCGTGAATCTTGAAGCCCGTGAAGTTTAGGTTTTGGAATAATTGTTACGCTTATTTTGCTATATAACGTAACACAAACATTCAGTTTAGGTATCTTAGTTTTTACCCAAGTTCATATTCAGTTTTTACTTAAGCTTTATTTCAGAAATTTCACATTAAGTTTTAGAGTTTTATCAAATAGTTAGGGTTTGGGATTATTGTGGAGCATTGGATTTTCGGTTCTTAATAATTAATCTTTTCCCTGCAATTCGGTATTCCTCCTGTTTAATTTCAGTTCATCTTGTTTCGTTATTAGATTAAGATTGCTAGATAGATTCCCGAAACCATCTTTATTATTTCATGTTAAATATTCGTTTTACCGCTTTAATCATGAATTCAGTACCTTATTGTCCTAGTATTATTGTTGTTATCACTTTCATCACGAGTAGCTAAATAGTTTGTGCGAGGATGTAGGCGATTTATGGCATAGGCGGCAATAGATTATACACGGCCTGTCTCGCGTGTTGGTCGATCGACTGACATTGTAGGTCGATCGACTGACCTCGTAGGGTTTTATATTCGTTTTAATTGTTTTAATGCTGTATTTAACAAATCGAATGCATGCGACCAGTTAGATATCTAATTTACGACTGACCCATTAGATCGAAAGATAGGGAAAGTTATTTGACCATCAATTAAATCGACTAAACTGTGCTAAGATCGAAGGATAGGTATAGTTTAGACCGTTAGTCACTTTTCAGGAAGAAAGTTAGTATTAGTGACATTAGGGACCTATAGCGAGATCGAAAGATGCTATTTGTTAAGAGTGGACCGAGAGGACCTCTTTATCTCCCGCCTTACCTGTGTTTGTTTCAGACCGACTTAGTTTGCTGCCGCCGAAGCTATGATGAACCGAACATCCTAGTACCCTTCTTTTATCTGTTTAAATCGTCTATTTAGTTTACTACCTTTGTTTACTGTTAGCTGTAGACCAATTCAATCCAACCCCCACAATAGTTACCTTAGACTGAACATAAATCAACTAAAATTTACATCTGCCTCCTTGTGGTTCGACCCTGTTACCACTAGCCTAGGTTATTCTTAATAGGAATTATAAATTTTATCTTTGGTACTCACAACGACGGGTATCAAATTTTGGCGTCGTTGCCGGGGAGGCAATAGTCCTAATTTTAGTTGTTTTTATTTTTAGTCTTTCTTAGTTTAAGGGACATCCGTTCCTTAAACTTTTCTTATATTCTTTTTGTAGTTTCTTCTTATGCGCAGGTCACAGGGTGGAGAATTAGTACCGTTGAACCCTGAGCTTGAAAGATCCTTGCGCAAGTTGAGACGAACACAAAGGGTATTACCGACAGAGGAAGAGCTGAGTACTCTGTCAAGCTATTACGAGAACGATCTGTCAAGAAGACCCACGATCTTCACCCGTTTCCATTTCTTCACCGAGACATTACTTCTCCGGAAATTCCGGTCATGGCCGAGGAAGCGAGTATAGCTAGTCATTCGAGCCGACAAATTAAAAACTTATATAAGGGGTTCGAATTACCAGGAGATGCCAGGAAGTTCGAACCAAAGCCTTCATATATTAGCATGGTTGAGAAGAACCGGTTCGGGAGCCGCAAATGAAGATGCAAATAAACATATGGAGACCTTTATTGACTCATCATGTTCCATACCCCCACCAACCGGCGTGACCCAAGACCAGATCAAGGAGACCATGTTCATCTTCTCCCTTCGTGATGCTGCAAGGGAGTGGTATAGAGATTTGGACCGAATCGCTCGGGGATCACCGATTGGAATTCCTTGGCATTGGCATTCTACAAGAAGTACTTTTCTGCTTCAAGGACGATTTCTATTAGAGCTCAAATCACGGGCTTTAAACAAGGGCCAGATGAGAATTTCCACGAGGCATGGGTCCGATTCAAGAAGTTGGTGCGAACCATACCGCACCATGGGTTCGAAAAGTGGAGTTTGTGCAACCATTTCTACAATGGGTTGTACGACGATCGAGGGCCATTTTGGATGCTTTGCCCAATGGAAGATTCGCTGAAAATTTGGGAGCAACCAAGGGGTGGAAGATCATTGACGATCTAGCTACCCACAAGGCCGAGTATGGGAATTCTAGAGGGAACCAGAGGAGAGCTGCTGAATCCTCCACTGTTGCTGCACTTGAGGCTCTCACTGCGAGATTTGACAAGTATGAGCTAGGAGGAACTTCTAAAGGTGGGATGTACCAAGTCAATGCTGTGTCATACGGTCCTTTCGTCTGTGAAAGGTGTGGAGGTGAGGGCCATGTCTCGAAAAACTGCCCTAGTCCCTTTGAATCTTGTGCTGCCTTTCAACACTATAGGCAGACCAACACTTACTACGAGCCAAGCCACCCAAACTTGAGTTGGAGAAGCCAGAATGTTTTGAACCCAACTCAACCTCCGCCGCAGCAGCAACCCTATGTGCCTCCTCATCAAAAGCAACAACAATATCAAAAACCTCCTTATGTGCCGCAACAGCAACAATCGCAGAATTCTGAATTTTCCGAGCTTAAGAACCTGTTGCTAAAGGAGTCCCAAGCAAGAGAGGCCGGGATGAAGCTACTAGAGAGCCAAATAGCTCAATTGGCCAGCAAAAGCAACACTCGAGCTCCCGGACACTTACCGACTCAACCTGAACAAAAGGAGACCATAAATGCCATCACTTTGAGGAGCGGGTCCACCCTTGATGGTCCTGCCATGGTTGAGGACGCTGTTGAAAAAGATGAGCCGGAAACAAGTCAAAAGAAAGCTTCAACGAATAAATCAAAGAAACAAAGTCTACCAGGTATATATCGATCGATCGATCGATATACCTAGTCGATCGATCAATCACGGGTTACTGGGACCTTCTCGAATCAGACATCTCGATCGATCGACCGAGAGCAATGGTCGATCGACCGAGATCGGCTAGCGATCTTGAGGAATTTCGTCCTTCGATGCCAAATAATCATGAGACCACTTGTTTCGGGGTACCACAAATCCCGAAAATTTTGGGGGCGAACCGAGTCTTGATGGGTCGATCCCGCTCCGAAGTTCGATCCAATGAAAATTAATGGTTCTCATTTGAGACGGTCTGAAGAGGGGTCTAGCTTCAACAAAGAGAAGGTGACGGACTTTCAGCCTAAGTCCAAGGATGCCGGCGCGCGTGAATTGGAGGAGAGGGCTAAGGTACTTCTTACAGCCCCATATCCGGAGAGACTCGTACCAACCAAGGAATAGGTATCTTTCAGCAAATTTGAAAAAGTTATACGTAGTCTGAATGTACAAGTCCCCTTCCTTGAGTTAGTAAACCAAGTGCCCGCTTATACTAAATTTATGAAACAACTTTTGTCTAAAAAGCGGTCACTTGAAACAGTGCACACTGTCGCACTTACTAAGGAGTCCTGCTCCTATCTGTCTCACACTGCACCCCTTAAGTTAGAGGACCCGGGTAGCTTTTCTGTTCCTTGCAAAATAGGTACCTTCTCTATTGAGAAGGCATTGTGTGATTTAGGGGCTAGTATAAGTGTCATGCCCTTGAGTCTAGCTAGGAAGCTCAAGTTGACCCGGTTTGCTATCACAGACATGACAGTTCAGATGGCTGACCGATCTGCGGTCGAGCCTATAGGAGTCCTAGAGGACATACCCGTCCAAATAGGGAAGTTTTTCTTCCCTGTTGACTTTGTTGTCCTTGACATGCCCGAGGATGCCCATATACCGATCATCCTAGGTAGGCCGTTTCTGCACACTGCTGGTGCAGTTATTGATGTAGGCTCTGGAACTTTGACCTTCAAAGTTGGGAAACATTCTATCATTTTTTGCCAACCTGCTAAGAAGAAGGACCCCATGTGGCCTGTTACTTATAATACGGTCTCTGAAAAGAAATCGTACTTTGTGATTCCTGAGTTACCTGTCTCTATTACTGCTCCTGTGTTGACCCCTCTGCCCCAGATTGGGAGCAATAAGGAGGACAAACTTGTTGTTTCAGACATTGCAGGAGCTGGTTTGGGGAAGGAAAAGCTGCATGGTACTTCCGCCGCGACAGAGCAAACTATTTCAAGAGGAGGTCTTGGATGCCTTAGCTATGCGACTGATGAGGAAGTGGAAGATGAGCCAACCAAGGTGAGATGGGCCGATTTGGATTCCGACGATTCCAAGGAAGTCCTTGATTGGGGAGATGACGAAGTTGAACCGTTAAGCTCCCCGACTGTCGAAGCTAAGAAGGGTGCGGCTGACGAGATGAGCACCATTGAGGCTACCTCTAGTAGCCAGAAGCCGACGAAGTGGGCCATACCGTGGTCCTTCTTGATCAACTATTAGTTGATCGAGCTCGTTATAAACTTCATTTTATTTGCTTTGTTACGACATTTTTATTGCTTTTTGTGTGCGCGAAAACTTCGCCTTTATTTCGTTTTGTTTAGGATTTTTATGCACTTTAGGCTTTATTCTGGGTTTTGCGCAATTTTGGGCGCGTATTATTGTGCATTTGCAGGTTTTTAGACCTCGGTAGCTCGAGTTATTGAGCTAATACGAAGAAATAAGACGTTGCAGCAGTGTTTTCAGTCGATCGACTGGCACCATTGGTCGATCGACTGATTTGCAGGTTTACAGGAGCCACTGTTCACGCCCATATGGTCGATCGACTGATCTTCTTGGTCGATCGACCACTGCTGCTGCTATATTCGTTCACGACCTCTCCCCTGCTATGTTTGGTCGATATGCGGACCTAAGGGAGTTTTCTACTCCGCTTTACTTTCCGTCATATTACTTATTTCTTCTGTTCTCTCATTTACGCACAATTTTACCGCTTCAAAATTGTTTTCTCGGTTTTATGCGTGGTTTTGTTTGTCTTTTCAGGTCTTTATTAGTAGCACTGCTAGCTACTGAAACCTCCTAGCTCACGCTGGTTTGGGGAGGTTTCCTCTGCTGCGCTTAAAGTCTTGTGAGTTCCATATCTTTCCTTTGTGTCTTGCTTATTTATTTTCTAGCAAATTCCCATTTCTCTCTCCTTCATTATATGATTTTGCACAATGGGGACATTGTGTGATTTGGTTTGGGGAAGGGTTTTGCGTCGCATATCATTTGCTTGCATTCACGTTTACATTATGTCTTGCATTGTTGTCTATTTCTTCATATTCATCAAAAATCAAAAAAATTGAAAAATTTCAAAATTTTTCCATAAAATGCACGTTTATTTTAGCATATAGGTCGAGTCGGAACGGTAGTATTTCAATGATGATTTTGCATTTGCACCTGTTTTGCCTGAGCCTTGCTAGATTAACATGTTATTAGTAGAATCGTAAATGCATATCTACGAGTTTTCGTTACATATTTGCTGAACTTGAGATTTGATTTAGAAAATTGGCAACCTACATCATATTTCTGAGATTTAGAGCCTATAACTGGTGACATTCATGACCAGTTCATCTAGGAATATGAGTAGTACTCCTTATGAGACATGTTTCCTTAATTTGCATGATTATGAACTTGATCTACTTAATACCTGTATGCATTCGGTCTGTGGTTTGTTGACACATGTGGTAGAGGTTTTCCTTTATTTATTTTGCCCATAAGCTCCACACTGCCAAAAATATCCCTTTTTGTCCCATTTACTACATCCTACATTTAGCCTGTCATTTGTCAAGCTAGTAGTCTGTGTTCTTGGGGTTGTTACTCATTTTTGGTGGCATATGCTCTGTTGAGACGTTATTGGGAAAATGAAAAGAAAAAAAAAAAAAAGGAAAAGAGAAAAAAAAATGATGAAAAAAAATGATTCGAAAAAGAAAGAAGAAAAAGAGTTCTGTACTGTTCAGGGCAGTCGATCGACTGCCCAATTCGGTCGATCGACTGCGATTCGAGGAAGAAATCAATTCGCATAATTTAATCTTTATCTTTTGTCGATTTTTGCTCCCATGTTGCATTTATATCTTATGGGGAGTTTATTGATTTGTTAGTTTGGAGATTTGTGAGATTTGTGCTTGCTATAGCACTGTTTCGTTTGATTATGAGCAAGAAGTGGATGTTGCCACTTGGTTCCGTTTTGGTACTAGCTTGATCACCTGTACCTCCACTTTACCATAAAATGTTTTGCCTCTTCTTACCCATACCTCACATATCCCATATATACCTCGGCATGTGTCATTGGTCATCTGTTTGGTTGGAATGCATATGTACGGTCATAGAGATCCTTTTCATATTTTATTGCTGGCATGTTCTTATAGGTCGTAGTTAGGTGAGAGTCACTACAAAATTAATTCTTTCTATCTTACAAATAGTCACCCGTACTTATTGAGTGATTTGAGCGACCCGTGAGAGTCCAATTTGATAAGTCTCTACAGTTGACGGTTCAGCAATTTTTAACGACTACATAACTCGTTCGCATGATTCACATTACTAATTGATTGTTGGTTGTGCATTAAATTGGTTTGGGCTTAACAGTTTGCATTTCGCTCTGAGATTGAACTCGTTCCATTAGGTCATTAGATCGAGTCTAGTTCTTGCTTGGGGACAAGCAAGGGTTCGGTTTGGGGAAGTTTGATGCGTGTCTTTTATATGATGTTTTACATCCCATTTTACACGCATTCCAGAGCTCATTCTTGTAGTTTATGCTACATTTCTCCCTATTTCCGTCTACTTCCGTGTTTTGTACATTATTGCAGAAATGTGAAGAATTCAACGGGAAATCAAGCCAAATCCGTCCCCGAGTAATCTGCATTGCAAATGACGTAAAGGAATCACTTAAGGAACGAGCTTGGTGCGCAATTCGAGGCCCAAAAGACAAGTCCACGTGTTTTGAGAAGTCAAGTAGCAGCTCAAGTGGTCGATCGACCATCACCTTCAGTCGATCGACCAATGCTCGGGTTCCAGAAGCTACTGTTTGCTGAGGAGCAGTCGATCGACTAGTCCTATCAGTCGATCGACCCAACTTCTATTTCAGACGTGAATTGAAAGACCGTGAATCTTGAAGCCCGTGAAGTTTAGGTTTTGGAATAATTGTTACGCTTATTTTGCTATATAACGTAACACAAACATTCAGTTTAGGTATCTTAGTTTTTACCCAAGTTCATATTCAGTTTTTACTTAAGCTTTATTTCAGAAATTTCACATTAAGTTTTAGAGTTTTATCAAATAGTTAGGGTTTGGGATTATTGTGGAGCATCGGATTTTCGGTTCTTAATAATTAATCTTTTCCCTGCAATTCGGTATTCCTCCTGTTTACTTTCAGTTCATCTTGTTTCGTTATTAGATTAAGATTGCTAGATAGATTCCCGAAACCATCTTTATTATTGCATGTTAAATATTCGTTTTACCGCTTTAATCATGAGTAGCTAAATAGTTGTTATCACTTTCATCATGAGTAGCTAAATAGTTTGTGCTAGGATGTAGGCGATTTATGGCATAGGCGGCAATAGATTATACACGGCCTGTCTCGCGTGTTGGTCGATCGACTGACATTGTAGGTCGATCGACTGACCTCGTAGGGTTTTATATTCGTTTTAATTGTTTTAATGCTGTATTTAACGAATCGAATGCATGCGACCAGTTAGATACCTAATTTATGACTGACCCATTAGATCGAAAGATAGGGAAAGTTATTTGACCATCAAGTAAATCGACTAAACTGTGATAAGATCGAAGGATAGGTATAGTTTAGACCGTTAGTCACTTTTCAGGACGAAAGTTAGTATTAGTGACATTAGGGACCTATAGCGAGATCGAAAGATGCTATTTGTTAAGAGTGGACCGAGAGGACCTCTTTATCTCCCGCCTTACCTGTGTTTGTTTCAGACCGACTTAGTTTGCTGCCGCCGAAGCTATGATGAACCGAACATCCTAGTACCCTTCTTTTATCTGTTTAAATCGTCTATTTAGTTTACTACCTTTGTTTACTGTTAGCTGTAGACCAATTCAATCCAACCCCCACAATAGTTACCTTAGACTGAACATAAATCAACTAAAATTTACATCTGCCTCCTTGTGGTTCGACCCTGTTACCACTAGCCTAGGTTAGTCTTAATAGGAATTATAAATTTTATCTTTGGTACTCACAACGACGGGTATCATTGGATATTCTAATACCCAAAGTGCCTATCTCTGTCTTGAACCCGTCTCTTAACGCCTTTATACCTCCTGACATGTTAAATTCGTTGAAACCGTCTTTCTTTTTGTCGAACTTACCAAGTCCACTCCCTCATCCATTCCTTCCCCGAACAAATGGTGCACATTTACCCTTCCCTTACTACCTCCCTTCATCGACCCCACATCCACTGCCACATCCGCACCCGACACACCACCACCTCCCCCTCCCAACAACGAACTACCTCCCGACCCAACCTTGCCTGCCACACCACCCTCCACTGCCCAATATTCTCCCCTCTCCTCTCCTGCCACCTCTCCATCACCTCCACCGGCACCCCCACCTCCTTCTTCCAGCAACCGTCCTATCACTCGCCTTTGTAACAATATCACCAAACCAAATCCCAAGTACACCAAGACTGCCAAAACAACAACCCTTTCCTCGGCTCACACGACCCCAAACACCACCAAACAAGCGCTTATCGACCCGCGTTGGAGACAAACCATGACCGAGGAATACCAAGCTCTTTTACGTAACCAAACATGGACACTCGTACCCCGAACCCAAGCCTCAAATATTGTTGGATGTAAATGGGTATTTCGAGTCAAATATAATATCGATGGGAGCATTAAACAACACAAGGCGAGACTTGTCGCCAAAGGTTTTCATTAAAGACCCGGCATCGATTACTCCGAAACTTTTAGTCCGTCATCAAACCAACCACTATTCGTCTTGTTCTCACTATTGCTGTCACCCAGAGATGGCATCTTCACCAATTGGATATAAACAATGCATTTCTTCAAGGTAATTCAAGTGAGTCCGTCTTCATGACCCAGCCACCCGGTTTTACTGATACTACCAATCCCGACTATGTGTGCAAACTAAATAAAGCTATCTATGGTCTCAAATAAGCCCCGAGAGCATGGTACACCGCCCTTAAAACCCATCTCGTCACCCACGGTTTTCGAAACTCACTTTCGGATCCGTCCCTCTTTATCCTACTCAAACCACCAGTTAAAATTTTTGTACTCGTCTATGTTGACGATATAATTGTTACTGACCCTAATAAAGATCATATTATGTCCTTCATCTCTCACCTATCAAAAACCTTTTCACTCAAAGACCTTGGCCCTCTCTCGTATTTTCTCGGGATTGAGGTCACACCTACGAAATCCGGCTTACACCTCAACCAAACAAAATATTTGTCTGATCTCTTACATTCTTACAACTTCCAAGAGTGTAAACCTGCCTCTACACCAATGCTCTCTCACCTTCCCCTTCTAGCCGAACCCACAAACCCTATTGTCAATGAAACTGACTATCGTTCCATCATTGGTAGTCTCCAGTACATATCCTTGACCCGGCCAGATATTGCCTTTCCGGTCAACAAGCTTGCTCAATTTTTAACTCACCCAACCTCCACCCATTGGCTTGCTCTTAAACGGTTACTACGATACCTTCAAGGGACCCTACACCTCGACATTCACCTAAATCGTTCTTCTCCACTTCGTCTTTACGCATACTGTGATGCGGATTGGGGAGGTGATCCCTCCGACTATGTCTCCACAACCGGTTTTATTGTCTATCTCGGGAGCAATCCCATATCTTGGTCCTCTAAAAAGCAGCGAGCTATCTCTCAGTCATCGACGAAAGCCGAATTTCGTGCTATTGCTATCACTACTACTGAGCTATTATGGTTACACTCTCTTCTTCATGAACTTTGTATCGCAACTACAACCGCACCATCCATTTATTGTGACAATTTTAGTGCCACGAATTACTCCGCTAATCCTGTGTTTCATTCACGAATGAAGCATCTTGCCATCGCCTTTCACTTCGTTAAAGAACAAGTCCGTCAAGGTACTATTCGTATTCAACATATTAATGGTACGGACCAGCTCGCTGATACGCTCACAAAGCCGCTTCCAAAGCCTCGTTTTCTCGAGTTATCTTCCAAGATTGGTCTTCGTCTTCGACCGTCCATCTTGAGCGGGAATGTTAACAATACAAATATCGAAGTCAATGATCGAAAGTCAACAGCATCCTAACTCTACGTAAATAGCATAACAAATAGATATTAGCACATGTTAATTTAACTAGTCAATTATTGTTTGTAACTATCCTATATTATAGCCTTTTAGTTAGCTTATCTTTAGCCATTAGTTGCTGCTTAGTTAGTATATAAATCAAGCCCTTGAAATCTTATTTTTCATCAAATACAATTAACATTAAACCTATTCTTTACACTTTCATTATTTAATAATCTATTTCATTCAAATTGGTAACTATATTTTGTATAAACTAGTGTATTCATATACTCCCTTCTAGACCTGGCAAAATCAACCCGACCCGATTGACCCGACCCGAAAAGGATGACCCGAGACCCGAAATCGACCCGAATTGCTGAACCCGAATGACACCTGAAGCCCGAAGTGACCCGACCCGACCCAAAATGACCCGAGCTTTCATGGACCCGTAACAGACCCGACCCGAAATGACCAATCCGAAACCACTCAACCCGAAAATGATCCGACAAAATATAACTTTAATTGACCCTAATAGACTTGAAATGTCTCTCTTTTCTTAATCTTTGACCCGAAAATGGCCTGACCCGAATTAACCCGACCCGCTTGATCCGAAACACACCCGACCAACAAACCCGAAATAGACCCGTAACGCGAAATGAACTGACCCGATCCGAACTAACCCGAAAATTTGAGAAACCCGAAATGACCCGACCCGAACCCGACCCGGTTGACCCGTTTGCCAGGTCTACTCCCTCCTATTCACTATATTCTTCCCTATTTCCTTATTCGGATTATTCGGGTTTTCTTCCCTATTTTCCTTTTTGGGTTGATTTGTTTGGTCCAAACTAAATTGCATGTGGGGTAGTGTGTTTTGTGTGGTCCAAATTCACTTTCTTATTTTTTTTGTGCAAAAAGGAAAGGGGAAGAATATAGTGAATAGGAGGGAGTATAACTAACTAGACCTAGCAAAATAAAACCGAACCGGATAAATCGATCGAAAATATGTGAATTGATAACACCCGATATCACTAACCCGAACATTACCCGAAAGCTGAATCAATCCCAATCGAACTGAAATTGAACCGAATTCAATAGAACTACATGATACCCGAACCTAAATAAATCTGAATCGATAGCAACTGAACCTTTGACTTATATTAAAAACATTTATTTTCTTATAAAAAATCCTATTTTAGTAGTTTTTTCCTTAATTCTTGATTTATGAATGATATTTTGAATTATTACATTTAAATTGAAAGTATAAAAAACATTAAGCCAAAAAAAAGTTATTCCTGGACCAAGAGAATTATGACCCAAAACTCACTTGAACCGACGTTGATCGACCCAAACTGCACCCAACTCAAAGTAGTTCAAACCGATTAAATATTTGAAATGAAACTGATTGAAACCGAACTGAAATTAAAACTAAAGTCAACTCAACTAAGATCAACCCAAATTAACCCGATCCGAAAACAAATCGAACGACCTTGTTTCCCAGATCTATGACTAACAACTCCTTATTCATTAACGGTATGAAATACTCCATACATTTCACTTCTATTGTTCTCCTTTCCTCTTATTTTTTTATTCAAATTAATTGTCATTTTTTATAAAATTTTGTATGCCAAATGACTGACTAAATGACCAATATTGCAGCCAATTTACTAACAACCACTCCAATATAGTAATATACTAACAGCGAGTCCGACACTCCTCCTTCAAAATGACTTTGTCCTAGTTAATCTTTAATTCTAGAGTGGTTTCATTTTACATATAGAGGTGGCAAATAAGTTTTTTGGTGGGTCAATTTGGGTGGGTTCTTTCGGGTTTGCCACACATTTCGTTTTGGGATAGGTCGGATCAGGTTATATGTGGTTCCGATTAGTTTCGATTGTCATGTTGTTGGTTATTTCGGGTTTGAGTTTCTTTAGGTCGGGTCATTTTTGGGAATGGGTCATTTTAAATTGAGTCAATAGTTAAACAATTTGTCTTGGTGAAGACGGGTCGGAGCAAGTGACGGATAATGTCACTCACAAAACGGATAGGGGGGACAAGGTGCGGGCACCCCCATGTGCTTCCCTCTCTCCTCTATTTGGGTCATTTGTGAGGGAAAATGGTATCCGTCACTCCAAAGTGACGGATACGTGCCGCCACAAATGAGATTTTGTGATAGTTAAAGGAAAATGAAATGGCGCCACCGGGTAACACCCTCTCACAAGGGGTGATTGGGGACCCCTTCAATTAAAAATGTATGTGAGAGGGTGACACTCAATTTAGACGTCACCTGGTGGCGCCCTATCACTAAAAATAATTATTTATTATAGAGTATTACACTCAATGGAATTTTGATATAAATAATAATTGATGGGGGCATGAGGCACGCGCAGCGGACCTGACCCGCATGCCAAGCATGGATCGCACGAGTCCAAAGCTTGCCACCTCATACACAAAGGTACAATTGGACCTATATAAATACCAAAATGGATCCTCTCCATTTTTTCCTCTCCATTTTCTCTCCATTTCCTCTCTTAAACTCATTTAATAATATTTTTTCCACCAAATCTCATTATCCTTTATTTTTACCCATTAATTTTGAGCCGTTCGATGATGCCAGAATACGATCTGGATCACCGAAAGGAAATGGCCTCTCCATTTCTTTTTAGGAAATGAAGAGAAACCCTCCTCTATAAATACCTCTATGGAAAGGCCACATGTAAGAGACTTCTCATCAACAATTTTCCCTCTCTAGGGATAAGATTATAAAAGCTACTAAGAGAACCATAAGACAAGCTCTCAGTAAAAACATCCCTTATCTTATTTTATTGACTCATGCATTAGAGAGAGACCCTTGAGAATCCCCTTGAGGCCTCTGTTTGCTGCCTGTGCAGGTACATTCGGAGACGAAAGGAGCGCGTCGAACCGATTTAGATTCGAGTAACGTTGACTTGATTGTTTTGACCCGAAACAATTTGACGACGTCTGTCTTACTAAAAAAACCCAGTAAAAGACTAGATTTTTATATAACTTAGTCAGAAGACGCTGAAGAGGGACATTCTCGTTGCGTTAGGCATTCTCAAAATCAAGCACTGTCGGAGTCTCCAACAACCAGGTCAGTCCGCCAGTTATTTGTGCCAACAGTGCCACATGGCACGACACATCCTCTCCAACACAAAGAGGCCTGCCTCAAAGGAATCTTGGTTGAGGACAACACGCCAGCACCACCCAAGAACGCGATCACGTCACACGTAGCATGAAGTCAGATGAACTGGATACGTGGATCAAGACACTGCAACAGACACGGACCAACAAATTAGCTGACCTACCAAACAATGGGAACGCTGAAGCGAGTCCAACCTAGATTACACCTCGACCGTTGTTAAGCGAGAAAAGTCCAAACAAAGCTGAGGGTAGGAAACGTCGCAACCTGACCCACGCCGACACGGTGCAGAAGTCGACTACCTCATCAAATGACAAAATATGCCATTTAGAAACCCTTCCAAAAGAAGTCGTTCGCCCGAAGACATGATCTGTGTCCTCGCGTCTAGCTAGCCGAGAAACGAAAGAAGAAGGTGACCGGCCGGCAACCCGAAGAGCGGTCACCGGGGGCAGGTCATTCTCCCACGCCAAGCCCATTGGATACGAAGATCAGGAAAACAAAGTCCCTAAGATGAAAATGTCGTTGACCCTGTTGTTGCAAAAACGAAGCAGTAACAAAGAAAGGAGATAAGATCAGAATATATAACCGATTCGTAGTGCCGTGGTACGGAGGCCACTGCCTTGAAAACTATTTCGGCACGACCGTGGTGGCGATCGCGATTCTTAGGTAGTCCCCCAAGGATTTACACTACAGCGCTTAAACCCGCCCACTCGAGATTAAGAGCTATGGAACGATATTATTACTTTACCCAGAAATTGTAAGAGAGGAAGAGAGAATGATATTGACATATGTTTCTGATTTATGAAAAATAAGATGAGCAGGAGCTCTTATTTACATAGAAGACGGAGGACTTAGTGGAGCCTAAACTGCTCCCTTAAACACAGCAGTCAACTGAGTAAATGGAGGAGCAAAGCTCTCAACCCACTAACTGCATTGACTGACCAAGTCCAAGTCCAAAACAAAAAGCATATGACAAAACCGCGGCCCAAAAAGATAGGCACAGCCCGCCGCAGGCGATTGCCAAATCCCAAATCCCGAATTACGAATCCGAATCCGGGCCGGGCACGGGCATGGCGCGCGCGCGCGCGTGTGCGAGCTGAATTAAGCACCTCACAAGGCTTCCACAAAAGCCTCCCTTGACCCACTAGTGATATGGTAAGGAGGGTGGGTACATATAAACCCACAAAACTCCCTTTTCCTCACCAATGTGGGACAATTGGAAACACTCCAAAGGCAAAAAGCCCCTATATTTTCCAACAATCCCCCACTAGGGGCGCCAGAGACAGAGAAAGAACTTTCTGGGTAAAGGAAGGATTGGATACTTAGGTATCAATATCTTTCGATTTGAATTGACACTTTAGTGAAATGAGGAAACAACTTACTTACAGCGAGAGAATATCTTGCGATTTGAATTCCTAGCCGAGCTTCGGTCGATACCCCCCACAACACATATCATACCTTCAGAATTAAGATCGTTCCACGTTTCAAAGTGCAACGCGCTCTTTTAGAGCTATGCGTTTACCTCGGTACTAATAGATGTGTTCAGAAGACTTCTCATAGTCTAATGATCGTTACACCTACGTAGGTGACTCAAGTGCTTCTCAATAGCACTTCTCACATGAGTCATTAAGGACCTAAGTCCAACCTGGTTTATGATCCATCAAGTGCGTCTCAAAGCACCACCATAAAGGCTATGAATCATACAATGCCCTAGGAATAGAAGCTTTAGACCTAGTCAAGTCTCACTCTTTACCTAAGGACTTAAGCCCCATTCCCCTTGACGTATCAATGACTAGTCTCTTAGCCAGCCCTTTAGTAAAGGGATCAGCAAGATTGTTTTCGGACTTCACATAGTCCAAAGCAATCACTCCATTGTCTTGGAGTTGTCTAACTGCAGCGTGCCTTATTCGAATATGTCTCTTTTTCGAATTGTAGACACTATTCTTTGCAACACCAATAGCAGTCTGCGAGTCACAGTGCAGGGAGACCGGTGTTAGCCGTCCGCCCCACACTGGTATATCAGCTAAAAGGTTTTTCAACCATTCAGCCTCTTGTCCTGCCAACTCAAGAGCTATGAACTCAGATTCCATGGTAGAGCGTGCGATACAAGTCTGTTTAGAAGACTTCCACGATATAGCACCTCCATCCATGGTAAAGATATAACCACTAGTAGAACAGATCTCATCGTTACCTGCAACCCAGTTCGCATCACAATATCCCTCTAACACAGCAGGAAATTTACTATAATGCAAACATAAGTCAACTGTTCCTTTTAGGTATTTTAGTAAACGACGAAGAGCATTCCAGTGTTCATTACTAGGGTTATGTGTATAACGACTCAGTCTACTAACTGCATAAGCAATATCTGGTCGAGTACAGTTCATTAAAAACATCACACTACCTAGGATTTTAGCATACTCTTCTTGGGAAACACTCTTGCCCAAGTTTTTACACAATGGTACACTAGGATCATAGGGTGTTCTAGCAGGCACATCATCAAAGCAGTTAAACTTTCTCAACACTTTTTCAACATAATGAGATTGACTTAGACAGACTCCATTGGGGTTTCGGATGACCTTAACTCCTAGGATAACATCAGCTTCTCCTAAGTCCTTCATCTCAAATTGTGATGACAAAAATTCTTTGGTTCTAATTATCACTTCCAAATTATTACCAAGTATTAACATGTCATCAACATATAGGCATATAATTACACAATCAGATCCCATTATTTTTGAATAAACGCATGAATCAGAATTGTTAACCACATAGCCATTACTTATCAAAGTGTTGTTAAATTTCTCATACCACTGTTTAGGTGCTTGTTTCAGTCCATAAAGAGACTTGTTCAGTTTACACACTTTACTCTCTTGACCCTCAATCACAAAACCTTCAGGTTGAGACATATAGATCTCTTCCCTTAGTTCACCATTCAAAAAAGCAGTTTTAACATCCATCTGATGTATAACATGGTTATGAATAGCAGCTAAGGCGATAAGGGTCCTAATAGTCGAAATTTTGGTCATAGGAGAGTAAGTATCAAAATAATCAATACCCTTCTTTTGTGTAAAGCCTCTAACTACAAGTCTAGCTTTGAACCTCTCTATTGTACCGTCAGGTCTCATTTTCTTTTTAAAGATCCATTTACTTGTAATGGGTTTACTACCTTTAGGTAAATCAGTCAACTCCCAAGTCCGATTTGACACAATAGAGTCAAGTTCACTTTTAATAGCATCTTTCCAAAAATTAGCATCAATGGATTTCATTGCCTCACTATACGTTTTTGGGTCATCTTCTATTAAAAAGGCTGAAACAAATTCATCACTAGCACAAACAAAGTGTATCCATGTTCGACAAAGAAGTTGAAACAAAATCAGCTCCAAAGTTCTTTGGACATCTAGGTCTCTTAGTCCTTCTAGGTTCAACAACATGATCAATAGAAGTGCTACTACTAGCATGTGAAGAGATATCAATAGATGTAACAGGTAAACTAAGAGGTGAATCAACATTCTTCTGTAATGGAAAAACATGCTCAAAAAACACAACATCTCTAGCTTCAGATATAGAACGATCACTTAAAGACATGAATCTATAAGCAGAACTATTTTGAGCATAACCTATAAAAACACAATCATAGGTCTTTGGTCCAACGGTAGGTCTCCTAAAATCTGGTAAACCCACTTTAGCCAAACACCCCCATACCTTAAGGTAACTCAGGTTAGGAGGATAGCCCTTCCAAATTTCGTAGGGTGTTTTGTCAAGTTTCTTATGAGGTACACGGTTAAGAATGTGACAAGCCGATAGTATTGCTTCCCCCCACATATCGTCAGATAGGCCAGAACTTAAAAGCATAGCATTCATCATCTCTTTTAAGGTTCTATTTTTTCGTTCAGCTACACCGTTAGACTGAGGTAAGTAAGGTGGACTAGTCTCATGTATTAAACCGTTAGCAAAGACAAAAGTCGGCTAGATAACTAGACTTATACTCACCACCTCTATCAGACCTTACCCTTTTAATTTTTCCGTCGAGTTGATTTTCGACTTCATTTTTAAAGTTTATAAACGATTGTTCTCGCTTCATCTTTAGTCTTAAGCGGATAGACACGGTGTACCTTGAACAGTCGTCTATAAAGGTGACATAATAATTCTTTCCACCTCTACTTGCAACATTTTTGAAGTCGGCTAGGTCGGTGTGAATTAACTCAAGAAGACTCGTATTCCTAGTTGTGTCAGGTTTACTAGGTTTCTTTGTGAATTTAACCTCAACACAGCTAGCACATTTAGAGAATTCTTGACTCGTCAAACTTGGAATTAAACTCATAGTTCTAAGTTTTTTAATATAGTCAACATTCACATGACCTAATCTACCATGCCAAACATCAATAGACTCGAAATAATATAAGTAGATGCAATATTATTAAAAACTGAATCAGTGTTCAATACAAAAAGACCCCCAGAAAGATAACCCTTGCCCACAAATTCCCCATTACGCGACATTACAACCTTGTCAGCCTCAAAAACAAGTTTCAAACCAGCTTTGTTCAATAAGGCACCAGACACGAGGTTTCGACGCAATGAGGGTACAAATAAAACATTGGTGAGAGCAAGTGTTTTCCCCGAGGTGAGTTTGAGAAAGATCTTGCCTTTGCCTGTGATCACTGCAGATGAAGAATTACCCATGTAGACGCATTCCTCATCGCCTACCTCCTCGAACTCAAAGAAATAATCCCTTATCAAAGACAGAGATGATGTCGGAAGTGCCGTATCAAGACCCATTCAAAGAAGATTACCCACCGATTAGCTTCCACAACCACAAAGAAGAATGACATCATCAGTCACAAAGAACATTAGCTTCAGCAGCTTTTTTCTTTTCGATTACAATTTGGTAGGCTTTGTGACCAGTTTTCCCACAGACATAGCAAACAATGGGACCCTTTGGTTTCTGAATCTTAGCAACAGGTTTGGTATGCTTCCCTGGACCATTCTTCTTAGCTGGACCCTGGTTCTTACCCTGACCAACCTTGGCCTTACCCTTACCCTTGAACTTCTCACCATTGGACGGACCACCAGACTCAACCAGATTAGCTTTAACAGCAGCAACAGAAGCATTCACAGAAAGACAAGCAGGTTGGTCTTTAAGGCGATTTGCCTCTTCGGTCCTCATGTGTCCTACTAGTTCTTGGAGAGACAGGTCTTTTCTCTTATGCTTAAGGTGGTTCCTATAGTCAGACCAGGAGGGAGGAAATTTCTCTAACAAAACATTGGCCACAAAAGTGTCATCTAATTTCATACCCTCATTCACTGCATCAGCATATAGGTTTTCGTAGCCATGAACTTGTTCCATGATGGGTTTCCCGTCAGCCATCTGAAATTCCAGCCACTTACCCACAACATATTTCTTTTTCCCCGCATCATCAGCCCCATACTTGGCCTCTAAGACTCCCATATCAGTTTGGAAGACTTATGAACCATAAATAGGTCAAAAAGGGTGTCAGTCATGTTGTTTAGAAGCTGGCATCTAACAAGTTTATTGTCCTTATCAAATTTCTTAATATCTTCTTCGTTTGACTTAACAAAGAGATTTAGCAGGGGGGTGTTCTCTACGGTCTCGATGAGCAGCCGCCTCTTTAACGAAAGGGCGGATCACTAAACAGCACATAATCAATTTCTAGTTGTTCGAAAAACATCAGCAGTTTCTGTGACCAACGCTTATAATTATGACCGTCTAGTTTTTCCAATTTAGTCAAATCAGGAAGAGTTTTTGCTAAAACAGACGACATGTTACAGCAGCAGACAACAACAAATAAATAGTTTTCAAATTGTTGTTGCAAAAACGAAGCAGTAACAAAGAAAGGAGATAAGATCAGAATATATAACCGATTCGTAGTGCCGTGGTACGGAGGCCACTGCCTTGAAAACTATTTCGGCACGACCGTGGTGGCGATCAGCAGATGCTGGTAGTCCCCCAAGGATTTACACTACAGCGCTTAAACCCGCCCACTCGAGATTAAGAGCTATGGAACGATATTATTACTTTACCCAGAAATTGTAAGAGAGGAAGAGAGAATGATATTGACATATGTTTCTGATTTATGAAAAATAAGATGAGCAGGAGCTCTTATTTATATAGAAGACGGAGGACTTAGTGGAGCCTAAACTGCTCCCTTAAACGCATCTTGCAAGGCTTCCACAAAAGCCTCCCTTGACCTACTAGTGATATGGTAAGGAGGGTGGGTACATATAAACCCACAAAACTCCCTTTTCCTCATCAATGTGGGACAATTGGAAACACTCCAAAGGCAAAAAGCCCCTATATTTTCCAACAGACCCATTTCGACGGAACTACCGATTCAAACGATGGCCCGACAACCTACGAGAGCCACATGGAAATGTGGAATGTAGACAATGTCATCTGTTGTAAAGTATTCCCTTTCACCCTCGTGAGTTTGGCGCAATACTTGTTCAAAAGTTTGCATGACGAGTCAATCAAATCATATGAGAGCTTGCGAACACACTTCAGGAACCAATATATAGGCAACAGGAGGCACGAAAGAACCGCAGTCGAGTTACTCACACTGAATCAATCATGTGGCGAATGTAACAAGGACTACCATTATAACTTTTAATCTTTTAACGACTACCAAACTTATATACGAGAGCTTTTTATGGAGTGAGTGTATGGTTAGTGATTTTAAGTATATGGACCAAAGTGGATAGGCGATCATTGTTGAATAATATTCCTTTCTTAAATCATGTAACGGGCCTGGGTCGCACCCAAATGGAGGAGAGAGAGTTCGTTTCATAAGGTCAAAGAGGTTCCACTCTAAAACCAATTGGCAATAGAGGGAATAGCTCCTTGCCTGATAAAGTGATAACTCCTCTCCTCTTTTATCAATGTGGGACACTCACATGTGGGAATATATGGGTGGTTTTCTTCACATCCTTCTATAGGCCTATCTTGGATGATTCTTCATATTTAGGTACGTAGGGCAATTTTCGTAAGAAATGATACGAGAATTTGACACAATATACATAAGGTACATGGTACAATTGACATATTAATAATATTATCTCTCTATTTCTTTTTATTATCCTCTTTTCTTCAAAATTTATTCCAAATAAACTGTTCTGTTTCTAAATTTAATGTGTTAAAGAGGTTGACTACCATTATAACTCTTAAATCTTATAACGACTACCACTCTACCACTACTTGTAACACCTCCATCTAAAAACCTTTAGCAAGACATTCCCAAGTAAGTAAGGATATTAACATCTTGGTTATCCGAGGTAGTGCATATCAAATAAACAATAAAGGACACTTTAGATAACTTTATTAAACCGGAAATAAAATACGATTACATCAATACCAAATTCTAAAACGAAACAAGCGGAAGTTTAATAAAACCAATGTCTAAAGTAATAAATAAATAACTAAGCCAAAGCGCGTGATACACGACCATCCGACCCCCAAAAGCATCCATAGTAATCCATATATCATCCGTCAGAACTCACTACTCACCATTTGTCGGAAATATCAAATGGATTACCGCAGGTAGTTTTAAAAACAATCAGCAAGGAAAAACACCCGTCGATCATAGTCAGTACAAATAATCATGCTCATAAAATAACAACATCAATTTCAATCCAAACACAAGCCAGCACCAATCCCAATAACAATTGAGCTCACAGGGCGTACCTGCTCGGCCTCAGTGGTACTCTATTCAAAGGGCACACCTGCTCGACCATCCAACAGCTAGTGGCACTCCACTCACATGGCTCACCTGCTCGGCCACGAGGGTACTATACTCATAGGGCGCACCTGCTCGACCGTTCCCAAACCCAGATCATTAATGTGCACATCCTTCTTATTAGTGGTGTAACACCCCGTATTTTATAATAATATTTTATCATATAAGTATTTTATTTAATTAATTATTTTGAAGTTTATAAATGTATTTTGGAAATATTTATATTTATAGCTTCCGTTCGATACTTTATTATTTCTCGTTTTGACCTACTTCGGATGGGTTAAAATGTTCGTGCACTATTTAACTATTTTAATTTAATGATTATCTTTTTATTATAAGCTCTCCTTGCGTTTTAATATGGTCCAATCCAATTGGTAATCCGATAATCCATTGTATGAACTAATGGACTCAAAACCCACTTGTTAACCCTCTTATAAATATAAAATCCTAAAGCAAGCAAGCTAGCTGCTCACTTATTTCTCACGTTACCTCCGCACGCCTCTCCTCCTCTCTTTCTTTCGTTTGTTCTTCTTTTCTCCCTTTGACTACATTGTTGAATATCTTTCCTTCTGACACGGCTGTCGCATCCCTATCAAAAATAAAACCAACTGGCTCTACTAATGCAGCAGAGGTAAGTCAGGTATCGTTTCCACTGGGAGGCGGTCACTATCTACTCGTTAGTCGGTCTGTCTAAGGTCACAAAACAGGGGGTTTGAGTTGATTTCTAAATAACAACTAAATTAAAAGTAAGGATGAAATAAGAGATTAATCAAGTAGCTAGAGAGAAGCATGTCAGGATATCGGTTCACCATTATACTATACAAATCAGCTAAAAGTAGGTCGGTCGGTCTGATGTGAGAAAGGTAAAGGAAAGGTCCTTTCGGTCCGCTATCCGTCCTAAAATACTACTGGCTTAGCTTTCGCCTCACTTGTGTAGTCTATTGTCCATAGCAGGTCTATTCATTCTAATCTTTCGATCTAGGTCTGAATTTAACCAAGTTAACTAATTCAGTTGCATGCATTCAACTAAATGATTACAATTATATTGCTAATGAAACAATTCTCACAACAAAACTTTCTAAGCCAACTATCGCATCATCGTTATATTACCATGGTTCCCCTAATCCTAGCATTAAAGGACTAGCTACACATGATAACTAGTAAAACAATAATGAAATAATAAGAAAGAACAAACATAATAAAAGATATAAACAAAAGAGAGGAAAGATTAAATAGAAAGAAAGTAAGAGAAAGATTACATAAGTGAGAACCAGAAAGTAGAGGAACAAAGTAACGATGAACAGTAAAGAGTTTTTCTGGTGAAAATAGTTGATCCCTAAACCTAATGACGTCTCTCCTATTTATAGGAGAGATATTTATTAAACCTAAGACACGATATTAAGATAAAAATCCCGCGTCCATAGAATAGCACTCGATCGAGCACTTTCATATCACTCGATCGAACAAATCCAAGCTAAAACCTCTCGATCGAGTACTTTTGTTACTCGATCGAGGATATCCAATTAAGCACCTCTCGATCGATTACTTTGGGTGGTCGATCGAGTAGATTAGGTGGTCGATCGAATAGATTAACTTCTCGATCGAGCAATGTTCAGCGCGTAATTCCTGCTTCGTGTACTGAATTTCAAACAGCCGTCATTTCTTCGTTACTTGGGCAAATAGAGCGTTTTTGGCGGCGTTAGAAAGCTAACATGACAAGCTTTCATCTGCAATTAGAATAACTTGAAAATAAGTTGTAGAACTCGAGATATGGCTCTTCAAAGTAGGCACTAGTAATTTGAAGCTCTTCCTTTGCTCGCCTAGCTTCCTTACTTCTATGCGCATCTCAAAATAGTAGTCTCCAAGCTCCGACTCAACTAATCTCCTAAATGCATTCATAGAGACATATTTTAGGGTTGATTATTCTCCTCTCCGGTTCATACCTCCAAATAATACAAGAGAAACCAAAGTAGACAATTCGGGGGACATTTGTAGCTAAAAACTACACAAAATGCATAGAGATGCGTGCAAATATGGTACAATAAGTCTATATAAAATGTACGCATTAAACCTCCCCAAACCAAAAACTTGCTTATCCCCAAGCAAACTATATGCAAAACTAATGTGAATATTTAAGGATTCTAAGTACCTAAGAGGGGGAGGGGGTGAATTAGGTACTATTTTAAAAATTTCAACTTAATCTTTATTGAATTAAAGCAAGTTGATTAATGATATGAAGAATAAATGGATACATCAAATAAATTGATTGATTAAGAGTGTATCACGTTGTTAAGAATGATTGCTGTAAGCCAACGGTTGATCTTATTGTTGCTTGTTTTGTCTAAGGACATGAGTTAAGGCTACTGACCAAAAGCAACAGTATCAGGAACTGTTGTTAAATAAAATCTTGAGTGAACAACAAGTAAGATAAGTGCAGCGGAAATAAAAGTAACGAGAGATCAACACGATGTTTTTGAATTGGTTCGGCCAACACTATAAGGGCCTAGGTCCAATCTTCTTTTATTAATAAGTGAAGAGATCTACTCCGACTACTTAATTACTTATAATAAAAGGACCAACAACCTACTCCGGTTGCAACACGAGTTCTAAGACTACTCCGTCTAGAAACTCAAGACTCTAACTAGAATGTTTAAAAGATCAAGTTTCCTCAAACTGATTCTAAGAAAGAATTGATAAGAACAACTTATAGATCAAACAATTCTAGGCAAGAGAATGCAATACTTAAGGCAACGGTAGTGAAGACTGTTGTCACTGGAAGATTTGGAATTATTTTGCAAAGGAAGTAAAAAGCTTTAAGTTCTTAAAAACAATTTTGCAAAACACTTTGAAATTCTCAGGAAAGTCTTAAGAAATGAAGGAGAAGAGTGTTCCTTTTATAGGGAAGCAAACTAGGGTTTAGTGGTCAAGACATATGATAGAAGACAAATATTTTTGACTTAACTAAGTTTGCATAAAAGGGGCATTCTTCTAAAGGTTGAAGAAGAAAACAAGCTTTGTTATTATCTTTAAAAGGCCTTTGAAAATCAGTCAAAGTAAGATTGACAACCAAGTGAAGACAACTTTTAGAGAAACAATTTTGGAAAGAAACGAGTTCTTCTTTCCAAAAGCCATGATAAAAGGAATTGCCATTTTGAGTTAAAACCTTTTGAAAGATGCCATTTGGATATTCTTTTCTTAAAACAACCTTTCATAAAATTCAAATATCAGAAATGAACATTTCAAAGATAGAAGTTTGTATTTAGAAATATGAGTATTTTTGAAATTCAAGACTTCTTTGAAGTGACACGAGCTAAAGCAACAGTCTAGCTTACTGTTGCCTTAGAACGCAGACCGTTGTTAAACAACAGTCCTGCTTACTGTTGCCTTAGTACTATACTCTCTTACCCTTACATAAGTGACTCTTATTACAACACAATTCTTGGGCATCTTCATCAACACTTCTTGACCTTGAACATTGATTATTTCTTGATTGGGGAAGAGGACTAAATCCTGAAATAGAACATCTTAAAGCATGGATAAAAGTAGGCATGTCATCATTAACAAATGTGTTCTAACAAATTCCCCCTTTGATGATGACAAGCCTTATAAAATAAATGTTACATACAAAAAGTTTTCCCCCTCAAATGGTTAGTCCAAAAAATAATCATGAAGGTAGAATTAGGGAGTTAAACTTATGAGGTCACAAATCCTAGAGCAATTTCATTAACATACTTAGTCTACCACAAAACAAGAGATTAATCAACAAACAAGTAATAAGAACATAAATTTCCCTTTTTCCCCTCTTGACATCATCAAACCGTTAAGAGGCTACCCCCGGACACAGAATAATCATGCATGAGTCATCACATGAAAGACAACCATAGTTGCATCATAATAACAAGGTCAACACAAAGCAACGGTTTAAACATGAGTTTAAACGCAAAGTTCAACAAGGCTAAACCATAGTTTAATTAGTACACCACCGAACGATAATGAGAGAGGGACAAGAGGTTTAAGGCAAAAGTCAATTTTGAGTATGAGCAAATTTAGGGTGTGGAAGTTTGGTCTTTTTTTTTGGATAAAAAAGAGGATTTCAAAATGGTTGAGGTTTGACAATGAAGGCTTGAGTTACAGTGATCTCTACTGTTGCATTGGACTTTGTGATAAGAGAACATCAACTTCTTGTATTTTGCTTTCATATCATGAAATTTTTTGACAAATTTGATCTTGACCTTTGAGCATAGCAACAGTTTCATACACTGTTGCTTCTGTTTCTACTTTGACCTTTGAGTATAGCAACAGTCGCATACACTGTTGCTTTCCTTTCTACATCCCCCAATATTTCGCCTTACTACATTCTTCAAGAAATTCACCCTCAATGGTTCTATATGTATTCCAATAATTACAATCACTTTGACATTATTTTCCTATATTATCTTCCCGTTTCTTTCCATTTTTTTTTTCATTCTCCATTTTTCCAACAAACTTCTCAATCATCTCTTAATGCATATGTAGAATATGTAATTGTTTGGTTCTTTGTTTCACATATACCTTTGCAACATAATTGAATTGAATGTAAAAGGGCGAGGTCTTTGGGTGTTAAAATGAAAGATTTTGAGCGATTTGAAGAGTAAGAGACATCCATTTGAAGGTGGTTGAAAGGGTTGGTTTTTGGGTTGATTTGAGAGGAGGGGTGTCCTCATTCTATAGGGTAGGTACTATTAAACACAAGACTATACATGCGGTTGAGTGATTATTAAGCACACACAAGGTTTATCGATTACGGACATAACATGGAATGAATAAACTAGAATAAAAGATAGCAAACCCGTTCTAGTCAATCATATGAGGGATTAGTTTAATTCACATAAAAATTACATGCAATTAATTAAACCAATTTGTAACCTAAGTTTTTCAAATTGTTCTCTTTCAAGTGGTTTAGTAAATATGTCGGCAATTTGATCTTCGGTTTTGCAAAAAATAAGTTCAACATGTCCTTTTTCTACATGATCACGAATAAAATGGTGACGAATTTCAATGTGTTTGGTCTTAGAATGTTGAATAGGATTTTTTGATTATAGTTGTTCATGGGTCATCCCGCCCATTAGGCCCGCCCGTCCAGCTCGCTTATTACGCGGGCTTGGACAAGTATTTTTTACCCGAAAAATTAAGAGGACGGGCCAAGCCCAGCCCGCCAAGTTAAATGGGCGGGTATGGACAACAAGAAAATCCTGTGGGCTGGCCCATTAGGCCCGTTTACTATTTAAATCCTTTACTTTTACTCTTAAAAAAAACATTTTCAAAGAAAATTGTATCAATTTTATATGGATGTGGAACACTAAAATAATACGTAAAGTATAAAGGTTAAAATATAACGAAAATATTTATATATTCGGTATCCTTATATATGTTAATTAATAAAACATCTAAATTGAAGTTTCGTGTTACGGCCCATTAACCCATGGGCCGCCCGACTTTTGACTATAGGGCGGGCAAGGGCAAGGATAATTGGCCCATAATTTAGGCCCGGCCCGCCCACTAAGGTCTTAAAGGGCTACTTTTTCCTTCATAGCCCGGCCCATGTCTGGCCCAAGCCCGCATTTGAATAGCTCTATTTTTGATATATTTATCGCACTCGTATTATCACATAAAATGGGAACGGAGTCATAAATAATACCAAAATCGAGAAGTTGTTGCTTTACCCAAAGAAGTTGTGAGCAACAATGAGCGGCACTAATGTATTCACTTTTGGCCGTTGAAAGAGCAACCGTGTTTTGTTTCTTTGAGCCCCATGATACTAAGCACGGACCCAAGAACATTGCAATCCCGGATGTACTCTTTCGATCAACACTATAACCCGCATAGTTCGCGTCGGAATATCCTATAAGATCAAAGGGACAATGTAAGGGGTACCATAAATAAAGATCTTGTGTTCCAATCAAATATCGAAGAATGCGTTTAACGACTTTAAAGTGGGATTCTTTCGGATTTGATTGGAATCTAGCACATAAACAAACACTAAAAAGAATGTCGGGACGACTTGCGGTCAAATAGAGAAGCGATCCAATCATACCTCGATACACCTTTTCGCTAATGCTCTTACCTTTCTCATCTTTGTCCAATTTGGACTTGGATACCATGGGTGTAGAGTGAGGGTTGCCATTAGTCATCCCAAATTTCTTAAGCATATCTTTAATGTACTTTTGTTGATGGATCATGATCCTATCTTTGGATTGCTTGATTTGGAGCCCAAGAAAAAATCTTAGCTCACCATTCATACTCATTTCGAATTTAGATTTCATTAGTTCCGAAAAATAAGTATAAAGAATCTCATTTGTTGCTCCAAATATAATGGCATCGACATATACTTGGACAACCAACAGTTCACTGGACTGTTGCTTTAAAAACAATGTTTTGTCAATTGAACCTCTTCTAAAACCATTCTCAATGAGAAATTTAGACAATCTATCATACCAACACCTAGGTGCTTGTTTTAAACCATAAAGAGCTTTGTCTAATTTGAAAACATGTTTAGGAAAATCATTGTCTAAAAAGCCCGGAGGTTGCTCTACAAAGACATCCTCTTCCAAATATCCATTTAAAAAAGTGGTTTTGACATCCATTTGGAAAAGCTTAATGCCTTTGTGAGCCGCAAAAGTTATCAATAATTGTATGGCCTCAAGCCTAGCTACCGGTGCATAGGTTTCATCGTAATTAATTCCCTCTTGTTGGTTATAACCTTGCACCACTAGTCTAGCTTTATTCCTTACGATTTCACCGGAATCATCAAGCTTATTACGAAAGACCCATCTAGTACCAATGACGGTACGATTAGATGGTCTAGGGACAAGGTGCCATACCTCATTTCTTTTGAATTAATTGAGCTCATCTTGCATAGCAAGCATCCAATCGGCATCGGTCAATGCAATTGTTATGTTGGCCGGCTCAATTTGAGAGAGAAATGCGTTGTGGGCACAAAACTCATCAAGAGATGCAAAGTTGTTGAGAGAGGCCCTTGTTTTGACACCGGAGCTCAAGTCACTAGTCAGATTTGAGAGTGGATGGGAGCTTTGATGTTTCCATTTTCTAGGAACAAAGGCGTTTTGTTCCCCCTCAGAGGCAACAGTCTTTGTGACTGTTGTCTGTTGATTATAGGAAGGCTCTGGATTAATGTCTGAGGATTCTTCTGAGGCAACACTGTCTGGGACTGTTACTATTCTGGAAGTGGAGGCAACAGTCGTACAAACCGTTGCTGAATGGGGTGTGGAATCAGAGGCAACGGTGTCACTGTTTGTTCCCCCGGATTGCTGCTTGCACCAGAAGGCAACAGTGTTTGTGACAGTTGCCTAACGTCATTGTTTGGGGCTTCCTCATTCTCAAACACAAAGTCTTTTCTCACAAGACTTATCTCAAATTCATCATCTTCATCATCTTCTCCATCATTTTGTACCTGTCCAAGAATGCTAGATTCATCAAATATGACATGGACACTTTCTTCAATTAGCATGGTTCGTTTGTTATAAACTTTATAGGCCTTGCTATGGTCGGAATAACCAATAAAAACCGCTTCATCACTACGTGGATCGAATTTTCCCAAGTTGTCTTTACCATTGTTGTGAACAAAACATTTGCTCCCAAAGCATCTAAAATATGAGATATTGGGTTTTCTACCACGTAAAATTTCATAGGGTGTTTTATTGATTATGCTTCTTATCATGACTCGATTATGAATATAGCAAGCAGTGTTTACCGCTTCGGCCCAAAAGTTTTTAGGCAATTTACTACACAACAACATGGTTCTAGCCATACTTTCAAGGGTCCTATTCATTCGTTCAACCACTCCATTTTTTTGTGGTGTTCTAGGAGCCGAAAAATTATGATCTACACCATTGTCATTACAATAAGCGCTAAATGATGAGTTTTCGAATTCGGTTCCATGATCCATTCTTATGGAAATAAGTTTGAGATCAAGTTTGTTTTGGATCTTTTTTAACCAAATTAAAAATTCATCAAATGCCTCACTCTTGGAGCTTAAGAAAAGTGCCCAAACAAACCTAGAATAATCATCAACAATGACACGCACATAACGACTACCACCTCTACTTCTAGTTCTCATTGGTCCACATAAGTCGATATGCAAAACTTGTAATGGACGAAGAGTACTCACAATCCTCTTGGTTTTAAAGGAACTTCTAACATGTTTGCATCTAGCACATTCATCACATACTTTATCAAAGTCAAATTTCATGTTAGGAAATCCTTCTACCAAGTCTAGTTTTTTAAGAGTATTAAGAGTTTTAACACTAACATGTCCAAACCTTTTGTGCCACAACCAAGGATCATTTTTCATTACACTCATGCATGACATGGTATGACCGGATAAAGTGTTTAAGTCGGTTAAGTAAACATCTTTGACACGTCTTCCTTCGAGAATAGTTTCATGAGTTGTGGCATCAATTATTCGACACAAATTAGCACTAAACTCCACAATATTACCTTTACCACGAAGTTGAGAAATGCTAAGGATATTATATTTCAAACCTTTGACAAGACGCACATTGTCGACACAAAGTAACGATGACTTACCGACCTTTCCCATGCCTATTATTTCACCTTTCTTGTCATCGCCAAAAGTTACCTTGCCACCATCATAAGCTTCTAGTGAGAGGAATTGGCTTCTATCTCCCATCATGTGACAAGAACATCCACTATCCAAGTACCAATTGTGTCCGCCTCTCACTAAACCCTACACAAGATTAGACTTTGAGTTTAGGAACCCAAATAAATTTGGGTCCCTTTTTATCCTTTACATTTCGCAACAAATCTTTTTGAATCCAAACTTGTTTTATAACCTTAATGTTTTTGTTAATGTCATTATGTCTTTTCTTGCAAGCATTAAAGACATGGCCGGTTTTACCACAATAGTTGCAAATGATGTACTCGGGAAGACCAACATATTTCCTTCTTCTAAAGTCGGTTTGAGTTGGATTCAGTTTTCTAAGGCAACAGTCGGACTGACTGTTCCATTTGAAACTGAGACCGGAAGTTTTATCACATCTCTTGGACTAATTAGTGAGGAAATTTAAGACATTTTGACTTCCTTCCCAATTCTTAGACACATTCTTAGCCTCAACAAGTTCCCTTTTTAGTTCCTCGACTTTAAAGGTGAGATACTTGTTCCTTTCTTTAGAGTTTTCTAACTCCTTCTTCATTAAAACATACTCGGATTTTAATTCCATGAAAGTTTCAGATTTTTATTGAACATTAAGCTTAAGACTCGATATGCACCTATCTAAATGAACAATTTTGGATCTAGACGAGCTACATTCGGGAGATTCATTTTGAAGTTTGACAACCTTTTCGTGAAGCATTCTAATCTCCCTTTTGTAGGCATCTAAGTTGACTTTGAGACACTCATTCTCTTTAGATAAATTAGTGACTAGTTCATTTGACACTTCCTTGACATTGTCAGAGGCAACAGTCTGAGACACTGTTGTTTTAAGTTATTCTATCTCATCGACTAAGTCATCAATTACACCTTTAGATATGGATTGTTCATTCAGAAGTTCATCATGTTCCTTAGTTATCATGGACATTTGTAAAATCAGAGTGGTATTGACATTCTCAAGATCAGAAACATCATTGGGGTTCGACCTAAGACACTTTAGTTCGTTTGACAACTTCTTGTTCAATTTGTTTACTCTTTTCACCTCATCAGAGGCAACAGTCGAACTGTCTGTTGCCTTAAGTTCACATATAAGATGATAGTTTTCTTGAGCAATTTCCTCTATTTCATTTTGCATGAGATCCAACTTTTCAGTTTGTGAGCGACACTTATCAAAGAGTTCTTCAAGAAGCTTACATACTTTTTCTTTGGAGTAAGTCCTAGCTTTGGCCTTTAGAAGTTTTACCTCATTGTCGAAATCCGAGTCGGAATCATCGGGGTGAGCCATAAGACATCTAAAATGCTCGATTTTAGAGGGTTTTGAGACTTTGTCCTTGAGACAACTTGTAAGACACATTTTAGCCTCTAATTCCTCCTCGATGATTTCATCGTCCTCGGAGTCGAACATTCCCCATATAGCGGACATGACTCGGTTTTTGGAGTCCTTTTTAGGCTTATCTCGCTTATCTTTGGACTTAATCTCATCCCACTTAGGACATTCTTTAATTTGATGTGATTTGTCACCACACTTAAAGCATCCAATAGTGGTAGAGGGTCTTTTCTTTGGAAAGCGTTTTTTCGTGTAATTATTGTTGAACTTTTTGTGTCCATGACCATTCACCATTCCAACTAAGTTCCTAGAGAACAAAGCGAACTCATCTTCCTCTTCATCCTCATCATCAATTGAAGAGGATGCTAGAGCAAGACTCTTTCCCTTTGAGGATTCACTAGAGTGTTTATCGAGATTGAACTCGTGAGCCATTAGTGATCCCATTAGTTCATGAAGAGATAGAGTGGATAGATCTTTGGCCTCCTCTATGGAGGTAACCTTAGGTTGTCATTTAGTAGTAAGACTACGAATAATTTTTCGAATGGTGTCCTCGGACTCGAAATTTCTTCCTAGGCTTTTTAGTTCATTTATAATACACGAAAAGCGAGATGAAAAACTATTTATGGACTCGTCCTTTGACATGTGAAACATCTCATATTGTTGCATGAGAAGGTCAATACGATGTTTTCTAACTTGAGACGTCCCCTCGAATGCAAGAACAAGGGAATCCCAAATTAATTTCGCCGTAGAACATCCAGAAATCCGACTCACTTCGGCCTCACCAACACACCGTTGAAGAATCTACATCGCTTTTGAGTTTTTTCTCGGCCAATTTAAAATCGTTTTCATTGTAATCTTTTTCGTCTTTGACCTTAGGAAAACCCGTAAGGATGTCGGTTTCCTCAATAGCAAGAGGTCCGTTCTCGATAATTTTCCAACATTGATAATCAATACTTTTAATATAATGCTCCATTTTGAGCTTCCACCAACCAAAATTCTCACCGGTAAAGACCGGGATCTTGGAGTGTTTTGAAGAATCCATTTCCCCAGAATCAAACTCTAAGGCGGTTAACCTCGATCAAGAGCACGAGGCTCTGATACCAATTGAAGAGTTAAGGATTCCAAGTACCAAAGAGGAGGAGGGAGTGAATTAGGTACTATTTTAAAATTTTCAACTTAATCTTTATTGAATTAAAGCAAGTTGATTAATGATATGAAGAACAAATGGATACATCAAATAAATTGATTGATTAAGAGTGTATCACGTTGTTAAGAATGATTGTTGTAAGGCAACGGTTGATTTGACTGTTGTTTGTTTTGTCTTAGCACATGAGTTAAGGCTACTGACCAAAAGCAACAGTATCAGGAACTGTTGTTAAATAAAATTGTGAGTGAACAACAAGTAAGATAAGTGCAGCGGAAATAAAAGTAACGAGAGATCAATACGATGGTTTTGAATTGGTTTGACCAACACTCTAAGGGCCTACGTCCAATCTTCTTTTATTAATAAGTGAAGTGATCTACTCCGACAACTTAAACACTTACAATAAAAGGACAAACAACCTACTCCGGTTGCGACACAAGTTCTAAGACTACTCCGTCTAGAAACTCAAGACTCTAACTAGAATGTTTACAAGATCAAGTTTCCTCAAACTGATTCTAAGAAAGAATTGATAAGGACAACTTATAGATCAAACGATTCTAGGCAATAGAATGCAATACTTAAGGCAACGGTAGTGAAGACTGTTGTCACTGGAAGACTTGGAATTATTTTGCAAAGGAAATAAAAAGCTTTAAGTTCTTAAAAACAATTTTGCAAAACACTTTGAAATTCTCAGGAAAGTCTTAAGAAATAAAGGAGAAGAGTGCTCCTTTTATAGGAAGCAAACTAGGGTTTAGAGGTCAAGACATATGATAGAAGACAAATATTATTGACTTAACCAAGTTTGCATAAAAGGGGCATTCTTCTAAAGGTTGAAGAAGAAAAGAAGCTTTGTTATTTTATCTTTAAAAGGCCTTTGAAAATCAGTCAAAGTAAGATTGACAACCAAGTGAAGACAATTTTTAGAGAAACAATTTTGGAAAGAAACAAGTTCTTCTTTCCAAAAGCCATGATAAAAAGAATTTGCCATTTTGAGTTAAAACCTTTTGAAAGATGCCATTTGGATATTCTTTTCTTAAAAACAACCTTTCATAAAATTCAAATATCAGAAATGAACATTTCAAAGATAGAAGTTTGTATTTAGAAATATGAGTATTTTTGAAATTGAAGACTTCCTTGAAGTGACACGAGCTAAAACAATAGTCTAGCTTGCCTTAGAAAGCAGAACGTTGTTAAACAACAGTCCTGCTTACTGTTGCCTTAGTACTATACTCTCTTACCCTTACATAAGTGACTCTTATTACAACACAATTCTTGGGTAGCTTCATCAACACTTCTTGACCTTGAACATTGATTAATTCTTGATTGGGGAAGAGGACTAAATCCTGAAATGGAACATCTTAAAGCATGGTTAAAAGTAGGCATGTCATCATCAACAAATGTGTTCTAACATAATGGAACGGAAAAGAAAACTCAGAGCTAGCTACAAATTGTCCACCTAAACCAATTTAATGCAGCAAACTAACACTTATAGCAAAAATGTCAAATGCAAACAAGTTGCAGGATGTTTATAATAAAGTTGAACCGTCGACCTTGAAAGACCTTTGATAAAGGACTCTCACGGGTCACTCTTTTCTCATGAAGTGAAGGGTAAGCAATTAAATGTAAGAGAGAAAGAAAAATAACCGCTCACCTAAACTACGACCCACATAAGCATGCATACAACTAAAATGATAGAGAATTCTAATCACCACATATACATTCCAACCAATCAATGTCTGTCACAGCTGAGGGCTTACAAAAATATGGTTTAATGAGGCAATGGGTAAGAAAAGGCAAAACATTTATGGGATTGTGAGGCAATAGTCAAGCTAGCTACTTAACGAAACCAAATGAACCAAATTCGATTCTTAATCATCAAAAATCAAGCATAAGTGCCCTTTATTTTGGGATACAAACTCACTAACCAAACTAAACATACTCCTCATAAGATATAAATAAAGCATAGGAGTAAAACCTTCTCATCAATACAAACTCTTTTTTCATCATTTTTTTTCATTCTTTTTCTTTCTTCTTTTTTCGCGGCTTTCTCTTTTCTTTTTTTTTCTCTTCTTCACGTTTTTTCTTTTCTTTTTTTTTTCAATTTCAATCCCTTCCTCCATAAATTACCAACTCCGAGTAATGCAATACAAACCAAACTTGGCACAATAAACTATATACTGCAAAACATGCATTAAACTAGTTTGACAAGGCACGCTTAATTTGGATCTAGTAAAGGGTCATAAGGCTAATTTGGCTAAATGTGGAGTTTATGGGTAAAAATGGAAGAAAAAGAAATGTAAGAACCTCCCTGCATGTGACACCAACCACTAACCCGAATATATACAGGCAATAAGCAATTGAATTTCATACTTGTGCAAATTGATGAACATGTTACGCAAGGAGTAACTACTCACAATCCTACAGAAACTGGTCATAAATGACACTAGTTATTAGGCTCTATAACCTTAGAAATTATAAGTAGTTTGCCAAAACTATCAGGTCAAGTCTATTTGTTCAACTGTATTTTAACATTAACTCGTAGATATGCAATAAGATAAAGCTAAAAGATAACAGTTCAATGCAAGGCTTAAGCAAAGTGACTAATCATAGTGCAATTTCATCATTGAAATCTACCGTTCCGACTCGACCTATATGCAAAAGTAAATGTGAAATTTTTGAATTTAATAAATTTTTTTTAATTTTTATGAGATTTTTGAATTTTTATAAAAATAAAAAAGGTCGCTAATACATAAATTAAACATGATAACAGAAATGGAATAAAAACGACATGCAGACACAGATATGAATGCATAACCTCCCCAAACCAAACCGTACAATGCCCTCATTGTACCCAAAAATAGAGACTGTGGAAAACTCACAAGAACACGCGAAGTAGGGACCTCCCCAAACCAGCCAGCAACATGGGAGGTCGCTAATAGCTGCAAAACAGCGTCACAGGAAGCGAATCCAAATAAGCCTACTCGATCGAAAGAATAAAGTACTCGATGGAGGAACAAGAGCTGCAAAAGTGGTCGATCGAGGAAAGGGAAATTACTCGATCGAATGGTCGTCAGCTGTGGTTGCTCGATCGAGAGGAATGGTGCTCGATCGAAAGGCTTAAGCACTCGATCGAGTAAAAAGAATGCTCGATCGAGAGGTACCTGCAGACATATGTGTGGGATTTATCTGTATGCATCCCTTTAAATTTAAGGACTATAACGAATTATAACATGATGAAACTAGTCATAAAATTAAATTGCATAAACAAAATTGTAAAGGATTAAGAAATAACCTTCGGTCCTAGCAAATACGGCCTAAGAACAATATCAAAGTTGATATTCGCCTATCAGTTGCACCCAAGACGATATGAGATATGCCCTTAACTTGTTGCTAGAATAGATATGCCCTTAACTTGTTGCTAGAATCGATCCCTCAAATTTCAGTAAATTAAATTAGGGTTTATCATTTTTGTGTTTTTGATGAGAGGCAAGCAAATGGGAAAAATGAATTAGGTTTAGAAAAAAAACCCCTAACTCTCCTTATAACCGAGTATATGGAGAAATAGGGTTGATTTTCTTTTTCCAAAAATTGGCCCATATGAACCGAAATAATAAGGATTAAAATCCTTATTTTCGGTTATTCCAAAAATGTATAAATGTGTTAAATATAAATTGTCATCTAGTGAGGATCGAACCCATGACCTCTTGGTTTGAGTACCCTCACTATTACCACTATGACACATTCATCTTGTTGATATTAAATATAACCGATTACATTTAATTACGAATTAACATATTAATTCGTCCAAGCTAACATTACATACATTTAATTAAATATAATTTATTATATTCAATTTACGAATTGACAGTTAATTCGTCTCAACTAATATTATTTAATCTTCATTAAATAATTGTCTCATCAACACATTGACTAACTGTTTAGTCATATAAGGCATCAATGTGATTATATTTCTATAACCACATCTCTCAAACACATCCTATAGGTGTGACCTTTAGGGACCAGTTGATCACCGCCATCTGTATGATAATAACGTCAAACTTTCTAGCAAGCCAACCGTTATTAGGTAATCGTTAATCAACTGATTAAAATACGAAGTATACCCTTGTGAACCTGTAAGAGATTTACAAATGTTATCACACTAATTTGTGGAGGACACAAGCTCCAACAAACTCCCACTTGTCCTCACAAGTGTATGTGCGATAACCGATTCTCATATCCTAAAATTTCTCCCACTCAATGTAAAACAATTTGCAAGTCCGTATTCACAAATGTCGTATTTTACAAGCGATCATTATCAAGAGTGGTTTCCCCGACTAGAGAGTAACTTAACTGATAAACGAATCATCATTCGAGCATGGCCATGCATTTCGATTACTACTCCTCGAGTGGCCCCGAGAAATAACTATACCGATAAGGGTTGGATATTTTCCTCAACTCGAATCCTGCAGATGTAAGCACGATGAAATGATTCAGAAAAAATCTACTTCGCCTCCGATTCACGGCAGACCGTGAGAAAGAAACCAAAGTCACCCAAAAACTGCCTTAATCTCAAGAGACAGTCGATAGTCAAAAGAATCGACTCTAGGAACACAATGGATGTCCTATCCACGACCTGGCACCGAATGTTTTAAACATTTAGGACTCCATTACATTGTCACAAAAAATTTGTCCTACGAGGTATCGTTATAATTTCGTATTTGTGAACGATCAGTCAACCGTTTGACTTATGGCTCGTTGAACCCACCATCAATCGACTGCACAATATAATAGCCAGAGTTATCAGCTCTTGGAGGCGATTACGGACCAAACAAAATATAATGTAATTCAGTTCACTTTGTGGCGTTCAAAGTTGTCAGTACAATCCACATGAAAAACAAAATATTATAATAAAACGATGAAGTTATAAATAGTATATGAAAAAGAAAACGTATCAAATTCATAATCAACTACTATAACTCAGGTACACGTTTAATTCTCATGAAAATAACGTGCCCTCCATGCTTATCATATTTCAATGGCTCAGTAGTAGAGTCTGCTACAACATCCTGTTTGGAACTATTCCAGCTGACCGCAGCACCATTAAGAGTAACAACGAATCTTGACTGAGATTTCTAATCATCTCGATCCGTTTGGGAGCTAGCATCTGCGTAACCGATTGCGCATAGCTTAGTATCTCCTCCATAAGTCAATACCCAATCCTTAGTCCTCCGTAGGTACTTGAGGATATTTCACCTGGATTCTTTTGGTACCGACTCGTCATACTCAATGCATATGCCACGTCTGGATGTGTGCATATCATGGCATACATGATTGATCCTTTTGCAGATGCATAAGGAACACGACTCATGCGCTCAATCCCTTCAGGCGTCGTGGGTGACTGAGACTTGCTCAACTGCATCCCAGACGTCATTGGAAGGTTCCCCTTCTTGGAGTTGGTCATGCTGAACTTCTCAAGAATCTTATCTAAATAAGACTCCTGCCTAAGTGATAACGTCCGTCGTGATCTATCTCGGTAGATACGGATTCCCAAAATGCGCTGTGCCTCACCCAAATCTTTCATCTGGAAATAGTTCTTCAACCATTCTTTAACCGAAGATAGGAGAGGAATGTCATTCCCAATCAAGAGTATGTCATCGACATACAATATCAAGAATACAATCTTGCTCCCACTCGACTTGATATATAAGCATGGTTCTTCGACCGATCGAGTGAAACCATACTCTTTTATCACCTGGTCGAAACGATGATTCCAACTCCGAGAAGCTTGCTTAAGTCCATAAATGGAACGCTTAAGCTTGCATACTTTCTTAGGATGTTCAGGATCTATGAAACCTTTGGGTTGCACCATGTACAACTCTCCCTCCAAATAACCGTTTAAGAAGGCGGTTTTCACATCCATTTGTCAAATTTCATAATCATGAAAAGCGGCAATCGCTAAGATTATCCGAATGGAACGTAGCATGACTACAGGTGCAAAAATCTCATCATAATGCAATCCGTGCACTTGAGTGAAACCTTTTGCCACTAGTCGTGCCTTATAGGTATCTGGTTGCGCGTCTACAGAACGCTTTATTTTATAAAGCCACTTGCACTGTAGAGGTTTTACCTTATTAGGTAAATCAACTAGATCCCATACGTCATTCTCATACATGGAGTCCATCTCGGATTGCATGGCTTCGAGCCATAACTTTGAGTCGGAACAGGCCATAGCACCTTTATAGGTAGCGGGTTCATTACTCTCTAGGAGTAAAACGTCATTCTCCTCGACCATACCAATGTATCTGTCCGGAGGATGAGAGACTCTACCCGACCTCCTAGGTTCCTCAGGAATATTAACCGTATCATCAGTTGGAGGAACAACTTCCTCCATCCGTTCCTCGGTTGTTGGTTCTGGAATCTCCGACAGCTCGAAGGTTCTATTACTCGTCTTGTTCTCGAGAAATTCTTTCTCTAAGAACGTCGCATTAGCCGCAACAAAAACTCGATGTTCGGTAGGCGAATAGAAGTAATGACCAAATGTTCCTTTTGGATAACCTATAAAGTATGTCTTGACCGATCGCGGGCCGAGCTTTTCCTCGTGTCTCCACTTGACATAAGCCTCGCAACCCCAAACCCGAATAAAGGACAAGTTAGGGACCGTTCCCTTCCACATTTCATATGGAGTCTTGTCGACAGATTTAGTCAGACTTCGGTTAAGTATAAGAGCAGCTGACAAAAGAGCATAACCCCATAATAAATCAGGCACTACCGTGTGACTCATCATGGATCGAACCATATCAAGTAAGGTTCGATTTCTCCGTTCGGACACACCATTTAATTGAGGTGTTCCAGGTGGAGTTAACTATAGAACGATTCCACAGTCTTTAAGGTGTTGATCAAACTCATTTGAAAGATATTCGCCACCCCGATCTGAACGGAGTGCTTTAACCTTTCTACCCAGTTGGTTCTGTACCCTGTTCTGGTGTTCCTTGAATTTCTCAAAGGACTCACTTTTATGCTTCATTAAGTAGACATATCTGTATCTACTCAAATCGTCCGTGAAAGTGATAAAATATCTATAGCCATCTCTAGCGGTAATTGACATAGGTCCACAAACATCAGTATGTATGAGTCCTAATAGGTCACTAGCGCGCATTCCAACACCTTTGAAGGAAATTCGAGTCATCTTGCCAATGAGACATGATTCACACATGCCATATGTAGAAAAATCGAATGCGGGAATAGTCCCATTATCGACGAGTTTTTTCACGCGTTTCTCATTTATGTGTCCCATTCGACAATGCCATAGATAGGTTTGATCTTTATCACCAACCTTTATTTTCTTATTATTCACGTGTAATACTTCCGTGGTTTGGTCTAAGATGTAAATTCCATTCATGGAAACTGCTTTGCCATAAATCATTTCATTGAAAGAGAAAATACAGCTATTATCCTTTATTGAAAATGCAAAACCGTCTTTAACAAGTACGGAAACAGAAATAATGTTCTTAGACAAACTGGGTACATAGTAACAGTTATTTAAAAATAACTCAAAACCACTAGGGAGTTTGATTACATATGTTCCCTTCGAGACAGCAGCAACTCGTGCTCCATTCCCGACTCGCAGGTCCACATCACCTTTTTCGAGAGGTATGATGTTCTTTAGGCCCTGCAAAAGATTACACAGATGAGAATCACAACCAGTATCAAGTACCCAAGTTCCGAAACTTGCATGGTTAATCTCAATCATATGAATATAAGATGACATACCAACAGGAACGACGCGGCTTGCTTTGATGTCCTCACAGTACACGGGACAGTTCCTCCTCCAATGTCCAGTCTTGTGACAATGGTGGCACTCAATGTCACCGCCCTTGCTCTTTGCTTTGCCCTGTGAGCCACTAGTCTCACCGGGCCCACTCTTACCATTTCCTGGCTTTTTAAACTTTGGCTTACCTACAGTTAGGTCGCCTGGAGCTTTGCCCTTACCTTTACCCTTGTTGGAAATCGTGAGAACATCTTGCTTCATGCTCCCACTCAATTTCATATCCTTCTCGGTCTGTACGAGAAGGGAGTGTAGCTCATGAGGACTCTTTTTCAAGTCATTCATGTAGTAGTTCGCCTGAAAAGGGCAAAACCATCATGAAGAGAATGAAGCATTCGGTCAATGACAATGCACTCATTGATTTTGCAATCAAGAGCCTCCAGCTTCTCGACATTCTCAATCATGTGAAGAATGTGTGGGCTAACCGGTTGGCCCTTCTGGAGTTTCACATCAAAGAAGCGACAGGTATGCTCATATGTAACAATTCTCGGTGCTTTAGAGAACTCGTTAGTGAGCGTGGTGAAAATCTTGTTCACACCTTGGGCAATGAAGCGTCTCTGCAAATTGGTTTCCATTACAAAGATGAGTACGTTCTTTATCGCACCCGCTTCCATAACGAAGTCACTATAAGCGAGTGACTCGTTGACTCCTGCATTGGGGCCTGGGTTGACCGGTATTGGCTCGATTAAGTACTTGAGCTTACCGTCGCAATGGCGACATTCCGTAGTCTTTGCCTCCCGATCCGCAAAGGTGGACCCGTCGTTTTTCGGGCGTGTGAACCGATTCATCCGGTCCATGAATATTTTCACCAGACTCGCGTCCAAGTGTGGCACTAGGCATTTGGATTGCATTATTTCCGGACATTTTGTTGTAACAAAGATTATCAAAATAAACGTGTTCTACATCATGAGAAAAAGAATAAAAATAATAAGCATGTGCATCGTTTATATTTTTAAGTCTAATGAACTACTGTCATAACGCGAAGACTCAAAACATTTATACAATTGACCTCCCTCAAGAATTATATAAATGATCCCAAGACTCAATTCTCTGTAAATTGATAAGCTAACCTTTTAGCTAATTCTACCGTTAGAATTCTTGGTCGATAAATTTCTGTAAATTCTATCTTTAGTCCATCATAATCACGAGAAACTCTTCGGACCATGATGTTGAGGTAAACTAAGTCAACACAACTACTTACCCAACGTAGAAGGGGTCATATTATGCCTACCGAAGAAGGGATTCATAGTTGTTTGCCCTTATAAAGACTAATCTCAATTTCCGTTTTAGAGGAAGATCCCATCAACTTTATTTTAATTCATTTTAAGTGAACTAATATCTAGCATGCGAGAATGAATAAACTAAGGTGATGGCTTAATAAGTCTGTGACATTTGTATGTCCATGAAAACTAACATACAACCTATATGAGTCAATTTTTATGCATTTTACTAGTAGGTGGTTTGGTTTTAGGCGGAATATGATGCATAAACTATCATGTGAATGAAAAGCAATAGGAATGAAAAACGTAAAAGCAATAATAAAGTCCTAGTGTGGCTTATCCTATCAAAATGAACATTAAATACAAGTTTGGAATCCATCCTTGGACCCGAGAAGCTTGTCTCGATGTTCCATCTTTGTAAAATATATAAATAATATGGAGTCGCCAGTAGGTTTTATAAAAAACATACAAAAACAAATTTAACGGAAAAGTCCCTTTTGATCTCTGGAATGGGGACTGATCCGTCACTCCGGTCTGAACCAAAGATTGCGGATTCGGGGGTAAAGGTACGGTCAGGGAAGGTGTTAGGCACCCGGACCGCCCGTTAAACTAACGGCCTCTACTATTTATTTGTAATATTATATATTTGACGATTTAAACAAAAGAAAAGGTTAATTATACAATTTTATACATAAGACAATATAAAAGAATTGTAATACCCCGTATTTTATATATAATCAATTAAACGGATATTATTATATATTAGTTATTATACATTTTATATTACTAATTAAGTCGGGTTAATTGTTGAGTCGATAATTACGTTGAGCTATCGTAAGTTAATTGAGACGGGTTTACATGGAATTCGAAATGTGAGCTAACCTATTTGAGTTGGCCCAATAGTATGTTCAGCCCAATTAACCCTAAACCCTAACCCTAATAGTACCCTAACCCTACAAACCCTACTCCCTCAACCCGCCTCCCTCAACCCGCCTCCCTCACTTCATCAACATCAAACATCAGGCTTCACGCAATTCGAGAGGGAGAGAGAGAGTGTGGGCATTGACGGCGCAGCAAGGAAGCCCTTAGGGTGGTTGGCGACGACCGTGGGTGGCCCTGGTGGCTGTTGTGGTGGCGGAAAAAGGTAAGAGTGCAACCTTTCTCCCCTGTTTTCATCTTTCTATCGGGTTTTTGGGGGGGTTGTGCGTGTCTTGGTGAGGATGCTGGTGGTTGTTGGCAGGGTAAGGGAGTAGGGTGGTAAGTGACGAGTGTAGTGGTGGTGGTTAGGGAGGTTTTGGGTGGTGATGGTGGCTGTGAAGGGCGGCAGCGACAGGGGGATAGCAACGGGTTTTAGCAGGGGGTTTTCAGGCGGTTTAGATGGTTAGGTTGGGGCGGCACCACCGTGGACTCGGGGGAGGTCGAAACGGTGGTGCCACGGCGTCTGGGTTCGTGGGCTGACGGCGAGCAGGACCGTGGTGGTTTGACAGGGGTTTGGTGATTGTTGCGGTGGTGGTGAGTCAAGGACAGTGGGCGTGTGGTGAGGCACGGTGGTGAATCGAGCCACTGATTGGGCCGGTTCGTTCGACTCGCCGCGAGAGTCGACCCTGGTGGGGGTGGTCGTTGGTGGGTTGGTCGAGTGGGGGTTTGGGCTGGTGGCTGACACGGCCTAGTGGTGGCGCGTGGGAGTGTGGGGGTGCGTGTGAAGGGACGGTGGTTGATGACGGGCTGTTTTTAGTTTTGAAACGGGTTTTTCATAGTTTAATCGTTATAATTCGTTATTTGGTCGTATTCTTAATTAATTAATTTAATTTCCGAGTTATTTAAATAATTAAAGTCGGGTTTTGAGTCGGGTTGTTGAGTTGTTCAAACTAATTAATTCGGGTTTTCTTAATCGCATAATTCGTTTAATCTTTTAATTATCGTTTTGGTTTTAGTTCCGAGTTATTTAAGACAAAATAATAATTAATAATTAATTAATTAATCAGAGACGGGTTTAATAGAAAAGCTACTATATCGGGAAAGTCCATTTTAGGAAATTCTATTTTTAGTAACTTCTATTTTGAGAACGGGAATAGTTAAGTAATTGTTTATCATTTAATTATCTTTCAGAGGGCGAATTGTCGTGAAATATTACTGGACACCCGATCATTTGACTGCAGTACTGAGGTAGGGAAATACACTTGACCTATTATCATTGTTGTTGAATTGTGTTGACTTAATTCATGGTTATTGATTTACGTTATGTTTCATATTCGGGAAGGTGATTGACTGAATTGATCGTATTGAGTATGATATCACAACATCGGGTAACCGGCATGATTTTATGATTTATCAGTTCAGTGATTTATATATATATATTGTGTTGCATTAATTTCTTTTGAGCATTCATATGCATTGGAGATGGAGGATGTTGTGGTGATGTGGTGTGATGATGACGATGTTGTGATAAGGCCCAGGCGGGTTCTGCAGGACTTGCCCTGGTGTCCTCAACAAGTGTGAAATGATCGGCTACGGTCGATATATATAATCTACCGGGGATCGGTATGGTTGGGCGTTCCGGGTTATGAGTTATGAGACTGGTTATGAGATATGAGTTGAGATGGAGATGGAGGTGACGGAGGAGCATGCATATCATATTTTTTTTGTTGTTTCATTGTTTTCCCTACTCAACCTCGTGGTTGACCCTGTGTATTCGTGAACACCTGTGATGACCCAAATATTGGCGAGCAGACTTGACAGGTTTAAGAGATAGGACGGGAGCTTGGTGGGCGTGAGACACTGGATCAGAAGACTTAGTAGCTAGATCATCGTCTTGAAGACTTTCACTTTTATTTATGTTAGTTCTTTGTAATTTGACGTAAAAGAGGTTTTGTAATAATAAAAAAGTAATTATATAATTTTGCCTTGGAGTTTAATTTGTTATTCATTACCTTGGGAAACCGAGATGGTAACAATCCGGTTTATTAGGGAATGTCTTGCTAAAGTCTCCTTCATAAACCGGGGTGTTACAAAGTGGTATCAGAGCGAACGATCCTCAGGCCTAAACCAATGAACCCAATGAACATAGGAAGAGTCTAAATAAAATGAACCCCGGGATAGAACTGTTAGGAGCACACTAAGGTAAGGTATGAGTTAGGGGCCCCCTCACACCGAACCAGCGGCCCTCTCAGTTTGACCCGGAAACCCTGAGTGTATATGAGAGAAAGGGTAGAAAAGTTGCATGAGGTTGAGCATGAAATTCCTATATCGTTGCCTAAGTGTTAACTGATTGATACATTGATTATTGCATAAAAGAGTTGATGTATACCTTGAGATCCATATATTCTAACCATTCTGCAGGACAACGCTACGGTAAGTATTTTGTATGAATGATAACGTGATCATATGATGTTGTGGAGATGAGAAATAAATTTTCAAATTCAGGTTAATAATCAATGAAGTGTTGTGGTAGTCGTGAGCATAAAAATAATTGCGAGTCGATGATAGTTACCTAGGTGGATGTTGAATGATGTGCTGATAGTACTATTATGTCTAGTAATATGCGGTTATGTGATCCCAAAGCCATGCTAGTATAGTCTTGTGATAGTAATAAGAAACACTATTGAATTGCATGTTTTAGTCATAGCAATCGTGATTAGATGTAAGGAGTAGATCGAGATGCGAAGGGATTCTTAGGATAGATGTTCACGTAAGTACAGTGTGAGATTTAAGTTAGGATGAGTTAGTATCGATAGTATGGTTGTAAGAGTTTGGAACATAGAAAATGAATGACATAGTGCTGAAACTCGTGTAGTTTGATGTTACTCTTTAATTGACCTTACTGCCATTTCTTTTCTGTCTATTGCCTATGGATGAACATTATATGAGAGATATCCTTGTGAGCTAGTGTTCATTTGGCGTTGGTTTCATGCTTATATGATATACGGATTAGGAGTAATAAATATTTTAGCGAGCTGTGGTTAGGAAGTTCCTGTGCAGTGATGTTTGATATTAATAATTTTTTTACATAATTCCAACTCCATCGATCAAAAGAGTCGCATAGGTTTTCAAATTGATAAGCCACAAAAATTCTTGATGCCTCTATATTAAACGGTAGGTTTTGCAAACTGACCCAAGTTTTGGACCAATTGCTGTCACATGTTTGTTTGGACCAACTGAGTTGTAAAATTTTTTAAAAATGAAATTCTTGTGCTTTAGACCTAATTCTTTTTCCCCTGTGTTTTTAACTCTCCGTGTTTTATAAAAATAATATGAATCAAGTTTTGATCGAACGGTTATTTATTCGTGATCTTTGAAAGTTACAACGTGAAACATGACTTGTAAAATGTGTGTTCTAGGTTGAGTTTCATACAGTTGTTTGATTAATTCATGAGCCTTAGTAATGTGAATTTATAATGCTTTATATGACGATAGTAGCACGCATATTCAGTAGTTATATATCTTAACAAGTGATAAAATTAAAACTTAGTTGATAACATTGTTGGCATGATAGCATGAGTAAAATTGGATAGCTTAATTTGATTCTTAATCGAGGGTGAAATGTTTATACGAGTTCAGTTGTTTGCATACTTTATATACATTTGGAATGTTGTAATGTCTCTGGGTGTGCATCATATTTGCATAGTGGTCGGATATATATATAAATATAAAATTATATTGTCATATCTTGGTAAGTTGATGGCATTAAAAGTTAATTGATTGTTCTAATATACACGCATGAATAGTTATAATAATTATGTCTAAATGTTTACACATGGATGGTAGTAATGAGTATGTCTAAATGTTCACACCTGTAGGATGCATCTGAGTTCTAATGTCTTTCATATGAGTTGTGTGCCCATAGTTATATTTATTACCTTCATCGCATTAAATTATTTCAGTTGGACCTACACCTATAACATGATAATAAACAGTGTTGTTATTCCTTATTGAATATGTCCGTTATTACAGTGTCATAAAATGCTAAAGTGATTCTTGCAATTGTATGGGTGTGATATAAAGGAAACTGTTTGATATAACACGACAATTGGCATATCTATATTCTCGAGTCGTTACTATCAATTATATTATAATAAATATTGTTATGATAACTATGTTGACAATTATAATAGGATAACCCTTTGATGATTCACATGATATGCATTGGTTTAAATGATAGTCGTTATAGTTACGTTTAATTAAGCCTACGAGTTGCCTAATTATTCAAATCGTACAAATCAGAGAAGCTGTTCAAGTTGTTAATCTTTTATCATAGCTAGTGTTCTACAATGTATATGATGGCAAATGTATATGTCTAAGTTATTTATACGATATCTTTTGTTTTGCTGAAAATGTGTATACTAGGTTGCTAGACACAATTGAAAGATATGATTGCTAAAATGTGAAACATATGTGGGATATGAAAGTGATGTTGTTGTTGTCATAGATCATATGTAGTTACTTTTATTGGGAAATATGTTTTCAGAATTGATATCGTGCAAACAATTTTTATAATTTAAAATATGAATTATGAGTATGTTGTCGATTGCTTAAATTCATCGACCCAATTCGTGACCTAAACCAGTGAGTGAGTAAATGGTTGTACGGACATGTCAATAAGATCCTGTGAGTGTGATGGATGGTAGTGGTAGATCTATTTTCTGTGATATGTTGCAATGTGAGAAGTTCTTAAATTGTTTTGTTGATTTTGCTCTCGCTCGTTCATAGTCTATAATTGATCATTAAATTTGTTTAGTGGTGAAACCGTGTAAACCTTGGTTCCTTTCTTGTTGTTCTTTAGTTTGATGTTGTATTTTTAAGTTAATCATGAGCTAGTAATAAATGTTACTTGTTGACAATCAGTTAATTCCATAATAAAACCTTGTTTCGACCTTAATGTTAATGCGCAATCTTTTATCATATGTTCTTTCCTGTCACATGTGGTTGATAATGATTTTGTTGCATATGTATATGAAAATTGAAAAGAGGTTACGAGGACGTAACCATGTTTCTAGTCGGGTAGGATTGTAAAATCTTAATGTTTATATTGCACTTGTTTGTAGATGGTAGTTTTGATCAAGTAGATGTTTCGTTGTGGGGTACCTATGCAAATGAGTTCTATATGTTTTATTCCTACTTCTGTTAGTTGGTTGAGGTGTAAAAGGAGAGTGTAGCTAAACTTCTGGTATTGAGTTATGAGTTGTGGGGCCTTTGTGCCGAGTTACGTTTACGGTCCAGTGAGACCATGGTTATTGAGTTACTTGAGTCTGAGATCGGAATTTTGATGGATGATGACGGTGTTCTCAGATAAATATTTAGCTGTTATACATTGGTGTTCTCAGGTAGTTATTAGTCGTAGTTAGTTGGGTTAAGTAAAGACGAGTTAAACTTCGGGACGAAGTTTATTTTTTTAGGAGGGCAGAATGTAACATTTCGTGTTTGTTATGTTAATTGATGTGTCAAAAGTGTGTGTTAACCGTGTTAGAAATGCGTGACGTCCGTATGTACGATATACAATACTCCTTCTGAGGTTTGAGTACGGGAGCGAACTTCGGGACGAAGTTCATTTTAAGGGGGGAAGACTGTAATACCCCGTATTTTATATATAATCAATTAAACGGATATTATTATATATTAGTTATTATACATTTTATATTACTAATTAAGTCGGGTTAATTGTTGAGTCGATAATTACGTTGAGCTATCGTAAGTTAATTGAGACGGGTTTACATGGAATTCGAAATGTGAGCTAACCTATTTGAGTTGGCCCAATAGTATGTTCAGCCCAATTAACCCTAAACCCTAACCCTAATAGTACCCTAACCCTACAAACCCTACTCCCTCAACCCGCCTCCCTCAACCCGCCTCCCTCACTTCATCAACATCAAACATCAGGCTTCACGCAATTCGAGAGGGAGAGAGAGAGCGTGGGCATTGACGGCGCAGCAAGGAAGCCCTTAGGGTGGTTGGCGACGACCGTGGGTGGCCCTGGTGGCTGTTGTGGTGGCGGAAAAAGGTAAGAGTGCAACCTTTCTCCTCTGTTTTCATCTTTTCTGTCGGGTTTTTTTTGAGGGGGGGGGGGGGGGTTGTGCGTGTCTTGGTGAGGATGCTGGTGGTTGTTGGCAGGGTAAGGGAGTAGGGTTTTAAGTGACGAGTGTAGTGGTGGTGGTTAGGGAGGTTTTGGGTGGTGATGGTGGCTGTGAAGGGCGGCAGCGACAGGGGGATAGCAACGGGTTTTAGCAGGGGGGTTTTCAGGCGGTTTTGATGGTTAGGTTGGGGTGGCACCACCGTGGACTCGGGGGAGGTCGAAACGGTGGTGCCACGGCGTCTGGGTTCGTGGGCTGACGGCGAGCAGGACCGTGGTGGTTTGACAGGGGTTTGGTGATTGTTGCGGTGGTGGTGAGTCAAGGACAGTGGGCGTGTGGTGAGTTACGGTGGTGAATCAGGCCAATTGACGGCGCTGGTTCGACTCGCCGGCGAGAGTCGACCCTGGTGGGGGTGGTCGTTGGTGGCTGGGTCAGAGTGGGGGTTTGGGCTGGTGACTGACACGGCCTAGTGGTGGCGCGTGGGAGTGTGGGGGTGCATGTGAAGGGACGGTGGTTGATAACGGGCTGTTTTTAGTTTTGAAACGGGTTTTTCATAGTTTAATCGTTATAATTCGTTATTTGGTCGTATTCTTAATTAATTAATTTAATTTCCGAGTTATTTAAATAATTAAAGTCTGGTTTTTGAGTCCGGTTGTTGAGTTGTTCAAACTAATTAGTTCGGGTTTTCTTAATCGCATAATTCGTTTAATCCTTTAATTATCGTTTGGTTTTAGTTCCGAGTTATTTAAGACAAAATAATAATTAATAATAATTAATTAATCAGAGACGGGTTTAATAGAAAAGCTACTATATCGGGAAAGTCCATTTTAGGAAATTCTATTTTTAGTAACTTCTATTTTGAGAACGGGAATAGTTAAGTAATTGTTTATCATTTAATTATCTTTCAGAGGGCGAATTGTCGTGAAATATTACTGGACACCCGATCATTTGACTGCAGTACTGAGGTAGGGAAATACACTTGACATATTATCATTGTTGTTGAATTGTGTTGACTTAATTCATGGTTATTGATTTACGTTATGTTTCATATTCGGGAAGGTGATTGACTGAATTGATCGTATTGAGTATGATATCACAACATCGGGTAACCGGCATGATTTTATGATTTATCGATTCGATGATTTATATATATATATTGTGTTGCATTAATTTCTTTTGAGCATTCATATGCATTGGAGATGGAGGATGTTGTGGTGATGTGGTGTGATGATGACGATGTTGTGATAAGGCCCGGCGGGTTCTGCAGACTTGCCCTGGTGTCCTCAACATAGTCATGCGATCGGCTACGATCGATATATATAATCTACCGGGGATCGGTATGGTCAAGGCGTTCGGGTTATGAGTTATGAGACTGGTTATGAGATATGAGTTGAGATGGAGATGGAGGTGACGGAGTAGCATGCATATCATATTTTTTTTGTTGTTTCATTGTTTTCCCTACTCAACCTCGCGGTTGACCCTGTGTATTCGTGAACACCTGTGATGACCCAAATATTGGCGAGCAGACTTGACAGGTTTAAGAGATAGGACGGGAGCTTGGTGGGCGTGAGACACTGGATCAGAAGACTTAGTAGCTAGATCATCATTTAGAAGACTTTCACTTTTATTTATGTTAGTTCTTTGTAATTTGACGTAAAAGAGGTTTTGTAATAATAAAGTTAAAGTAATTATATAATTTTGCCTTGGAGTTTAATTTGTTATTCACTACCTCGGGAAACCGAGATGGTAACAGCCCGGTTTATTAGGGAATATCTTGCTAAAGGCTCCTTCATAAACCGGGGAGTTACAAGAATAGAGAAAAGCTTATTTGAATCTGGTACCCTCAGGCCTATGTGGATGTTGACTATTAATAAATTTTAACTTTGTCGTAAATTAACGGCTCTTATACGCTTATATGGAGTTGGGACAATTTATTTGTATGAAGTTTGATTTGAAACTGGGATAGTATATTTGAGATGGTAATTTGTATGAGTATGGATCTGGTATTTGCTTTGTATATGTGAATCTGGTATTATGTGAATCTTGTCTTCGGTATTACTTTTTGTGCTTCGTCTGGTTTTGTGTTTGTCCGTCTCTCTTTTTTGAAGGTCTCACGATTTTTATAGTAGTTGGAGTTCATATTGGCAGTATTTGATAATAATAAGGAAACCATGGAAATCCTTATCTTAATAGCCTAGCAATTCTTATCCTCCCGCTGTCAATCTTAATCTCATACTCGATCTTCTATTCATCGACGTTTGTTCGCCCTTGCCAAACTCCAATGCTCATACTCCGTAAGTCATAACTATTCCACTATGATGGACAATGATATACAAATAATAGATAAAGTTTTACTCTTGTTATTTAGGAGTGGCTTCCATAACCCGTACTAAGACAGCTAATAATTTGTAGCTGATCAAAAGGTGGATTGCCTTTAATAGTGTAAACTAATTATGCATTATGGGTTAATAAGATAGCCTTTCTTACATTCTTGGACCAGGTTTGAACATTAATATGACGAGTATATTTGAGTCCACTTGAATATAAATCTAATCCGTTTTAGGCGGATGATATATTATTTGACTGTCTTATAAAATATTTGTCAAGTGAAATGAAAGGAAATGGAAGGCTTTAAGTTGCTTTTGTAACATTTTGAGTAATTTCTCGGAGAATAAGCGTCAAGAGCCTTTAATTATAACATTGTCAATTTTCATCGAGTCCTTAAATTTAAGCCTCATCTTCGGGTACCCGCAAGGCTAGGTAGACATTTTGAGGTGTCTACAGAAGCCCCCACTTTGACCGAGTCTGAGTAAGACGAAGGTCAAAGTAGTCCGGTCGGGACAGATAAAGGATAAGAAACGTATATGGGCCTCTTATAATACCTGTCTGCAGTAACTGGAATCTGGGACTGTCTTAGTAAAACTTTGTTTTACTAACCTGGAATGAAGCTGGAACTGGTGCAACGAAACTTTGTTTCGTTGATCTGAAACTGGCATAGTGAAGCTTTGTTTCACTGGTTTGGAACTGGTATAGCCAAACTTTGTTCAACTGGCATGACAAAACTTTGTTTTGTCAATCTGGAATGGAGCTGGTAAAACTTTATTTCACCATTCTGGAAACTGGCATGGCAAAACTTTGTTTCGCCGGTCTGGAATCTGGTAAAGCAAAACTTTGTTTCTTTGATGCAAAATCTGGAATAGCCAAACTTTGTTTAGCTTAAGAGTGAACCTGCAAAATCTGATTTCACAAGCTCGAATGCGTGTCAGGGCCCGCCGACCGAGGATTCAAAATTTTATTTTGAAAGGGAATAGAATGTAAAATTTGATTTTACAAACTAGGATTTGCAAAATTTTATTTCGCAAAAAGGCAAGTTCAGAAAATTTTATTTTAAGAACTCAGATACTTGTCAGGGCCTGCCGACCAAAGGATTTCAAAATTTTATTTTGAAAAAGGATGGATAAGATCGTAAAATTATATTTTACAAACTTAGATGCGTGTTAGGGCCCGCCGACCGATAAGTTTGAAAATTGCAAAATTTTATTTCGCAAAAAGGGCAAGTTCAAAAAATTTTATTTTAAGAACTTAAAATGCATGTCAGGGCCTGCCGACCAAAGGATTTGATATTTGCAAAATTTTATTTTGCAAAAAGTCAAGTTCAGAAAATTTTATTTTAAGAACTCAAAATGCGTGTCAGGGCCCGCCGACCAAGATGAATTTCAAAATTTTATTTTGATAAAGAAGCTGATTTGAGGATCGTAAAATTTTATTTCACGAAAAGAGCTGGAGAATTGATTGATTTTGAAACTGGCAAAATTTTATTTTACGAGAAGATGAGACTTTATGAAAAAGCCCCCACTTTGGATGAATCTGGAAGATGAATGACAAAGTAGTTAACTTGAGCAGTTAGTGACAAATATATGACACATAAAATGCAAATGCATGTCCTAGATATGATGCAAAAAAAATGTTATGTTTTGAAAACATTTGAAATGAGTATTGAAAAAGTTTTTATTTTTATTTTTTTTGAAAATATTTTGAAAAAGATGGGGCCGACCCAAATGTAATCCAAGTAGAAGGACTGGACACTACTACTCTTGAAAATATCTCTGCTGTGGAGAATATTTATCATTTTTTTGACATGTGAACTTGAGTCATATTTTTGATGAGTTCTTATCTCTTCAAAACAATTTCTACTAATTAAGCAAAACTAATAACATAGAAACAAAATACTTATGTGACCGTATAAACTTAGTGTACATTCCCCGAATTCTTAGATGTTGAACGAGGGTGATAAATGGAGTGGAGTAGAAGGTTCTATGGCGTTAAAAGACACTTGGAGATCTCATGTGTCTCTCTCACTCACCTAAGTGAATGAAAGGATCGTCCCAAGAGGAATGGAGACAATGAAACTGTGGATTGACTTGTCTGAGGAATGAAAAATGACTACTCTGACATTTAAATTGCAACTTGACTGGAATTGTTTAGTCTTGTGAAATTTTGAGAGCTTTGAGACTTTTGATATTGTATTTATTTGAGATCATAATTTTTTGTTTTTGATTTTTGAGACTTTTGAAACCGGATTTGTATCTTTGAGATCATGCATTTTTTTGTCTTTGACTTTTTGACACTTCCGTCACTACTAGAGTTGATTGCAACTTTGACTGGAATTTTCGTTGACTTATGAGAGTCTTTGGTTGAATATTTTTGAGCTTGTATTGGTACTTGGACTCACATCTTAAGTTCATTTTAAGGGACTAATGGTCACCTCTCTTCTTTTAATAGCATGGAGTGTGCGCTCCCGTGTCTTATTTGTTATGTTTGAACACGGGTGTACTGAGAATCTGGTTTGAATATTTTTGAGCTAGTTTTCAAGCACCGATGAGATTGAATGATAATATTTGCTAAAATGGTCAATCATATGAGTTTGTGCTCATCTGGTAGTCATTTGAGATATGAGAAACTACAAATATGGTAGACAGAGAGTTGTGCTCATTTAGACTAGTAGTCATATGAAATATGGAGAATTTGACAAATCGGTAAAAAGAGAGAGTCTCCAAACCTAGAGGTCACCTAGAGACACGACGATCAAGGAATTATCACACCACAGAGATGGAAAAGATGGTCAAATGCACGCCCTTGTTCAGGCTGACTCTAAGAGGTCGATTGATCTACACTAAAGAGATACGCCCTAAAGTATTTCAAGTCTATTCTACTAGTTAAGGGTAAAAAGTAGAACCAGTGACTAATAAAAATAACATGTGCTCATCTTTTCTTTTATTCAACTCAAAAAGGACTTGAATGGTCCTATTTACTACGGAGTATTATCCTATTTACTATCAAATGTACTATTAATAATACTTCGTAATAACCAATATGGAGTGTGTGAGTTATCAACCCCCATCATCTGTGCGCCTAAGGCAGAGCGGATATAATTGAGTGAGATGGAGTCTAAATTTATGCATTTGGTCACTTGCTCGTACTATAGACTGTTGACATTGGGTTTTAAAATAACCGGTATTGCAACTAGCTAAGAAGATAGAATAATCATTTCCTAATATACCACATTCCTAAACCCATCATTACTGAACTACGTACTGGTGCTTGCTAATCTAAATCAAGGACTTTGGGAATCCTTTATTAACTGCTGTGAGTCATTAGCTTTACATTAATTTAAAGACACGATACCTTAGACTTATGACATGCACGACCCTAATTGGTTGTAGAGGTTTTTTTTTTTTACGAGGTTAGACAAGAATATGGAGAAATTAATAGAAGAGCTCGATGTGTAATACAATATATACAGATTTTTACATGGATCACAGGTGAGATTTTTTTATTATTGGAAAAAAAAGAAAAAAAAAAGTTAAATGGAAAAAAAAAATCAAATTAAGACCTCTATTTTTTATTTAGTAAAGAACTTTTTTGAAATAAATTGAAATAATAAGACCTCTTTTTACCGAAATAAGAAATTTGAAAGTAATATACACAATGAGTCAATGACTTATGGGGTGCAGAAGACAAGCTAATTGTAATGCATGGATAAATAAATAAATGTGACGGATACAAGCATGTATCTAATTGTTCATTATTAGACTAAAAGGTGCATATGCAATGCGACTTCTATGTACATAAACAAGTGCAGCCCCAATAAGAATACAAGAGCCATAATAAACTTACTGTTAGTCCTTACGCTAAACTACTCATGAAGACTCGTACGCATGAATTAATTTTAGATGAATAATAGCAAACAATCAGAATGAATTATATATAAATTGCCCTAATCAAAGGTTCTACGGGAGTTATGGTTAGGTTTACGGGTGGTAATTGGGTACTCACGACATTAAAATACCCGAGGGTATCTCTCGCTTTTGTCTTTCCCCCCATTTTGGACCAGACGAGTTGCCAAAACGCGACGTCATGAGGTGGAAAATATGTGTAAGGCCTAGTCGGTCGAATGGACCTTCTAAGATATACAACATACTTTCTGGGTGAAATAAAGTAGGCTTAAGATGGCGTAATATTGAACTACGGAGAGCTATCCTTTTTTGTCTCAGTAATATACACAATAAAAGAGATACGGAGTATATGATAAGAAATACATAAAAAAGAAAAAAAAATCACATCGTAGCAAACAGTTTATCTTGCGTTCAACACCTGTGCATATGTGCCAAAAGAACAACAATTGGTCTCCCTTTTGACGGGTTACCATTTGTGGCGGATATTTTGTGAGTTAAAATGGTAACAAAATGAGTTAGTGGAGAAAGGGGACCACATGAATAGTGTTGCAGAGAGAGAAAAAGTGGGTACTTTGTGAGGTAAAATGGTATCCGTCACTCCAGAGTGACGGATATGTGCCGTCACAAATGAGATTTTGTGAAAGAACAATTAGAAATCAGCAACTCATTCATATACTCAGTGAACATTATCAAACACGATTTTACTGTCAAGCTTATGCATTAAATACTAATGTAACCTCCAATTCAGCGAGCTAAATTTGACAAATAGTGCGCAATTTCACGAGCTAAATTTGACAAATAGTGAGCAATTTCACTAAGCAACAAGTACCTTGAAAAAAAAAAAAAATTCGTCAGATATATAAAATTATAAACAAATTTCAAGTCTTACCTGAATGAATGAGTCCTCGACGGAGTCGCCACTGTAAAATATATAAATAATATGGAGTCGTCAGTAAGTTTTATAAAAACATACAAAAACAAATTTAACGGAAAAGTCCTTTGATCCCCTGGAATGGGGACTGATCCGTCACTCCGGTCTGAACCAAAGATTGCGGATTCGGGGTAAAGGTACGGTCAGGGGAAGGTGTTAGGCACTGGATCGCCCGTTAAACTAACTACTCTCTACTATTTATTTGTAATATTATATATTTGACGATTTAAACAAAAGAAAAGGTTAATTATACAATTTTATACATAAGACAATATAAAAGAATAGAGAAAAGCTTATTTGAATCTGGTACCCCCAGGCCTATGTGGATGTTGTATGAAGTTTGATTTGAAACTGGGATAGTATATTTGAGATGGTAATTTGTATGAGTATGGATCTGGTATTTGCTTTGTATCTGGTATTATGTGAATCTTGTCTTCGGTATTACTTTTTGTGCTTCGTCTGGTTTTGTGTTTGTCCGTCTCTCTTTTGTGAAGGTCTCACGATTTTTATAGTAGTTGGAGTTCATATTGGCAGTATTTGATAATAATAAGGAAACCATGGAAATCCTTATCTTATTAGCCTAGCAATTCTTATCCTCCCGCTGTCAATCTTAATCTCATACTCGATCTTCTATTCATCCACGTTTGTTTGCCCTTGCCAAACTCTAATGCTCATACTCCGTAAGTCATAACTATTCCACTATGATGGACAATGATATACAAATAATAGATAAAGTTTTACTCTTGTTATTTAGGAGTGGCTTCCATAATCCGTACTAAGACAGCTAATAATTTGTAGCTGATCGAAAGGTGGATTGCCTTTAATAGTGTAAACTAATTATGCATTATGGGTTAATAAGATAGCCTTTCTTACATTCTTGGACCAGGTTTGAACATTAATATGACGAGTATATTTGAGCCACTTGAATATAAATCTAATCCGTTTTAGGCGGATGATATATTATTTGACTGTCTTATAAAATATTTGTCAAGTGAAATGAAAGGAAATGGAAGGCTTTAAGTTGCTTTTGTAACATTTTGAGTAATTTCTCGGAGAATAAGCGTCAAGAGCCTTTAATTATAACATTGTCAATTTTCATCGAGTCCTTAAATTTAAGCCTCATCATCGGGTACCCGCAAGGCTAGGTAGACATTTTGAGGTGTCTACAATCTTGATCCATGTAGCGGGAGTGAGCTCCAATCTCCATCTTTAGTCTTCTTTGAAAATTACAATAAATAAATTTACATAATAAACCTATTTATTGCATTCTAATTTCAAAACCCAAAACTAAAGAAAAATAAAGGAGATTCGAGATCTCATAATTACATAAAAATTATGTTTCCTTCATTACGAAAACATAATTTGACTAAGGCCACACTAACTATTACAAATTACAACTGATTGCAAAAAAAATACGTAAATAAATTCATTCAACGATTCATTCAACAAAAGAAAAGCATCAGCTAAAAAAAAATTAAACATGCAAAACATAATTCTTTAATGAGAAAATTGTTCATTACAGCCTTTTAAAAATCACTTTTTGAAAATTACAGCCTTATAAATTTTTTTTTGAAAATTACATCCAAAATATTACTTTTCTTCTAAAATTGCACCAACTTGAGGTTTTCGGTGAATTTTGATGATGTTTTTATGATGTTTGGGGTGATTAATTGGTTTGTGTTAAGGAGAGGTAAGAAATCTGGGTAAGTAGGCTCTCAAATAATAAAGGGTACATCATAAAAACATCATCAAAATTCACCAAAAACCTCAAGTTGGTGCAATTTTAGAAGAAAAGTAATATTTTGGATGTAATTTTCAAACAAAAATTTATAAGGCTGTAATTTTCAAAAAGTGATTTTTAAAAGGCTGTAATCAACAATTTTCTCTTCTTTAATTATGTAGATTAATTTTATCCAAACCACCTATTTAATTGATTAAATTAAGTGACAATTCCTCAATTAATCACATTAATTTTAATCTTAATTCATATTAAACTTGTAATATGAATTTAATCCATCAATATTTTAAACTGCTTTAAAAAAATTAGGTATTTATGAATTATGAACCGCTTCACAATTATTTATCATACATTGAAAATTTAATGTATAATCATAATAGGCCAAAAACAACAAGAAAAAAACAGAAATTTTTTTCTTCAAAGAAATGCTCTCGGCATAAACAAACATCCCAAAAAAAATTTTCTCGGTTTTTCTTCAAAAACCGAAAAAAAAAAACAATTTTTTTTTTTAAATCTGCTGTTCGTGAACAGTAACAAGAACTGAAATTTTTTTTTTATTTTTATTTTTTCTCGGCTGTAAACCGAAACAAAAACAAAAACCCTCTTTTTTTTATTTTTATCTTCACGATTTTTCTGTAAAAACCAAAACAAAATTTTTTTTTTATAATCAGGCCACTGTGAACATTAACCAAAAAAAAAAAAAAAAAAAATTCCGGCTCAAATTAAAACAAGAACCCTAATGCCTTTTTTTATGTCTTTTTTGCGGCAAAAATGCCTTAAAACATAAATTTACATCCAATTTTATGAAAATCATCAAAATTAAAATTCGTGGCCTTGGCTCTGATACCACTTGTGGGATTTATCTGTATGCATCCCTTTAAATTTAAGGACTATAACGAATTATGACATGATGAAACTAGTCATAAAATTGAATTGCATAAACAAAATTGTAAAGGATTAAGAAATAACCTTCGGTCCTAGCAAATACGGCCTAAGAACAATATCAAAGTTGATATTCGCCTATCAGTTGCACCCAAGACGATATGAGATATGCCCTTAACTTGTTGCTAGAATCGATCCCTCAAATTTCAGTAAATTAAATTAGGGTTTATCGTTTTTGTGTTTTTGATGAGAGGCAAGCAAATGGGAAAAATGAATTAGGTTTAGAAAAAAAACCCCTAACTCTCCTTATAACCATGGGTGTAGAGTGAGGGTTGCCATTAGTCATCCCAAATTTCTTAAGCATATCTTTAATGTACTTTTGTTGATGGATCATGATCCTATCTTTGGATTTCTTGATTTGGAGCCCAAGAAAAAATCTTAGCTCACCATTCATACTCATTTCGAATTCAGATTTCATTAGTTCCGAAAAATAAGTATAAAGAATCTCATTTGTTGCTCCAAATATAATGGCATCGACATATACTTGGACAACCAACAGTTCACTGGACTGTTGCTTTAAAAACAATGTTTTGTCAATTGAACCTCTTCTAAAACCATTCTCAATGAGAAATTTAGACAATCTATCATACCAACACCTAGGTGCTTGTTTTAAACCATAAAGAGCTTTGTCTAATTTGAAAACATGTTTAGGAAAATCATTGTCTAAAAAGCCCGGAGGTTGCTCTACAAAGACATCCTCTTCCAAATATCCATTTAAAAAAGTGGTTTTGACATCCATTTGGAAAAGCTTAATGCCTTTGTGAGCCGCAAAAGTTATCAATAATTGTATGGCCTCAAGCCTAGCTACCGGTGCATAGGTTTTATCGTAATCAATTCCCTCTTGTTGGTTATAACCTTGCACCACTAGTCTAGCTTTATTCCTTACGATTTCACCGGAATCATCAAGCTTATTACGAAAGACCCATCTAGTACCAATGACGGTACGATTAGATGGTCTAGGGACAAGGTGCCATACCTCATTTCTTTTGAATTAATTGAGCTCATCTTGCATAGCAAGCATCCAATCGGCATTGGTCAATGCAATTGTTATGTTGGCCGGCTCAATTTGAGAGAGAAATGCGTTGTGGGCACAAAACTCATCAAGAGATGCAAAGTTGTTGAGAGAGGCCCTTGTTTTGACACCGGAGCTCAAGTCACTAGTCAGATTTGAGAGTGGATGAGAGCTTTGACGTTTCCATTTTCTAGGAACAAAGGCGTTTTGTTCTCCCTCAAAGGCAACAGTCTATGTGACTGTTGTCTGTTGATTATAGGAAGGCTCTGGATTAATGACTGAGGATTCTTCTGAGGCAACAGTGTCTGAGACTGTTACTGTTCTGGAAGTGGAGGCAACAGTCGTACAAACCGTTGCTGAATGGGGTGTGGAATCAGAGGCAACGGTGTCACTGTTTGTTCCCCCGGATTGCTGCTTGCACCAGAAGGTAACAGTGTTTGTGACAGTTGCCTAACGTCATTGTTTGGGGCTTCCTCATTCTCAAATACAAAGTCTTTTCTCACAAGACTTATCTCAAATTCATCATCTTCATCATCTTCTCCATCATTTTGTACCTGTCCAAGAATGCTAGATTCATCAAATATGACATGGACACTTTCTTCAATTAGCATGGTTCGTTTGTTATAAACTTTATAGGCCTTGCTATGGTCGGAATAACCAATAAAAACCGCTTCATCACTACGTGGATCGAATTTTCCCAAGTTGTCTTTACCATTGTTGTGAACAAAACATTTGCTCCCAAAGCATCTAAAATATGAGATATTGGGTTTTCTACCACGTAAAATTTCATAGGGTGTTTTATTGATTATGCTTCTTATCATGACTCGATTATGAATATAGCAAGCGGTGTTTACCGCTTCGGCCCAAAAGTTTTTAGGCAATTTACTACACAACAACATGGTTCTAGCCATACTTTCAAGGGTCCTATTCATTCTTTCAACCACTCCATTTTGTTGTGGTGTTCTAGGAGCCGAAAAATTATGATCTACACCATTGTCATTACAATAAGCGCTAAATGATGAGTTTTCGAATTCGGTTCCATGATCCATTCTTATGGAAATAAGTTTGAGATCAAGTTTGTTTTGGATCTTTTTTAACCAAATTAAAAATTCATCAAATGCCTCACTCTTGGAGCTTAAGAAAAGTGCCCAAACAAACCTAGAATAATCATCAACAATGACACGCACATAACGACTACCACCTCTACTTCTAGTTCTCATTGGTCCACATAAGTCGATATGCAAAACTTGTAATGGACGAAGAGTACTCACAATCCTCTTGGTTTTAAAGGAACTTCTAACATGTTTGCATCTAGCACATTCATCACATACTTTATCAAAGTCAAATTTCATGTTAGGAAATCCTTCTACCAAGTCTAGTTTTTTAAGAGTATTAAGAGTTTTAACACTAACATGTCCAAACCTTTTGTGCCACAACCAAGGATCATTTTTCATTACACTCATGCATGACATGGTATGACCGGATAAAGTGTTTAAGTCGGTTAAGTAAATGTAACACCCCCATACTCCAAGTGCCTTACCAGGACCACTCAGGTATAAGGATACTACCATCTCGGTTGCCCGAGGTACTGAATATCATAAGACAATAAAGAAACGTACTTTTAAAGTAATTATAGATTAAGTGATTACATGTTCAAACCAAAACTAATAAAAGGAATTACAAGGTTCTCATACGGTCTACAGCTAAAACTATCAAAGCTACTAGACTTCGTCGACACAAATGAAGACTTCTAATCGCCACGTGATGACTCATCCCGGCTATCCCATACGCGTCATATCACACTGCTCAATAACCGCTCACACCACCGCCGAATGGATCACCACATTTTTAAAACATTTAAACGGGTCGATACTAATCACACAATTTAATACATATATCAACAATAAGATAAACAGACACTTAATCACACACACACAAACCAACCCACTCCAATCACCTCAATCATTGATCGTCCACTGGACCAGCCATTTTGCCGGTGGGGGACCGCAGCCGTTCCCACCTAAGCCCCGCTCATCATACCGAGCGATAACCCTGTCCCATTAATGTGCACATCCCCTTCCGTGGCGGGTTCCACGAAGGGCGAAACTAGGGCGTGAAGCCACTCTCGCAAGTGACTCCACTCAGCCGAGAACGCATCTCGAGAACCAGAGACAAACAATCACAACCATCAAACAACAATCAATCAACAACCGTCTCAATACGAATACGATAACAATCAACAATCACACAACACCAACAATGCATTATGGGACTAATACTGAGTAGGGAAACCCTACCTGGAAAGCACAACAGTCAGACGGTATCAACAGCTGTATCAAAAGTCTCTTCTACGAACCCTCCTCCTATCATATAACACATAGAGGCTACACATCACAAACTACACACAAAACCCCCAATCTCTAAATTAGGGTTTAACCAAACTTAACAAAACATTATAAAAATTATATTAAAAGCTTACCCTCGACGCAGGAACTCAACGATACGAATAACGACAAGAACTCGACCGTCGAACTCCGGAATTGCTAAGGATGCGATTAGGAAGATGAACTGGTTGCTTTCTCTCTTAAACAAGGTTTTAGGTTTTGTAAAAGTGATTTAAAACAATGACGACTATGTTTAAATACCTTAATCGCATAATTAACAAAACCCGAGAAAACTCCCCGTAAAACCGGACACTCGATCGAGTACCCACTTACTCGATCGAGTACCCCAGCTACTCGATCGAGTACCCAACAGGTCAGAAACTATTTTATCTCGCAACTTACCCTTACTCGACAGAGTAAGGGCTACTCGATAGAGTACCCCAAGACTTATAAATACGGAGTATTACAGTCTTCCCTCCTTAAAAGGAACTTCATCCCCGAAGTTCAACCCATACATAAAAACAACCATACAGACTCGACCAAGACACAACAACTTAGCTAAGGACTCAAGAACTCGACCACCAACTATGTTTACTTCCACAACATGACTCACTATATCGTATCTACCACATATATATCTCTCACGACACCAACTCCATACATAACCAACTACCATCCTCTAATGCTGCTAGCTCCATAATATCATCAACTATCAAATCCAATACCAAGACACTCATAGACATCAAACGGGATGTTACATTCTACCACCCTTAAAAGGAACTTCGTCCTCGAAGTTTACTCACACTCGTAACCTCATCATCCAACTGTCAATACTAGCGGAATATTCTCACACTCCTAAACATCACGCTACTACAAGCACGGTCATGACCTTTAATAAAATCACCCACAACACGAATCGATCTTTTATTCTACATCAAGACTCAACTTCCGAATATATTCCCATATGTACAACCATCAAAATCTGTTTTATCGCATCCTACTCCTCTTAAGACAAATGTTACGTCCCCGTAACTCACTAATACCAAACCATATCTATATCTCATTACCCTTTGTACCACCACATGTCAAAGATAACCGTCTATAAACCAAACACTCACCATTCTTATATCCAAGGCTCCCATACATAAACATTTCCCATTCCACAACTCATTCGGCAAAAAGCACCTAACCTATACCATAAACTCGTAGCAAATCACCATACCCACTCTTCATTATTACTGCCAAACAACATACCTCTCTACGTAAGGCACTTATCTCCCAGAAGCATAACTCACGGTCCGCACTCGTTACGTACACGCACACTAGATCCTCAAGTTCTTTCTTTCATTACCGCAAAATTCATACACAACTTAACATGACACTAATTTCCCCAACACCCTACACTCACTGTCTCAACAAAAGATTATGAACTACCTGCCGCTTTCAGCTCATTACAACACATGTTCCACGAATCATTTTCCATTACCATGTCTACCGATGTCTCATCTGAAAACAAGATCAAAATTACCGTAACAACCTCTCACAACCGTGTCCCATCAACAGATTATCACTATCCCATGACAACAACGAAACATATACAACTCTATTTCACATCATACTCTACCTCATTCCCAACTTAACCTGGTAAAGAAAACAAGAATAAGCAAGACAACTATCTATCAGCACAAACTGACCCTCGCAGAGAGCAACATCAAACAAAACAACAATCTATGTATAACTGGTATGTACTTTCGAAACCCGAATCATAATCATCCCGCCTACTCCACCACAACCGGTGACGGCATCACAACACCGCCACCAACAACCCACACCGTAGTGCGAAAATACCCGCATCACAAAGACTATGTATCGTGCCCGATCACCACCCGAGGCACCATAACCACACCGATAGACATCACAACCGCATACAATTCCCATAAATACGACTTAGCATACCTTCTCGGACAAGAAAAACTTACTCAAATCCACTTTATTAAATCACCACGCAACATATTATATGGATAAACAGATAAGCATCTCATGAACATCCTCTCTGCCATTTCCCGGAATACACATGTGTTATCAATACACATAAAATTATAACTAGCCATGTCAAATCAATCAAATTATTACCTTTTTGGATATCATTAAATTAAATTACCGTGTCCAACATATATATTACCGAACATTCATAAAACAATTTTATAATTATCATACCATACCACTTCTTGTGAGGTCAGAACCTCACACAAACATTTACACAAATCACAGACCCGTAATCACAACCAACTAGTCAATCCTGACCACGTAAGTCACCACTCGAAAAAGGTTACCCGCCGCCCCGAGTTTAACTCATATGCCCCTCATAACATATTCCCCCATTGGCACAACCATCACTTCCTGCCAAATATAATCACACCTTCACTATTCAACTAATAGCGTCCGCCTCATCTAACCACATCTTATACCCTCTCACAATCATACACAATAATCGGTCCCTACCAAATCAACCTCTTTAGAATTGCTACCTTTCTAATATTCCATCACTCTTAGCCATTAGTGATAACACCACAATGCCACCGTTGCTCGTATATCAAATCTCTTACACTCATATCAAAATAACATGGTTTTTCTACCATTTTTGGTTAACATTGCAAATAACGAACATCAAACCCATCCACAAAATTACCTCAACATTATTCCCAATGCTATCTTATTTGTATTGTCATCCAACTCTCCACCAAATATCTCGTATCGTGCCAATACTCCACCAACTTCTTACTCCCTTAATTCCTCGAAACTCATTACCAATCATGTTGCCCCGAAACTCCTATATAACCTTTAGCTAACATCCTCGTGATACCATCACATATTTCGATGATTTCTTATCTTTATATCACATAGCTCCGGTGAACATTTTCCTCAACTTACTTTTATCCTTCTTTTCTCTTTACACTCAATAATACCAATTAATAGTTCAACTCCTTATTCCTTCTAGCTAACTCTTTAGAAATCAAGGTTACCCCTTCGTTGCTCCAAAACTTAATTCCATTATTTTCTACCGACATCATCTCACTCTTTCTTACCATGGATCTTCTCTTATTATGCTATCACTCATACTTGCCACTAATCTATCCATAGAACCAACATTTAATGTTCAAACAATTGCATTCCCCTTTTTACATCTCTAGAAATCAGAATTCATTTAATACCGTTAATTACCCAAGGAAATCACACAGTAGTTTCATCTTTTAATAAACCAAACCTCCCAAACTCACTCACTGTCTACAAATACACCTCGCGACATTTCTCCACAAAGTTCACTATATATTACTCTTCTCAACCCCTTTAAACGAACTTTCACTACATAAATCCATAACCCACACGACTCCTAACCATTTCCCTCCTTAACTCTTTACACATCTCAAGCTGCCACTTTCCACATTCTTACTTTCAATCTTTTCATTCTCACGTTCATTATACTCACATCATCCCTTGTCTATATTCACTTATTTTTACATTACTCAACACACAATCATATCACTCATCCCGTCTCGCAAAACGTGCGCCATGCCTCAATAAACTATACCAATCTTCCTTTTCTTTTTCCACCATCTATCATAATCACATATAACTCATGTCCTCCCCACCGAACTCATACTCATCATAGTGCCACTCTTTACATCATAAGATTGGGTAACTTACGCTTCAGGACCAACACATACGTAAAACAATGCATAAAGAAGTAATACAACACCTTTGAATTAAACGTAATATGCAACGAATGTCAAAAGACAAACATATGACCCGAAATACGCATATGACCTGCACAGACCCCACTCGATCGAGTACCAGAACCTACTCGATCGAGTTGAGGCTACTCGATCGAGTGCCCAACATGCTCGATCGAGTGCCCCGACTCCAGAACCCAAACAGACCTTCTGATCTCTGACTTACTCGACCGAGTAGCCCGGCTACTCGATCGAGTGACCCCATACTCGATCGAGTGCCCGAGGTACTCGATCGAGTGCCCAAAAACACGATTCTGGTCAACATAACGACAAGTACCCACTCGATCGAATCAAACCCACTCGATCGAGTCATGCAGACTCGCGAATACTACCCGAATGTTATCTCACATATCCTAACGTACTATGCATTCATTATTATTTCAACATTATGATTACAACTACGCATTCAAATCTGCGCGACTCCTCATACAATTAACAAAATAATCTACTTCGTGTTATCAAGTGCCACGTTATAAACAACCATCATGCTTTTCATCCAATTCGTTATATAAAACACATATCATTGAACCTCTATTCTTCATGTTACTACTTACCAGAAGTCAAACATTACCATCTATCATGCTCATATAACATTCAACTTTCAATCATGTATTACCCGCATGTTTTAAATTTTCATAACTTTTCATAACACAAACCACACCCATACACTACAAATCCTATTTCCATGTTGCTAATACAACAACATTACAAATCCACTTCATCACACATCATCATATACGAACTACTTTCTTTTTCTACCATATCATTCATCATTCTCATATACTTTTCCAACGATTCCAACCAACATGTCAACCAACTATCATGCAACATGCTTTCAACAAACCATATACAACACAATTAACATACATGTCGCACATATACACACGGACTCCACGTTCCCATACCATGTGACTGGCTTAAGTATCATGGGGCCAAGATTTTGAAGTGAGGGCGCCTACTCACCCAAAACCTAGCATCAGCCGGGGCTCCCATTACACATACACCAGGTTCATTTTATTAGACTCCCTATGTTCATTATGTTCATTTGTTACAGGTTCCAAAATCGTCGCTCTGATACCATTTGTAACACCCCCATATTCCAAGTGCCTTACCAGGACTACTCAGGTATAAGGATACTACCATCTCGGTTGCCCGAGGTACTGAATATCATAAGACAATAAAGAAACGTACTTTTAAAGTAATTATAGATTAAGTGATTACATGTTCAAACCAAAACTAATAAAAGGAATTACAAGGTTCTCATACGGTCTACAGCTAAAACTATCAAAGTTACTAGACTTCGTCTGACACAGCGGAAGACTTCTAACTGCCACGTGATGACTCATCCCAGCTATCCCATACGCGTCATATCACACTTGCTCAATAACTGCTCACCACCCCCGAATGGATCACCACAATTTTTAAAACATTTAAACGGGGTCAGTACTAATCACACAATTCAATACATATATCAACAATAAGATAAACAGATGCCTTAACTCACACACACACACAACAACCCACTCCAATCACCTCAATCATTGATCGTCCACCGGACCCGACCACCCGATGGGGGACCGCAGCCGTTCCCACCTAAGCCCCGCTCATCATACCGAGCGATAACCCTGTCCCATTAATGTGCACATCCCCTTCCGTGGCGGGTTCCACGAAGGGCGAAACTAGGGCGTGAAGCCACTCTCGCAAGTGACTCCACTCAGCCGAGAACGCATCTCGAGAACCAGAGACAAACAATCACAACCATCAAACAACAATCAATCAACAACCGTCTCAATACGAATACGATAACAATCAACAATCACACAACACCAACAATGCATTATGGGACTAATACTGAGTAGGGAAACCCTACCTGGAAAGCACAACAGTCAGACGGTATCAACAGCTGTATCAAAAGTCTCTTCTACAAACCCTCCTCCTATCATATAACACATAGAGGCTACACATCATAAACTACACACAAAACCCCCAATCTCTAAATTAGGGTTTAACCAAACTTAACAAAACATTATAAAAATTATATTAAAAGCTTACCCTCGACGCAGGGAACTCAACGATACGAATAATGACAAGAACTCGACCGTCGAACTCCGGGGAATTGCTAAGGATGCGATTAGGAAGATGAACTGGTTGCTTTCTCTCTTAAACAGGGTTTTAGGTTTTGTAAAAGTGATTTAAAACAATGACGACTATGTTTAAATACCTTAATCGCATAATTAACAAAACCCGAGAAAACTCCCCGTAAAACCGGACACTCGATCGAGTACCCACTTACTCGATCGAGTACCCCAGCTACTCGATCGAGTACCCAACAGGTCAGAAACTATTTTATCTCGCAACTTACCCTTACTCGACAGCGTAAGGGCTACTCGATAGAGTACCCCAAGACTTATAAATACGGAGTATTACAGTAAACATCTTTGACACGTCTTCCTTCGAGAATAGTTTCATGAGTTGTGGCATCTATTATTCGACACAAATTAGCACTAAACTCCACAATATTACCTTTATCACGAAGTTGAGAAATGCTAAGGATATTATATTTCAAACCTTTGACAAGACGCACATTGTCGACACAAAGTAACGATGACTTACCGACCTTTCCCATGCCTATTATTTCACCTTTCTTGTCATCGCCAAAAGTTACCTTGCCACCATCATAAGCTTCTAGTGAGAGGAATTGGCTTCTATCTCCCATCATGTGACAAGAACATCCACTATCCAAGTACCAATTGTGGCCGCCTCTCACTAAACCCTACACAAGATTAGACTTTGAGTTTAGGAACCCAAATAAATTTGGGTCCCTTTTTATCCTTTACATTTCGCAACAAATCTTTTTGAATCCAAACTTGTTTTATAACCTTAATGTTTTTGTTAATGTCATTATGTATTTTCTTGCAAGCATTAAAGACATGGCCGGTTTTACCACAATAGTTGTAAATGATGTACTCGGGAAGACCAACATATTTCCTTCTTCTAAAGTCGGTTTGAGTTGGATTCAGTTTTCTAAGGCAACAGTCGGACTGACTGTTCCATTTGAAACTGAGACCGGAAGTTTTATCACATCTCTTGGACTGATTAGTGAGGAAATTTAAGACATTTTGACTTCCTTCCCAATTCTTAGACACATTCTTAGCCTCAACAAGTTCCCTTTTTAGTTCCTCGACTTTAAAGGTGAGATACTTGTTCCTTTCTTTAGAGTTTTCTAACTCCTTCTTCATTAAAACATACTCGGATTTTAATTCCATGAAAGTTTTAGATTTTTATTGAACATTAAGCTTAAGACTCGATATGCACCTATCTAAATGAACAATTTTGGATCTAGACGAGCTACATTCGGGAGATTCATTTTGAAGTTTGACAACCTTTTCGTGAAGCATTCTAATCTCCCTTTTGTAGGCATCTAAGTTGACTTTGAGACACTCATTCTCTTTAGATAAATTAGTGATTAGTTCATTTGACACTTCCTTGACATTGTCAGAGGCAATAGTCTGAGACACTGTTGTTTTAAGTTCTTCTATCTCATCGACTAAGTCATCAATTACACCTTTAGATATGGATTGTTCATTCAGAAGTTCATCATGTTCCTTAGTTATCATGGACATTTGTAAAATCAGAGTGGTATTGACATTCTCAAGATCAGAAACATCATTGGGGTTCGACCTAAGACACTTTAGTTCGTTTGACAACTTCTTGTTCAATTTGTTTACTCTTTTCACCTCATCAAAGGCAACAGTCGAACTGTCTGTTGCCTTAAGTTCACATATAAGATGATAGTTTTCTTGAGCAATTTCCTCTATTTCATTTTGCATGAGATCCAACTTTTCAGTTTGTGAGCGACACTTACCAAAGAGTTCTTCAAGAAGCTTACATACTTTTTCTTTGGAGTAAGTCCTAGCTTTGGCCTTTAGAAGTTTTACCTCATTGTCGAAATCCGAGTCGGAATCATCGGGGTGAGCCATAAGACATTTAAAATGCTCGATTTTAGAGGGTTTTGAGACTTTGTCCTTGAGACAACTTGTAAGACACATTTTAGCCTCTAATTCCTCCTCGATGATTTCATCGTCCTCGGAGTCGAACATTCCCCATATAGCGGACATGACTCGGTTTTGTAGTCCTTTTTAGGCTTATCTCGCTTATCTTTGGACTTAATCTCATCCCACTTAGGACATTCTTTAATTTGATGTGATTTGTCACCACACTTAAAGCATCCAATAGTGGTAGAGGGTCTTTTCTTTTGAAAGCGTTTTTTCGTGTAATTATTGTTGAACTTTTTGTGTCCATGACCATTCACCATTCCAACTAAGTTCCTAGAGAACAAAGCGAACTCATCTTCATCTTCATCCTCATCATCAATTGAAGAGGATGCTAGAGCAAGACTCTTTCCCTTTGAGGATTCACTAGAGTGTTTATCGAGATTGAACTCGTGAGCCATTAGTGATCCCATTAGTTCATGAAGAGATAGAGTGGATAGATCTTTGGCCTCCTCTATGGAGGTAACCTTAGGTTGTCATTTAGTAGTAAGACTACGAATAATTTTTCGAATGGTGTCCTCGGACTCGAAATTTCTTCCTAGGCTTTTTAGTTCATTTATAATACACGAAAAGCGAGATGAAAAACTATTTATGGACTCGTCCTTTGACATGTGAAACATCTCATATTGTTGCATGAGAAAGTCAATACGGTGTTTTCTAACTTGAGACGTCCCCTCGAATGCAAGAACAAGGGAATCCCAAATTAATTTCGCCGTAGAACATCCAGAAATCCGACTCACTTTGGCCTCACCAACACACCGTTGAAGAATCTACATCGCTTTTGAGTTTTTTCTCGGCCAATTTAAAATCGTTTTCATTGTAATCTTTTTCGTCTTTGACCTTAGGAAAACCCGTAAGGATGTCGGTTTCCTCAATAGCAAGAGGTCCGTTCTCGATAATTTTCCAACATTGATAATCAATACTTTTAATATAATGCTCCATTTTGAGCTTCCACCAACCAAAATTCTCACCGGTAAAGACCGGGATCTTGGAGTGTTTTGAAGAATCCATTTCCCCAGAATCAAACTCTAAGGTGGTTAACCTCGATCAAGAGCACGAGGCTCTGATACCAATTGAAGAGTTAAGGATTCCAAGTACCAAAGAGTTGGAGGGAGTGAATTAGGTACTATTTTAAAATTTTCAACTTAATCTTTATTGAATTAAAGCAAGTTGATTAATGATATGAAGAACAAATGGATACATCAAATAAATTGATTGATTAAGAGTGTATCACGTTGTTAAGAATGATTGTTGTAAGGCAACGGTTGATTTGACTGTTGTTTGTTTTGTCTTAGCACATGAGTTAAGGCTACTGACCAAAAGCAACAGTATCAGGAACTGTTGTTAAATAAAATTGTGAGTGAACAACAAGTAAGATAAGTGCAGCGGAAATAAAAGTAACGAGAGATCAACACGATGGTTTTGAATTGGTTTGACCAACACTCTAAGGGCCTACGTCCAATCTTCTTTTATTAATAAGTGAAGTGATCTACTCCGACAACTTAAACACTTACAATAAAAGGACAAACAACCTACTCCGGTTGCGACACGAGTTCTAAGACTACTCCGTCTAGAAACTCAAGACTCTAACTAGAATGTTTACAAGATCAAGTTTCCTCAAGCTGATTCTAAGAAAGAATTGATAAGGACAACTTATAGATCAAACGATTCTAGGCAATAGAATGCAATACTTAAGGCAACGGTAGTGAAGACTGTTGTCACTGGAAGACTTGGAATTATTTTGCAAAGGAAATAAAAAGCTTTAAGTTCTTAAAAACAATTTTGCAAAACACTTTGAAATTCTCAGGAAAGTCTTAAGAAATAAAGGAGAAGAGTGCTCCTTTTATAGGAAGTAAACTAGGGTTTAGAGGTCAAGACATATGATAGAAGACAAATATTATTGACTTAACCAAGTTTGCATAAAAGGGGCATTCTTCTAAAGGTTGAAGAAGAAAAGAAGCTTTGTTATTATCTTTAAAAGGCCTTTGAAAATCAGTCAAAGTAAGATTGACAACCAAGTGAAGACAATTTTTAGAGAAACAATTTTGGAAAGAAACAAGTTCTTCTTTCCAAAAGCCATGATAAAAAGAATTTGCCATTTTGAGTTAAAACCTTTTGAAAGATGCCATTTGGATATTCTTTTCTTAAAAACAACCTTTCATAAAATTCAAATATCAGAAATGAACATTTCAAAGATAGAAGTTTGTATTTAGAAATATGAGTATTTTTGAAATTGAAGACTTCCTTGAAGTGACACGAGCTAAAACAATAGTCTAGCTTGCCTTAGAAAGCAGAACGTTGTTAAACAACACAATTCTTGGTTACTGTTGCCTTAGTACTATACTCTCTTACCCTTACATAAGTGACTCTTATTACAACACAATTCTTGGGTAGCTTCATCAACACTTCTTGACCTTGAACATTGATTAATTCTTGATTGGGGAAGAGGACTAAATCCTGAAATTGAACATCTTAAAGCATGGTTAAAAGTAGGCATGTCATCATCAACAAATGTGTTCTAACATAATGGAACGGAAAAGAAAACTCAGAGCTAGCTACAAATTGTCCACCTAAACCAATTTAATGCAGCAAACTAACACATATAGCAAAAATGTCAAATGCAAACAAGTTGCAGGATGTTTATAATAAAGTTGAACCGTCGACCTTGCAAGACCTTTGATAAAGGACTCTCACGGGTCACTCTTTTCTCATGAAGTGAAGGGTAAGCAATTAAATGTAAGAGAGAAAGAAAAATAACCGCTCACCTAAACTACGACCCACATAAGCATGCATACAACTAAAATGATAGAGAATTCTAATCACCACATATACATTCCAACCAATCAATGTCTGTCACAGCTGAGGGCTTACAAAAATATGGTTTAATGAGGCAATGGGTAAGAAAAGGCAAAACATTTATGGGATTGTGAGGCAATAGTCAAGCTAGCTACTTAACGAAACCAAATGAACCAAATTCGATTCTTAATCATCAAAAATCAAGCATAAGTGCCCTTTATTTTGGGATACAAACTCACTAACCAAACCAAACATACTCCTCATAAGATATAAATAAAGCATAGGAGTAAAACCTTCTCATCAATACAGACTCTTTTTTCATCATTTTTTTTCATTCTTTTTCTTTCTTCTTTTTTCGCGGCTTTCTCTTTTTTTTTTTTTCTCTTCTTCACGTTTTTTCTTTTCTTTTTTTTTCAATTTCAATCCCTTCCTCCATAAATTACCAACTCCAAGTAATGCAATACAAATCAAACTTGGCACAATAAACTATATACTGCAAAACATGCATTAAACTAGTTTGACAAGGCACGCTTAATTTGGATCTAGTAAAGGGTCATAAGGCTAATTTGGCTAAATGTGGAGTTTATGGGTAAAAATGGAAGAAAAAGAAATGTAAGAACCTCCCTGCATGTGACACCAACCACTAACCCGAATATATACAGGCAATAAGCAATTGAATTTCATACTTGTGCAAATTGATGAACATGTTACGCAAGGAGTAACTACTCACAATCCTACAGAAACTGGTCATAAATGACACTAGTTATTAGGCTCTATAACCTTAGAAATTATAAGTAGTTTGCCAAAACTATCAGGTCAAGTCTATTTGTTCAACTGTATTTTAACATTAACTCGTAGATATGCAATAAGACAAAGCTAAAAGAAAACAGTTCAATGCAAGGCTTAAGCAAAGTGACTAATCATAGTGCAATTTCATCATTGAAATCTACCGTTCCGACTCGACCTATATGCAAAAGTAAATGTGAAATTTTTGGATTTAATAAATTTTTTTTAATTTTTATAAGATTTTTGAATTTTTATAAAAATAAAAAAGGTCGCTAATACATAAATTAAACATGATAACAGAAATTCAATAAAAACGACATGCAGACACAGATATGAATGCATAACCTCCCCAAACCAAACCGTACAATGCCCTCATTGTACCCAAAAATAGAGACTGTGGAAAACTCACAAGAACACGCGAAGTAGGGACCTCCCCAAACCAGCCAGCAACATGGGAGGTCGATAATAGCTGTAAAACAGCGTCACAGGAAGCGAATCCAAATAAGCCTACTCGATCGAAAGAATAAAGTACTCGATGGAGGAACAAGAGCTGCAAAAGTGGTCGATCGAGGAAAGGGAAATTACTCGATCGAATGGTCGTCAGCTGTGGTTGCTCGATCGAGAGGAATGGTGCTCGATCGAAAGCCTTAAGCACTCGATCGAGTAAAAAGAATGCTCGATCGAGAGGTACCTGCAGACAAATGTGTGGGATTTATCTGTATGCATCCCTTTAAATTTAAGGACTATAACGAATTATAACATGATGAAACTAGTCATAAAATTAAATTGCATAAACAAAATTGTAAAGGATTAAGAAATAACCTTCGGTCCTAGCAAATACGGCCTAAGAACAATATCAAAGTTGATATTCGCCTATCAGTTGCACCCAAGACGATATGAGATATGCCCTTAACTTGTTGCTAGAATCGATCCCTCAAATTTCAGTAAATTAAATTAGGGTTTATCATTTTTGTGTTTTTGATGAGAGGCAAGCAAATGGGAAAAATGAATTAGGTTTAGAAAAAAAACCCCTAACTCTCCTTATAACCGAGTATATGGAGAAATAGGGTTGATTTTCTTTTTCCAAAAATCGGCCCATATGAACCGAAATAATAAGGATTATAATCCTTATTTTCGGTTATTCCAAAAATGTATAAATGTGTTAAATATAAATTGTAATCTAGTGAGGATCGAACCCATGACCTCTTGGTTTGAGTACCCTCACTATTACCACTATGACACATTCATCTTGTTGATATTAAATATAACCGATTACATTTAATTACGAATTAACATATTAATTCGTCCAAGCTAACATTACATACATTTAATTAAATATAATTTATTATATTCAATTTACGAATTGACAGTTAATTCGTCTCAACTAATATTATTTAATCTTCATTAAATAATTGTCTCATCAACACATTGACTAACTGTTTAGTCATATAAGGCATCAATGTGATTATATTTCTATAACCACATCTCTCAAACACATCCTATAGGTGTGACCTTTAGGGACCAGTTGATCACCGCCATCTGTATGATAATAACGTCAAACTTTCTAGCAAGCCAACCGTTATTAGGTAATCGTTAATCAACTGATTAAAATACGAAGTATACCCTTGTGAACCTGTAAGAGATTTACAAATGTTATCACACTAATTTGTAGAGGACACAAGCTCCAACAAACTCCCACTTGTCCTCACAAGTGTATGTGCGATAACCGATTCTCATATCCTAAATTTCTCCCACTCAATGTAAAACAATTTGCAAGTCCGTATTCACAAAGGTCGTATTTTACAAGCGATCATTATCAAGAGTGGTTTCCCCGACTAGAGAGTAACTTAACTGATAAACGAATCATCATTCGAGCATGGCCATGCATTTCAGTTACTACTCCTCGAGTGGCCCTGAGAAATAACTATACCTGATAAGGGTTGGATATTTTCCTCAATTCGAATCCTGCAGATGTAAGCGCAGTATGAAATGATTCAGAAAAAATCTACTTCGCCTCCAGTTACGACAGACCGTGAGAAAGAAACCAAAGTCACCCAAAAACTGCCTTAATCTCAAGAGACAGTCGATAGTCAAAAGAATCGACTCTAGGAGGACAATGGATGTCCTATCCACGACCTGGCACCGAATGTTTTAAACATTTAGGACTCCATTACGTTGTCACAAAAAATTTGTCCTACGAGGTATCGTTATAATTTCGTATTTGTGAACGATCAGTCAACCGTTTGACTTATGGCTCGTTGAACCCACCATCAATCGACTGCACAATATAATAGCCAGAGTTATCAGCTCTTGGAGGCAATTACGGACCAAACAAAATATAATGTAATTCAGTTCACTTTGTGGCGTTTAAAGTTGTCAGTACAATCCACATGAAAAACAAAATATTATAATAAAACGATGAAGTTATAAATAGTATATGAAAAAGAAAACGTATCGAATTCATAATCAACTACTATAACTCAGGTACACGTTTAATTCTCATGAAAATAACGTGCCCTCCATGCTTATCATATTTCAATGGCTCAGTAGTAGAATCTGCTACAACATCCTGTTTGGAACTATTCCAGCTGACCGCAGCACCATTAAGAGTAACAACGAATCTTGACTGAGATTTCTAATCATCTCGATCCGTTTGGGAGCTAGCATCTGCGTAACCGATTGCGCATAGCTTAGTATCTCCTCCATAAGTCAATACCCAATCCTTAGTCCTCCGTAGGTACTTGAGGATATTTCACCTGGATTCTTTTGGTACCGACTCGTCATACTCAATGCATATGCCACGTCTGGATGTGTGCATATCATGGCATACATGATTGATCCTTTTGCAGATGCATAAGGAACACGACTCATGCGCTCAATCCCTTCAGGCGTCGTGGGTGACTGAGACTTGCTCAACTGCATCCCAGACGTCATTGGAAGGTTCCCCTTCTTGGAGTTGGTCATGCTGAACTTCTCAAGAATCAATATATATAACTAAAGGAGGCTTTTTTTTCTAATTATACTATTAGCATTAGAATTAGGAGATAATTAGTTATTTACAATTTTTCTATTATAATTAGGAGCTTTTTTTCTAATTATACTATTAGCATTAGAATTAGGAGATAATTAATTATTTACAATTTTTCTATTACAATTAGGAATATAATTTTCCTATTAGAAATGAGAATTAATTAATTATTTTACAATTTTCCTATTAGAAATAGGAAATAAATTAACAATTTATTAAGGCTTTTTTTTCTTTAATTATACTATTAGAATTAGGAGATAATAATTATTTAAAATTTTTCTATTATAATTAGGAATATTATTTTCTTATTAGAAATGAGAATTAATTAATTATTTTACAATTTTATTATTAGAAACAGGAAATAAATTAATTATCTACAATTTATTAATACTAAAAAATTATTCATTAGTATTTGTTCACTTTTTATTAAATTAGAAGGAAAATAAAACCATTGATATATTTATAATGTCCAATTTTATGACAACTTCCGATTAAAAAAATGAGGTATTATGAGGCTAAAAGGCTCTAGGCCGAACTGGGTTGTGACAAATATGCATGATACGTACTACATGGAATTTACTCATGTAAAGAGTAAAATGAACGCTGAAATATGCCCCTACGTCTTTTGTTATTGCTAATGTCATATTTAATTATACATAATACGAAGTTTATTTTTCAAATGTCATATGTATTTCTATTACTAATTTCAAAGTTATTTCCCTCACAATACACTCTAACTTCTATTGATAATTTATTATCATATTATTTACATTCATTTGTCATTATATAAAAGTATATTATTCAAAATTTAAATAAGATATTCACAAATCATTGATAAGTACAAAGTTTGATATCTATTTTTCAAGGAGTATTAAAAGATAAAGAAAGTTGCCGCTAATATGTGAATCGAAATATCATATTATGACAAATGAGTAAATGTTTTGAAAAACTTTATTGTGCGATTGCTTTACAATTTAAAGTAAAAATGGTACCATGAGTAATAAAATAGATTTGAATGAGGCTTGAAGGTAAATTAGATACACTTATTATAGAAATATGTATAAAGTTAAGATTCAATTCAAGCAACGATCAACATTAAAAAAAAGTCATGATAAACACATAAAAGGGTAAGAGTAGTCTTTCCCTAACATAGTGAAGACCGTCTCTCTCAAGCTTTTCTTCTGACAAATTTACATGTATAAAAAACGGTACTATTCAATTATATGGAGCAAACTAATTATTGTTGATGCTATAATTTTTTTTTTGTGTGTGTAAATTGAGCACATCATCACTATAATTTAGGGAGAGATACGAATTGGGGAAGGGTGAGACATATTCGTCATGCATAATACGATGCTTTAACCACCTTTAGATAAATAAAAAAATTTAAACCTAAAAGGGGGTCACGTACTTGCCAACTCTTCTATAGTTCTCTACCGCATTAATATTGTCATGAAGTTTATGACATTTATTTCATATTAATAAAAAAAATGATTATACTGCTTCGTACAATTTGTGATTTATAACTTTTAGCTAACTTATTTGAACTTGCTTAAATTTTTATATTTTAAGTGAAGAATATTAATTATAAATATGATAAAGATAAAGTTTGATCTTTAATTTCCTCAGAGATAAAAAAAAAACTCAATTATTATTTTCTTATAATATACTAATTAAAGGTCATAATGTAAAACAGGAAATTACACCACAATCTACTATTTTAATATTTCGATGATCAACACTCAAAATAGCACATTTGTTATTTAAATAGTGTAAAAACTCTCAAAATGCTAAAAAAATGTTCAATATATTGTTATCAAAGAAAACCTAAGTTTCTGCATTTTTTTTTGTCATGTTTAACTTGATCTTTACGGGATGTAAAAATGATGAAGTTCAGAAAGTAGCGGTTAGTTTTCTGTTAGTTAGATGGACTTTTCAAGAGAGGGATGAAAGCTTTGCATTTTAGACCGTTTTATGTGTGAACCGAAGGGATTAAGTAGTGGGCTAAAGGTTGTTTCGAGTGGGAATAAGGTTGATTGCAACGAGTTGGTTGACTAAAGTTTTTCCTTACTAGATCTAGAAAGGGGATAATAATTATGTGATAATAAAATTTGAAGAAAAAAGGACAATAAAAATGAGATAGAGGTAGTAAAATTTATTTATGCATAATGAAATAAATGGCAAAGTTCGTGTATATATATAATATTCAAACTTATTCTGTTTACAAACATAGTACCCAAACACTTTGTTTGAGTATCTGGAATGGAGGTAGGGGAGGGGACGAGAAAAAGACTAGGAAGGGAAAGGGAGAGAGATAAGAGGGAAGATTGCTTCTTAACCTTTTTCTTTGTTGAAGGAGAAATAAATTGTCTTCGATAAGGGAGACGAGGATCCATATCATCTAGAGTAAAGATTGGTGTTTCATGGAGCTGAATGTGATCAATAACTTCTTAGATGTAAAACGTGGCAGAAAGGTAGTGATAGATATAGTGGATTGAAAATTGTTTCAAGTAGTAAGAACTAATCACGGCGGCTGATGTTTTATTTTGCGGTTAAATTATTGGGGTGGAGGGAGGGTGCATTTGTGGAGAGTGATGAGTTTAACGAGGATATTGATAATAAATAAGGTTATTTATCAGCAAAATATCCTTGCATTAAAACATATAGGTAACATGAATAATAACAAGAAACCTCAAAAGATCATACTGATAAACTTAATCTTGACCTCATCAATCCAAATTAAAGTAAAATCTTAATTCTAATAACATTGTCGAGAGTAAGGGTTAGTTTCCATTGGATTGTGGATTTATCTAGAAGTAGGGGTTTAGTTTTTCACTTGGTTGGATAAATTTGAGAGAAGTTTCGAAGACAAGGATTGATCTTTCAAGGGATGAGATTGTTTTAGATCTTGTGTGTGAATAAGGAAGAAAAATAGGGGCCTGCGTGAAGGATTTTGTTTCAAATGAGAAGATGGGGGGGGGGGGGGCAAAACTATTGTTATGGTGGGGTGTCATAAGCAACCCTATTACGTTGGAATTTGGTTAACATTCAAAGGTATGTCTATAGTTTGACCGGGAGATATAACATTTAACTACCTGTAAATGTTTTTACGTAACTGCCATTATTTGACCCCAATGATTAAATTATGGTTGTTATTCTAAAAGAGGAGATTCCTTGCATCATTGAGTTGATTATGCAAAGTAGATATTATTGTTTTCCTTGACCAATTGAAAAACAAACAGGTATTAATGAATAAAATCCAAAAACTCTCAGTCCAAGTTATCATATATATAAACTTCATATTGGTTTTATTTTCCTAAAAAAATACATTGTCGAGAGCAAGGGTTAGTTTCCATTGGATGGTGTATTTTTCTAGAAGTAGGGGTTTAGTTTTTCACTTGGTTGGATAAATTTGAGATAAGTTTCGGAGACAAGGATCGATCTTTCAAGGGATGAGATTGTTTTAGATCATGTGTGTGAATAGGGAATAAAAATAAAGGTCTGCGTGAAAGATTTTGTTTCAAATGAGAAGATGGGGGCCAACCGGCCAAGACTATTGCTAGAGAGAGAGAGAGAGAGAGAGAGAGAGAGAGAGGGTCATAAGCAGCCCTAGCCATGTAGTATTGTGTCGGAATTTGGTTCACATTCAAACGTACTTCTATAGTTTGACCGGGAGGTATAACATTCTAACTACCTCTAAACCTCTAAATGATTTTACATAATTACAATTTGATCCAGCAATGATTAAATTATGGTTGTTATTCGAAAGAAGGAGATTTTTTGCATCATTGAGTTGATTATGCAGAGTAGATATTATTATTTTCCTTGACCAATTGAAAAACAAACAAGTATCAATGAACAAATTCTAAAAACTATTAGTCCAAGTATCATATATATAAACTTCATATTGGTTTTATTTTCCTAAAAAAAGGTATTTTATTAATAAAACACTCTTTTATTCTTATGTCAATATTATGTTAACGGAAATTATTTGTTGGTCATGCGGCATACATAAAATCTTAGACACGAACGATGTACTATATGTCTATATTCTATTTTATTGTGAAATTTATCACACATTATTTTAATATCCGTGCAACGCACGGGCAAGAAAACTAGTCTTATCTAAATAAGACTCCTGACTAAGTGATAACGTCCGTCGTGATCTATCTCGGTAGATACGGATTCCCAAAATGCGCTGTGCCTCACCCAAATATTTCATCTGGAAATAGTTCTTCAACTATTCTTTAACCGAAGATAGGAGAGGAATGTCATTCCCAATCAAGAGTATGTCATCGACATACAATATCAAGAATACAATCTTGCTCCCACTCGACTTGATATATAAGCATGGTTCTTCGACCGATCGAGTGAAACCATACTCTTTTATCACCTGGTCGAAACGATGATTCCAACTCCGAGAAGCTTGCTTAAGTCCATAAATGGAACGCTTAAGCTTGCATACTTTCTTAGGATGTTCAGGATCTATGAAACCTTTGGGTTGCACCATGTAAAACTCTTCCTCCAAATAACCGTTTAAGAAGGCGGTTTTCACATCCATTTGCCAAATTTCATAATCATGAAAAGCGGCAATCGCTAAGATTATCCGAATGGAACGTAGCATGACTACAGGTGCAAAAATCTCATCATAATGCAATCCGTGCACTTGAGTGAAACCTTTTGCCACTAGTCGTGCCTTATTGGTATCTGTTTGCGCGTCTGAAACGCTTTATTTTGTAAAGCCACTTGCACTGTAGAGGTTTTACCTTATTAGGTAAATCAACTAGATCCCATACGTCATTCTCATACATGGAGTCCATCTCGGATTGCATGGCTTCGAGCCATAACTTTGAGTCGGAACAGGCCATAGCACCTTTATAGGTAGCGGGTTCATTACTCTCTAGGAATAAAACGTCATTCTCCTCGACCATACCAATGTATCTGTCCGGAGGATGAGAGACTCTACCCGACCTCCTAGGTTCCTCAGGAATATTAACCGTATCATCAGTTGGAGGAACAACTTCCTCCATCCGTTCCTCGGTTGTTGGTTCCGGAATCTCCGACACTCGAAGGTTCTATTACTCGTCTTGTTCTCGAGAAATTCTTTCTCTAAGAACGTCGCACTAGCCGCAACAAAAACTCGATGTTCGGTAGGCGAATAGAAGTAATGACCAAATGTTCCTTTTGGATAACCTATAAAGTGTGTCTTGACCGATCGCGGGCCGAGCTTTTCCTCGTGTCTCCACTTGACATAAGCCTCGCAGCCCCAAACCCGAATAAAGGACAAGTTAGGGACCGTTCCCTTCCACATTTCATATGGAGTCTTGTCGACAGATTTAGTCGGACTTCGGTTAAGTATAAGAGCAGCTGACAAAAGAGCATAACCCCATAATGAATCAGGCACTACCGTGTGACTCATCATGGATCAAACCATATCAAGTAAGGTTCGATTTCTCCGTTCGGACACACCATTTAATTGAGGTGTTCTAGGTGGAGTTAACTGTAGAACGATTCCACAGTCTTTAAGGTGTTGATCAAACTCATTTGAAAGATATTCGCCACCCCGATCTGAACGGAGTGCTTTAACCTTTCTACCCAGTTGGTTCTGTACCCTGTTCTGGTGTTCCTTGAATTTCTCAAAGGACTCACTTTTATGCTTCATTAAGTAGACATATCTGTATCTACTCAAATCGTCCGTGAAAGTGATAAAATATCTATAGCCATCTCTAGTGGTAATTGACATAGGTCCACAAACATCAGTATGTATGAGTCCTAATAGGTCACTAGCGCGCATTCCAACACCTTTGAAGGAAATTCGAGTCATCTTGCCAATGAGACATGATTCACACGTGCCATATGTAGAAACATCGAATGCGGGAATAGTCCCATTATCGACGAGCTTTTTCACGCGTTTCTCATTTATGTGTCCCATTCGACAATGCCATAGATAGGTTTGATCTTTATCACCAACCTTTATTTTCTTATTATTCACGTGTAATACTTCCGTGGTTTGGTCTAAGATGTAAATTCCATTGATGGAAACTGCTTTGCTATAAATCATTTCATTGAAAGAGAAAATACAGCTATTATCCTTTATTGAAAATGCAAAACCGTCTTTAGCAAGTACGGAAACAGAAATAATGTTCTTAGACAAACTGGGTACATAGTAACAGTTATTTAAAAATAACTCAAAACCACTAGGGAGTTTGATTACATATGTTCCCTTCGAGACAGCAGCAACTCGTGCTCCATTCCCGACTCGCAGGTCCACATCACCTTTTTCGAGAGGTATGATGTTCTTTAGGCCCTGCAAATGATTACACAGATGAGAATCACAACCAGTATCAAGTACCCAAGTTCCGAAACTTGCATGGTTAATCTCAATCATATGAATATAAGATGACATACCAACAGGAACGACGCGGCCTGCTTTGATGTCCTCACGGTACACGGGACAGTTCCTCCTCCAATGTCCAGTCTTGTGACAATGGTGGCACTCAATGTCACCGCCCTTGCTCTTTGCTTTGCCCTGTGAGCCACTAGTCTCACCGGGCCCACTCTTACCATTTCCTGGCTTTTTAAACTTTGGCTTACCTACAGTTAGGTCGCCTGGAGCTTTGCCCTTACCTTTACCCTTGTTGGAAATCGTGAGAACATCCTGCTTCATGCTCCCACTCAATTTCATATCCTTCTCGGTCCCATACGAGAAGGGAGTGTAGCTCATGAGGACTCTTTTTCAAGTCATTCATGTAGTAGTTCGCCCCGAAAAGGGCAAAACCATCATGAAGAGAATGAAGCATTCGGTCAATGACAATGCACTCATTGATTTTGCAATCAAGAGCCTCCAGCTTCTCGACATTCTCAATCATGTGAAGAATGTGTGGGCTAACCGGTTGGCCCTTCTGGAGTTTCGCATCAAAGAAGCGACAGGTATGCTCATATGTAACTATTCTCGGTGCTTTAGAGAACTCGTTAGTGAGCGTGGTGAAAATCTTGTTCACACCTTGGGCAATGAAGCGTCTCTGCAAATTGGTTTCCATTGCAAAGATGAGTACGTTCTTTATCGCACCCGCTTCGATAACGAAGTCACTATAAGCGAGTGACTCGTTGACTCCTGCATTGGGGCCTGGTTGACCGGTATTGGCTCGATTAAGTACTTGAGCTTACCGTCGGCAATGGCGACATTCCGTAGTCTTTGCCGCCCGATCCGCAAAAAGTTGGACCCGTCGTTTTTCGACGTGTGAACCGATTCATCCGGTCCATGAATATTTTCAGCCAGGACTCGCGTCCAAGTGTGGCACTAGGCATTTAGATTGCGTTATTTCCGAAATTTTGTTGTAACAAAGTATTATCAAAATAAACGTGTTCTACATCATGAGAAAAAGAATAAAAATAATAAGCATGTGCATCGTTTATATTTTTAAGTCTAATGAACTACTGTCATAACGCGAAGACTCAAAACATTTATACAATTGACCTCCCTCAAGAATTATATAAATGATCCCAAGACTCAATTCTCTGTAAATTGATAAGCTAACCTTTTAGCTAATTCTACCGTTAGAATTCTTGGTCGATAAATTTCTGTAAATTCTATCTTTAGTCCATCATAATCACGAGAAACTCTTCGGACCATGATGTTGAGGTAAACTAAGTCAACACAACTACTTACCCAACGTAGAAGGGGTCATATTATGCCTAACGACGAAGAAGGGATTCATAGTTGTTTGCCCTTATAAAGACTAATCTCAATTTCCGTTTTAGAGGAAGATCCCATCAACTTTATTTTAATTCATTTTAAGTGAACTAATATCTAGCATGCGAGAATGAATAAACTAAGGTGATGGCTTAATAAGTCTGTGACATCTGTATGTCCATGAAAACTAACATACAACCTATATGAGTCAATTTTTATGCATTTTACTAGTAAGTGGTTTGGTTTTAGGCGGAATATGATGCATAAACTATCATGTGAATGAAAAGCACTAGGAATGAAAAACGTAAAAGCAATAATAAAGTCCTAGTGTGGCTTATCCTATCAAAATGAACATTAAATACAAGTTTGGAATCCATCCTTGGACCCGAGAAGCTTGTCTCAATGTTCCATCTTTGTAAAATATATAAATAATATGGAGTCGCCATTAGGTTTTATAAAAAACATACAAAAACAAATTTAACGGAAAAATCCCTTTTAATCTCTGGAATGGGGACTGATCCGTCACTCCGGTCTGAACCAAAGATTGCGGATTCGGGGGTAAAGCTACGGTCAGGGAAGGTGTTAGGCACCCGGACCACCCGTTAAACTAACGGCCTCTACTATTTATTTGTAATATTATATATTTGACGATTTAAACAAAAGAAAAGGTTAATTATACAATTTTATACATAAGACAATATAAAAGAATAGAGAAAAGCTTATTTGAATCTGGTACCCTCAGGCCTATGTGGATGTTGACTATTAATGAATTTCAACTTTGTCGTAAATTAACGGCTCTTATACGCTTATATGGAGTTGGGACAATTTATTTGTATGAAGTTTGATTTGAAACTGGGATAGTATATTTGAGATGGTAATTTGTATGAGTATGGATCTGGTATTTGCTTTGTATATGTGAATCTGGTATTATGTGAATCTTGTCTTCGGTATTACTTTTTGTGCTTCGTCTGGTTTTGTGTTTGTCCGTCTCTCTTTTGTGAAGGTCTCACGATTTTTATAGTAGTTGGAGTTCATATTGGCAGTATTTGATAATAATAAGGAAACCATGGAAATCTTTATCTTATTAGCCTAGCAATTCTTATCCTCCCGCTGTCAATCTTAATCTCATACTCGATCTTCTATTCATCCACGTTTGTTTGCCCTTGCCAAACTCCAATGCTCATACTCCGTAAGTCATAACTATTCCACTATGATGGACAATGATATACAAATAATAGATAAAGTTTTACTCTTGTTATTTAGGAGTGGCTTCCATAACCCGTACTAAGACAGCTAATAATTTGTAGCTGATCGAAAGGTGGATTGCCTTTAATAGTGTAAACTAATTATGCATTATGGGTTAATAAGATAGCCTTTCTTACATTCTTGGACCAGGTTTGAACATTAATATGACGAGTATATTTGAGTCCACTTGAATATAAATCTAATCCGTTTTAGGCGGATGATATATTATTTGACTGTCTTATAAAATATTTGTCAAGTGAAATGAAAGGAAATGGAAGGCTTTAAGTTGCTTTTGTAACATTTTGAGTAATTTCTCGGAGAATAAGCGTCAAGAGCCTTTAATTATAACATTGTCAATTTTCATCGAGTCCTTAAATTTAAGCCTCATCATCGGGTACCCGCAAGGCTAGGTAGACATTTTGAGGTGTCTACAGAAGCCCCCACTTTGACCGAGTCTGAGTAAGACGAAGGTCAAAGTAGTCCCGATCGGAGACGGATAAAGGATAAGAAACGTCACGGGCCTCTTATAATACCCGTCTGCGATGAATCGGAATTGGGGTCGGCTTAGTAAAACTTTGTTTTACTAACCTGGAATGAAGCTGGAACTGGTCCAACGAAACTTTGTTTCGTTGGTTTGAAACTGGCATAGTGAAGCTTTGTTTCACTGGTTTGGAACTGGTATAGCCAAACTTTGTTCAATTTGATGAGGCCGCATGACAAAACTTTGTTTTGTCAATCTGGAATGGAGCTGGTAAAACTTTGTTTCACCATTCTGGAAACTGGCATGGCAAAACTTTGTTTCGCCGGTCTGGAATCTGGTAAAACAAAACTTTGTTTTGCTGGTCTGGAATCTGGAATAGCCAAACTTTGTTTAGCTGAAGAGTGAACCTGCAAAATCTGATTTCACAAGCTCGAATGCGTGTCAGGGCCCGCCGACCGAGGATTCAAAATTTTATTTTGAAAGGGAATAGAATGTAAAATTTGATTTTACAAACTAGGATTTGCAAAATTTTATTTCGCAAAAAGGCAAGTTCAGAAAATTTTATTTTAAGAACTCAGATACATGTCAGGGCCTGCCGACCAAAGGATTTCAAAATTTTATTTTGAAAAAGGATGGATAAGATCGTAAAATTATATTTTACAAACTTAGATGCGTGTTAGGGCCCGCCGACCGATAAGTTTGAAAATTGCAAAATTTTATTTCGCAAAAAGGGCAAGTTCAAAAAATTTTATTTTAAGAACTTAAAATGCATGTCAGGGCCTGCCGACCAAAGGATTTGATATTTGCAAAATTTTATTTTGCAAAAAGTCAAGTTCAGAAAATTTTATTTTAAGAACTCAAAATGCGTGTCAGGGCCCGCCGACCAAGATGAATTTCAAAATTTTATTTTGATAAAGAAGCTGATTTGAGGATCGTAAAATTTTATTTCACGAAAAGAGCTGGAGAATTGATTGATTTTGAAACTGGCAAAATTTTATTTTACGAGAAGATGAGACTTTATGAAAAAGCCCCCACTTTGGATGAATCTGGAAGATGAATGACAAAGTAGTTAACTTGAGCAGTTAGTGACAAATATATGACACATAAAATGCAAATGCATGTCCTAGATATGATGCAAAAAAAATGTTATGTTTTGAAAACATTTGAAATGAGTATTGAAAAAGTTTTTATTTTTATTTTTTTTGAAAATATTTTGAAAAAGATGGGGCCGACCCAAATGTAATCCAAGTAGAAGGACTGGACACTACTACTCTTGAAAATATCTCTGCTGTGGAGAATATTTATCATTTTTTTGACATGTGAACTTGAGTCATATTTTTGATGAGTTCTGCCCTCTTCAAAGTAACAAGCTCTACTAATTAAGCAAAACTAATAACATAGAAACAAAATACTTATGTGACCGTATAAACTTAGTGTACATTCCCCGAATTCTTAGATGTTGAACGAGGGTGATAAATGGAGTGGAGTAGAAGGTTCTATGGCGTTAAAAGACACTGGAGATCTGTGTGTCTCTCTCACTCACCTAAGTGAATGAAAGGATCGTCCCAAGAGGAATGGAGACAATGAAACTGTGGATTGACTTGTCTGAGGAATGAAAAATGACTACTCTGACATTTAAATTGCAACTTGACTGGAATTGTTTAGTCTTGTGAAATTTTGAGAGCTTTGAGACTTTTGATATTGTATTTATTTGAGATCATAATTTTTTGTTTTTGATTTTTGAGACTTTTGAAACCGGATTTGTATCTTTGAGATCATGCATTTTTTTGTCTTTGACTTTTTGACACTTCCGTCACTACTAGAGTTGATTGCAACTTTGACTGGAATTTTCGTTGACTTATGAGAGTCTTTGGTTGAATATTTTTGAGCTTGTATTGGTACTTGGACTCACATCTTAAGTTCATTTTAAGGGACTAATGGTCACCTCTCTTCTTTTAATAGCATGGAGTGTGCGCTCCCGTGTCTTATTTGTTATGTTTGAACACGGGTGTACTGAGAATCTGGTTTGAATATTTTTGAGCTAGTTTTCAAGCACCGATGAGATTGAATGATAATATTTGCTAAAATGGTCAATCATATGAGTTTGTGCTCATCTGGTAGTCATTTGAGATATGAGAAACTACAAATATGGTAGACAGAGAGTTGTGCTCATTTAGACTAGTAGTCATATGAAATATGGAGAATTTGACAAATCGGTAAAAAGAGAGAGTCTCCAAACCTAGAGGTCACCTAGAGACACGGCGATCAAGGAATTATCACACCACAGAGATGGAAAAGATGGTCAAATGCACGCCCTTGTTCAGGCTGACTCTAAGAGGTCGATTGATCTACACTAAAGAGATACGTCCTAAAGTATTTCAAGTCTATTCTACTAGTTAAGGGTAAAAAGTAGAACAAGTGACTAATAAAAATAACATGTGCTCATCTTTTCTTTTATTCAACTCAAAAAGGACTTGAATGGTCCTATTTACTACGGAGTATTATCCTATTTACTATCAAATGTACTATTAATAATAATAACCAATATGGAGTGTGTGAGTTATCAACCCCCATCATCTGTGCGCCTAAGGCAGAGCGGATATAATTGAGTGAGATGGAGTCTAAATTTATGCATTTGGTCACTTGCTCGTACTATAGACTGTTGACATTGGGTTTTAAAATAACCGGTATTGCAACTAGCTAAGAAGATAGAATAATCATTTCCTAATATACCACATTCCTAAACCCATCATTACTGAACTACGTACTGGTGCTTGCTAATCTAAATCAAGGACTTTGGGAATCCTTTATTAACTGCTGTGAGTCATTAGCTTTACATTAATTTAAAGACACGATACCCTAGACTTATGACATGCACGACCCTAATTGGTTGTAGAGGTTTTTTTTTTTTACGAGGTTAGACAAGAATATGGAGAAATTAATAGAAGAGCTCGATGTGTAATACAATATATACAGATTTCTACATGGATCACAGGTGAGATTTTTTTATTATTGGAAAAAAAAGAAAAAAAAAAGTTAAATGGAAAAAAAAAATCAAATTAAGACCTCTATTTTTTATTTAGTAAAGAACTTTTTTTTTTTTGAAATAAATTGAAAAAATAAGACCTCTTTTTACCGAAATAAGAAATTTGAAAGTAATATACACAATGAGTCAATGACTTATGGGGTGCAGAAGACAAGCTAATTGTAATGCATGGATGAATAAATAAATGTGACGGATGCAAGCATGTATCTAATTGTTCATTATTAGACTAAAAGGTGCATATGCAATGCGACTTCTATGTACATAAACAAGTGCAGCCCCGATAAGAATACAAGAGCCATAATAAACTTACTGTTAGTCCTTACGCTAAACTACTCATGAAGACTCGTACGCATGAATTAATTTTAGATGAATAATAGCAAACAATCAGAATGAATTATATATAAATTGCCCTAATTAAAGGTTCTACGGGAGTTATGGTTAGGTTTACGGGTGGTAATTGGGTACTCACGACATTAAAATACCCGAGGGTATCTCTCGCTTTTGTCTTTCCCCTCAAATCATTTGGATGGATTTAGAGTTGCCAAAACGCGACGTCATGAGGTGGAAAATATTTGTAAGGCCTAGTCGGTCGAATGGACCTTCTAAGTATACAACATACTTTACCGAGGGTGAAATAGGGTAGCTTAAGATGGCATAATATTGACTTACGGAGAGCCTATGCCTTTTTTGTCTCAGTAATATACACAATAAAAGAGATACGGAGTATATGATAAGAAATACATAAAAAAGAAAAAAAAAATCACATCGTAGCAAACAGTTTATCTTGCGTTCAACACCTGTGCATATGTGCCAAAAGAACAATTAGAAATCAGCAACTCATTCATATACTCAGTGAACATTATCAAACACGATTTTACTGTCAAGCTTATGCATTAAATACTAATGTAACCTCCAATTCAGCGAGCTAAATTTGACAAATAGTGCGCAATTTCACGAGCTAAATTTGACAAATAGTGAGCAATTTCACTAAGCAACAAGTACCTTGAAAAAAAAAAAAAATTCGTCAGATATATAAAATTATAAACAAATTTCAAGTCTTACCCTCTGAATGAGTCCCCGACGGAGTCGCCACTGTAAAATATATAAATAATATGGAGTCGTCAGTAAGTTTTATAAAAAACATACAAAAACAAATTTAACGGAAAAGTCCTTTTTGATCCCTGGAATGGGGACTGATCCGTCACTCCGGTCTGAACCAAAAATTGCGGATTCGGGGGTAAAGGTACGGTCAGGGAAGGTGTTAGGCACCCGGACCGCCCGTTAAACTAACGGCCTCTACTATTTATTTGTAATATTATATATTTGACGATTTAAACAAAAGAAAAGGTTAATTATACAATTTTATACATAAGACAATATAAAAGAATAGAGAAAAGCTTATTTGAATCTGGTACCCCAGGCCTATGTGGATGTTGTATGAAGTTTGATTTGAAACTGGGATAGTATATTTGAGATGGTAATTTGTATGAGTATGGATCTGGTATTTGCTTTGTATATGTGAATCTGGTATTATGTGAATCTTGTCTTCAGTATTACTTTTTGTGCTTCGTCTGGTTTTGTGTTTGTCCGTCTCTCTTTTGTGAAGGTCTCACGATTTTTATAGTAGTTGGAGTTCATATTGGCAGTATTTGATAATAATAAGGAAACCATGGAAATCCTTATCTTATTAGCCTAGCAATTCTTATCCTCCCGCTGTCAATCTTAATCTCATACTCGATCTTCTATTCATCCACGTTTGTTTGCCCTTGCCAAACTCCAATGCTCATACTCCGTAAGTCATAACTATTCCACTATGATGGACAATGATATACAAATAATAGATAAAGTTTTACTCTTGTTATTTAGGAGTGGCTTCCATAATCCGTACTAAGACAGCTAATAATTTGTAGCTGATCGAAAGGTGGATTGCCTTTAATAGTGTAAATTAATTATGCATTATGGGTTAATAAGATAGCCTTTCTTACATTCTTGGACCAGGTTTGAACATTAATATGACGAGTATATTTGAGCCACTTGAATATAAATCTAATCCGTTTTAGGCGGATGATATATTATTTGACTGTCTTATAAAATATTTGTCAAGTGAAATGAAAAGAAATGGAAGGCTTTAAGTTGCTTTTGTAACATTTTGAGTAATTTCTCGAAGAATAAGCATCAAGAGCCTTTAATTATAACATTGTCAATTTTCATCGAGTCCTTAAATTTAAGCCTCATCATCGGGTACCCGCAAGGCTAGGTAGACATTTTGAGGTGTCTACAATCTTGATCCATGTAGCGGGAGTGAGCTCCAATCTCCATCTTTAGTCTTCTTTGAAAATTACAATAAATAAATTTACATAATAAACCTATTTATTGCATTCTAATTTCAAAACCCAAAACTAAAGAAAAACAAAGGAGATTCGAGATCTCATAATTACATAAAAATTATGTTTCCTTCATTACGAAAACATAATTTGACTAAGGCCACACTAAGTATTACAAATTACAACTGATTGCAAAAAAAATACGTAAATAAATTCATTCAACGATTCATTCAACAAAAGAAAAGCATCAGCTAAAAAAAAATTAAACATGCAAAACATAATTCTTTAATTATGTAGATTAATTTCATCCAAACCACCTATTTAATTGATTAAATTAAGTGACAATTCCTCAATTAATCACATTAATTTTAATCTTAATTCATATTAAACTTGTAATATGAATTTAATCCATCAATATTTTAAACTGCTTTAAAAAAATTAGGTATTTATGAATTATGAACCGCTTCACAATTATTTATCATACATTGCAAATTTAATGTATAATCATAATAGGCCAAAAACAACAAGAAAAAAACAGAAATTTTTTTCTTCAAAGAAATGCTCTCGGCATAAACAAACATCCCAAAAAAAATTTTCTCAGTTTTTCTTCAAAAACCGAAAAAAAAAAAACAATTTTTTTTTTTAAATCTGCTGTTCGTGAACAGTAACAGGAACTGAAATTTTTTTTTTATTTTTATTTTTTCTCGGCTGTAAACCGAAACAAAAACAAAAACCCTCTTTTTTTATTTTTATCTTCACGATTTTTCTGTAAAAACCAAAACAAACTTTTTTTTTTTAATCAGGCCACTATGAACAGTAACCAAAAAAAAAAAAAAAAAATTCCGGCTCAAATTAAAACAAGAACCCTAATGCCTTTTTTTATGTCTTTTTTGCGGCAAAAATGCCTTAAAACATAAATTTACATCCAATTTTATGAAAATCATCAAAATTAAAATTCGTGGCCTTGGCTCTGATACCACTTGTGGGATTTATCTGTATGCATCCCTTTAAATTTAAGGACTATAACGAATTATGACATGATGAAACTAGTCATAAAATTGAATTGCATAAACAAAATTGTAAAGGATTAAGAAATAACCTTCGGTCCTAGCAAATACGGCCTAAGAACAATATCAAAGTTGATATTCGCCTATCAGTTGCACCCAAGACGATATGAGATATGCCCTTAACTTGTTGCTAGAATCGATCCCTCAAATTTCAGTAAATTAAATTAGGGTTTATCGTTTTTGTGTTTTTGATGAGAGGCAAGCAAATGGGAAAAATGAATTAGGTTTAGAAAAAAACCCCTAACTCTCCTTATAACCGAGTATATGGAGAAATAGGGTTGATTTTCTTTTTCCAAAAATCGGCCCATATGAACCGAAATAATAAGGATTAAAATCCTTATTTTCGGTTATTCCAAAAATGTATAAATGTGTTAAATATAAATTGTCATCTAGTGAGGATCGAACCCATGACCTCTTGGTTTGAGTACCCTCACTATTACCACTATGACACATTCATCTTGTTGATATTAAATATAACCGATTACATTTAATTACGAATTATCATATTAATTCGTCCAAGCTAACATTACATACATTTAATTAAATATAACTTATTATATTCAATTTACGAATTGACAGTTAATTCGTCTCAACTAATATTATTTAATCTTCATTAAATAATTGTCTTATCAACACATTGACTAACTGTTTAGTCATATAAGGCATCAATGTGATTATATTTCTATAACCACATCTCTCAAACACATCCTATATGTGTGACCTTTAGGGATCAGTTGATCACCGCCATCTGTATGATAATAACGTCAGACTTTCTAGCAAGCCAACTGTTATTAGGTAATCGTTAATCAACTGATTAAAATACGAAGTATACCCTTGTGAACCTGTAAGAGATTTACAAATGTTATCACACTAATTTGTGGAGAACATAAGCTCCAACAAAATGGCGACCAAAAACTAAGCCTAAATCGTTCACAGTCTATGGTTTGAAAACCATTTATTACACACACAACAAAACTGAAATGTTCGAAAATCAACTAAAAAAACTAAAAATCCGAGTTTCCTCCCGGACAGCGCTAGTTTCAGACAGGTCCCAGCTCGACCTTATTTTCTTCATCCAATTGCTCCAGTTGGTCACAATCAAAGCAACTCAAAGCGCTTAGCATAAGATCATAAATCTACGCAGGTGCTACACAAAAGCATAAGTAGCACAAAAATAGAAAAGGAGCATATGAAAGCAAACTAAAGTACCGTCTCAGCCTAACAAATTTTCGATGACAAATATGGTGAAACTTTATAAACCTATTTGTCCAACCGAGAGAGGGTGGAGCATCAAAACAGGAAGCAGAAGTCACATGAGGTAATTCACTATTAGTCATAACAATAATCATGAAGTAATTGTTAACTACCTTAGGTTGGTCGCTCCTAATGTCAGAATCATTGATAAAAGAGTATACTACCTCTACCGTGCTAGAAGCATTCACCGACTCAGCTACCTTCTCGTTCCCCTCTTTTATGAATTTTGTCCCATATATTGCAGCCTCTAAGGCGTCCAGCACGACTTTCCAAATGGGGGATTCACCATAACCATTGTCTTTGTCCAAATCGTCATCCGAAGCGGACCTAGATGACATATGATTGCTCTCCATGGCCATTATATTCGATCGAGCAAAGATGGTACACGATCGAGAACTTTCCTCCTGAATATTACTCGATCGAACAAAAAGATCCGTTCGATCGAGCTCTTCCTAAGATAATCCATTCGATCGAGCATTGTAGCCAGTTCGATCGAGCTCTTTTTGCTTCTCTGAGTGCCTAAAGTTCGACGTGGAAGCTAACTGAGCAATTTGAGACTCAAGTTCCTTGATTTGAGCTTCCATAGATCTATCGTCTTCTTACAATTGAAGTGCAAGTGCCTTCACTAAAGACTTCAATTCAGCAATCTCTTCTTTCTGTTTATCAGGAGGAGCTTGTTGTTGCGGTGGCCAAACGAATGGAGGCTTTTGATAGCCTCGTTTCTAAGCGGATGTGGCGGCACATATGCAAAGGGGTGACTAGCTTGTCTATGCTGCCTGAACGCATAGACTTCATCGCTCCCCGCCAAGCAGATAATAGCTTTATGCCCAGCAGCACCACATCTCTCACAGTGCACCACCTGTTGCGCCATAGGATGGAACATAGGTGGAAGATCAAAGGTACTCAAGCCTTCCCTTTTATGATCTTTTACCTAGATCTGCCTAGGTAGGACCTGTAGGACCTATCAAAACAGCACTAGAGGAAAAGATAAGAACTGCCTCAAGAAATAAATTCCTTGAGGCTAAAGACAGACAAAAAGAAACAAGTAAATAAAATAGTTGCCTCCCCGGCAACGGCGCCAAAATTTGACACGGCTGTCGCAGCCCTATCAAAAATAAAACCAACTGGCTCTACTAATGCAGTAGAGGTAAGTCAGGTATCGTTTCTAGAGGGAGGCGGTCACTATCTACTCGTTATTCGGTATGTCTAAGTTCACAAAACGGGGGGTTTGAGTTGATTTCTAACCAAGAACTAAATTAAAAGTAAGGATGAAATAAGAGATTAATCAAGTAGAGATAAGCATGCCAGGATATCAATTCACCATGATATTATACAAATCAGCTAAAAGTAGGTCGGTCGATCTGATGTGAGAAAGGTAAAGGAAAGGTCCTTTCGGTCCGCTATCCGTCCTAAAATACTACTGGCTTAGCTTTCGCCCTCACTAGTGTAGTCTATTGTTCATAGCAGGTCTATTCATTCCAATCTTTCAATCTAGGTCTGAATTTAACCAAGTTAACTAATTCAGTTGCATGCATTCAACTAAATGATTACAATTATATTGCTAACGAAATAATTCTCACAACAAAACTTTCTAAGCCAACTCTCGCATCATCGCTAAACTACCATGGTTCCCCTAATCCTAGCATTAAAGGACTAGCTACACATGATAACTAGTAAAACAATAACGAAAGAATAAGCAAGAACAAACATAATAAAAGATATAAACAAAACAGAGGAAAGATTAAATAGAAAAAGAGTAAGAGAAAGATTACATAAGCGAGATCCAGAAAGTAGAGGAACAAAGTAACGATGAACAGTAAAGAGTTTTTCTAGTGAAAAGAGTTGATCCCTAAACCTAATGACGTATTTTCTATTTATAGGAGAGATATTTATTAAACCTAAGACACGATATTAAGATAAAATCACGCGTCCAAAGAAAAGCACTCGATCGAGCATGTTCATATCACTCGATCGAACAAATCCAAGCTAAAACCTCTCGATCGTGTACTTTTGTTACTCGATCGAGGATCTCCAATTAAGCACCTCTCGATCGAGTACTTTGGGTGGTCGATCGAGTAGATTAGGTGGTCGATCGAGTAGATTAACTTCTCGATCGGCGCGTAATTCTTGCTTCGCGCACTAAATTTCAAACACCCGCCATTTATTCGTTACTTGGGCAAATAGAGCTTTTTTGGTGGCGTTGGAAAGCTAACAGGACAATATTTCATCTCCAATTGGAATCACATGTTAAACAGTTGTAAAACTCGAGATATGCCTCTTCAAATTAGGCACTAGTAATTTGAAGCTCTTCCTTTGCTCGCCTAGCTTCCTTACTTCTATGCGCATCTCAAAATAGTAGTCTCCATGCTCTAACTCAACTCATCTCCTAAATGCATGCATAGGGACATGTTTTAGGCTTGATTATACTCCTCTCCGATTTATACCTGCAAATAATACAAGAGAAACTAAAGTAGACAATTCGGGGGACATTTGTAGCTAAACACTACACAAAATGCATAGAGATGCGTGCAAATATGGTACAATAAGTCTATATAAAATCTATGCATCACCTTCCTCCAAACTCATACACAAATTATATTTTCACAATCCTTGCTATTATCTCTATAACATATTTATCTCCAAATAATTTTATGGGGATTATTTGTATAGACCTTTAGACCTACGTTTTGGGTCTCTTATTTTTATGGGTAAAGAAGAATATCTTTTAATGGTGTTTTCAAGGGTTCGTTTTGTTTCATTCCTTTGATGTTTTAAAAGAGGATCTGCATGCACGACTTCTTGCACATGGGTTCGTGCGTCCTTAAAGGCGGTTTTGGGTAGTTGACATGTGCGTTAGAGACAAGGATTTGATGGTCGTGTCTTTCATGGAGTTTTCATTCTTATTTCGTATCATTAATTACTAATAAGGTAACTAGGTGTTTCTCTTTTAATTGTGTTTATGCCAATTGATGTAATTAATATGATTTAATGATTGATTTGTATGATTGGTTCATGTTTGATTATTTATTATCATGATTAATTATGTTTTCGCATGTTTGGAGATGTTTTAAGGTATTAATTATATATCATATGTTGTTATGCGTTAAATATGGATGTCATGAGCGCAATTAGGGTTTACGAATCAAACCCTAGTGGCGGCATGATAGGCGGCCAGAGTGCTCTCCAAAGTTATAGCTAAAGCAAGTATAACCTTGATGATGATTCGAGTGTTATAGCTGAAGTTAGTACAACTTTGGGTCATTACTCTAGTTATGGCTGTTTGAGGTATAGCCTTGGAAATATGAATCCAGGTTATAGCCTAATCTACTATAACATTGAAGTACGAGATAAGGTTATAGCTGAAATTAACGTAACCCTGAGATTTATGGCTCAAGGTTATGGTTGGAACTAGTATAACTTTGAGTTCCGTGTCAAGGTTATACTTGAGGTAGGTATAAATTCAAGTTATATGTGTTGAAGTTATAGTCGAGGTTACTATAACCTCGCATCCTGAGTTCATGTTATGGTTAAGGTTACTATAACATTAATCATTAATACTTGTTCACATATTGTGTTGTGTTCAGTTATTAAATGACATTGTGTTTGCTTATGTCGTTGGTTACTCTTGTTCATATGATAAGTAGAATGGTCAGTTATACTATCCTATGAGTTGAGTCGTGATTTTATTCACGCATGTTGGTACAGTCGGTTATATTGTGCATTGGTTTGTTGCTAGTTTGAATAGATGACGGTACTTTCAGTTATATACTATCGAAATGAACCAACGCCACCCGTTGATGCGGGATTTATTTTTGTCTATGTTCGGAGGTGGCCAGAGGCAGTGGTTATACGCTCTAGGTCCCGAGCTTCGTTCGGTTTGCATCGAGAGTCTGGCCATGTCTTAGACATTTAGGCAGTGGTTATACGCTATACATAGTACCATGGAGGCAGTGGTTATACGCTCCACACCGATGGAGGTAGTGGTTATACGCTCCGTCAGCTAGAGGCAGTGGTTATACACTCTGCCAAGTTAGAGGCAGTGGTTATACGCTCTAACGGGCGTTCGCTCTATTTGCTATGCTTTGTTGCTAGCTTTATGCCTTCTGTTGCTGTGGATTGTGTGTTTACCATGTTCGCTATGCTTTAATGCTAGCATTGTGCCTTAAGTTGTTATGGGTCGTGTGTTACTTTGGTTGTAAGTATACATGGTCTAGTGGTTGCATATGATCTAGGTTTGCATGATTTCGTCCGTTTAAGATTGATCAAGTCATGATAAGCTGTAATGGGTTTTCATGAGTATAGATGGTCTCACATGTTTACTGGTTTTGCATTTCAATTGTTAATGATTGTTAGTTATATTCAATTGTTGTAAACATGACTGGGAGAGCATTTAGTTACTCCCGACTGATTGTCGACCCCCATTCTCAGGCTGTTCAGATGATTACTGTTTTGGATGATATCTTGCTGGGAAGTACTGTGCGGCGAGATGAATAATAAATTAGGAGTTGTTTTCATGTTTTGAGAACCTTTGAATAATGTATTAGTTTTGTTTTGGATTTAGTAGCGAACCGGATTGGTCAGGTGTTTCCACCACCTTGACCCTTTTATTAGATTTATACTCTGATATTTACTTTATATTACGTTTTTCCTTTGTTTTATAATCCGGGTTGTTACAATTGGTATTAGAGCGAACACGCTCCTAACTCTTGCTTAGTAATGACTAAAATAGAATGACTTAGTAAATGAGTGAGAGTAAGTAGTGTAGAAACAATTAAGGACTTGTTTATTTATGCCTTAATTAACGTTTCATACCTTTATTAGTTCTATTACATGTATTGACCATGTACTTACATGTTTATGCCTTAATGTTTCTTATCGTTATTAATTTTATTACATGTGTTGTCAGTCATGTACTTGTTTGATTATGTGTTGATGTTTCATGTCGATATTAATTGTATTCCATGTGTTGTTCATTTACTTGCTTGTTTGTGCTTTAATATTTCATATTGTTATTAATGGTATTAATTGTTTTGTTCATGTATTTGTTTGTTTATGTCTCAATTTTTGTCGTCATTAATTGTATTAAATGTATAGTTTAAGTATTGTGTTGTTTATGACTTGATGTTTTATTTCGTCATTAATTGTATAAAATTTGTTTTCATGAACGGCTTTTCGACTATGCTTTGTTGATTTGAAAGATGGTCGATTTTGAAAATGTTTCTTACATGTTACTTATCGTGCGTATGGGTACATGTCTGTCAAAACTTTTAATCCTAGGTAACCCGAGCTTTACTCTTATCGTACTTTCATCCTTTTGGATCATTTTATGGTTGTGTCCTTGTTTGAGGTAATTTCGAGGTTGATCCCCTAGTGGTTTCTTGAGGTATAAAGTTAGGATTGATTGGCAGATTGAGATGTTCAAGTATGAAAGAGAAGAGCGTGTTTATTATGAGTTTGGTAACGAAGAAGTTTACTTTGGGATTACAGGTTGTTGAGATGAGGTTTATTTGGGAATAGAAGTTGTTATGACAATGTTTCCTTTGGGATTATAGGTGTTAAGTTCTTTTATGTATTTGAGCAAAACCTTATTGATGATAAATGGTGATGATATGTGCAATAAGATGTATGATTGTGGTTTATAGTTTCGCAAGAAGTGAGAGACACAATGAGTAGATTTATTTTATGGTTATTTGGGAATGTTGAGACTTATACTCTTCTCCGTGAGAATTATTGGATATTGTCTTGTGTTAAAGGAAAATTTATGCGAGTTATTTATGGATTGAGGATAGAATAATGGAAATTGATTGAATGTTATCGTGGAGTTTAGATTGAGCATGTTGGGAATTTTGGAGACTTTGCTCGTATTTAAATGGAATACCATGTTTGAGGAGTAAGAATCGTTAATAACTATTTGTGAGTTATAAAAGATTTTATGATTTATCCGTTGAGGATTTATTTACTGATCATACGTTTTAAAGGATTGTTTGAGAGAGACAAACAATAATTTATGGACTTGTGAGATGTTAATGTCAAAGTGCTCTAGAGTTGACTTAGTGAACGGACATGTTGACGATGATTATAATGGATCGTGGTGTGCATATTTTGAGGGTATAGAGATTGCTATGGATTGATTCGTTAGGTGTGATTAGATGGAGTTCTTGAGAGTGGAAGGACTTGAGAGTTGATGTCATGAGAGTTTATGATCTTGAGAGTTAATAATCTAAGGAATGTAGTGATTGTAAAGGGGTTATTATATAGAGATTGGTTGGTCCTGAAGTGTTATGGAGATTTGATGAAAGGATGTTGTGAGACGTCGTTACCTTGAGTGATGATTGTACCAGAATTGTAAGACCCTGATTATCTGCTTTATTTATTTTATCTTAAAGTATCGTCTTCGGGTAGATAGACTAGTTCTTGGAGTCGTCTATTCTTGTCGTCCTTGCACGTGTTAACCATACCTCTTCTATTTGGTCCTTCAGACCAAAAGTTTATTTTATCTTTGTCCTCTGTTTGTTTTATTTATCGTTACTCTCTATTTGTTCTTTATTTAAACTCTAGTTCCTTCTTATTTGAACTTTTGTAATTACCCTTTTCTTATTAATTTCTCTCTAAGCTTTTACTTCGGAAAAGAATGTGTTCTCTTGCTTTGTGGTATTACACGAAAATGTTTTGTTTTGGTTTGCAAGTTATTGATTCTTTCATGGTAACTTGAAAATGTTTGAAATCACTTTAGAGCTACTTGTGATCATCTTGTACTGGAAGGTTGGATCCTTTGACGAGCGATGTTAGATGCTTGGAGTTTGGAGTTTGACGCTTGGTTATTCAAGGTGGAGATCATAGTAACATAGTTGTATGCGAGTGTGATTTGGGATAACATATAGAGTTTTGGAGAAGGTGTATTAAAGGTGTTATTTTGAGCTCTGAAAGTTCGAGGATGTACTTACATTGAGGGTACATAGATGTTTGTTTGTTATATCTAAGGTTAAAGATGTTTCATTTAAAGAGTATGAGTGATTAATTGAAGGGCATAGATTCATACAGTTTTGTGGTGGATTTGTGATGTTGAGATGATGTTCATGGATAGTAAACTGTGATTAGAAATTGAGGTTATAAGCTTGATTTTTATATCAATACAGATAGTAAGATTTGTATGGTGATATCATTACTAATTGCTTTGATGGAAATGCGTCATCGATTGCAAGTATGTTGCGGTACAATAGGTACTAGCTTATCTAAAGATGTATAGTTCCTTGGGTATTTAGGAATGTCATGATCATAAGTGTTCAAATGAAGTGACTGGTTCTTGAGAGTGCGACTAATAATTTTGTCATGAGTTTGCGGCTGCATAGAATTTTGACAGTTTAGTCGGAGTTTGGGGTTTGAGATTGATGACTTTGGATATTAGATATATATTGAGAATCATCGAGATTTATTAAAGGCTTTTGAACTTAAGAGTTGTAAATGGAGGTAAGCGCTACCAACTTTGAGGATGTTATGGTAGCAATAATTTAATGGCACTCGTGAATGGAGGAGTTTTCTCATTCGAAAGAAACTCTTGGTTTAGAGATTATCTGTTTGGGGCTTTGACTGATGTTAGATCTTGTGGTGAATGGTAAACTAAAATTGGAGTATTTGTTAAAAGTTATGTGGATTCTGAGAGGTCGTATATCTTGTTTAATGATGGTAAATGGTAGTTGGATGAGTGTTTGAAATATGAGGACTAGATGTTGGCTTAATGATCATTTCATGTGTGATGGTATGAGTTTGATATGACTTTTGAGATTGTAAAGTGAATGGAGATGATAATAACTTTGAGGATTGGGATGTTTCCTTTGGTTTAAGTTTGGACAAGGATCAGAGTGTGCAGCGGTTAGGATTCCGAGATGACTTTGTTGATGATCACTTGTAATTCTTACCTTCTTTTAATCTTATCTTTGAAATTCAAGTTTCGAGGACGAAACTTCTTTTTAAGGGGTTGGATTGTAACATCCCGTATTTTATAATAATATTTTATCATATAAGTATTTTATTTAATTAATTATTTCAAAGTTTATAAATGTATTTTGGAAATATTTATATTTATAGCTTCCGTTCTATATTTTATTATTTCTCGTTTTGACCTACTTCGGATAGGTTAAAATGTCCGTGCACTATTTAACTATTTTAATTTAATGATTATCTTTTTATTATAATCTCTCCTTGCGTTTTAATATGGTCTAATCCAATTGGTAATCAGATAATCCATTGTATGAACTAATGGACTCAAAGCCCACTTGTTAACCCTCTTACAAATATAAAACCCTAAAGCAAGCAAGCAAGCTGCTCACTTATTTCTCACGTTACCTCCACACGCCTCTCCTCCTCTCTTTCTTTCTTTTGTTCTTCTTTTCTCCCTTTGACTCCATTGTTGAATATCTTTCCTTCCTCCAAACTCACACACAAATTATATTTTCACAATCCTTACTCTTATCTCTACAACATATTTATCTCCAAATAATTTTATGGGGATTATTTGTATAAACCTACGTTTTGGGTCTCTTATTTTTATGGGTAAAGAAGAATATCTTTTCATGGTGTTTTCAAGGGTTCGTTTTGTGTCATTCCTTTGATGTTTTAAAAGAGGATCTGCATGGACGACTTCTTGCACATGGGTTCGTGCGTCCTTAAAGGTGGTTTTGGGTAGTTGACATGTTCGTTGGAGACAAGGATTTGATGGTCGTGTCTTTAATGGAGTTTTCATTCTTATTTCGTATCATTAATTACTAATAAGGTAACTAGGTGTTTCTCTTTTAATTGTGTTTATGCCAATTGATGTAATTAATATGATTTAATGATTGTTTATTATGATTGGTACATGTTTGATTGTTTATTATCATGATTAATTATGTTTTCGTAAGTTTGTAGATGTTTTAATGTATTAATTATATATAATATGTTGTTATACGTTAAATACGGGTGTCATGAGCGCAATTAGGGTTTACGAATGAAACCCTAGTGGCGGCATGATAGGCGGCCAAGAGTGCTCTCCAAATTATAGCTAAAGCTAGTATAACCTTGATGATGATTCGAGTGTTATAGCTGAAGTTAGTACAACTTTGGATCGTTACTCTAGTTATGGCTGTTTGAGGTATAACCTTGGAAATATGAATCCAGGTTATAGCCTAATCTACTATAACATTGATGTACGAGTTAAGGTTATAGCTGAAATTAACGTAACCCTGAGATTTATGGCTCAAGGTTATGGTTGGAACTAGTATAACTTTGAGTTCCGTGTCAAGGTTATATTTCAAGTTATATGTGTTGAAGTTATAGTCGAGGTTACTATAACCTCGCATCCCGAGTTCATGTTATGGTTAAGGTTACTATAACATTAATCAATAATACTTGTTCACATGTTGTGTTGTGTTCAGTTATTAAATGCCATTGTGTTTGCTTATGTCGTTGGTTACTGTTGTTCATCTGATAAGTAGGATTGTCAGTTATACTATCCTGTGATTTGAGTCGTGATGTTGTTCACTGATGCGTGCATTTTATATAGGCATTTTGTATTTTATTTGCACGCATTCCTATGCATATTTAGTAGTGTTTAGCTACAAATGTCCCCCGAATTGTCTACTTTGGTTTCTCTTCTATTATTTGCAGGTATGAACCGGAGAGGAGCGTAATCAAGCCTAAAACATGTCCCTATGCATGCATTTAGGAGATGAGTTGAGTCGGAGCTTGGAGACCACTATTTTGAGATGCGCATAGAAGTAAGGAAGCTTAGCGGACAAAGGAAGAGCTTTATTTTGCTAGTGCCTACTTTGAAGAGTCATATCTTAAGTTCTACAAATGATTTTCAAGTGATTCTAATTGGAGATGAAATCTTGTCCTCTTATCTTTCCAACGCCACAAGAAACGCTCTATTTGCCCAAGTAACGAAGAAATGGCAGCCGTTTGAAGTTCAGTGTGCGAAGCAGGAATTGTGCGCTGGAAAGTACTCGATCGAGTACTATCTTGTTCGATCGAGTACCTAATGTCCTTGATCGAATGGTGCCTTTTTGATAGTGTTCGATCGAGTACCTAATGTCCTCGATCGAGAGGTTTTTTTCTAGGAGTTACTCGATCGAGGAGTTCTAAAGTCCTCGATCGAGTACTTTTCTATCTGACGCAAGATTTTAATATCTTGTCATCGTATCTTAGGAAAATAAATATCTCCCCTATAAATAGGAGAGACTTAATTAGGTTTTATCATCTTTCATATAACTTTTTCCTCTGTTTCTTATTCTATTCGACGTTGCTCTTCCCTTTCGGATCCGAACTCTTGTAATTTCTTTTCTCTCTTTTATGTTATTTCCCTTTTGCACATCTCTTTTTATCATGTTGTTTATTATTTCTTCATCTTTCGTTCTTGCTTTATTTACCACTATGCATAGCTAATTTCCTTGCTAGGATTTAGGGGATTCAATGAGTTGATGTTAGTTGCTAATTAGGTTTGCAGATCTGTTGCTAAAATCATGTCTTTGTTGTTAATCACTGCATTTAATTGCATTTAGCTGCTTGAGTCGACACATTTAGCTAGTTGATTTGGTACGCCTTGACCTAGATCGAAAGATTAGAAGGGGTAAGGCCTGCAGTGAACATTAGGACACTCTAATAAGGGCGAAAGTTAAGTTAGTAGTGTTTTAGGGTGAATAGAGGACCGAAAGGACGTATTCACTGCCCCTTAGACTGATACAAGTGACCGATCTGTGGCCTTAGCTGTAATTATCTGACATTCATTGGTGACCCGACAATCCTAGTTCTCTCTCCTTATTGTTAGTCCCTTTTATTCTTTTCTCTGCTTTAGTTAGTCAGTTTAGATAACAAATCAACGAAACCCCCAGTTTAGTGACATTAGACAGACTAGAATAACAAGTAGATAGTGACCGCCTCCCTGTAGATACGACACCCGACTTACTTCTGCTGCATAAGTTAGATCCGGTTGGTTTTATTTTTGATAGGGTTGCGACAGCCGTGTCAAATTTTGGCGTCGTTGCCGGGGAGGCAACTATTTTATTTGCTTGTTTTATTTTTGTCTGTCTTTAGCCTCAAGGAATTTATTCCTTGAGGCATTCTTTTCTTTTCCTCTAGTGCTGTTTTGATAAGTCCTACAGGTCCTACCTAGGCAGATCTAGGTAAAAGATCATCAAAGGGAAGGCTTGAGTACCTTTGATCTTCCACCTATGTTCCATCCTATGGCGCAACAAGTGGTGCACTGTGAGAGATTTGGTGCTACTGGGCACGAAGCTGTTATTTGTTTGGCAGAGAACGACGAGGTCTATGCGTTTAGGCAGCGTAGACAAGCTAGTCATTCCTTCGTATATGAGCCACCACATCCGCTGCAGCAACGAGGTTATCAAAAGCATCCATTTATCTGGCCACCGCAACAACAAACCCCTCCTCCTGTCACAAAGAATGAAGAAATTGCTGATTTGAAGTTTTTGGTGAAGGCACTTGCACTTCAAATGCAAGAAACCGAGAAATCTAGAGAGGCTCACCTCGCGCTACATGAATCTCAACTAGTTCAATTAGATGCAGAGTCGGATTCTAGGGACTCAGAGACGGTATATGTTGTTTTTACCGAGAATAGTCTTTCCCATGAAAGACATGAGTTGTCTATTGATGATGAAGACATGTATGACTCTGAAGTTGAAGGTGCTAATAAAGGTGAAGCTTTTCTCGAATATTTCACCACGGTTCAGCATTAGGAGTTTGATCGAGCAGATTCCAACACTCGATCGAACAATTTGGAGGAGGATTTGCTCGATCGACCAGATGTGAGTGTTTGATCGAGTAAGGATGAGGAAGAACAACTCGATCGAATGGTCAGTACTCCTCGATCGAGTATTTTTGATGAAGAAACTCCTCGATCGAGCACTATGCATTCTCGATCGAGTGATATAGCCACAGAGAGCAATGATATATCACTTTGGTCCGTTTTGGATGATAATTTGGAAGAAGACAATGGTTATGGTGAATCCCCCATTTTTAAAGCCGAGTTGGATGCTTTAGAGGCTGCGATTTACGGGTTAGAACCCATAAAGGAGGGGAACGAGAAGGTAGCTGAGTCAGAGAATGTTCTTAGCACGGTTGAGGTAATATATTCTTTTATCCATGATTCTGATGTTAGGAGCGACCGACCTGAGGTAATTAAAGATAACTTTATGATTATTGCTATGATTGATAGTAAATTACCTTATTCGACTTCTGCCTTATGTTTCAATACTCCACCCCCTCCCAGTTGGACAAATAAGCTAATAATGTTTCACCATATTTGTCATCGAAAATTTGTTAGGCTGAGACGGTACTTCAGATTGCTTTCATATGCTCCTTTTCTATTTTGGTGCTACTTATGCTCTTGTGTAGCACATGCTCAGATTTATGATCTTATGATAAGAGCTTTGAGTTGCTTTGATTGTGACCAACTGGAGCAATTGGATGAAGAAAAGAAGGTCGAGTTAGGACCTGTCTGAAACTAGCGCTGTCCGGGAGGCAACCCGGATTTTAAGCTTTTTAGTTGATTTTTGAACATTTCAGTTTTGTTGTGTGTAATAATTGGTTTTCGAACCATAGACTGTGAACTATCTAGGCTTTATTTTTTTTGTCGTATTTGTGGTTGCTATTTGCGTCTTTGCAGGTGTTTCCTTGACGCCTAATGTGACACCCCCAAACTCCAAGTGCCTTACCAGGACCACTTAAGGTATAAGAACGTCACCATCTCGGTTACCCGAGGCAATGATAATCAAATGACAATGAAGAAACATAATTAAATAACAATATAGTTTAAAGTGATTACATGATCAAAACTAAAACTGTTAAACTGAAATACAAGGTTCTCAGACGGTCTACTGATAAAACTGTCAAAACTATAAAACATCGTCTGACACGGCGGAAGGCTTCTAACTGCCACGTGATGACTCATCCCAGCTATCCCATACGCGTCATATAGTTTAAGGTGGTCCTTTTGTCTACCTTACATTCCTATTGGGCTTCTCTCTTTCTCTTACCTTCTGGGATTATGAAAAAGGTTGATTCCATTTGTAGGAATTTCCTTTGGGGTGGTAAGGACTCTTATCTTAGAGCTCCTAATGTTAGTTGGGACAAATGTTGTACCCCTAAGGAAGAGGGTGGTCTGGGACTGACTAATATTCAGCTTTGGAATAGAGCCCTTCTTGCTAAGTACACTGCCTGGTTGGCCACTAAAAAGGACCACCTTTGGGTCAAGTGGGTCAATCATGTGTATATGAAAGGTACTGCTTGGCATGATTACTCTCCTCCCCTTGATTGTAGCTGGTCTTGGAAGAAAATTGTCCATGTGAAAGACAAGTTTAAGCAAGGGTATGTGGGCAACTTATGGTTGAATTCTGATAAACCTTATACTGCTGCTGCTGGGTATAACTGGATCAGACATAAAACTGGGAAAGTTCCTTGGAAATTTGTGTGTTGGAACTCTCTGAATGTACCAAAAACCTCCTTTATTTTTTGGGCTGCTCAACAGAATAGGCTCCTAACCCTGGATAGGGTTCTTAAAATGGGAATGGGGCATGATACTACTTGTTTCATTTGTGGTCTAGAACCTGAAACTCATCCTCATTTATTTTACAAGTGTGTTTACAGCTGTAGATACCTCATTTCTGCACCTCCCGCAAACCACCCGGTAATGATTGGGCCGCATGTTTGGTACGCGGAACGATTTGTGACAGTTCGTAAGTTTATCGTCAAGTGATCGCTCAAATGTTAATGGCTACCTCTTAGTTGTCATCTACGTGCCGATACGGTCGTTTTGACAGTAATTAGAGTACATTTGGAGTCCGGGCCTAAAACCGTCTTCATTTTCTGATAGCCGTTAAATCCCGAGTCAGAATGTTCTGGAATGTTCCGGATATTTCTATTCCATATTTCATAATCTTTATTCTTTGGTAAATAATTTCCCGTAATATTCACACAAAATATTAAGGAAAACCGAATTATCTCTTTATTCTATAATTTAAACACGAAAATCTTTCTTTCGCAGGAGGAAACCACTTGGGAACAGACGCAGCAGGTGTTGCGCCTCTTCCAAGAGACACAGTGGCTGCTGCGCCTCTTCCCAGGTCCTTTTCTGGGTAATTTTTGTATCTTTTTCATATCTTTCCGAGATTCACTTCCAAAGAGTCTCTGAAACCCTATTCCTTCACGTGATTAGTATAAATAGGAGCCTTCGCTCCTCATATTTTTCACGCGAGTGTCCGCCCTTCTCTTCTCCCTTTGCATTCTAGACCTTTGTTCTTACTTTTTGGCGCCTACGTGCTTGAACATTCGACCACTTAAGCTCGGATCCTTCTGAGTACTAGCCTCGTTTGCATGACCGACCAATTTGACCAACTCCACAATCAATCAACTTAATCAACTTTATTCGTTTTCCTCTTACGAGGGCACTTTCTTTACATTCGAGTTGAGCATCGCTAATCGATAACTTAGTTCATCTCGTTTCGTCAAACATGTAAGTCTGAGGGTGTATAATCTCTCTTTTATTACTGTTATTTACTTTTTGTATCATTAATGTAAGGTTTATGTCGAAAATATTCATTAAAACCGATTTCTAAAACCCTGTTTACGGATTTTCAGAAGACAAACCGTCGAGAAAGGACGCAGCAACTGCTGCGCCTCTTCGAAGGAGCGCAGTTTTTGCTGCGCCTCTTCGTGAGGCTGCCGCAGTTCCTGCTTCCTTTCTTCTTCCTTCGTCCTCTGTAATTCGTCAAGTATTTGTTTTGTTTCGTTTGTTCTTTAATTCTTTATTATCGTAGCACAATAATTTCGCATGTATATTGTTTATCATTCATTAGCACATAATTTATCATAAATTCGACTTAAATCCCAAGTAATCAATATTTGCGGGTTTTCGTCATTAAACTCAATTCGGGTTTTAGAGATTCACTTCATCAATATTGAGTTTCTGGAATTCATCATTGACATATTTACATCTGTTATTTGTCATATCTATCATATATTCGTCATTAATCCGTTGTATTTAACCTAATTAATTGATTTAGTTTGTTAACTTTTTAATAATTCTCATTAATCTTATTAATTCGTTTAATTCCGTCTCATCCATGTTTTATTGTTTTTATGACCCTCATTCACATGTAAATAACCTATTAATCACTTTCATCCGAGTAAATAATTTAATCAATCATTAAATTTACCGACGAGTATTAACAACACGCAATTAAAACTTCACAAATGTGATCGTCAGAACAGACGCGCAAAGAATCGCTGCGCCTATTCCAAAGGACGCAGCTCTGCTGCGCCTGTTCCGGGTTGAATTCTGTCTCTGAACTCCGTTTTTGCCTTGACTTAGTTATTTAGCTTACGTATTAATTAACTACTAACCGTTTTATCACCTTCTGTTTAATTTATTAATTCTTTCCTTTATTCGTTTTCTCAAATTATCCGTTTTAAAGGTATTTTCGACATAAATCGCCTATTCCATTGTAATTATTGTAATTTTCTTTATTGCAATTTTCTTTTTTGTATTTATCATTATTTCTTGTATCATGTGTATGCCTTCACATGTAATTGAGCTTTAAATCCCACTTCGACATTAATTGTATGCTAACTAATTGTTAACCGACTTAGCCTAATTCTCACATGCTAGTATTAAAACTTGGATGTTGCATTGCATGCATATAATCGACGATATATCAAGTACGAATAACTTCCCTAATCATTAGTAGAGGCCTCTATCGAGGCGGGCGAGATTAGGTGTTCGATCAAAAGAGCTTCCTAATACGTACCCTCACCCCTTACTCCAGATCTCTGCGAACATCCGTGTTCATTGGCATCCACGAGAGTCATTCTAGACATAGAATGCTAAGGGTAACGAGTTCTTGGTTTTCATGTCTCTACTTTGTGTCTTGACATGGCACGAGGTATTCGAACGGTTCCAATTTCCCATAAACATTGGTGGCGACTCCAACAAAAATGCAAACGCTTGTTCTCTTCCTCCCAAGCGCCCCCGTGGGCCCCCCGCTGTCCACAGTTTGGTGACTCCGCTGGGGATAATACACTTACGTGTAGCCAAGGGTGAAACTTGAACAAGGTTAGGGAATAGTTTGTACAAGATAATTGTCGGTTTTCATAACTCGGTCTTCCTAGACCGTTTTATTCGGCCTTCCTAGGCCCAACCCAACCCATTCGACCAATCGTCCCGTCTAAACGGTCCTAATTCTTATTTGGGCCTAATGATGGATAGCGATTGACGTCATCCATACCATGATACTTACTCTTGTTTGTATCAAGGACCTTCACTACTTGAGGAAATGGACTAGGAATCGGCCTTAATCTTGTTTGGTACGAGCCTCTCCACAGACTTCGGGTTTAATGGTTCGGTATGGCAACCCACCATTTAAACCAAAACCCTTTTAAATGCACTCAGCATCCCGTTATAATGCTTGTTTAAATGTTTGCACCTTACGTGATCACCATTTCTAAACAAAACCATGACGATTTTGCAAAAATCAAAACCCTTTTTTAAATAAATATTTCGAAATAGGCCATTGATTAGCGCAAAACCCAGTCAAAACTCTGTCCGTTTGTCGAGTCAAAATTCGGGCCACAATCCCATTTCAAAACCTCACTTCGAGTCCACTCCTACAACTACACTATGGTTGACTAGGATACACATTTTCAAAATTTTCTCCTTTCTTCAAAGCTCGCTCAACACAAGTGGAACACACCCACTTCACGAGTCAAAACATTTCTTCTTTTAGCAAGTGTGTTAGAATGGTCGATCGTGTTTTGATTCGTCGTCGATCTCTTGTCCAGTTTTCAAGATGCCTGGATCCAGCGAAACAAACCTCCACCAACTTCAAGATGGTAATGATCGAATCATAGCTGCGCTAGCCCAAATCCATGTTACCCAAGACCAAGTCCATGATCGCCTTGAGACCATCGAGGGCCGGATCTATGCCGTAGAGGGGAGGTTGCCTCCTCATGAAAGTGAAATAATAGGTGACTCCGCGGATGAATCCAGGGACGAAAATCCTCCCATGGGACTAACTGTAGCCGAGAAAAGGCTCCAATACTTAGAGGAGTAATTGATGTACCTTAAAGGAGATGACATTTACAGGGAGAATAATCGTAAGTACGAGGCCGTCAATTCCAAATTGCCAACCAACTTCAATATGAGGGATATCCCTAAATTCAAGGGGCACGAGAACCCTTTGAACCACATCCGTGCCTTCAAGGATTACATGTCTATCAAAGGCATCAAACCCGAGATGTTCTTAAGGATATTTCCTTCATCTCTTGACACCATCCTAAAACAATGGTTCTACTCCTTAGAACACAAGAAGGTCGCTACTTGGGAAGACGCCGCGATCGAGTTTGCCAAACAATATGCGGATAATGCCGAGATCCAAGTTAACATGCGCACTCTAGAGGTTCTTACCCAAAATGACAAAGAAGGATTCACCGACTTCCTAAGTAGGTGGAGGAAGACTAGTACCCAACTAGTTGAACGCCCGGATGAGGCTACCCTTGTGGAGAAGTTCGTGGATAATCTCAAACTCATCTATGCCAATCATTTGAGATACCAAAACATCAAAAGTTTCAAGGACTTAACTGTACTAGGAACAAGGATTGAAGATGACATCCGTAAAAGGCTCTTGTCCAAAACGGTGGGTCGAGGATATCAAGGCTCAACAAGTCGTTCATACGGCTCCACTAGCAAGACCGACGAGGTTAACCTTCTCGAGCCATCCAAGAAAAGTACCCCACCAAGGAAATTCACAAATCTTAGGGACACTTACTCCAACTCTCTTAAGAGGTTAATGAAACAGGGCAAACTCCAACCCATTGGACCTACTCCCGAACCTGAAAGGAAATCCAAATTCTGGGACGAGAACTCGTACAGTGAATACCATAGGGGTAAGGGGCATGACACACAAAAATGTTACAAATTGAAAAATGTGCTTCAAGACATGATTGAAGATGGTCGACTACCAATACCGCCGGGAGGTAAACCCAATAACACTCAGAATCCTCTTGGAGTTCTAGTGATTACATGTGACGAATCTACCTTAGATTGTTCACACCTCATTTCTCCAATTGAAGATGAAATCCATGCAATCGAGAGTGAGGGGTTCTACTCTACTATCTCCCCTACCATTTCCGACTTCATCACATGGGCAAGGAGTGTGGATAGACAAGTTTGGGAATTAGAAAATGTGGTGACAACTTTACATGATCCCAATGCAACACCCAAGGAGCACGTACCACTAACCTTCTCTCAAAATGCTACTATGCAAGAAATAGTCACCGTAGTTGATAAACTAGTCGACCAAATCATACGACTAGAAGATGAAATCATGAGAATGAGGGAACTAGCTACAATCAATGGAGTTTGGGCCGATGATGATGAGGACGAGTATCTCATTGAAAACTTCCTAGTCAAAGAAATAGTCCAAAATGGTGAAGACCAAGATGTGGACCACCTAACTCGTTCGGGTCGTCCATATCAAAGCACTACTCAAAATAGTCCAACCAACGTTGTCACACCAAATGATAACGAAGAAGACCCCACTGACCATTTGCTCAAGCAATTACAGAAGACAAAGGCTGATCTTTCAGTCTGGCAATTAGTAGCAAGCTCATTCCCACATCGCCAAGCTTTACTGCAAGCTTTGGCCAAGCTAAATGTAGCACATAACTCGACACCCGAAGATGTAGTCAACTTGGTCTTCCAAGATTCACCAAAGCTAAGTAATCCTATTACTTTCTCAGACGAAGATTTGCCACCTTTTGGCGCCAGTCACAACCTAGCTCTTTACATCACTGTCATTTGTCTAAAGAAGAATGTGCCAATGACCTTGGTAGATGATGGCTCTGCGGTCAACGTCATACCCCTCAAAACGGCGTACAAATTAGGCATGAAAGAGTCGGATTGGACCCCTACCAATCAAGGTGTTCGTGCATATGATGGTACACGACGAAAGGTAGTAGGACTTGTTAAACTAACCATAGCCACAGGGCCAATTGAGCGAAAGGTTAACTTCCAAATAGTGGACATTGAAGCTTCCTTCAACATACTTCTAGGAAGGCCTTGGATTCACGCTTCCAAAGCGGTGACATCCACTCTTCATCAAAAGATCAAGATCCCACTAAATGGCGAGGTAGTAACAATCACTTCGTCGCCCATCAAAGCAATAATCGAAAAGAAGTCGAACAATCAAGTCCTTGTAGACCCAGTATATGAACTTGGGGGCTTCCAAAGCGTAAGCGTCATAGAAAGCGAATTGGCACCCTTATACTACAGTCCATACTCCAACTTGGTGGTCAACCACATACTCAAATCCCAGGGATACTTCCCTAGAATGCCTTTGAACCCTATTCGGAAAAACACCTTTGCACCATACAAGGAAGGCAACTCAAAGAGGATACCACTTGGACTAGGGTACAAACCCACTAAAGAGGAGGTTCTCGAGATGCTTGCTCAAGTTCAAAATCGTAAGTATGTAGGAGTCCAAATGCGACCCTATCTCCCTACCTTAATTGGGTACTTTGTCAAAGAAGGAAGTCTAGAACTCTTTCACGGATTTCCCGAACCTTGGCACCATCTCGAGAGAAAGCTAGCCGGAATCGAGATCTTTCACGATTGCTACTTCATCCCTCCAGAAATGGTTCCTACCGTCAAAACTCGTCAAGAACCTTGCTTAGACGAACAGGCTGTTAGCCTATTGTTTGGAGAGGATCGATTCGTTAGAGCCACGCAGGATGAGATCATTACCATGATACTTCAAGACGATCACTTCAACCCTACCGCGTTAATCACAGAAACTAACGCAAGTCAGCAGAAAGGATGGAGGAAATCAATCAAGTGGACCAACAATCAAGGAAGACTCTTCAAGCTCACCACTGGAGAAGAAGAGATGTTCAAAGGAGAACCAGAAGACGATGAGTTCGAGTCGGAGTCGGAGTCAGAGTCGGAGTCTAGAAAAGTCACTAAGGAGTCTCCTCCTGTCGTCATCCCCATTCCCTTTGTTTCTCCTAGCTTAGCCTCGAGTAGTCACAGTAGTTCGGGAAATGTCTCAACCACTGTCCCTTTGCCGGCACTGACCACAGATCAGATGGCTTCTTTGTTTCAACTTTTCTCAAACTTTAATATGAATAAGTCAGGTTCTGCTTACTCTTTGTGTTATCTTGAGTGCAATTCTGTTTATGATGATACTGAGGATGACCAAGACCCAGACTCAATCGAAATACCTCCCTACGTAGCCAAAGAAATACTACAGGAAGGGGAAGGGGGACCAGTAATAGAAGACACCGAACCCATCAATGTAGGAACCGAACTAGAACCCCAAGAACTTAGGATAGGGACTACCTTGAGCTCTACCGAAAGGGCCGATTTCATAGACCTCCTAAACGAATTCAAAGATGTTTTCGCTTGGTCCTACAAAGACATGCCAGGGATCGATAAGGATATCGCCGAACATAGAATTCCGATTAAGCCAGGTTTCAAACCTGTAAAACAGAAGCTTCGTCGCATGAGAACAGAATGGGCTCTCAAGATTAAGGAGGAAGTCGATAAGCAATTCAAAGCCGGGTTCATCAAAGTTTCCGAGTATTCTGACTGGGTAGCCAACATAGTACCTGTACCCAAAAAGGATGGGAGAATCCGTGTTTGTGTTGATTTTAGGGACTTAAACAAAGCAAGCCCTAAAGATGACTTCCCTCTACCACACATCGACATATTGGTGGACAATACTGCAGACAACGCATTACTATCCTTCATGGATGGATATGCGGTTTATAACCAAATCAAGATGGCCATGGAAGATATGCATAAGACCGCCTTTGTCACTCAATAGGGAACCTATTGTTATACGGTCATTCCGTTTGGGTTAATCAACGTCGGAGCTACATATCAACGTACCGCAACTACACTCTTGCATGACATGATGCACAAAGAAGTTGAAGTATACGTAGATGACATGATTGTCAAGTCCAAGGAAAGAGAGGGGCATATTGCGAACCTTCGCAAATTTTTCGCAAGGCTAAGAAAGTATAACATGAGGCTCAATCCTCAGAAGTGCACATTCGGAGTAACATCTGGCAAGCTCCTAAGATACGTCGTTAGCCAACGAGGTATATAAATATACCCTTCGAAAATCAAGGCTCTGATCGAAATGCCACAACCCCAAACAGAAAAAGAAGTCAGAGGATTCCTGGGAAAAGTGCAATACATAAGTCGATTCATATCGAAACTCACCATGATTTGCGAGCAAGAAGCTCAAGAAAACAGACCACACCATGTCGGATGATGATTGTCAAAAGGCATTTGACCGAATCAAGGAGATATTGGCTAAACCACCAGTGCTCATGCCACCTCAACGAGATCAACCTCTTGGTTTATATCTCACAATAACCGAAACAGCCATGGGTGCCATGGTAGCTCAAACTGTAGGAAGTGAAGAAAGGGCTATCTACTACCTTAGTAAGAAGTTCTTGGAGTACGAGTGCAAATACTCACAACTCGAAAAGACATGCCTCGCTCTTGTGTGGGCGACGAAGAAGCTACGCCATTACATGCTTAGCTACTCCGTCAAAATATACTCCAAAATGGATCCAGTCAAATACCTCTTCGAGAAACCCGTTCTCAACGGACGCCTAGCAAGATGGACTTTGATGCTCTCAGAGTTCGATCTCAAATACGTGCCTCTGAAAGTTATAAAAGGGCGCGCTGTTGCCGAATTCTTCGCAGAAAATCCCATCAACGATGCACAAACAATAGACACTTGGTCATTTCTAGACGAGGATATACTCAAAACCGATGTAGACTCCTGGGACCTTTACTTTGATGGAGCATCAAATTTAAGAGGATTTGGAATAGGAGTGTTGCTCATTTCTCCTGAAAGCGAGCATACACCAATCTCTGTCAAACTCGACTTCGAGGTGACAAACAATGCTGCAGAATACGAAGCTTGTCTCATTGGATTACAAGCAGCAATGAGCTTAGGCATTAAAAACCTCCGAGTACATGGGGATTCATCACTGATCATCAATCAAGTTACGGGATCATGGAAAATCCGAAGCGAAAGCCTAGCACCTTATCAAGCTAGAATAGACCAAGTGGCCCAATTCTTTGATCACGTGACCTACCTACACTTACCTCGGGAAGAAAATCAATTTGCAGATGCTCTTGCAAAACTTGCATCTTTGATTAATATGCCATATCACATGGTGGAAATGCCTTTATGCATCGAACGACGGTCAGAACCAGCTTATGTCTACCAAATCACCGATGAAGAGGAAATCGCACAGGAACCCTGGTTCCAAGCAATCCTGAATTTCAAGCTCAACGGTACCTATCCACCGGATATGGAAAAGAGGGGACAACGTGCTATACGCCTATTAGCTTCCCAATACATTCTCATGCAAGGAGAATTGTACAAAAGAACACCTCTTGGTGTAATCCTACATTGCCTTGATCATTCACAGGCACGGAAAGTGATGGAAGAAGTCCACGACGGAGAATGCGGCCCTCACATGAGTGGGCCCATGATGGCAAAGAAAATCACACGTTTGGGTTATTTGATGTGAACATTATTTGCGCACATTTAGTCCCCTAATTGAGCCTATTTTGCATACTATTATAGCATTTCATGGCCATTTTATCCGTCAAAACCTTCCTATTTGCTTTTCTATCACATTTCATATGTTTTGTAGAAAAGGAGATAATAAGGCGGAAATTCCCGTCTTTCGTGCATATTTGGAAGCTTATTGATGATATCAGATGGACTAGTATGAAGAGGAGGCAAGAATGATGACCAAGTATGTAGGAATAAAGTGTATATAGAAGGATCAAAGGGTTAAAAGTAAGAATGACGAGAGGGAAGGCATTACAAGAAGAAATCGCTCGAAACCCGAACCAAGGGGTGCTCCTTTGGCTCTGAAAATATGCTAGATGGAACGGCGTCGAAAAAACAAGTGATCTAGGCTTTTGAATCACTCCAATAGGAGTCCAGATGAGAAAATGACGTCCGTTTTACAATCCGAGCTCAAACAAAGAAGCTGTTCGCCAAGACGCCCGTCTTCCCCTCAAGACGCCCGTCTTCCTCAAGATGCCCGTCTTCCCCACAAGACGCCCGTCTTTTGGCTGGGAAAAACAAGAAAATTCACTGGAAGAGAATCCGCCCGTCTTCCCCCAAAGACGCCCGGGCAAAATCTCCAGAATCCGCACGTCTTCTCTCAAAGACGCCCGGGCCCAGACCACCGAATCCGCCCGTCCCGTGCCTAAGACGCCCGGATTCCAAGGCAGCACAATTTCGCCTTCTTCAAGCCTCAATGAAAGATGCCCATCCTTCGAAAAATACCGGCGTTTCCCTGCTCAAATCTAAAATGTGTAATTACTAATTTAGCCTTAGTTAACCTAATGAATCCCTACTATAAATACCCCATTTGTAGTAATGGGGTCTCAATCAAGTTTTAAGTGTATAAAGTTTCCTTAGATTAAATCAAGCTTTCTTAGATTAGATTAGGAGTAGATTAGAATAGATTGCTCTTTAATCTTTCCACAAATCTCACATTAATCTCTCCTTAATTATTGTTCAAGTTTATTATTCAAGTTTATTATTGGGTAATTGAAGATTATTGGGTTTATTGGGAGATTGACAACCTTCCATCAATCATCAAGTTCTTCTATTATTCTTTGCTTTATTGTTTGGATCATCTTAAGTTGGTATAATTCCTTTACTCTTTACTCTTTATTGTTCATTTCTTCATTTCATTATCATGTTTATACTTGTTGTGATGATTGACACCATTAATGACATATTTCCCATGATAATGAGTGAGTAGTTATTTAGCTAGGATTAATGGGTAATTAGGGGAAACCAACATGGGATTGATTCATGCTTAATCTAATATGTTCACATGATTAAATTGCTTGCTTGTTGTGATGTCAACTTTATGCACGTGTTATGTTTGATGAAATGTCAAGCCTATGAATCCTTGCATTTACAACCATCTCTTATCTACTCAACTTGACTTGTAAGATATAAACCAACTCGAGTCTTGTTAGACCATGCATATAAGTTGAATAGGAGGAAAGTAAGTCGACTTGTAGGTGTTGTACAATCTAATCGATTCGGCTCCGGGACCCAACTCTTCCTATGAACCGTAAGACATAAACCAACTCGGTTCCTCCACAACATTAATTGCTTGCAACTTTGTAAACAAGTTTGTATGATCAACACCATGAATCCCCTATGACCCCATGACATCCTAGTGCTTTTAATCATTTGTTTACATCTCTCTTTTATTTTTGTTTTACTTTATTGCTTGCATTAGCCTAGGACACAACTACAAACCAAAACCAATTGTGACACTAGCATAAATTGAGATAGATAGACTTGGAACCCAAAGCACACCGTCCCACGGATCGACCTCGACTTACCACTAACTAGTTGTATGTTGAGTATTATAAATGTGTTTTGATTGGGTGTACAACGACACGCCCACGTCAAAAATGACGCCGTTGCCGGGGATGGTGCTATGTGATTAAGTTCCTACTTGTTTGTCTATTTTGATTTTGCTTTCACCTTGAGGAACTTGTTCCTCAAGGATTGTTTTTACCGTTTTATTGTAGTTTCCATGCTTGTAGTTGTTTCCTTGTCTTAACCATGATGATGACTCAAGACTTGGTACATGGAGTATGTGGTGGATCTTTTGAGTATGACTATGGGTATGGGGAGTTTGAGAAGCAAGTCAACACAAACCTACCTTACTATTCATACAATAAAAATCCTAACTACTACCCCAACTTTACTCACCAAAATCACCACATCCAATACCCACAACAACCACCCACCCAATACCCACTTCATAATGAGTTTCAATTGCCACAATACAACTACTTCCACACCTACCCACAACAAGAAAATGAGCCCATTCAAAATGTGATCCTCCAAATGATGGGAGATCAACAAAACTTCTTCAAACAAATGCTAGAAGAGAGCTAAAAAAGGGACAATGTCCTTCAAGGCATTGTTACCCAAGGTGAGGAGTTGGAGATTCGAATTGCCCAAATAAAGGCAACCCAAGAAACCACCCAACCAACCACTCCCCACCAATCCTTGAGCATTGACCATGAATGTGAATTTGAGGTAATGACCTTTGATGAAGAAGATGAAAAGTGGGAAGAGCCAATCTCTTTGAGCTCTTGTGAGTATGAAAGTGTGGTATTTGATGAAGAAGATATGAGGTTGAGTAAGCCAAATACTCTTACGTTTGTGAGTATGAGGGTGTGACATTTGATGTGGACATTAAGGTGTTGGAGAAAGAGTTAATGAAGAGGAGTGAAGCTCCTATCTATGATTCGTATGGAGATAGCGATGATGACAAGCCTATGGAAGAAGCTTGTGCCGAATATGTGTCTTGCAATGAAGAAGGGGAATGGAGTTATGATATTGCCTTACTTGAGGAGCCCATCCTTGGGAAATTTGAGGTATGCTTCTATGAAGAAGATGAATTCCTCTCTCCTATTGACCATGAAGACCTTTTTGCACCCACCATGGAACCTATGATTGTTGGAGATGATATGGTGGATCTTCTCCAAAAAGTCAAATTATCATATAAAGGGTACTTGGTGGAGAAGCTCAAGAACAAAATTGCAAATGAACGTGCTTGTGGAGGTTTGGCACCCACAATCTCAATTCCAAAGCTACCTCATCATCATTGTTTTGAGAATTCTCCTTCTACTCTTGAAGGATTGATAAATCCAAATGCTATCACCATATTTGAGGGAGACGGGAGAGAATGGAAGCCTCCCGATGACAAGAATTTTAAGCTTGCTATTTTGAAGAACCAAGAAGGCTATGGTGGAAAGGCTAAAGAGAAGGGGAGAAATTTCCATAAGAAGCCCCTTGTGGAGTATTGGCTATATTCTATTTTGAAGTGGCCAAGGTCCTACTTGTGCTTATTTGAAGATTGTGCTCAAGCCTTTGACCGATTATTGAGAGCATTGAGCAACATGGACAACATCAATAACCATGGCAACAAGGAATGAGTTTGGTGGAGTCCTCCCTCAAACCACAATTTGTAAGATACCCTTTCCTTTAGCTTTGCATTACTTTTACACTTGCATTTAGTTATATACATATACATTTAGCTTGCATTTGTATTGCATTTATATTAGTTAGTTCATATAGTATAGTTTGCATTGTAATATATCTCACATGATTCATGTAGATAGTTGCATATAAATTAGAATTCATGCATAGTCACTAATGACCAATCCTATTCTTTTCTACACTAGAGATAGTGTTTAAATCGGTTTGTGGAGGTTTGATCATAGGTGACCATAGCTTAATAGAAAACATGCATCATATAGTATAGTTTAGATTGCATTCATTTGTTATATATGTCATATAGAATTGCATTTAGTTAGAGCATGCATTCATTCATATCATATCATTGCATTTGTACTTTATTTCCATAAAATCAAAAATCCAAAAAACATGTATTTTTTTTTCATTCCTACTCCTACATGTACATTGAGGATAATGTCCAAAATAAAGTGGGGGATGGGAATTTATATTCCAAAATACATAAAAATTGAAAAAATTTGAAAAATCCCAAAAATATGTTCTTTAATTTCATAAAATCAAAAACCATAAAAATTGAAAAATCCAAAAACATGTTCATTTCCTTTGTAGTGTAGTCATGTATATATTGTTGTATATATTGTGTTTGTTCTATCCTTGTTCACATTGATTGACTACGCCACATCCGAGACATGAGGATATTGAAGACCGCATGGTATGATCTTTCCAATCTCCTTTTTCCTCTCTATTTTAATGACTATGTGGCTTTATTTTGATTAATGCGGTATAACAATGTGAATCTAGGACTTGCATTTAGTTTATATGTCATATTAGTTGGTAGAATCATTTGCATTAGGATGTATAAATGTTAGTTGCATCATGGCATGTAGTTGCATGTTAGAAAATTTTGCGAAACCGTCTACTTGGGAAGCTTGACAAGTGTATATAGGCCCTAGTAAATGCTTTTTCTTCTTAAGACTTTGCTTGTTAGAATACTTGTAAAACACCCTATGATGTGTCATGCTAGTATCCTTTGACCCATGGATTAAGGCCCAGTCAAGAGTACCTTGTGGTGTGATAACTCCTTGGCTACCGTTTATTCCAAGGTGACCCTTGAAACCATGCATCCATCCATCCATCATCCATGTTCTACCACATTTTTGTCATCAAAGGGAACGGGCACAAAAAGAAATCAATTTGAGTTCAATGAAATGAAAAGTGAAAGAAAGTTTGCAAAAATGCATCAAATGAAAAGAGGAGCAAAAATAGAACTCCTAAAGCTTCAAATATAAGGCACCCTCGCTACATATGGGGTGACTTTGAAAATGTTCAAAAAGAAAATGCGAAAAGTTGAAAAGTTGTCAAGTGTTGAAATGCCAAAAATCAAAAGAAATGGCAAGAAAGTGTTCTCAAATGTTATATGCCACAAGAAATTGGGGGGAAAAACAACAACAAAAGCAAACTCCCAAAGTGAAACTCAAATATCTATTGATCCCTTTATCCATCGTATCCATTTTTGTGCATGGTAGAGAGGGGACGACCCTTCTTCTTGTCTAGGTAAGAGGGGGAATTCCGCGATCCTCCAGTGTTTCTAACACCATAGGGAGTCTATTCTTGACAAATGCATTTAACGATTGAGGACAAAGGTACCCTAGCTTGACACAACTTGGAGGTGATTTATTGGTATCCTTCTAGGCTTAGTAGTTTGAAGAAATTGCATCTATGAAGAAATGTGTACCCTTGAATTGCTTCCCTTGTAGATAATTTCCGCCACTTAGATGAGGAAAGTGGCTATTCTTTTGTAGATGCATCCATTATTTGATTTTGTGTGCTTAATGTTTGGATGTGTCACCATTTTGGCAAGATCCACCTTGCCTTGCAAGAAGGCATCCTACCTCATGGTTGTCTTGTTGTGAGTTGAAGGGGCGGAGTGAGACCCGCTAATTGTCTCATATCGGCTATATTAGTAGGTTAGTTTAAATAAGGGTCTAGTTTTAGTCACCTCTTTACTCGGGACGAGTAAAGGTTCAGTTTGGGGATATTTGATGTGAACATTATTTGCGCACATTTAGTCCCCTAATTGAGCCTATTTTGCATACTATTATAGCATTTAATGGCCATTTTATCCGTCAAAACCTTCCTATTTGTTTTTCTATCGCATTTCATATGTTTTGTAGAAAAGGAGATAATAAGGCGGAAATTCCCGTCTTTCGTGCATATTTGGAAGCTTATTGATGATATTAGATGGACTAGTATGAAGAGGAGGCAAGAATGATGACCAAGTATATAGGAATAAAGTGTATATAGAAGGATCAAAGGGTTAAAAGTAAGAATGACGAGAGGGAAGGCATTACAAGAAGAAATCGCTCGAAAACCGAACCAAGGGTTACTCCTTTGGCTCTGAAAATATGCTAGATGGAACGGCGTCGAAAAAACAAGTGATCTAGGCTTTTGAATCACTCCAATAGGAGTCCGGATGAGAAAATGACGTCCGTTTTACAATCCGAGCTCAAACAAAGAAGCTGTTCGCCAAGACGTCCGTCTTCCCCTCAAGACGCCCGTCTTCCCCACAAGACCCCCGTCTTTTGGCTGGGAAAAACAAAAAAATTCACTGGAAGAGAATCCGCCCGTCTTCTCAGGAATCCGCCCGTCTTCTCAGAAGACGCCCGTCTTCTCCCAAAGACGCCCGTCTTCTCTCAAAGACACCCGGGCCCAGACCACTGAATCCGCCCGTCCCGTGCCTAAGACGCCCGGATTCCAAGGCAGCACAATTTCGTCTTCTTCAAGCCTCAATGAAAGATGCCCATCCTTCGAAAAATACCGGCGTTTCCCTGCTCAAATCTATAAAGTGTAATTACTAATTTAGCCTTAGTTAACCTAATGAATCCCTACTATAAATACCCCATTTGTAATAGGGGGATCTCAATCAAGTTTTGAGAGTAGAAAGTTTCCTTAGATTAAATCATGCTTTCTTAGATTAGATTAGGAGTAGATTAGAATAGATTGCTCTTTAATCTTTCCACAAATCTCACATTAATCTCTCCTTAATTATTGTTCAAGTTTATTATTCAAGTTTATTATTGGGTAATTGAAGATTATTGGGTTTATTGGGAGATTGACAACCTTCCATCAATCATCAAGTTCTTCTATTATTCTTTGCTTTATTGTTTGGAACATCTTAAGTTGGTATAATTCATTTACTCTTTACTCTTTATTGTTCATTTCTTCATTTCATTATCATGTTTATACTTGTTGTGATGATTGACACCATTAATGACATGTTTCCCATGATAATGAGTGAGTAGTTATTTAGCTAGGATTAATGGGTAATTAGGGGAAACCAACATGGGATTGATTCATGCTTAATCTAATATGTTCACATGATTAAATTGCTTGCTTGTTGTGATGTCAACTTTATGCACATGTTATGTTTGATGAAATGCCAAGCCTATGAATCCTTGCATTTACAACCATCTCTTAACTACTCAACTTGACTTGTAAGATATAAACCAACTCGAGTCTTGTTAGACCATGCATAGAAGTTGAATAGGAGGAAAGTAAGTCGACTTGTAGGTGTTGTACAATCTAATCGATTCGGCTCCGGGACCCAACTCTTCCTATGAACCGTAAGACATAAACCAACTCGGTTCCTCCACAATATTAATTGCTTGCAACTTTGTAAACATGTTTGTATGATCAACACTATGAATCCCCTATGATCCCATGACATCCTAGTGCTTTTAATCATTTGTTTACATCTCTCTTTTATTTTTGTTTTACTTTATTGCTTGCATTAGCCTAGGACACAACTACAAACCCAAACCAATTGTGACACTAGCATAAATTGAGATAGATAGACTTAGAACCCAAAGCACACCGTCCCATAGATCGACCTCGACTTACCACTAACTAGTTGTATGTTGAGTATTATAAATGTGTTTTGATTGGGTGTACAACGACACGCCCACGTCAAAAATGGCGCCGTTGCCGGAGATGGTGCTATGTGATTAAGTTCTTACTTGTTTGTCTATTTTGATTTTGCTTTCACCTTGAGGAACTTGTTCCTCAAGGATTGTTTTTACCGTTTTATTGTAGTTTCCATGCTTGTAGTTGTTTCCTTGTCTTAACCATGATGATGACTCAAGACTTGGTACATGGAGTATGTGGTGGATCTTTTGAGTATGACTATGGGTATGGGGAGTTTGAGAAGCAAGTCAACACAAACCTACCTTACTATTCATACAATGAAAATCCTAACTACTACCCCAACTTTCCCCACCAAAATCACCACATCCAATACCCACAACAACCACCCACCCAATACCCACTTCATAATGAGTTTCAATTGCCACAATACAACCACTTCCACACCTACCCACAACAAGAAAATGAGCCCATTCAAAATGTGATCCTCCAAATGATGGGAGATCAACAAAACTTCTTCAAACAAATGCTAGAAGAGAGCCAAAAAAGGGACAATGTCCTTCAAGGCATTGTTACCCAAGGTGAGGAGTTGGAGATTCGAATTGCCCAAATAAAGGCAACCCAAGAAACCACCCAACCAACCACTCCCCACCAATCCTTGAGCATTGACCATGAATGTGAATTTGAGGTAATGACCTTTGATGAAGAAGATGAAAAGTGGGAAGAGCCAATCTCTTTGAGCTCTTGTGAGTATGAAAGTGTGGTATTTGATGAAGAAGATATGAGGTTGAGTATGCCAAATACTCTTAGCCTTTGTGAGTATAAGGGTGTGACTTTTGATGTGTACATTAAGGTGTTGGAGAAAGAGTTAATGAAGAGTAGTGAAGCTCCTATCTATGATTCGTATGAAGATAGCGATGATGACAAGCCTATGGAAGAAGCTTGTGCCGAATATGTGTCTTGCAATGAAGAAGGGGAATGGAGTTATGATATTGCCTTACTTGAGGAGCCCATTCTTGAGAAATTTGAGGTATGCTTCTATGAAGAAGATGAATTCCTCTCTCCTATTGACCATGAAGACCTTTTTGCACCCACCATGGAACCTATGATTGTTGGAGATGATATGGTGGATCTTCTCCAAAAAGTCAAATCATCATATAAAGGGTACTTGGTGGAGAACCTCAAGAACAAAATTGCAAATGAACGTGCTTGTGGAGGTTTGGCACCCACAATATCAATTCCAAAGCTACCTCATCATCATTGTTATGAGAATTCTCCTTCTACTCTTGAAGGATTGATAAATCCAAATGCTATCACCATATTTGAGGGAGACGGGAGAGAATGGAAGCCTCCCGATGACAAGAATTTTAAGCTTGCTATTTTGAAGAACCAAGAAGGCTATGGTGGAAAGGCCAAAGAGAAGGGGAGAAATTTCCATAAGAAGCCCCTTGTGGAGTATTGGCTATATTCTATTTTGAAGTGGCCAAGGTCCTACTTGTGCTTATTTGAAGATTGTGCTCAAGTCTTTGACCGATTATTGAGAGCATTGAGCAACATGGACAACATCAATAACCATGACAACAAGGAATGAGTTTGGTGGAGTCCTCCCTCAAACCACAATTTGTAAGATACCATTTCCTTTAGCTTTGCATTACTTTTACACTTGCATTTAGTTATATACATATACATTTAGCTTGCATTTGTATTGCATTTATATTAGTTAGTTCATATAGTATAGTTTGCATTGTAATATATCTCACATGATTCATGTAGATAGTTGCATATAAATTAGAATTCATGCATAGTCACTAATGACCAATCCTATTCTTTTCTACACTAGAGATAGTGTTTAAATCGGTTTGTGGAGGTTTGATCATAGGTGACCATAGCTTAATAGAAAACATGCATCATATAGTATAGTTTAGATTGCATTCATTTGTTATATATGTCATATAGAATTGCATTTAGTTAGAGCATGCATTCATTCATATCATATCATTGCATTTGTACTTTATTTCCATAAAATCAAAAATCCAAAAAACATGTATTTTTTTTTTCATTCCTACTCCTACATGTACATTGAGGATAATGTCCAAAATAAAGTGGGGGATGGGAATTTATATTCCAAAATACATAAAAATTTAAAAAATTTAAAAAATCCCAAAAATATGTTCTTTAATTTCATAAAATCAAAAACCATAAAAGTTGAAAAATTGAAAAATCCAAAAACATGTTCATTTCCTTTGTAGTGTAGTCATGTATATATTGTTGTATATATTGTGTTTGTTCTATCCTTGTTCACATTGATTGACTACGCCACATCCGAGACATGAGGATATTGAAGACCGCATGGTATGATCTTTCCAATCTCCTTTTTCCTCTCTATGTTAATGACTATGTGGCTTTATTTTGATTAATGCGGTATAACAATGTGAATCTAGGACTTGCATTTAGTTTATATGTCATATTAGTTGGTAGAATCATTTGCATTAGGATGTATAAATGTTAGTTGCATCATGGCATGTTAGAAAATTTTGCGAAACCGTCTACTTGGGAAGCTTGACAAGTGTATATAGGCCCTAGTAGATGCTTTTTCTTCTTAAGACTTTTCTTGTTAGAATACTTGTAAAACACCCTAGGATGTGTCATGCTAGTATCCTTTGACCCATGGATTAAGGCCCAGTCAAGAGTACCTTGTAGTGTGATAACTCCTTGGCTACCGTTTATTCCAAGGTGACCCTTGAAACCATGCATCCATCCATCCATCATCCATGTTCTACCACATTTTTTTCATCAAAGGGAATGGACACAAAAAGAAATCAATTTAAGTTCAATGAAATGAAAATTGAAAGAAAGTTTGCAAAAATGCATCAAATGAAAAGAGGCGCAAAAATAGAACTCCTAAAGCTTCAAATATAAGGCACCCTCGCTACATATGGGGTGACTTTGAAAATGTTCAAAAAGAAAATGCGAAAAGTTGAAAAGTTGTCAAGTGTTGAAATGCCAAAAATCAAAAGAAATGGCAAGAAAGTGTTCTCAAATGTTATATGCCACAAGAAGTTGGGGGGAAAAATCAACAACAAAAGCAAACTCCCAAAGTGAAACTCAAATATCTATTGATCCCTTTATCCATCGTATCCATTTTTGTGCATGGTAGAGAGGGGACGACCCTTCTTCTTGTCTAGGCAAGAGGGGGAATTCCGCGATCCTCCAGTGTTTCTAACACCATAGGGAATCTATTCTTGACAAAAGCATTTAACGATTGAGGACAAAGGTACCCTAGCTTGACACAACTTGGAGGTGATTTATTGGTATCCTTCTAGGCTTAGTAGTTTGAAGAAATTGCATCTATGAAGAAATGTGTACCCTTGAATTGCTTCCCTTGTAGATAATTTCCGCCACTTAGATGAGGAAAGTGGCTATTCTTTTGTAGATGCATCCATTATTTGATTTTGTGTGCTTAATGTTTGGATGTGTCACCATTTTGGCAAGACCCACCTTGCCTTGCAAGAAGGTATCCTACCTCATGGTTGTCTTGTTGTGAGTTGAAGGGGCGGAGTGAGACCCGCTAATTGTCTCATATCGGCTATATTAGTAGGTTAGTTTAAATAAGGGTCTAGTTTTAGTCACCTCTTTACTCGGGACGAGTAAAGGTTCAGTTTGGGGATATTTGATGTGAACATTATTTGCGCACATTTAGTCCCCTAATTGAGCCTATTTTGCATACTATTATAGCATTTCATGGCCATTTTATCCGTCAAAACCTTCCTATTTGCTTTTCTATCGCATTTCATATGTTTTGTAGAAAAGGAGATAATAAGGCGGAAATTCCCGTCTTTCGTGCATATTTGGAAGCTTATTGATGATATTAGATGGACTAGTATGAAGAGGAGGCAAGAATGATGACCAACTATATAGGAATAAAGTGTATATAGAAGGATCAAAGGGTTAAAAGTAAGAATGACGAGAGGGAAGGCATTACAAGAAGAAATCGCTCAAAAACCGAACCAAGGGTTGCTCCTTTGGCTCTGAAAATATGCTAGATGGAACAGCGTCGAAAAAACAAGTGATCTAGGCTTTTGAATCACTCCAATAGGAGTCCGGATGAGAAAATGACGTCCGTTTTACAATCCGAGCTCAAACAAAGAAGCTGTTCGCCAAGACGCCCGTCTTCCCCTCAAGACGCCCGTCTTCCTCAAGACGCCCGTCTTCCCCTCAAGACGCCCGTCTTCCCCACAAGACCCCCGTCTTTTGGCTGGGAAAAACAAGAAAATTCACTGGAAGAGAATCCGCCCGTCTTCTCAGGAATCCGCCCGTCTTCTCAGAAGACGCCCGTCTTCCCCCAAAGACGCCCGGGCAGAATCTCCAGAATCTGCCAGTCTTCTCTCAAAGACGCCCGGGCCCAGACCACCGAATCCGCCCGTCCCGTGCCTAAGACGCCCGGATTCCAAGGCAGCACAATTTCATCTTCTTCAAGCCTCAATGAAAGATGCCCATCGTTCGAAAAATACCGGCGTTTCCCTGTTCAAATCTAAAAAGTGCAATTACTAATTTAGCCTTAGTTAACCTAATGAATCCCTACTATAAATACCCCATTTGTAATAATGGGATCTCAATCAAGTTTTGAGAGTAGAAAGTTTCCTTAGATTAAATCAAGCTTTCTTAGATTAGATTAGGAGTAGATTAGAATAGATTGCTCTTTAATCTTTCCACAAATCTCACATTAATCTCTCCTTAATTATTGTTCAAGTTTATTATTCAAGTTTATTATTGGGTAATTGAAGATTATTGGGTTTATTGGGAGATTGACAACCTTCCATCAATCATCAAGTTCTTCTATTATTCTTTGCTTTATTGTTTGGATCATCTTAAGTTGGTATAATTCCTTTACTCTTTACTCTTTATTGTTCATTTCTTCATTTCATTATCATGTTTATACTTGTTGTGATGATTGACACCATTAATGACATGTTTCCCATGATAATGAGTGAGTAGTTATTTAGCCAGGATTAATGAGTAATTAGGGGAAACCAACACGGGATTGATTCATGCTTAATCTAATATGTTCACATGATTAAATTGCTTGCTTGTTGTGATGTCAACTTTATGCACATGTTATGTTTGATGAAATGCCAAGCCTATGAATCCTTGCATTTACAACCATCTCTTATCTATTCAACTTGACTTGTAAGATATAAAATAACTCGAGTCTTGTTAGACCATGCATAGAAGTTGAATAGGAAGAAAGTAAGTCGACTTGTAGGTGTTGTACAATCTAATCGATTCGGCTCCGGGACCCAACTCTTCCTATGAACCGTAAGACATAAACCAACTCGGTTCCTCCACAACATTAATTGCTTGCAACTTTGTAAACATGTTTGTATGATCAACACCATGAATCCCCTATGACCCCATGACATCCTAGTGCTTTTAATCATTTGTTTACATCTCTCTTTTATTTTTGTTTTACTTTATTGCTTGCATTAGCCTAGGACACAACTACAAACCCAAACCAATTGTGACACTAGCATAAATTGAGATAGATAGACTTAGAACCCAAAGCACACCGTCCCATGGATCGACCTCGACTTACCACTAACTAGTTGTATGTTGAGTATTATAAATGTGTTTTGATTGGGCGTACAACGACACGCCCACGTCAGTATTATTGGACCATAATGGAATCCGATTGCATCAAATACGTAAGACATTGCCACAATTGCCAAATCTTCGGGAATGTACAACATGTCCCTCCTTCATTGCTCTATACGATGACATCTCCTTGGCCATTTTCTGCCTTGGGAATTGACATAATCGGGAAGATAACCCCCGCCGGAACAGGAGGTCACTGTTTCATCCTAGTGGCAATCGACTATTTCACCAAATGGGTAGAAGCGGCTTCCTACACTAGTCTCACGGCTAAAAACGTGGCAAAGTTCATACAAAACAACATCATCTGTCGATATGGTTGCCCACATGAGATCATTAGTGATAATGGATCACATTTCCAAGCTGAGACGGAGCAATTGCTAGCCAAGTACAAAATTAGACATCACCACTCTTCGCCCTATAGACCACAAACTAATGGCGCGGTAGAGGCAGCAAACAAGAACGTTGTCACGATTCTCAAGAAAATGACTGACAACTATCGAGATTGGCCAAGCAAGATACCCTTTTCTTTGTGGGGATATCGTACATCTGTTAGGACGCCCACTGGGGCTACTCCTTTCTATTTGACCTACGACATGGAAGCCGTACAACCAGTCGAGCTAGAGATACCATCCTTGCGTATTTTACTCGAAAGTCAAATCCCAGAAGCCGATTGGAAGAGGGATAGATATGAAGAACTCATCCTCCTGGATGAATGTAGGCTACGCGCCTTGCATAACGTCCAAACATATCAAGCACGTATCAAACGAGCTTTCAACAAAAGGGTTAAGCCAAGAAACATCAAGGAAGGAGACTTAGTACTCAAATCGGTTAGAGCTCTTTTACCTGTTGACCCACGAGGAAAATTCAAACCTAATTGGGCCGGACCATTCCTAGTCAAGTCCATACTTCCAGGGGGTGCGGTTAGAATCACAGACCTAGATGGGAATGAATTTTCAAACCCAACAAACCTCGACCAACTAAAACGATACTATGCCTAGAATAGGAACAAAAACGCGCCTCGCGTAACCTCACGTGTCGCTCTTGTGGCACTAAATAAACGGCCCCTGGCCAAGCTGAAATAAGCTAGTGTCACTTTGCTCTTGCATTCTGACAAATTTGTCATCCTCATATCATCAAATAAACTAAATTCGCACCTTCAGAGTAAGTAAAAAGCTCATGCTTATTTTCTAAGTTCATTACGAGCTCTTGCTTAGAACAATTATTCTTTTACATTTACTCGAACTACGCGCAAGGGTTTGATTTCATTTTCTAAATGAATACGTAGGCAATCCTTCACAGGATACAACCCATTATTTTAAAATGTGAATAGAAGGACATTTGCATTGCATTTGGAATTTCACAAGAATAATAAATAGAAAATCGCGACGGTTTCATAACCATTTAACCTTTTTTTATTTCATTTATTTTCTAGTAAATAGTACGCTACATAATAAAAATAAAATAGGCTAGGATTCTAAAAACCCCACCTTTTTTTACAACAATATTAATAATAATAAATAATAAATAAAGACTCGGGCTATTCTTCCATCTTCCCTTTGCCCTTGTCATTCTTGTCATACTTCTTGTCACGACCTCGAGCCGGACGCTCTTGCGCCACTTCGGACCTAATCACCAACGGTGTTTCTCGAGGCCTAGACTTCCCGTTCTTTCCAATCACCATATCCACGACAGGAAAGGTCTTCGGTTTCTTCGAAGGATGAACAACTCGAAACCCGGCTTCTTCCTCTCCCTCGGTCAGATGTTTCTCTTTCTCCTTTTCCACCTCGCGCACCTTTTAGTCAACGGGCTCGCGCTTCCTCAATCTCTCGCGCTCTTCCGGAGTAGTAGCTTTCCTCCATCGCAGATAAGAATCCGACACCCACAAGGCATTAGCAGAAGAGTTCAAGAACCATGCATTTCTTTGAGCCCATTTAATGGCCCACTCCCTTCGGCTCTCTGTAGTAAGCGCCACAGCAGTCTGCGGGACAGTATCAAGCTTCGAAATCATCTGTTTTAGTCCAACATGTCTCATCAGCCTTTCCGGGAAGATGCACACCATGAATTCCAAGCCAGGAATGCGCACGGATCGAGTAGGATCCAAAGAAGACACTCCAGTGACAGATTTGAGGTGCCACCACGGTACAATCCACCTAATTAAAGGGCCATCATCACTCTTCAGTTTGTTCTCCCAATAATTGCAGACTCGGGTGAAGTCCACCATGTAAAGCCTGGTCCTCATCGCAATCGAACGAGCATGATAGGAAGGAACATGAACTGGGGGCTCGATCAATCGAAGTCGTTCCATAAGCCAAACCTACCAAAAGCGGGTATTAGACAAAAAAAAAACAAAAAACCAAAAAGAGAAAGAAAAAGAAAGAAAAAAGAAGAAAATGTTCTTTTACCTGCAGAATGACGAGACTTCCCAAATACGGTAGGTCACGGTTGGCTTTCCTATTATCCAAACCCAACAGGATCTCTTCTAGGCATAAACAAGCTGGGCTCCTGCACAGCTCCATTTGCTCAACAAGGCCCAGAAGACGGGGATCACCTCTCAAGTCTTCATCAACATGCCCTCGAAAGACATACACATGCAACAAGCAAAACCCGAATCCCCTTCGCCTAGCAACATAAGAAACGGTGGGGTCAGCCCTGTTAATAAATCGGTCAATGAAGTCCAACATTCGCACTCCCTTCGAGGTCACTAGACGGTCAACCTCAAGTCTAGTCAACCCAAGCAAGTCTCTAAATTTGTTCTTGTACCCTTGCGAAGTAGAAGGAATGGCAGGCAAGTGTTAAGGGTCCCACCCACCAATCGCAGCAATTTCTTCAGGAAATGGGCAAATATCGCCTCCAGGGAACGCAAAAACATGGTAATTCGGGTCCCAATAATCAAGACAAGCATCCAAGAACGGTTTAACAACCTTGATAAGCTTTAAACTCAACAATGATCCAAGATTATAGGCGCCCATATCATATTTCTCCATGTTTGAAAATTCGTTGGTCCATTCCTTTAAGCGAATCTCCAAAGTATTCATGATGAGAGATTATTTTGATAATTTTATGTAATAAGACGAAGAAGAGACGGAAGAATTGTGTGAATAAAAGCTCTATCAACGTCTCTATTTATACTAATTTCTGTTTCCAAAAATCTGCCAAGACGGAACCACCTGGGAACAGGCGCAGCACCTACTGCGCCTCTTTAAAGGGACGCAGCTCATGCTGCGCCTCTTCCTCAGTTACACTTCTGTGATTTTCCGTGTTGGATCTTTCCTAATTCCGTGACGAATAATTTCCTATTCCTATGGGTTATTATTTTGGTAAATACAAGGAAATCACCATATTTCGTGTTTCCTAATTCCGCGGACACGCATTTCGAGGCGACATCGACATTTTCGCAGTTTTATCACACTTGCACATTTTCATTTTAAGAAATAATTTTTATTTTAAATTCGTTATTTTTTAGGAAATAATTTTCATTTAATTCATTTCAAATGTATATATTTATTTCATTTATATATTTCTTTTATTCCTTTTTCATTTCATTTCTAACTTATAGGTTTCTATTTTTTTCTTTTTTTAGGGGTAACCCTCCCTACCGTCCGGTCATTTTTCCGTGCTTTTGAGTCTTTCGTTTTGCGCTAATTCAGGCCATATGTATATACAAATGTATGTTTTGCCTGATTTCTATATAAATTTCGGCAGCATGACGGCGTAAACCGTCATCTACCAAACCTGTTCAAAGCTAACCTGCAGATACAAGCAACACAACCCAGCAGTAAAGGCACTCAAGCAATCTTATATACAACTCAAAAAGGGGAAATGTGCAACAAACTGGGGGCTCGCGCCCCAAACAAAGTCCGAAATGTTCAAAATGAAGGTCAAAATGTACAGATGTGCAAAATACAGCCAACAAACGAACAAAAACAAAACTAAACTACTGTCGGTCGCCCTCCAGCTCCGCAACTCTTGCCGCGAGAGCAGCAATCTCGGCGTCTCGAACCTCGAGCTCCCTCAACAAGTGAGCTGTCTCCTCCCGAGACTGGGCCAACTCTCGCTCCAGCTCACGGTCCCCCTGTAAACAATAAAATTGGCTCATGTCAGTCATTTCAAGAAATTACAAGAAAGTGGAAAATCGAAATTCAAAAATGAAATCGACACAAGGTTCATACCTGACGGCCTCGACCGCCGACAAGTGCCTTGACGGCAGTAGCTCGCAGCCGGTTGGCCACCCTCCATAATGCCACGAACCGAGACGGCGCAACCTGGATTTTCAAAAAAGAAGTTCTCAAATAATTGAACAGACAATCAAATGTGTTCTTACACAAAAGTAATGTAAATTGGAGGCTCACCCTCTGAATCAGATGCTGCCAATAGTCCAGGCCAGCATCTGTCACAGCCACGTCAAAGTCACGCAGCTCGGAGATCGTCGTCCTCCCGGTCGCGTCAGTGTACTCGAGGGTCTCGGGGTACTCTGGGGGCTTGATGCCCGCCGCCTCAACCTCCTGCGAAGTCAAATGGTTCTCATTAATCGATGATCTTTCATCGTAATTCTCAGAATCAAGAATAAAGGAGAGAAAATATACTCACCACTACCGGCCAGTACGCCAACCTCCCGTAAAGGAACGCCGAGTAGTCCTCGCCAGGAAGAAGCAGGGCGTCACCACCGACGCCAGCCAAGTCGGCCTCCCTCTCAGCCTCAGAAGGCTCCCTGAACATCGTCCTAGGAGGATCGATGGGAACCGTCAACACATCCCGAGAGCTTTGACGAGCCAAACGCTCGCCCAAGTACCACACAGGACCCATCGACGTTCTCAACAGTAGCCGGCTCGAGCTCCTAGGTCGAAGGACCTCAGCCACAAAAGGAGGCGCGTCAGCGTACTCCGCCCAAGGCCTGGGCACCCACTGGGACAAGACAAACAAAGGATCATTCTTATGATCGATAAAAGCAATGAAGAAGCAAATGAATATAAGTGAGATGCTTACGCTGTCCAGCTAAAGAGCGTTCACGTCCCGCCGGTAGACACCGTGAGAAGAACGCTTGCTCTTCGTCCTGCACATCACCCAATCCCTTACCACGGGATAGGCCTTCTCCAACGGCTCCGTCCTCTTGGGCGCGAGGTCCGGAAAGTAGGAGTACACCCACGCCTGTGAAGCAAATAGTCAATGGCGATCTTTCGTGATTTGATAAAGAAAGGAATTGATTTTAGTCTAAATGAAGGTTCATACCTCCAACAGTAGTCCAGGTCCGACAGCGCCAGGAGAAGTCCTCTTCTCCATCAACTCCGGACGAACCATGGCTCTCATGAAGCGGATGAGGACCGCAAAACCAGCAGTGACCCAGTCCCAACGCCCTAGGGAGCTCAGGTCAGAAAGGAAGGGAAGAAGCTTCGTCGACAGCCTCTCTCCCTTGTCTCCGAGGAAAATCGAAGACAGAAACCACCAAAGCCACAAGCGAGCACTCTGCTCAGCAGTACATGGAGGAGGAGTCGTCTCCCTCCCGTCAATCGTCACCAGCGCCGGGATCTTTCCCGCAAAGTAGTCTCGAACGTAGGAGCTGGGCACCAAACCCGGCACTGTGACAGCCCTCGGCGACAATTTCCAGCCGATCAACCTCCTAGCCTCGGCCGAGTCCACCCTCATGGCAGTCTCCGGCCACTCCACAACCTCAGACCCGCATGGCAGACCAGAAATCATGTCGTAATCCTCCAGAGTGACTCCCACCTCACTAAAAGGCATGTGAAAAGTGGAAGTCGTATCCCGGAATCGGTCCAAGAAAGCGCGGACCAGGCTAAGGTTAGCCCGCAGCTTCCTCTTCGCGATACCCCTCCAGGCCTACACCAAAGCACCGAACGCTCCGCGCTCGATCATGGCGCGCTCCTCCACCGACAGCCGCTCGTAGCACTCCATCACTGTCGTGTAACCCGAGAACGACCTGATGTTCCCGGCCTCCTATTGTGATTTGAAACAAAGCTATATTTAGTTTTTGAAATAAAATTGGAAGAGATATGAACAAATGAAAGAAGGAAGAAGGTGATGAGTAGTGAATTCCTATTTACCAAGCTCTTCACCGTCCTGTAGGACAGGTGACCCTCTGCAGCCCAAAGCAGGTGCCTACTCTCCCAAGTCTCAGCCCACTCGGGTGCTCCCCTCAGCTGACGACCTCCTCGTCCAACGTTGGCCCGTCTCGGGGCCTCCTCCTCCTCAACAGCCTCCTCCTCATGGATCTCGTCCCCAGCAGCCATCACCGCAGCGGTGAAAGCTTGCTCCAAAGCCTCCTCGACCACGGCAGTGTCTATCTCCATGGGAGCTCTCCCAGAGGTAGAAGCCTCATCACCTGCAACATTAAAGTATTTTAGGCCGCGTCACGTGACGACAAGCCTTAGTTAAGGGATTTTCGAGCCTTCGGAAGCCCTGAAATCGCTCTTTCTCGCCATCTTTGGCCATAATCTCACAAACCCGATCACTCATGTGGTAATTAGGGTTCAGTCCAGCCTAATTTGAAGCCTAGTTCCGGGTTCGAGCCGAAATTTTGGCAGCATTTCGTTATAACGGCGATTATGCCCTAGAAAAGTGTCCTGAAAAAGCCATCACAAACCAAAATTCCGAGATGGTAGGAAGTTTACCCATCATTCAAGGATCCCAAATATCAAGTTTCATCGCAAATGGGCAATCCTAAGGCTATTTTCGAAGCAATTTACGGTTTAGCTGTGAAACCGTCTCAAATTCACTCAAATGCTCAAAATTCAACGAAAATTCGAGACAAATACATGGTTATGTTCCTTATATTACCAATTATCCGTTTCTAATACCAATTTCACAAGGCAAATCCATTTGGGGGAAAAGCCCCAAATTTTCGATCAAATTGGGTCAAAAACCCTAATTTTTTCGATCCAAATTGAGCAAATATGGAAGATTAATGCAAGAATGAGACACATACCTCTATTAGTCATGATTAATGCAAGCTTTTGGATCAAACCTTGGCGTAAATGGTTAGGATTTGAGAGAGTATTGTGTGATTTGTGTTTCGAAACAAATGAAATAATCCCTCTGTTTATCGCGTTTTTACGCAGAAGACACACCTTTGGAAACAGACGCAGCAGGCGCTGCGCCTCTTCCAAGAGACACAGCTCTTGCTGCGCCTCTTCCTGGTGTTCCCTCCTTACGATTTTTCAAAAAATTCGTTATGAGTTCGTTATTTGTGGGCCCATCTTTGGTGCGCCTCTTCCCCGATGCTATTTTATCTTTTTGGTCCGTTTGACGATTATCTTTCGTTTCGGCCCTGATTATCTTTCGTTCCGGCCCACATTTCTAAGTCAACAGCAGACTATTACACGTTATTCGTTGCTTCCAAGACTTCGCTTGTCACAACGAGCACTTATTCCTTCACAGGTGTTTCGACACGCCTTCATTGTATTTCCCCAACGAGAGTAAGCGGATAGACTTTCCCTCTCGAGACATGGAGATCAACATCAACCCCAATTCTTCCGAAGTTTGTTTGAAGCTGAACACAAGCAGATTTCTCCCAGCAGTTCCCGACTGTGTCCTGCTGTCTACTCCCGATATCGCATTTTGTTTTCCCTGGAGTTCCAAAGAATCTCAGGTATGATTTCTTCTTATGGCTGGCGAGTCTCCTTACGTAGTCTAATGGACTTTAAACGACCCTCCCCGATAGTCGACAGACTCTAAAATGTTCCCGATGACAGGTCCTTGGCTCAGACCCCTTGAGCCGCCTCGCGTCGCCATAGTCGTCAGGTTGTAATCTTCGATTGACCTGATGGCTATACTTTGACTTTCGCCTTGTCCAAGCCTCAGTCAAAGTGGGGGCTCTGTAGATACCTCATTTCTGCACCTCCCGCAAACCACCCGGTTATGATTGGGCCGCATGTTTGGTACGCAGAACGATTTGTGACAGTTCGTAAGTTTATCGTCAAGTGATCGCTCAAATATTAATGTCTACCTCTTAGTTGTCATCTACGTGCCGATATGGTCGTTTTGACAGTAATTAGAGTACATTTGGAGTCCGGGCCTAAAACCGTCTTCATTTTCTGATAGCCGTTAAATCCCGAGTCAGAATGTTCTGGAATGTTCCGGATATTTCTATTCCATATTTCATAATCTTTATTCTTTGGTAAATAATTTCCCGTAATATTCACACAAAATATTAAGGAAAACCGAATTATCTCTTTATTCCATAATTTAAACACGGAAATCTTTCTTTCGCAGGAGGAAACCACTTGGGAACAGACGCAGCAGGTGCTGCGCCTCTTCAAGAGACGCAGTGGCTGCTGCGCCTCTTCCCTGGTCATTTTCTGCGTAATTTTCGTATCTTGTTCATATCTTTCCGAGATTCACTTCCAAAGAGTCTCCGAAACCCTATTCCTTCACGTGATTAGTATAAATAGGAGCCTTTGCTCCTCATATTTCTCACGCGAGTGTCCGCCCTTCTCTTCTCCCTTTGCATTCTAGACCTTTGTTCTTACTTTTTGGCGCCTACGTGCTTGAACATTCGACCACGTAAGCTCGGATCCTTCTGAGTACCAGCCTCATTTGCATGACCGACCAATTTGACCAACTCCACAATCAATCAACTTAATCAACTTTATTCGTTTTCCTCTTACGAGGGCACTTTCTTTACATTCGAGTCGAGCATCGCTAATCGATAACTTAGTTCATCTCGTTTCCTCAAACATGTAAGTCTGAGGGTGTATAATCTCTCTTTTATTATTGTTATTTACTTTTTGTATCATTAATGTAAGGTTTATGTCGAAAATATTCATTAAAACCGATTTCTAAAACCCTTTGTTTAAAACCCTTTTTACGGATTTTCAGAAGACAAACTGTCGAGAAAGGACGGAGCAACTGCTGCGCCTCTTCGAAGGAGCGCAGTTCCTGCTGCGCCTCTACATGAGGTTGCCGCAGTTCCTGCTTCCTTTCTTCTTCCTTCGTCCTCTGTAATTCGTCAAGTATTTGTTTTGTTTCGTTTGTTCTTTAATTCTTTATTATCGTAGCACAATAATTTCGCATGTATATTGTTTATCATTCATTAGCACATAATTTATCATAAATTCGACTTAAATCCCAAGTAATCAATATTTGCGGGTTCTCGTCATTAAACTCAATTCGGGTTTTCGAGATTCAATTCATCAATATTGAGTTTCTGGAATTCATCATTGACATATTTACATCTGTTATTTGTCATATCTATCATATATTCGTCATTAATCCGTTGTATTTAACCTAATTAATTGATTTAGTTTGTTAACTTGTTAATAATTCTCATTAATCTTATTAATTCGTTTAATTCCGTCTCATCCATGTTTTATTGTTTTTATGACCCTCATTCACATGTAAATAACCTATTAATCACTTTCATCCGAGTAAATAATTTAATCAATCATTAAATTTACCGACGAGTATTAACAACACGCAATTAAAACTTCACGGCTAGAATTCGGTCGAGAACAGACGCAAAGAATCGCTGCGCTGTTCAAAAGACGCACTCTATTGCTTTGTCCCGGTTGAATTCTGTCTCTGAACTCCGTTTTTGCCTTGACTTAGTTATTTAGCTTACGTATTAATTAACTACTAATCGTTTTATCACCTTCTGTTTAATTTATTAATTCTTTCCTTTATTCGTTTTCTCAAATTATCCGTTTTAAAGGTATTTTCGACATAAATTGCCTATTCCATTGTAATTATTGTAATTTTCTTTATTGCAATTTTCTTTTTTGTATTTATCATTATTTCTTGTATCATTTGTATGCCTTCACATGTAATTGAGCATTAAATCCCACTTCGACATTAATTGTATGCTAACTAATTGTTAACCGACTTAGCCTAATTCTCACATGCTAGGATTAAAACTTGGATGTTGCATTGCATGCATATAATCGACGATATATCAAGTACGAATAACTTCCCTAATCATTAGTAGAGGCCGCTATCGAGGCGGGCGGGATTAGGTGTTCGATCAAAAGAGCTTCCTAATACGTACCCTCACCCCTTACTCCAGATCTCTGCGAACATCCGTGTTCATTGGCATCCACGAGAGTCATTCTAGACATAGAATGCTAAGGGTAACGAGTTCTTGGTGTTCATGTCTCTACTTTGTGTCTTGACATGGCACGAGGTATTCGAACGGTTCCAATTTCCCATAAAAATTGGTGACGACTCCAACAAAAATGCAAACGCTTGTTCTCTTCCTCCCAAGCGCCCCCGTGGGCCCCCCGCTGTCCACAACAGCAAGCAATGCATTCTCCTCCTGCAAGACAAACTGAATATTCACTTCAATATGGATGAAATGGTAGTCTGGTTCTCCAAAAATCGTGCTACTAGTCCTCTTCAGAAGCTAATTACTGGTGCGTGTTATGTGGGTGTTACTTATGCTATCTGGACTGTCAGGAATCAGGCCCGTCTTATTCAACAGGTGACTGCCCCACAGAGATTGATCAATCAAGTTTGTTCTGAGGTTTTGACGAGATGGAAGCATAGGAATGTGAAGCCACTGAAGCATGATGACCAGATTTGGATAGATAGTATCTCAATTTGTTCATAATGCTGTTTTAGTTTTGATTCCTTTTGATTGTATTCTTTCATAACTCTTGTGATACCCTATTTTTTTTTATTAATATATACTTACTCTTCACCAAAAAAAAAAAAAAAATAACTGCTCACCACCCCAGAATTGATCACCACAGTTTTTAAAACATTTAAACGGGGTCAGTACTAATTACACAATCAAAGCCACACTGAAACAATCATACAATCAGCTCACACACAAACCCAGTCTCCATCTCCAATCACCTCATAACTGACCACACACTAAAGTGTGTAGCCCTGCCAGAGTACCCATCGCAATAGATACTCCTCGCCGCCAGTGGGGGACCGCAGCCGTTCCCACCTAAGCCCCGCTCATCTCCATCGAGCGATAAACACATGTTCATTAATGTGCACATCCCTTCTGTGGCGGGTTCCACAGAAGGCGAATCAAGGGCGTGAAGCCACTCCCGCAAGTGACTCCACTCAGCCAGGGTCGCACCCCGAAGAACACAGACAAATAAACAGTAACCACAATACAACATCAACAACCGTCTGAAACAATCAACAATATGAAATTACAACCGTCTGAATCAATCAACAATCACTAACTACAGCACAATCACCACACATTATGTAACTAATACTGAGTAGGGAAACCCTACCTGGAACAGCAATCACAGAATCAGACGATCTAGCAGCTGTCTCAAAACCTCTCTTCTACGAACCCTCCACCTACACATTCATTCGTACAAATACTACCTTAATCATACAATCATAAAAACCCCCAAATCCCCAAATCTACCCAATTAGAGTTTTAACCAAACTCAATGAAACAATATAAAAACGGTACAAGGATCTTACCCATAATACGACGGTCTCAACGGCGTAAAGAACTTAACGATCCGACGACTCTAGCCATTAGGATTTGCCAACAACGCGACGAGAGAGAACTACATAACTTCTTTTTCTTTTGAAAGGTTTAGAAAGGTGAAAGGTGATTAAAGAAAATGACGGAAGCGTTTTATATTAATCTCTCGTTATTAGCAAAACCCGTCAAACAGACCCGTCAAACACACTTACTCGATCGAGTAAGGCACTTACTCGATCGAGTGCCCCCTACTCGATCGAGTACCCAACTTACTCGATGGAGTACCCTACAGGCAGACTACTGTTTTGCGTCAGAAACTTCTTACTCGACAGCGTAAACCCCACACGATAGAGTACCCTTAGACTCATAAAACCGTAGTAGTACAGTCTTACCTCCTTAAAAAGAACTTCGTCCCAGAAGTTCAACCCATACATAAAAACAAATCTACCAACTCGATTAAGACACAACAACGCAACTAAGAACTCAAAATAAAACCTCACCCTATAAAACATGAACTCTTAACACTAACTCCACCAACTACTCCTACCTCCACAACATGTCTCACGATATCGTATCAACTACATTATATCTCTCTCGACACTAACTCCATACACTACCAACACAAACGCTGCTAGCTCCGTAACATATCATCCACTAGAAAATCCAATATCAAGATACTCATAACATCAAACGGAATGTTACACTCTACCACCTTTAAAAGGAACTTCGTCCTCGAAGTTTACTCACACTCATAACATCATCATCCAACTATCAACACTATTGAAATATTCTCCCATTCCTAAACATCGAACTACTACAAGCACGGTCATGACCTTTAATAAAATCAATCAAAACAAATATCCGTCCTTTATGCTACACCAACACTCTACTTCCAATTATACTACCATATGCACAACCATCAAAATATCTTTTATCGCATCTTACTCCTCTTAAGATAAATGTTACGTCCTCGTAACTCACAAATACTAAATCCTAGCTATATCTTCTCATTATCCCCATCGCTACCGCATGTCAAAGATAACCACCTATAATCTAAACACTCGCCATGCATATATCTAAGGCTCTCTTACTTAAACAATTCGCATACTTCAATTCACTCGTCACACCACCTAACCTATACCTCAAAATCCTTAGCTTAACCAAAACTTCAATTGTTCCCTATTACTGCCACAACGACATAATCCTCTATACCTGCACCTATCTCCATACTCATAACTTACGATCCACAATTAGTACATACACTCACACTAGATCTTCAAGTTCTTTTCTTTCATTACCGCAAAACTCATACATAACTTAACATGACACAAATTCCCAACACCCTACACTCACTGTCTCAACGAAAGATTATGAACCACCTGCAGCTTTCAGATCATTACCACACATGTTCTACGAATCACTTGCCATGACTATGTGCACCGATGCCTCATCTACAATAAGATCAAATGTACTGTAACAACTTCTGACAACTGTGTCCCATCAATAGAAAATCACTATACCATGACAACAACGAAAACATATACAACTCTCTTTCATATCATACTCTACCCTCATTCCCAAACTTAACTGGTAAGAAATATCAATAAACAAAACAACTGTCTATCTGTACAAACTGAAACTCACAGGAAGCAACATCAAACAAAACAACAATTTATGTATAACTAGTATGTACTTTCGAAACTCGAATCATAATCATCCCGCCTACTCCACCGCAACCGGTGACGGCATCGCAACACCGCCATCAACAGCCACAGCGCAGTGCGAAAATACCCGCATCACAACACTAAGTATCGTGCCCGGATCACCACCCGAGGCACCACAACCACACTGATAGACATCGCAACATACACAATCCCATAAACACTGACTCAGAAATAACTTCTCGGACAAGAAAACTTACTCAAATCCACTTTACTAAATCACAACGCAACATATTATATGAATAAACGGATAAGCACCTCATGACCATTATCCCTACCATTTCACGAAATACACATGTATTATAAATACACATACAATTATAACTAACCATGCCAGGTCAATCAAACTATTACCATTCAATTAGGTTACCGTACTCAACATATAGAAAATTCATACAACAACTTTATAATTATCACACCATACTACTTCTTGTGAGGTCAAAACCTCACACAAACATTTATACACATCATAGACCCGTAATCACAAACAACTACTCAATCCTGATCACGTAAGTTATCACCTGACAAAGGTTACCTCTCACCCGAGCTTAACTCGTATGCCCGTCATAACACATTCTCCCATTCACATAACCAGCACCTTCTGCCATACATAACCATACAGCTAACACTCATTACCAGAGACCGCCTCTTAAGACTACGTCTTATACTTCCTCACAAACATACATATCAATTCGGTCTCTACAAAGTCAACCTCTTTAGAATTGCCATCTTTCCTATTTATCATCACCCTTAACCACTAGTGACAACACCTCCACACTACCACCGTTCGTACATCAAACTTCTTACACTCATCTCTAAACATCACAGTTTCTTTCCTATCTTTGGTTATCATCCCAAATAACGAACATCAAATACATCAACAAAAATCACCTCAACACTATTTCCAATTCAATCCTTAATTGTATCGTCACCCGACTCACCACCTTGATCTCATACCATGCAAATTCTTTACCCAACTGTTACTTTACTTAATTCCTCGAAACTCATGATTATCATGTCGTCCTGGAACTCCTATATATCTGTTAACTCAAATCTTCATGATAGTGTCTGTAGATACCCAGTATCTGCTGAGACTCCAACAAACACCCGATGATTATTGGACTACAACATCTTTTGGGATCGCAGCGTTTGATCGACAGTTTGTGTACAACTTTACGTCGGAAAACTTAAAACGATTTTGAAAACAAAACATTTTAAAACATTTTAAAAATACCTGGAGTGTTTAATGCACGACGACGGGGTCACAATGACACTAACTAGAGTCAAAACTGACACCGGACCAAAAACCGACTCAAAAATTCAAATCCCGACTCCAACAACGAGTCAAACCGAATCAAACACAAAAACCAAAACATTTCAAACCTTCTATGCTAAGATTTCCCGGATTTATGTTTGGTCAAGTACCAACATATGACTACAAATCCTAGGATAGAACAAATCATGATTGCGTTTGTTGTGAAAGCGACAACACAGCTCGAAGACCCGCGACGTGGCTCGCGCCTCTTTGAGTAGCCCAGGTGGCCACGTCACTCAAAACTCACACAACCACTCATTCTCCTATAAATACCCCTCAAATGCCACCCATTTGAGACTTACGCGAGTGTCCGTCCCCTCTTTTCTCCCTTAAAATTCTCGACTCGACTTCTTAAGTCACAATCCGACGCGTATTTACGACCTACCGATCGTAAACACGAGCCTTACACATTGTTTGGTACCGTTATCGTGCATTAAATCACTTGACCGACCACTTTGACCACTACACCATCACTTAACTTTTATAACACTCTTTTACTTACCAAAACGGTTTTAAACCGAGTTTTTTCCGATCAAACGAGTTGTTACACTTACGTCCGTCACTCGCCATAACCAAACATGTAAGTATGAGGGTGTAAAAATCCCCTTTTATTATGTTTTCATTTGTTTCATGACTTTAACATGTTAAAACATGCATAACATGAACCAAAACATGGAATAAACGAGCCAAAACCGATTTTTGGTCTGAGGCAGAAGCCCCTTATGTCGCCAACAGGCTCGCGCCTAAATGGAGTACTCAGACCAGAGATCAACCGTGTTTGTTCTCGTCATTTCCCTTAATCCATTTTTCATATTTCTAATCGGTTTTTACCATTTCAAGTATTTTCGAAACCTTTTTGTTTCATTTCACATGTTTTAACCATAAAGCATTTTTCACCCTTGGTTCTTCATACCATGACGGTTAAATCCGTGTTTCGGTGATAATATTTGGTTAATACATTTAAAAGGTATTTTAAAGCCTTTTATTTCATTTGTTTACATTTTGAAACAAACATGTTAGTCACCAACACGAAATCATCCTTGGATCTACATACCATGCCGGATTTTAACCCGGGTACGATGATGAGTATCGACTAATTACATTCAAAATGGACTTAAAACAATTAGTCCATAATCATTTTCAAAAATATTCATGTCAAGTTTTTTAAATCGAACCCGACACCGAATATTATCAAATAATGATGATTATTCGAGTCTAGTTCTTCAAATCAACAAATGCGGTCTAAACGACCCTTTCAAATCAAACCGGGTTCAAATAACCATTTTCAACACGTTTTATAACGTTTTCTAATTATTCAGAACATGGCATACAACCGTTGGCTAACTCGCGCCTAAACAGGCTCTCCATTTCTCATTTTCAAAACCAGAGGGAGGCCCCTTACACCGCCGGCTGGCTCGCGCCTCTTATAGCCGTCTGGTACAGGGCATGTTCCCTTCCAACATTAGTCTAGGACGATCCCGACTCCGGTTAACCCGGATATAGGACGGATCAGATGACTATTCGATTATTCAAAACCACATTTGCAAAATGCCTTACTAGGACAAATGGATCATGTTATGCACCCTAAACCTAATACGGTAAATGGATGTTTAATTTCCGTCTTGCATGCAAATCAACCATTAATCCAACTCGACATCTTATACTTGATACTTGGATTAAGTCAACCGATTTAGAAAGCTCTCACATGTTAGGTTTAAATCATTGGATGCGCATTCATGCATTTAAACCGTTTTATCAACTTTTGCATTCAACCAACCAAGATCGATCAGTAGAGGCCGCTAAAGGCGGGCGGGATTGGGTGTCTGATTAAAGGGCTTCCCAATACGTACCTTCACCTCTTACTCAGAAACTTTGGATAGTGCACGACCTTATCCAGGGCGTACGAGAGTCATTCTAGAGATAGGATGCTAAAGAGGAACGATTTCCTTATCTTTAGTACCTATGTCAAACGCTGCTTTGTGCTACGATTTGACAGAGGTATAAAGTGGAATTCGAACGGGTTCCAGGCATCCCACAAATGCTTGTTGGCGACTCCGAACATCTCTAATCGTTTCGAGACCCTTACCGAGACGAAACCGACCGATCTAAAACGATCCGGTCGAAAGCATTTTTACGCCGCCGAGCGTGGCTTTCAAAAGACCGCTGCATGTCCACAGATTGGCTTGGCGTGCAGGTGGCCCGTTACTACGGATTGGTAGGTGGCCCCCCAAATCCACAGACCGAGACGTGGCCCATGTCCACAGATTGGCGACTCCGCTGGGGAGAACTAGGACACTTACGTCTTTGTGATCCCTAGATGGTGAGACTCGAACGAGGTCTTGGTTGGAATGCATTAATTGATATTACGGTCACGGTCGGGTTCCTTGTCCGGGCCCACAACCTAACCCTTTTCGACCAATTGGCTCGTCTCGTCGGCATGAGTTTTCTCATCCCTGCGTTTTGAATCCCGATTGAGTCAAGCATACCATTGACGTTACACATTTCTGTTTCGTCAAAGAGCTTTCATCACTTTCGAGCACGAGGCTAGGGCACCCTCCTTACACATTTTGTTTGGATTGGTATCCCTCTCGCAAATCGGGGTTTGATTGCTTGGTGTGTAACCCATCCTTCTATGCCAAAACCCGTGCCAGCATGATGCATAATATAATGAACTGTGAGTGCTTATGTGCTATCTGATCATAAGTCCTTCTGTGTCATTTTCAAACTTTCAAAAACACCCTTTTCGCGCCGTTATAATGCCCATTTCAAACCTCGGTCTTTCGCTGACCGATGCACGCCTTTCTAGGCCGTCGTAATGACGATTTTCAAACCCGGTTTTGTATAACCATTTCAACACGCCTTTCTAGGCCATCGTAATGACGATTTTCAAACCCGGTTTTGTATAACCATTTCAACACGCCTTCCTAAGCCGTCGTAATGACGATTTTCAAACCCGGTTTTGTATAATCATTTCAAATCACCTTTTTACGCCGTTATAATCGCCGCGTCTAGACACGGATTTTAACCCGTTTCGCGTCGACAATGGCTTTTTCAAAACCCGAGAAAAGCACACACCTTTTTCTCGAGACACTTTCAGATCCCGAGGACCATGCACCGTCCCCGAGACCTTTTCAAACATTTTAAACTCGATTTTCAAAACATACAATTTTGAATTTCAAAACCGTCTTGGGTAGCAACACACTGTTTTCCGAGCCGACTCAAACTCAAACCGTCTTCTGCAAATAAACTTAAGACAACCCTTTTCAACTGATCGACTTGCGGAGATTTCTATCTTCGGAAGCCGCCCATTAAAGCGACAAATGAATCTTTTTGAAAATTCCTATTTTCGAAAACTTCAGTCCACCATTCAAATTCCGCCTCGTGTCTATCGAGTCAAAGCGAACGTACTTATGGGTCTTTACTTATGAGTCATCTCACCACGAGACCCGTCCAATGGCGTCACGCCGTCATGTTGGACTCGTGTTAAAGGTTCGGTCAAACACCGTCACGTCATAAATCGAGTCAGCACCGAGGGACCACACACTGTCACCCCGTCTTGTTGAGTCGATCTTTGTCTCGTCCTCTGTGTTGTCTGCGTTCAGTCTTGGAACCGTGTCGGGTTGAGTTGTAATGTGAGCCGTTTTTCTGCCTCAGAGCCATGGCCCCGTCTTCAACTTCGTCTGTCAACCACAACAACAATGATAAAAACAGAGATGTCACAACTAATCAGCTAGCCAGCCTGCTTACCGCTCTTAAGGTCACCCTGGATCGCGTCGAGACTCGTATCGACGCCCTCGAGAACAAGGAAATTGGGGAACATAATACCCCACCTCTGACTGAAACTGAGAAGGGGCTGAAACTCCTGGAGGAACAGCTTCTAGCCCGGGGCAACAATATCCACCTTGAGAATAACCGAAGGTTCAAACCTGTTGGGGACCAGTTACCTGACAACTTCACCCTGACTGATGTGCCTAAGTTCAAGGGAGTGGAGGATCCACTCAACCACATCCGTGCTTTCAAGGACTACATGGCCATTAAGGGGTTCAAACAGGAGCTCTTTACCCGGATCTTCCCGTCCTCTTTGGAATCGATTCCTCGCCAATGGTACTACTCCTTGGACCCGAAAAACCTTACCACTTGGGATGAGATCACAGTTGAGTTTGCCAAACAGTATGCCGACAATGTCGAGATCCAGGCCAACTGTAACACCCCCATACTCCAAGTGCCTTACCAGGACCACCCAGGTATAAGGATGTTACCATCTCGGTTACCAGAGGCAATGATAATCAAATAAACAATAATGAAACAACGTTTAAATAGAAATACTTTAGTGAAAGGTTACAATCCAAAAACCAAACCAAAATACGAATACATGTTCTCAAACCAAATGTCTACTGATCTAACTGAAATGTTTATGAAAACTATTAAGCTACGAAGACTTCTATCATCGACCGTGGCACATCCCAGCTATCCCGAGACTCAACTCATACCGCTCAATATCTGCTCACCATCCCCGAATGGATCACCGCAGTTTTAAAACAATAAACCAGGGTCGATACTAATTACACAATTTATATAATCAACGATCAAAAACAACATAGCTCAAACAGTCACACACAATCACCCACTCCAATCAATCTCCGTCTCCGACTGTCCATTGGACCAGCCCTTCCAGTGGGGGACCGCAGCCGTACCCACCAAATCCCCGCTCATCATACCGAGCGATAACCTTGTCCCATTAATGTGCACATCCCCTTCCGTGGTGGGTTCCACGAAGGGTGAAACTAGGGCGTGAAGCCACTCCCGCAAGTGACTCCACTCAGCCGAGAACGCATCTCGAGAACCAGAGACAAGCAATCACAATCACAACACAACATCAACAACCGTCAGAATCAATCAACAATCACTAACTACAGCACAATCACCACACATTATGTAACTAATAATGAGTAGGGAAACCCTACCTGGAAAGCACAACAATCGACGATCTCACAAACCGATATCAAAAAGCTTCCTCTACGAATCCTCCTCCTAACATACAAACATATAATCACTACCAAGCATAACATACTACAAAACCCCCAATTCCCCAATTTAGGGTTTAACCAACTTTAAAGAAACATTATAAAAACGGTATATAGGTCTTATCCTCGACGCAAGGATCACAACGGTATAAAGAAAGGTGAAATCCGACCTTCCAAGCTCCGGGATTTGCCAACAATGCGATTAAAGCGAATGACGTAGTTTGATTTCTCTTCTCACAGTGATTAGGTTTTGAAAAGTGTTTTAAGAACAATGGCGGAAGTATTATATACTCTAATCGCATTATTAACAAAACCCGAGAAATAACTCCCCGTAAACCGGCTACTCGATCGAGTAGCTAAGGTACTCGATCGAGTGCCCCCTTACTCGATCGAGTACCCACGTTACTCGATCGAGTACCCAACAGGTCAGAAACTATTTTAATCTGCAACTCGCCCTTACTCGACAGAGTAAGGCCTACTCGATAGAGTACCCAGAGACTCATAAATACGTAGTATTACAGTCTTCCCTCCTTAAAAAGAACTTTGTCCCCGAAGTTCAAACCACAACAAAACAAAGACTCACACTACGCACTCCCGACTCAACAACCAAAACAAAACTCAACATAAAATATGTTACTAACCCAAACTCAACCAGACTCAATGACAACAACTATACCGACTCAACATAAAAAGGGTGTAAAAACACTTAAAAACTCTTTGCGATCATCTCCTACCCCCCTAAAAGAAACAAGGTTACGTCCCCGTAACCATACATACCTGATCAAAAAGGAAAGGGTAACGCTCTCTCATGGCATCCTCTGCCTCCCATGTAGCTTCCTCAGTCTCGTGGTTAGACCAAAGGATCTTAAGCAAAGCTGTCTCACCACTCCTAGTCTTCCTAACCTTCTGGTCAAGAATCTGCTTAGGTACCTCAAGATATGATAAGGACTCATCTAGCTCTAAGCTCTCTGCCTCTAACACATGTGATGGGTCACTCACATACTTCCGCAGCTGCGATACATGAAACGCATTATGCACTCTCTCTAACGCAGCCGGTAAAGCCAGGCGATATGCAACTTCCCCAACTCGCTCTAAGATCTCATAAGGACCGATGAACTTCTGACTCAGCTTGCCTTTCTTCCCAAATCTCATAACCCCACGCATAGGACAAACTTTCAGAAGAACCTTGTCCCCAACATGAAACACTATATCCCGGCGATGTAGATCTGCATAACTCTTTTGCCTATCCTGAGCTGCTCACATCCGTTCCCTGATCATCTTAATCTATTCAACCATCTCATGTACCATATCTGGTCCTAGAACCACTGCCTCAGCACTGTCGTCCCAACAAATCAGACTCCTGCATCTCCTCCCATATAAAGCCTCAAACGGTGTCATGCCAATACTAGAGTGATAGCTGTTGTTGTAAGAAAACTCTATCAAATCCAACCTCTGTTCCCAGCTACCACCAAAGTCCATCACACAAGCTCGTAACATATCCTCAAGAGTTTTGATTGTTCTCTCAGTTTGACCGTCTGTCGCAGGATGAAAAGCTGTACTCATCTTCAAAGTTGTTCCCAAAGATTCCTCCAACTCTTTCCAAAACCTTGAGATAAACCTCGCATCTCTGTCAGACACTATGTCCTTAGGGACTCCATGTAACTTTAGCACATTCTTTCGATAAGCTATAGCTAATTGTGCTTTAGTCCATGTATCTTTCATTGGCACAAAGTGAGCTGACTTGGTCAGTCGATCCACTATTACCCATATCATGTTGTTACCCTGTTGACTCTTTGGCAAACCCACGATAAAATCCATATAAATGGATTCCCACTTCCACTCAGGTACCTCTAAAGATTGAATCTTACCTTGTGGTCGTCGATGTTCCCCTTTAACTCTCTGGCATGTCAAACAACGGGCCACAAACTCAGTTGTTTCTTTCTTCATCCCAGGCCACCAAAACGTGTTCTTCAAGTCTTTGTATAGCTTGTCACCACCTGGATGTACTGAATACGGTGTACAATGTGCCTCTGTCATGATTGTCTTTTTCAGCTCTTCATCATTAGAGACACACCACCTACCATCGAACCTCAAACTACCATCTGTATAAATAGAGAATCGAGACACTGTCCCCTTCTCTACCCCAACTCTCCACTCAACCATCTTAGGATCCAAAGCCTGTTTACCTCGAATATCATCATAAAGATCAGGCTGCACTGTCAAATCTCCCACAGCATCCCCTCTCTGCATCATATGTATCCCAAACTTCCCCACCTCATCTCTCAACCTCATCAAAGATAGAGCTGTACACAAGGAATGTACACTCTTCCTACTCAAAGCATCTGCAACAACATTGGCTTTCCCTTCATGGTAGATAATATCCATGTCATAATCGCTAATCAGCTTCATCCACCTCCTCTGTCTCATGTTCAACTCCTTTTGAGTGAAGATGTACTTGAGACTCTTGTGATCTGAAAATATCTTAAAGGTCGCCCCATAAAGGTAATGTCTCCATATCTTGAGAGCAAACACCACTGCACCCAACTCTAGATCATGTGTAGGGTAGTTCTCCTCATACGGCTTCAATTGCCTAGAAGCATAGGCAATCACCTTACCGTTCTGCATCAACACACATCCCAACCCATTCTTTGAGGCATCTGTATAAACCTCAAAGTTCTCGATCCCTTCAGGCAATGCTAAGATAGGAGCTGTTGTCAAACGCTCCTTTAATGTTTTGAACGCCTTCTCACAACTCTCATCCCAACGAAACTTGTTCTCTTTCCTCATCAAAGCTGTCATAGGTCTAGCTATCTTGGAGAAATCTTTCACGAACCGTCTGTAGTATCCAGCTAAACCCAAGAAACTCCTAATCTCAGCAACTTTCTTTGGTGCTTCCCACTTTGTCACTGCCTCAATCTTTGCCGGATCCACAGCTACTCCCTCCTTAGAGATCACATGCCCCAGAAAAGCAACTTTCTCTAACCAGAACTCACACTTGGACAACTTAGCATATAACTCATGCTCCCTCAAAGTCTGCAACACAATCCGCAGATGCTCCTCATGCTCCTCCTTAGTCTTAGAGTAGACTAAGATGTCATCGATAAACACCACCACGAACTTGTCCAAAAACTGTCTGAAGATTCTGTTCATCAAGTCCATAAACACAGCCGGTGCATTAGATAACCCAAACGGCATCACCACATACTCATAATGGCCATACCTCGACGTGAAAGTTGTCTTTGGTATGTCCACCTCTCTCATCTTCACCTGATGGTACCCCGACCTCAAATCTATCTTATAAAAGACTGATGCACCACTCAACTGATCAAACAGGTCATCTATCCTTGGCAAAGGATACTTGTTCTTCACTGTCACTCGGTTCAGCTCTCTCTAGTCTATGCACAACCTCAAACTCCCATCTTTCTTCTTCACGAAAAGAACTGATGCTCCCCACGGCGATACACTAGGTCTAATGTATCCCTTCTCTATCAGATCATCTAACTGTTTCCTGAGCTCCTCCATCTCTTTAGGACCCATCCGGTACGTGTGGGGTAATATCCGTATAAAACCCTTAAATTTTAGGACTATAACGTAAAATTAACATGCGATTTATGGTCATAAACGAAAAACAATAGAGAAAACGATAAAGAACAAGAATCAACCTCGGGTCCTTTGTGAATGCGGCCTAAGAACAGAAATCAAAGTATATTTCCTCCTAATCGTTGCACCCAAGACCGTCTGAGACTATGCCCCTTGTGCTAGAAATACTCTCTAATTGACTTGCAATATTGAGAGAGTTGTTGTGAGGTTTTTCGATGTGAGATCTAGAAATTTCAAAGAAAATTGCCCCGAAACCCTAATTGTTTTGCAAATGAGATGATTAGGTCACAAAAGGAGAGAAGCTCCCCTTTTGTGTGTTTCGGCCGTGAGCTTCAAGAGGAGGGAGTGTGCTTTCCACTTTCTCCTTATTTTTAACCCATGGTCCGACACGAAAATGCTAAAATGTATATGACGGGTTTTTATTATAAATCGTCATCGGTTATCGGTTATTAAAATATCAACTAGTAACATGACTCAGTCGATATATTAATACTTGTCCGACAATGACAATATTGTATAATTAATTCAATATACATTAATTAAATATAATCGTTTATATTCAATTTACGAATTAACCGTTTAATTCGTCTTAGCCATTATTATTTAATCTGTATTAAATAAATATCTCAACATCGCGTTTGACTAATTATTAGTCAATAACTCCGACTAACTGTTTAGTCAAATTAGGCATCAACGTGACTGTATTTCCATACCGTCACATCTCTCAAACGTATCCTATAGGTGTGACTTTTAGGGACCAGTTGATCACCGCCATCAGTATGACAATAACGTCAAACTTATCTAGCAAGCCAACCGTTATTGATAAACGTGGACCAACTGATAATAATACAAAAGTATACCCTTTGATCCTTTTAGAGATTTAAATGTTATTGCACTAATCAGAGGACACCACCCCAACAAGCTCCCACTTGTCCGTACAAGTGTATGTGCAATAACGTTATCCGCACTAACTAGAGGACACGGCTCCAACAAACTCCCACTTGTCCGTACAAGTGTATGTGCGATAACCGATTCTCATATTCATTTAAAATTTCTCCCACTCAATGTAAAACAATTTGCAGATCCGGATCCGCAAAGGTCGTATTTTACAATCGATCCAGTATCAAGAGTGGTTTCCCGACTAGAGAGTAACTCAACTGATAAAACGAATTCGTATTCGAGCATGGCCATGCATTTCGATTCTGACTCCTCGAGTGGCCCTGAGAAATATCGAGTACCTGATAAAGGCTGAATATTTCCTTCAACTCGACTCCTTCCGACCTAAGCACAGCATGAAATGACCCAGAAAAAATCTACTTGGCCCCCTGTTACGGATGACCGTGAGAAAGAAACCAAAGTCACCCAAAAAATCGCCTTAGTCTCAAGAGACAATCGATAGTCAAAAGAATCGACTCTTAGGATCACCATGGAGGTCCTATCCACGACCTGGCACCGAATGTTATAAAACATTTAGGACTCCACGTCGATGTCACAATTGTGTCCTACGAGATATCCGTATAAATCGCCTCTGTGATTGGTCAGTCAACCTTTTGAGTTATGGCTCGTTGAACCCACCATCAACCAACGTCACAAAATAATTGCCAGAGTTATCAGCTCACGTGGGCAATTAAGGACCAAAAATATTATGTTTGTTCAGTTCACTTTGTGGTGTTCAAAAATTGTCGTACAAATCCACATGAAAAACAAAATATATAAATATCAAAACGATGATGTCGTATAGAGTACAAAAGAGAATGAATCTAATCCATAAAAGAGTACTACAACTCAGGAACACGTTTAATTCCCATGGAATTAACATGCCCTTCATGCTTATCTTGTCGTAATGGTTTAGTGAGAGGATCTGCTATGTTATCATCTGTAGCAATTTTTTCTATCACTACTTCCTTTTGCTCCACGTAATCTCGGATTAGATGAGCTTTCCGTTGTACATGTCTAGACTTGTTGCTAGACTTTGGCTCCTTAGCTTGGAAGATGCCACCTCTATTGTCGCAATAGATGGTGATCGGGTCATTCGAACTAGGCACTACAGATAGTCCTTGTAAGAATTGACGCATCCATATCGCTTCCTTTGCAACTTCAGACGCGGCATAGTACTCGGACTCAGTCGTAGAATCTGCTGTAACACTTTGTTTGGAACTCTTCCAGCTGACTGCAGCGCCATTAAGAGTAAAAACGAATCCAGCTGACTGCAGCGCCATTAAGCTAGCATCTGCGTAACCGGTTGCGCATAGCTTTTGTTCGCCTCCATAAGTCAATGCCCAATATTTAGTCCTCCGTAGGTACTTAAGAATGTTCTTGACAGCCATCCAATGTGATTCACCTGGATGTTGTTGGAATCGACTTGTCATACTCAATGCATATGCCACGTCCGGACGTGTGCATATCATGGCATACATGATTGATCCTATAGCCGAGGCATAAGGAATCCGTGTCATGCGCTCTTTCTCTTCCGGTGTCTCTGGTGCCTGAGACTTGCTCAAATGCACCCCTGGAGCCATAGGAAGAAACCCCTTTTTGGAGTTTGTCATGCTTAATCTCTCTAGTATCTTGTCTATATAAGACTCCTGACTGAGAGATAACATCCGACGTGATCTATCTCGATAGATACGGATGCCCAAAATTCTTTGTGCCTCACCCAGATCTTTCATCTGGAAATGGTTCTTCAACCATACTTTTACCGAAGTTAAGACAGGTATGTCATTCCCAATTAGGAGTATGTCATCGACATACAATATTAGGAAGACAATCTTGCTCCCACTCGACTTGATATATAGACATGGTTCCTCGACCGATCGAGTAAATCCATTTTCTTTTATCACTTGGTCGAAACGATGATTCCAACTCCTAGAAGCTTGCTTAAGTCCATAAATGGAACGCTTAAGTTTGCACACTTTCTTAGGATGTTCTGGATCGATGAAACCTTCGGGTTGTACCATGTACAACTCTTCCTCCAAAAAACCGTTTAAGAAGGCGGTTTTCACATCCATCTGCCAAATTTCATAGTCATGAAAAGCGGCAATCGCTAAGATAATCCGAATGGAACGCAAAGATGACTACGGGTGCAAATATTTCATCGTAGTGCAAACCTGGCACTTGGGTGAAACCTTTAGCAACTAGTCGTGCTTTATAGATATCTTGTTGACCTTCCACAGAATGCTTTATCTTGTAAAGCCATTTGCATTGAAGGGGACGAACCTTAGCAGGTAAGTCAACAAGATCCCATACGTTGTTCTCATACATGGAGTCCATCTCGGATTGCATGGCCTCAAGCCATAGCTTTGAGTCGGAACTAGTCATGGCACCTTTATAGGTTGCGGGTTCACTACTCGTTAAGAGTAGAATGTCATCTATGTCATGTTCCTCGACGATACCAATGTATCTGTCTGGAGGAATAGAGACTCTTCCCGACCTCCTAGGTTCCTCGGAATATTAACCGCAAAATGAGATTGAAGGAATTGGTTCCTCCAATGGTTGCTCGGTATTTGGTTCTGGAATCTCCGACAGTTCGAAGGTTCTATTACTCTTTGCATTCTCGAGAAATTCCTTCTCTAAGAATGTCGCACTTGCCGCAAAAAAATACACGTTGTTCGGTTGGCGAATAAAAGTAATGACCAAGCGTTCCTTTAGGATAACCTATAAAGTATGTCTTGACCGATCGCGGGCCGAGCTTATCCTCGTGTCTCCACTTGACATAAGCCTCGCAGCCCCAAACCCGTATAAAGGACAAGTTAGGGACCGTTCCTTCCATAGTTCATATGGAGTCTTGTCAACAGACTTTAGACGGACTTGGTTAAGTATTAGAGCAAATGACGAAGAGCATAACCCCACAATGAGTCGAGCAACACGGTGTGACTGACTCATCATGGATCGAACCATATCAAGTAGTGTTCGATTTCTCCGTTCGGACACACCATTCAACCGAGGTGTTCCGGTGGAGTTAATCGCAAGGCAATCCCACAATCTTTGAGGTGTTGATCAAACTCGTGAGAAAGATACTCGCCACCACGGTCGATCGCAGTGTTTTAATCTTTCTACCCGTGGTTCTGTACCCGATTCTGGTATTCCTTGAATTTCTCAAAGGATTCACTTTTGTGCTTCATTAAGTAGACATAGCCATATCTACTTAAATCATCCGTGAAAGTGATGAAATACCTATAGCCTTCTCGTGCGGTGATTGACATAGGTCCACACACATCCGTATGTATGAGTCCTAATAGGTCAGCAGCGCGCATTCCAACACCTTTGAAGGAAATTCGAGTCATCTTGCCAATGAGACATGATTCACACGTGCCAAATGATTGAAAATCAAAGGCCGAGATAGCTCCATTCTTTATGAGCTGTTTTACGCGTTTCTCATTAATGTGTCCCATACTAGCGATTGCCATAGATACGTTTGATCTTTGTCACCAACCTTTAACTTCTTATTCATTACGTGTAATATTTCGGTGGTCCGATCTAAAACATAAATTCCATTCATGGAGACTGCCTTGCCATAAATCATATCGTGTAATGAGAAAATGCAAGTATTATTCTCTATTACAAATGAAAAACCAAGTTTGTCAAGTGCGAAACTGAAATAATGTTTTTAGAAAGATCTGGTACATAATAGCGATTATATAAAAATAACTCAAATCCGCTAGGAAGTGGATCACATATGTTCCCCTCGAGACGGCAGCCACTCGTGCTCCATTCCCGACACGCAGTCCACCTCACCCTTTACGAGGGGTTCGATGTTTCGGAGCCCCCGCACATGATTACACAGATGAGAACCACAACCAGGATCTAGTACCCAAGTTCCGTAACTTGCGTGGTTAATCTCAATCATATGAATAAAAGTAGAAGAGGAAGAAGACATACCAACGGTGTAACGCGACCGCTTTTATGTCCTCATGGTAAACAGACATGTACGCCTCCAATGCCCAGTCTTGTGGCAGTGATGGCATTCCATGTTGTCGGTCTTGCTCTTTGTCGTGCCTGATGAGTTCCTCGACTCACCAGGCCCACTCTTACCTGATCCCGACTTCTTAAACTTCGGTTTACCTACCGCTAGGTCTGCCTGAGCTTTGCCCTTACCCTTGCCCTTGTTTGACACAACGAGAACATCCTGTTTCAAGCTCCCACTAAACTTCATATCCTTCTCGGTCTGTACGAGAAGGGAGTGTAGTTCATGAGGACTTTTCTTCAAATCATTCATATAGTAATTCGCTCTAAAGAGCGCAAAACCATCGTGGAGTGAATGAAGCATGCGGTCAATCACGATGTTCTCGCTGATTTTACAATCAAGCGCCTCCAGTCTCTCGATATTCTCAATCATGTTGAGAATGTGTGGGCTAACCGGTTGGCCTTCTGGAGTCTCGCATCAAAGAAGCGAGTGGTATGCTCATAGGTCATGATTCTCGGTGCTTTCGAGAATTCCTTAGTGAGCGTGGTGAAAATCTTGTTTGCACCTTGGACTATGAAGCGTTTCTGCAAATTGGATTCCATTGCAAAAATGAGTACGTTTTTAATCGCACCCGCTTCCATGACGAAATCGTTATACTTAGCGATCTCGTTAGCTCTAGCCGTGGGGCCTGGGTTTGACGGGATGGGCTCTGTCAGATATTTGAGCTTCCCTTCAGCAGCGGCAGCATTCCGTAATGCCGCCTCCCAGTCCGCGAAGTTTGATCCATCATTCTTCGATCCGAGTAGACCGATTCATCCGATTCATGAAGATCCGGCCGGACTCACGGTCCAATGTGGCACTTGGCATTGGGTCGTCGGACGGCCAGCCATTTTGTTATTAGCAGTTTAAGTGATTGTGATCTACACTGAAAAAGAAAGGAAAAACAAAACGAAATAAGCAACTCATCGAGGTGATTTAAGTCTATTTAAAATTCATTTTAATCGTGTAGACTCATTGCACTTGCATAATTGATCTCCCTCAAGAATAATACAAGTGATCCCAAGACTCAATTTCCGTAAATTGATAAGCCAACTGTTTAGCTAGTTCTAACGTTAGAACTCTTGGTCGATAGATTTCCGTAAATCCTATCTATAGTCCACCATAATCACAGGATCGTACGAGTGACCATAGTGTTGAGAGAAAATAGGTCAATCAGTTCCAACTTACCCGACGTAGAAGGGGTCATATTATGCCTACCGACGAAGAAGGGATTCATTGGAGTTTGACCTATAAAGACTATTCTCAATTTTTTTGGTTATACGAGGAAGATCCCATCATCTTAGTTTTAATTCATTTTAAGTGAACGAAAAAACTAGCATTGCGTGAATGAATTAATTTAGGTGATGGCTTATAAAAACGTGTGATATCTGTATATCAAAGAAAACTAACGCGTGACCTCTATATGAGTCAGTTTTCATGCAATTATTAGGTGGTTTGGTTTTAGGCGGAATATGATGCAATCTATCGTTACGATAAAATAAATAAAAGAATGCAAAACGTAAATAAAAATTCCTAGTGTGGCCTATCCTAGTAAAAAGAACATAATACAACTTTGGAATCCACCGTTGGACCCGAGAAGCTTGTCTTGATGTTCCATCTTTGTCCATGCAGCGGGAGTGAGCATCCGATCTCCATCTTTGGTCTTCTCAAAATTACAAATAAAATTTACAAAAATAAACCTATTTACATTCTAAATAAAAACTGTAATTACAAGGAAAAATCAAAATGGAGATGCGAGATCTCAAAATACAACCAAGACCGTGTTCCATCATTACGGTAACACGTTCTACTAAGGCCACACTAAGTTACAACCGTTTGTAAAAATTAAATACGTAATTAAACATTCAAGGCATTCAAAATAACGATAAATAAAATGCATCAACTAAAATAAAATTTATTCGTGACATAATTCCGTAATTATGTTAAATTTATCCAAACCACCTTTAATGATTAAAATTATGTGACAAAACCGCTTTAATCAACTTAATTTTAATCCATGATAATCCGTTACTTTAAATTGTAAAATAACTAAATGGTACGTGAGTGAACTGTTTCACTATCAAGCGAATGCATAAAATCCGTATTATGCATATGTTATGGCCAAAAACCGAAAAAAAAAATTTTTTTTTTTTTTATTCTTGCTGCAATTGCCGAGAGCAAAAAAACAAAAAAAACATAAATTTTTTTCTCTTTTTCTCACGGCCAAACCGAGAGGTGCCCAAAAATTTTTTTTTTTTTTTTTTTAATTCTATGGCTCATGCCGTGAGCAAAAAAAAAACAAAAAAAAATTAGGCTGCCTCATGCCGTGAGCAACATCAGCCAAACAAAAATCGATTTGTCAAAACCAATTGCAATTTGAACATAATCCGAATTAAAACAAAATTACAATTGGCAAATCTTTAACATATTGCTATGATTATCGTTTAAAATAACAATATGCAAAGAACAAGTCGAAAAACAAAATCAGACGATTGAGACTGATCAGCAGAAAGCCGTGTGGCACGGCTTCCAATGCATAAAAAAAAAAAACAAAACCAGCCGTGCAAAAAAAAATTCTGCCGAGGCAAAAAAAAAATTGCAGCCGCACGGATTTTTATGAAAAAAAAAATTATCGATTCAATCCGTTTAATGAAAATCAACATGATAAATTTACGTGGCCTCGCTCTAATACCATTTGTGGGGTAATATCCCTATAAAACCCTTAAATTTTAGGACTATAACGTAAAACTAACATGCGATTTATGGTCATAAACGAAAAACAATAGAGAAAACGATAAAGAACAAGAATCGACCTCGGGTCGTTTGTGAATGCGGCCTAAGAACAGAAATCAAAGTAGATTTCCTCCTAATCGTTGCACCCAAGACCGTCTGAGACTATGCCCCTTGTGCTAGAAATACTCTCTAATTGACTTGCAATATTGAGAGAGTTGTTGTGAGGTTTTTCGATGTGAGATCTAGAAATTTCAGAGAAAATTGCCCCGAAACCCTAATTGTTTTGCAAATGAGATGATTAGGTCACAAAAGGAGAGAAGCTCCCCTTTTGTGTGTTTCGGCCGTGAGCTTCAAGAGGAGGGAGTGGGCTTTCCACTTTCTCATTATTTTTAACCCATGGTCCGACACGAAAATGCTAAAATGTATATGACGGGTTTTTATTATAAATCGTCATCGGTTATCGGTTATTAAAATATCAACTAGTAACATGACTCAGTCGATATATTAATACTTGTTCGACAATGACAATATTGTATAATTAATTCAATATACATTAATTAAATATAATCCTTTATATTCAATTTACGAATTAACCGCTTAATTCGTCTTAGCCATTATTATTTAATCTGTATTAAATAAATATCTCAACATCGCGTTTAACTAATTATTAGTCAATAACTCCGACTACTTGTTTAGTCAAATTAGGCATCAACGTGACTGTATTTTCATACCGTCACATCTCTCAAACGTATCCTATAGGTGTGACTTTTAGGGACCAGTTGATCACCGCCATCAGTATGACAATAACGTCAAACTTATCTAGCAAGCCAACCGTTATTGATAAACGTGGACCAACAGATAATAATACAAAAGTATACCCTTTGATCCTTTTAGAGATTTAAATGTTATTGCACTAACTGTAGAGGACACCAGCCCCAACACTACGGTGCCTTAGAGATTGGCCCCGTCCCCGGTTTCAACTCAACGGTGAAATCTATCTCCCTCTTCGGTGGCAACCCCGGAATCTGTTGGAGCTTGTGTCCTCCACAAATTAGTGTGATAACATTTGTAAATCTCTTACAGGTTCACAAGGGTATACTTCGTATATTTAATCAGTTGATTAACGTTTACCTAATAACGGTTGGCTTGCTAGAAAGTTTGACGTTATTATCATACAGATGGCGGTGATCAACTGGTCCCTAAAGGTCACACCTATAGGATGTGTTTGAGAGATGTGGTCATAGAAATATAATCACATTGATGCCTAATATGACTAAACAGTTAGTCAATGTGTTGATGAGACAATTATTTAATGAAGATTAAATAATATCAGTTGAGACGAATTAACTGTCAATTCGTAAATTGAATATAATAAGTTATATTTAATTAAATGTATGTAATGTTAGCTTGGACGAATTAATCTGTTAATTCGTAATTAAATGTAATTGGTTATATTTAATATCAACAAGTGGAATGTGTCATAGTGGTAATAGTGAGGGTACACAAACCAAGAGGTCATGGGTTCGATCGTCACTAGATGACAATTTAACACATTTTATACATTTTTGGAATAACCAAAATAAGGAAATAATACTCCTTATTTCGGTAATTGAGCCGAGATTAGAGGATGAAAAAAATCCACCCTAATCTACCCTAACACACGGTTTAAGAGGGTAGATGGGTGAATTATTTCTAACCTAATTTTTGCTCATTCTCTTGCCTCCTCTCATCAAAAAAAAATACAAAACAACCTAAATTTTTACAGAAAATTTGGATCGATTCTAGCATAATCAAAGGGCATATCTCATATCGTCTTGGGTGCAACTGATAGGCGAATATCTATTTTGATATTGTTCTTAGGCCGTATTTGCTAGGACCGAAGGTTATTTCTGAATCCTTTACTTTTGTTTATGTATTTTTATTTTATGACTAGTGATCATCTTCATAAAATTCGTTATAATCCTTAATAATAAGGGAAGTATACAGATTATTTCCCACAAGTGGTATCAGAGCCAAGGCCACGAATTTTAATTTTGATGATTTTCATAAAATTGTATGTAAACAATGAGGAATTTCGAAAAAAATTTAGGGTTTTTCGGCTGAAAACGTTTTTTGCCGAGTGGAATTTTTTTTTTTCGGACTGTTTTTTTTTTCGTTTTTTTCTTTTGCTTGATGATTTATTTCCAATTTCATTTTTCATATCATTGTTTTAATCAGTTAAAATTATCATATGAAGAATTGGTAGATTTTGATTTAATGCAGATTGAGTTAAAATGCAAATAGAATCGTCATGTCGATGATACAAGAATTTGTTTTTGCTATATAGTTTTAGCATATACGATTAATCATGTTTATTAATTCATTTGCTAAATCATGTTCTTATAGCAACTGTAAACATTTTCTTCATCGAATCTTTGAATTAGGGCTTTTTGCCGCAAAAGAAAAAAAAAATTGACGGCTTATTTTAGGGTTTGCCGTGAGGAAAAAAAAATCTGTTTTTTTGTCTTCTTTTTTCTGAAATGCCGAATAAGAAAAAAAGGGGAAAGGTTTTTTCTTGTTTTTGCCTTATTGCCGTTTTAAAAAAAAAAAACAAATTTGAGCTGTTTTTTATTCCAGCCGTGAGCTGGGAATTTAAAAAAAAAAAAATTTGTTTATTTGATTCTGCCGAGACCAAATAAAAAATGGATTTTTTTGTTTTGATATTGGCCAATTAGTTATTGTGAAACGGTTCACAATTTAAAGATATCATATTATTTTAAAGCAGTTTAAAATTTTGACGGATTGAATTCATATTACAAGTTTAATATGGATTAGAATGAAATTAATGTGATTAATTGAAGAATTGTCACTTAATTTGATTTAAATAGGTAGTTTGGATAAATTAATCAACATAATTAAGGAATTGTGTCATGTATGTTTAATTTATTTTTAGTTGATGCATTTTATCTTAATTTTGTTGAATGAATCGATTGAATGAATTTAATTTACGTATTTTTTGCAATCAGTTGTAATTTGTAATACTTAGTGTGGCCTTAGTCAAATTATGTTTTCGTAATGAAGGAAACATGATTTTTATGTAATTATGAGATCTCAAATCTCCTTTATTTTTCTTTAGTTTTTGGGTTTTGAAATTAGAATGTAATAAATAGGTTTATTATGTAAATTTTATTTATTGTATTTTTCAAAAGAAGACTAAAGATGGAGATTGGAGCTCACTCCCGCTACATGGATCAAGATGGAACATCAAGACAAGCTTCTCGGGTCCAAGGATGGATTCCAAACTTGTATTTATTATTCATTTTGATAGGATAGGCCACACTAGGACTTTTACTGTTTTTACGTTTTCATTCTTATTGCTTTTCATTCACATGTTAGTTTATGCATCATATTCCGCCTAAAACCAAACCACCTACTACTAAAATGCATGAAAATTGACTCATATAGGTTGTATGTTAGTTTTCATGGACATGCAGATGTCACAGTCTTTAAGCCATCACCTTAATTTATTCATTCTCGCATGCTAGATATTAGTTCACTTAAAATGAATTAAAAAAGTTGATGGGATCTTCCTCTAAAACGGAAATTGAGATTAGTCTTTATAAGGGCAAACAACTATGAATCCCTTCTTCGTCGGTAGGCATAATATGACCCCTTCTACGTTGGGTAAGTAGTTGTGTTGACTTAGTTTACCTCAACATCATAGTCCGAAGAGTTTCTCGTGATTATGATGGACTAAAGATAGAATTTACAGAAATTTATCGACCAAGAATTCTAACGGTAGAATTAGCTAAAAGGTTAGCTTATCAATTTACAGATAATTGAGTCTTGGGATCATTTATATAATTCTTGAGGGAGGTCAATTGTATAAATGTTTTGAGTCTTCGCGTTATGACAGTAGTTCATTAGACTTAAAAATATAAACGATGCACATGCTTATTATTTTTATTCTTCTTCTCGCAGTGTAGAACACGTTTATTTTCATAATACTGTTATAACAAAATGTCTGGAAATAACGCAATCCAAATGCCTAGTGCCACACTTGGACGCGAGTCCTGGCTGAAAATATTCATGGACCAGATGAATCAGTTCACACGTCTGAAAAATGACGGGTCCAACTTTGCGGATCGGGAGGCAAGATTACTACGGAATGCTGCCATTGCTGACGGTAAGCTCAAGTACTTAACTTAGCCAATACCGGTCAACCCAGGCCCCAATGCAGGAGTTAACGAGTCACTCGCTTATAGTGACTTCGTTATGGAAGCGGGTGCGATAAAGAACGTACTCATCTTTGCAATGGAAACCAATTTGCAGAGACGCTTCATTGCCCAAGGTGCGAACAAGATTTTCACCACGCTCACTAACGAGTTCTCTAAAGCACCGAGAATCGTTACATATGAGCATACCTGTCGCTTCTTTGATGCAAACTCCAGAAGGGCCAACCGGTTAGCCCACACATTCTTCACATGATTGAGAATGTCGAGAAGCTGGAGGCTCTTGATTGCAAAATCAGTGAGAGCATTGTCATTGACCGAATGCTTCATTCTCTTCATGATGGTTTTGCCCTTTTCAGGGCGAACTACTACATGAATGACTTGAAAAAGAGTCCTCATGAGCTACACTCTCTTCTTGTACAGACCGAGAAGGATATGAAATTGAGTGGGAGCATGAAGCAGGATGTTCTCACGATTTCCAATAAAAGTAAGGGTAAGGGCAAGGCGAATGGCGACCTAGCTGTAGGTATGCCAAAGTTTAAAAAGCCAGAAAACGGTAAGAGTGCGCTTGGTGAGACTAGTGGCTCACAGGGCAAGGCAAAGAGCAAGGGCGGTGACATAGAGTGCCACCATTGTCACAAGACTGGACATTGGAGGAGGAACTGTCCCGTCTACCGTGTGGACATCAAAGCAGGCCGCGTTGTTCCTGTTGGTATGTCATCTTATATTCATATGATTGAGATTAACCATGCAAGTTTCGGAACTTGGGTACTTGATACTGGTTGTGGTTCTCATCTGTGTAATCATTTGCAGGGCCTAAAGAACATCATACCTCTCGAAAAAGGTGATGTGGATCTGCGTGTCGGGAATGGAGCACGAGTTGCTGCTATCTCGAAGGGAACATATGTAATCCAACTCCCTAGTGGTTTTGAGTTATTTTTAAATAACTGTTACTATGTACCCAGTTTGTCTAAGAACATTATTTTTGTTTCCGTACTTGCTAAAGACGGTTTTGTATTTACAATAAAGGATAATAGCTGTATTTTCTCTTTCAATGAAATGATTTATGGCAAAGCAGTTTCCATGAATGGAATTTATATCTTAGACCAAACCACAGAAGTATTACACGTGAATAATAAGAAAATAAAGGTTGGTGACAAAGATCAAACCTATCTATGGCATTGTCGAATGGGACACATAAATGAGAAACGCGTGAAAAAACTCGTCGATAATGGGACTATTCCCGCATTCGATTTTTCTACATATGGCACGTGTGAATCATGTCTTATTGGCAAGATGACTCGAATTTCCTTCAAAGGTGTTGGAATGCGCGCTAGTGACCTATTAGGACTCATACATACTGATGTTTGTGGACCTATGTCAATTACCGCTAGAGATGGCTATAGATATTTTATCACTTTCACGGACGATTTGAGTAGATACGGATATGTCTACTTAATGAAGCATAAAAGTGAGTCCTTTGAGAAATTCAAGGAATACCGAACAGTGGTACGAACCAACTGGGTAGAAAGGTTAAAGCACTCCGTTCAGATCGGGGTGGCGAATATCTTTCAAATGAGTTTGATCAACACGTTAAAGACTGTGGAATCGTTCTACAGTTAACTCCACCTGGAACACCTCAATTAAATGGTGTGTCCGAACGGAGAAATCGAACCTTACTTGATATGGCTCGATCCATGATGAGTCACACGGTAGTGCCTGATTTATTATGGGGTTATGCTCTTTTGTCAGCTACTCTTATACTTAACCGAAGTCCGACTAAAGCTGTCGACAAGACTCCATATGAAATGTGGAAGGGAACGGTCCCTAACTTGTCCTTTATTCGGGTTTGGGGCTGCGAGGCTTATGTCAAGTGGAGACACGAGGATAAGCTCGGCCCGCGATCGGTCAAGACATACTTTATAGGTTATCCAAAAGGAACATTTGGTCATTACTTCTATTCGCCTACCGAACATCGAGTTTTTGTTGCGGCTAGTGCGACGTTCTTAGAGAAAGAATTTCTCGAGAACAAGACGAGTAATAGAACCTTCGAGCTGTCGGAGATTCCAGAACCAACAACCGAGGAACGGATGGAGGAAGTTGTTCCTCCAACTGATGATACGGTTAATATTCCTGAGGTACCTAGGAGGTCGGGTAGAGTCTCTCATCCTCCGGACAGATACATTGGTATGGTCGAGGAGAATGACGTTTTACTCCTGGAGAGTAATGAACCCGTTACCTATAAAGGTGTTAAGACCTGTTCCGACTCAAAGCTATGGCTCGAAGCCATGCAATCCGAGATGGACTCCATTTATGAGAATGAAGTATGGGATCTAGTTGATTTACCTAATAAGGTAAAACCTCTACAGTGCAAATGGATTTACAAAATAAAGCGTTCTGTAGACGCGCAACCAGATACCTATAAGGCACGACTAGTGGCAAAAGGTTTCACTCAAGTGCACGGACTGCATTATGATGAGATTTTTGTTCCTGTAGTCATGCTACGTTCCATTCGGATAATCTTAGCGATTGTCGCATTTCATGATTATGAAATTTGGCAAATGGATGTGAAAACCGCCTTCTTAAACGGTTATTTGGAGTAAGAGTTGTACATGGTGCAACCCGAAGGTTTCATAGATCCTGAACATCCTAAGAAAGTATGCAAGCTTAAGCGTTCCATTTATTGACTTAAGCAAGCTTCTCGGAGTTGGAATCATCGTTTCGACCAGGTGATAAAAAAGTATGGTTTCACTCGATCGGTTGAGGAACCATGCTGATATATCAAGTCGAGTGGGAGCAAGATTGTTTTCTTGATATTGTATGTCGATGACATACTCTTGATTGGGAATGACATTCCTCTCCTATCTTCGGTTAAAGAATGGTTGAAGAACCATTTCCAGATGAAAGATCTGGGTGAGGCACAGCGCATTTTGGGAATCCGTATCTACCGAGATAGATCACGACGGACGTTATCACTTATTCAGGAGTCTTATTTGGATAAGATTCTTGAGAAGTTCAGCATGACCAACTCCAAGAAGGGGAACCTTCCAATGACGACTGGGATGCCGTTGAGCAAGTCTCAGTCACCCACGACGCCTGAAGGGATTGAGCGCATGAGTCGTGTTCCCTATGCATCTGCAATAGGATTGATCATGTATGCCATGATATGCACACGTCCAGACGTGGCATATGCATTGAGTATAACGAGTCGGTACCAAAAGACTCCAGGTGAAACACACTGGATAGCTGTTAAAAACATCCTCAAGTACCTACGGAGGACTAAGGATTGGGTATTTACTTATGGAGGCGATACTAAGCTATGCGCAATCGGTTACGCAGATGCTAGCTTCCAAACGGATCGAGATGACTCAAAATCTCAGTCCGGGTTCGTCTTCACTCTTAATGGTGCTGCGGTCAGCTGGAAGAGTTCCAAACAGAGTGTTGTAGCAGATTCTACTACTGAATCCGAGTACTATGCCGCTTCGGAGGCAGCAAAGGAAGCGATATGGATGCGTCAATTCTTACAAGGACTTACGGTAGTTCCTAGTTCGAATGACCCGATCACCATCTATTGTGACAATAGAGGTGCCATCTTCCAGGCTAAGGAGCCAAAGTCTAGCAACAAATCTAGACATGTACATCGGAAAGCTCACCTGATCCGTGATTACGTGGAGCAAGAGGAGATAGTGATAGACAAGATTGCGACGGATGATAGCATCGCGGATCCTCTCACTAAACCGTTGAATTATGATAAGCATGTAGGGCACGTTAATTCCATGGGAATTAAACGTGTTCCTGAGTTGTAGTACTTGATTATGGATTTGATACATTATCTTTTTCATATACTATTTATAACTTCATCGTTTTATTATAATATTTTGTTTTTCATGTGGGTTGTACTGACAACATTGAACACCACAAAGTGAACTGAATTACATTATATTTGTTTTGGTCCGTAATCGCCAATGTGAGCTGATAACTCCGGCTATTATATTGTGCAGTCGATTGATGGTGGGTTCAACGAGCCATAAGTCAAACTGTTGACTGATCGATCACAAATGCGAGATTATAACGATACCTCGTAGGACAAATTTTTGTGACAACGTAATGGAGTCCTAAATGTTTAAAAACATTCGGTGCCAGGTCGTGGATAGGACATCCATTGTGTTCCTAGAGTCGATTCTTTTGACTATCGATTGTCTCTTGAGATTAAGGCAGTTTTTGGGTGACTTTGGTTTCTTTCTCACGGTCTGCCGTAACTAGAGGCTAAGTAGATTTTTTCCTGGGTCATTTCATACTTTGTGCTTACATCTCAGGGATTCGAGTTGAGGAAAATATCCAACCCTTATCGGTATAGTTATTTCTCGGGGCCACTCGAGGAGTTGTAACTGAAATGCATGGCCATGCTCGAATGTTGATTCGTTTATCAGTTAAGTTACTCTCTAGTCGGGGAAACCACTCTTGATAATGATCGCTTGTAAAATACGACCTTTGTGAATACGGATTTGCAAATTGTTTTACATTGAGTGGGAGAAATTTTAGGATATGAGAATCGGTTATCACACATACACTTGTGAGGACAAGTGGGAGTTTGTTGGAGCTTGTGTCCTCCACAAATTAGTGTGATAACATTTGTAAATCTCTTACAGGTTCACAAGGGTATACTTCGTATATTTAATCAGTTGATTAACGTTTACCTAATAACGGTTGGCTTGCTAGAAAGTTTGACATTATTATCATACAGATGGCGGTGATCAACTGGTCCATAAAGGTCACACCTATAGGATGTGTTTGAGAGATGTGGTCATAGATATATAATCACATTGATGCCTAATATGACTAAACATTTAGTCAATGTGTTGATGAGACAATTATTTAATGAAGATTAAATAATATCAGTTGAGACGAATTAACTGTCAATTCGTAAATTGAATATAATAAGTTATATTTAATTAAATGTATGTAATGTTAGCTTGGACGAATTAATCTGTTAATTCGTAATTAAATGTAATCGGTTATATTTAATATCAACAAGTGGAATGTGTCATAGTGGTAATAGTGAGGGTACACAAACCAAGAGGTCATGGGTTCGATCCTCACTAGATGACAATTTAACACATTTTATACATTTTTGGAATAACCAAAATAAGGAAATAATACTCCTTATTTCGGTAATTGGGCCGAGATTAGAGGATGAAAAAAAACCACCCTAATCTACCCTAACACACGGTTTAAGAGGGTCGATGGGTGAATTATTTCTAACCTAATTTTTGCTCATTCTCTTGCCTCCTCTCATCAAAAAAAACACAAAACAACCTAAATTTTTACAGAAAATTTGGATCGATTCTAGCATAATCAAAGGGCATATCTCATATCGTCTTGGGTGCAACTGATAGGCGAATATCTATTTTGATATTGTTCTTAGGCCGCATTTGCTAGGACCGAAGGTTATTTCTGAATCCTTTACTTTTGTTTATGTGTTTTTATTTTATGACTAGTGATCATCTTCATAATATTCGTTATAATCCTTAATAATAAGGGAAGTATACAGATTATTTCCCACAGAATCTCCTCTGGAAAAACATCTGCAAACTCTCCCACCACTGGTATCTGATCAACTGTCGGACTCTCTATCCGGTCATCTCTCACATGGCACAAGATCAAAGGACATCCCTTCCTCAGATAAGACTTCAAGGTGACAGCTGCAATCAACTTAACTTTGGGTTTGACCAGAAACCCACGTTAAGACACACTAACACCCTTAGGCCCTCTCAAAGACACTTTCTTTTGATGACAGTCTATCTTAGCTTTATACTTTCCTAACCAATCCATCCCGACTATCATCTCAAAACCGTCAAAAGGAAACTCTAGCAAGTCTAAAGGTAGATCAACATGCCCAACTATCATAGATACATCTCTAAACAACCTCCCACATGATACAGACTCACCCGAAGGTATAAAACTTTCTCACTTACAGACTCATACACTCTCAAACCCAACCGTTTAACATGACTCGAAGATACAAACGACTGAGACGCCCCCGAATCAAACAAAATAAAGGTATGAATACCATTAACAAGAAAAGTACCAGTGATAACATGTGCATCCTCCTCAGCTGCTTTCTTGTCCATCATGAACAGCTTTCCACTGGTCTTCTGTCCACCTCCCTGGACAGTACTGGCTGATGTGGTCGGCTTAGCACCCGACCCTTGGTTTTTTTTTTTTTGTTCGTAGCTGGTTTCTGATAAGAATTACCGCCATTGCGGTTACCTCCACTCTGATAGCTCTGACTTCCCCGGTTAGACCATGACCCACCTGGTCTGTTGCTCGCATAACTCTGTGCAGGTCCCTGAGAATAGCTCCCCCGAGCCGATCCCTGAAAAGCTCCAGGCATACTCGTGCACTCATGTCTCTTGTGGCCTACACCGCCACAGCCATAGCAGGTCATCCCCCAACTACCGCTACCACTCACACGGCCACGCCCAAAGGAAGCCCCAGCACTGAACCCTGACCCAGAAGAAAACGCCTTAGCTTGATTGTGGTTGCCTTTCTTGTGAATAGATTGGCCTCCACCCTCACTCTCAGCCTTTCTTTTCTCACTCACTCTCTTCTGAGCCATCTCCACCAACCACTCAGCTCTCCCAGCCCTCTCATAAGCTTCCTTAACATCGGTAAGGACTCCCACGGGTAACTTATCCATAATCTTGGGTGTCAACCCTCTCTCAAACCTCAGCGCCAGGTTCTCCTCACTCAAACCCATATCCTCAGCATACCTAGACTTCTCATTGAACTGCTTGTAGTACTCAGCAACTGACATATCAGATGTCATCTTAAACCCATCAAACTCCTCCCTCAGCTTACTCCTCACATGCTCCGGTACAAACTCTTTCCTCATAGCCCTACGAAACTCTTCCCAAGGTATAGCAGGTAAGCCCTGGTTCGCATACATCTCCCTAGCACTCACCTTCACCGTATCCCACCACTTGCCAGCTGCTTCCCTCAGGTAGAACGCAGCTTGTTCTACTCTCATCTCATCAGGCCAGTGAACCAGGTCTAGTATGTTCTCCATCTCACGATGCGAGTTGTCAAGAAGGTTTGGTTCCCCGCTTCCCGTGTACTCTTTTGGGTTAAACCTCGCTATATAGAGACTGATCTTAGGGTGATCAACCTCCTTATCCTTATTCACTTTCTTTAAGGCCTCAGAAAGAGCATCTTGGTGCTCCAACATCTTAACGATATCATCCATATTCATGGTCTCAGCTCTCGCATAGTAAGCGTTTCTCTTGGGCGGCATCTTGAAACTATATAAGAAAGGGTAGACATAAACACACGCACTATAACCCCAAAACACGAAAACAGACTGTCCAGAACACACTCGATCGAGCGCCCAAACCTACTCGATCGAGTAAGAGGCTACTCGATCGAGTGCCCACCATACTCGATCGAGTGCCTCGACATTAGACCCCAAACAGACCTTCTGACCTCTAACATACTCGACCGAGTAGCTAGGCTACTCGATCGAGTGACCCCCTACTCGATCGAGTGCCCGAGGTACTCGATCGAGTGCCCAAAAACTCGATTCTGGTTGCAAAATCGTCAAACACCCACTCGATCAAGTTAGACCCACTCGATCGAGTCATGCTAACTCGAATATGCTACCCGCATGCTATAACATATCCCAACATGTAAAACAACTTTATAAACACAACATCATATCATAGTTAAGCATACTATGCTACTCAACTCTTCATACGATTAACAAACAACTATATCATGTTATCAAACGCCACATAGTAAACACCCAACATGCTTCTCTTTCCAACAACAGTTCTATATGTCTCATCAATCTTTCATTCATATTCTCAACTTTCTACTCTAAACATCCAACAATTACAACATACTTCATCACATCCACACACAAGCGAACAAACAACACTTACGACTTGACATATATTCCCCCCATGTGACCGGTTCAAAATTGTAGGGCGAGTTCGCAACTTTAGGACGTCTCCTAAGCCTTTGCATTAGCCCCTACAACCTTTACTCCGGGTTCATTTTAATTGACTATCTATATTCATTAGGTTCATTGGTTACAGGTTTCAGGATCGTCGCTCTGATACCATTTTGTAACACCCCCATACTCCAAGTGCCTTACCAGGACCACCCAGGTATAAGGATGTTACCATCTCGGTTACCCGAGGCAATGATAATCAAATAAACAATAATGAAACAACGTTTAAATAGAAATACTTTAGTGAAAGGTTACAATCCAAAAACCAAACCAAAATACGAATACATGTTCTCAAACCAAATGTCTACTGATCTAACTAAAATGTTTATGAAAACTATTAAGCTATAGCGGAAGACTTCTATCATCAGACCGTGGCACATCCCAGCTATCCCAGTACTCAACTCATACCTGCTTAATATCTGCTCACCATCCCCGAATGGATCACCGCAGGTTTTAAAACAATAAACCGGGGTCAGTACTAATTACACAATTTATATAATCAACAGTACAGTAAACAACATAGCTCAAACAGTCACACACAATCACCCACTCCAATCAATCTCCGTCTCCGACTGTCCACTGGACCAGCCTTGCCAGTGGGGGACCGCAGCCGTACCCACTAAATCCCCGCTCATCATACCGAGCGATAACCCTGTCCCATTAATGTGCACATCCCCTTCCGTGGCGGGTTCCACGAAGGCGAAACTAGGGCGTGAAGCCACTCCCGGAAGTGACTCCACTCAGCCGAGAACGCATCTTGAGAACCAGAGACAAGCAATCACAATCACAACACAACATCAACAACCGTCTGAATCAATCAACAATCATTAACTACAGCACAATCACCACACATTATGTAACTAATACTGAGTAGGGAAACCCTACCTGGAAAGCACAACAATCAGACGATCTCACAGCTGATATCAAAAAGCTTCCTCTACGAATCCTCCTCCTAACATACAAACATATAATCACTACCAAGCATAACATACTACAAAACCCCTAATTCCCCAATTTAGGGTTTAACCAACTTTAAAGAAACATTATAAAAACGGTATATAGGTCTTACCCTCGACGCAAGGATCACAACGGTATAAAGAAAGGTGAAATCCGACCTTCCAAGCTCTGGGATTTGCCAACAATGCGATTAAAGCGAATGACGTAGTTTGATTTCTCTTCTCACAGTGATTAGGTTTTGAAAAGTGTTTTAAGAACAATGGCGCAAGTATTATATACTCTAATCGCATTATTAAATAAACCCTAGAAATAACTCCTCGTAAACCGGCTACTCGATCGAGTAGCTAAGGTACTCGATCGAGTGCCCCCTTACTCGATCGAGTACCCATGTTACTCGATCGAGTACCCAACAGGTTAGAAACTATTTTAATCTGCAACTCGCCCTTACTCGACAGAGTAAGGCCTACTCGATAGAGTACCCAGAGACTCATAAATACGTAGTATTACACCAACACCCGTACTCTCGAGGTGCTAACCCAAAACGACAAGGAAGGATTCACTGAGTTTCTAACCCGTTGGAGGAGGGTGAGTACTCAGTTGGTCAGCAAGCCGAGTGAATCAACCCTAGTGAAAAAATTTGTCAACAACCTCCGCCCGGTTTATGCCAACCTGCTGAGGTATCAGAATATCAAAACTTTTAAAGATCTGCAGATTCTGGGGACACGAATTGAGGACGACCTCCGAAAGGGTGTCTTAGCAAAGACCACGGGCAGGGGTTATCAAGGATCCACCTCAACCGGATCTCGCCCTTACGGTCAGGCAAACAAGATTGATGAGGTTAACCTCGTCGAACCATCTGCCAAGAAAACTGAACGCCCCCAGAGAGTGTTCAGTAACATAGGGTCGACTTATGCAAGTGCCTTGAAAAGGCTCATGGATCAAGGGAAGTTACAACCGATCGGGCCCACCCCGGATCCGACCGATGCCAAGAAATCTCGATTTTGGAACCCCAATGCCTACTGCCAGTATCATCGAGGGAAGGGGCATGATACCGAAAATTGCTTCAAACTCAAGCACCTCATTCAAGACATGATTGAGAAGGGAGATTTGCCTATACCCCCACCAACTAAACCGAACAACAAGACGAATCCCTTGGGAATTCACGCCATCTCCGACGATGAGCCGATCCTGGACTGATCTCATCTCATCTTGCCAATTGACGACGAGGTGAATGTTCTGGAAAAGGATCCTTCAGATGGAGTGTTTGTGTTCAGTGCTGCCACCATGCTCACTATGTTTCAGAAAGTTGAAAAGGCCATAGCCAGCCTCTCTGAGCGAATCACCCGACTCGATGACGCCTATCGTCGACTCATCTTCAATCCCCCAACACCGCGTCCAAGGGAGAATTCCCCAAACATTCAAAACTACCCATCCCAGGATGGATTGCTCCCGCGACCATTCTGGCATAGACCTCACGAAAATCACCCTCAAAATAACTACCCTCAAAATAACTAGCCCCATAAAAATCGCCCTCACAAAAATATCCCCATCAAGAACTACCCACCGAGGAATACCCCTCCAAGGTATCCTCGAGACCCTGAAATTAATGGCATATGGCGGGATGATGTTGAGGATGTCTATGTCATCCCGGGGAAGGAAAAGCGGACGAAAGAAATCGGACATCTCACCCGGTCCGGACTTCCCTATCAGAATCCGAGCAACCCAGTGGTCGTCCCAACAAAGAATGACCAAGTCGTCCCGGAAGTGGACACTCAACCAAAAGCTCCCGAGAACTCAATCCTGAAACAGCTCTAGAAAGCAAAAGCCGAAATCTCAATTTGGCAACTAATTGCAACATCTTTTGAGCATCGACGGGCCTTGCTGCAGGCCTTGGGAAAATTAACCGTGCCCTCCACCTCTTCCCCAGAAGAAATAGTGGCACACATGACGAGAGACGCCCCTGATCTGAGTAACCCCGTCATCTTCTCCGACGAGGACATCCCCCTGTTCGGAGCCAACCATAACCTGGCCCTATACATCACCGTACAATGCCTCCAAAAGAATATACCAATGGTCCTCGTGGATGACGGTTCCGCCGTGAATGTCATTCCTCTCAAAACTGCCCACGGGCTGGGCATTAAGGAATCCGATTTAATCCCGACAAATCAAGGAGTACGCGCCTACGACGGCACTCGTCGCAAGGTCGCTGGGCTAGTCACTTTGACCGTCGCAACCGGGCCACTAGAAAGACAAACCAGTTTTCAAGTGGTCGACATCGACGCGTCCTTCAACATGCTCCTGGGACGTCCCTGGATTCACGCCGTCAAGGCGGTCACATCAACGTCCCTGGATTCACGCCGCCAAGGCGGTCACATCAACGCTCCACCAAAAGATCAGGGTCCCCTTTAACGGGAAAACGATCACGATCCCCGCTTCCCCAATCAAAGCAGTCATGAGAAGAGGGGTAGCCTCCCAAGCCATTGAGGAGGACGACAATGAGATGTGGGGTTTCCAAGCCGTGAACGCCATAACTGATGAACCTGCAACCTCTGAGTGTGGCCCATCCACCAACCTCACGATCAACCGTATCATGATGCGTCAAGGTTATTTCCCGGGTTTGCCGCTCAATCCACTAAAGGACCAGTTGCCTCCTTTGAAACAGGCTAAGGTCCCCAACATTCCCTTTGGGCTGGGATACGAACCTACCAATGAAGAAATCCAGGAGATGAACCTCCTAATCCGAAAACGCAAGAAGCACGGAGTCATCCTCCGTCCCTACCACCTGACTCTCAACGGATACTTTGTCCCTGAGGGAGAATCTGAACTCTACCACGGCTTTCCAGAGCCAATCTATGACTCTGTGACGAAGGCTAGATACCCGGGAGTGGAAGTCTTCCAGGACTGCTACTTTATCCCCGATAACATCGAAGCTGCATCAACTGAGTCCGAACCTTTACCATGCCTCGACGGACAAGCTGTCACACTACTCTTTGGGGAAGATAACATCAAACGCCTCGACTATGAGGATATCATCAACATCGCCCTGAAAGACAATCAGTTTGATCCGACCGCCTTGATCTCCGATCTCGAACGGAGAAAGCCACCCGTGGTCGGAGGAAAACCATCAAGTGGATCGATCGCCAGGGCCGCATTCTCAAGATAACAACTGGAGAAGGCCCTATATTCAGGGAGGGAGATGAAGAAGGATCTGAGTCTGAGTCTGAGTCGGAGTCAGAGTCTGTCGTAACTCCTAACGCTCCTTATGTCCCAGTCAAGGTCCCCTTCCCACTGTTTTATCACAAAGTCGTGGCTGATTCAAAGGCTGAGTCTACTAAGGTCACCCCCACTCCCATGAAAGGTGACAACCTGGAGCCTGTTCCAGGGGCCACTTCCTCTGTTGTGTCACCTCTAACTGACCACGAGATGTCTGTCCTTTCCGAGCTTTTCGCTCGTGTCAACTTAATGAACGCTAAGTTTTCTTATGACTCGTCTCAATTTAACTGCAATGCAATTCTGAATGACTATGAGGAACTTGACTTGAGTGACTACCCACCTCACTTAGCCAATGAACTTGACAAACGGGAAACCAGAACCCCCATCATTGAGGAAACCGAGCCTATTAACGTAGCAACCGACAATACACCTCAAGAATTTAGGATAGGGACAACCCTGGACCCCTCGGAAAGACAATAGTTCATTGACCTCCTCCACGAATACAAGGACGTGTTCGCCTGGTCTTACAGAGACATGCCTGGGATTGACAGAGAAATTGCAGAGCACCGGATACCCATTAAACCCGGGGCTAAACCTGTGAAGCAGAAGCTACGCAGGATGCGTCCTGAATGGGCCCTAAAAATCAAGGAAGAAGTGGATAAACAGTTCAAAGCTGGGTTCATCAAAGTGTCTGAATACTCGGATTGGGTGGCCAACATTGTGCTGGTACCGAAGAAAGACGGAAGAATTCGGGTTTGCGTCGACTTCAGGGATCTGAACAAGGCAAGTCCAAAGGACGACTTCCCTTTGCCACATGTTGACATTCTGGTGGACAACACTGCCGAACATGCTCTCTTATCATTCATGGACGGGTATGCTGGGTACAACCAGATTAAAATGGCTGAAGAAGACATGCACAAAACTGCGTTCACTACACAGTGGGGTACATATTGCTACACGGTCATGCCTTTCGGCCTCATCAACGCCGGAGCAACCTATCAAAGAACCGCTACCACTCTCCTACATGATATGATGCACAAGGAGGTAGAGGTATATGTCGATGACATGATCGTTAAATCAAAAGAACGGAGCGGCCATATCAATGCCCTCCGAAAATTCTTCGCTCGTCTGCGGAAATATAACATGAGACTAAATCCTCAGAAGTGTGCATTCGGGGTCACCTCCGGAAAACTCTTGGGACATGTCGTCAGCAAAAGAGGCATTGAGATTGATCCAACCAAAATCAAAGCCCTTCAACAAATGCCTCGGCCTAGGAACGAGAAGGAGATTCGGGGATTTCTCGGTCGGGTCCAATACATCACCGTTCATTGCCAAGCTCACTATGATCTGTGAACCGATATTCAAGAAGCTTCGCGCCTCCGATCACACCTATTGGGACGACGATCGTCGAAAGCCTTTTGACAGATAAAGGAAATCCTATCCAAGCCTCCTGTCCTTATGCCACCTCAACCGGGATTCCTCTATCCCTATACCCGATCGTACCAACACAAATGCCATGGGAGCAATGTTTGCACAAACAAATTGGCAACGAGGAGCGAGCCATCTACTACATCAGCAAAAAGTTCATTGAGTACGAGACGAGGTATACCCAGCTGGAAAAGACATGCCTTGCCCTAGTATGGTCAACAAAGAAGCTATGGCATTACATGCTCAGCTACACGGTCCACATATACTCCAAGATGAACCCGGTTAAATACATCTTCGAAAAACCCGTACTAAACGGAAGGCTGTCTAGGTGGACACTCATGCTGTCCGAATTTGATCTCAAGTTTGTACCTCTCAAGGTTATCAAGGGAAGAGCGATCGATTTCCTAACGAAAAAATCCCGTCAACGAGGATCCAACGACCGACACATGGTCACTTCCTGACGAAGACATCCTTTGTGCCGACTCCGACGCATGGGACCTATACTTTGATGGTGCATCTAATCTAAGAGGCTTCGGGGTAGGGATCCTTCTAATATCACCAGAGGGAGAACACGTTCCGATCTCGGTCAAACTAGACTTCGCCGTCACCAACAATGCCGCTGAATATGAAGCATGTCTCATCGGCCTACAAGCAGCCATCACACTTGGCATCACAAGATTGAGGGTCCATGGCGATTCCTCACTCATCATCAATCAGGTGTCCGGATCATGGAAAATCCGATCTGACAGCTTAGCTCCCTACCGAGCAAAGATCAATCAAGAGGTCGAGTTCTTCGACCAAGTCGACTACTTCCACTTGCCACAAGAGGAAAATCAATTTGCTGATGCCCTGGCATCACTTGCCGCGCTCGTCAACATACCTGACGACATGACATCAATGCCCCTGTGTGTCGAAAGACGGAGCGAGCCAGCTCACATTTGTGCCATTATCGACGACGAGGAAAGCCATGATGAACCTTGGTACCAAGCCATCCTCAATTACAAAACCAAAAACGAATTTCCTCCCAACTCTGACCAAAGAGGACAAAGAGCCATCCGTTTACTTGCATCACAATTCGTGATAAACCAAAATCAACTCTACAAAAGAACACCCTAAGGAATTCTCCTCCTTTGCATTGACCATCACAAAGCCAAGAAAGTCATGAGAGAGGTTCACGACGGAGAATGTGGCCCTCACATGAGTGCAATGATGCTTACACGGAAAGTCATGCGGCTAGGTTACTACTGGACCACCATGGAAGCCGATTTCCGTAACTACGTCAAACATTGCCACAATTGCCAAATCTTCGCCAACATACAACACATACAACCATCCCTTTTATACACCATGACATCACCCTGGCCATTCTCAACCTGGGGCATCGACATCATCGGGAAAGTCGACCCGATAGGCACCAAGGGGCATTGCTTCGTCCTCGTCGCCATCGACTACTTCACCAAATGGGTAGAAGCACAGCCATATGCAGTCTTGACCGCCAAACAAGTGGCCAAGTTCATTCAAAACAACATCATCTGCCGATATGGGGTACCCCATGAGATCATCAGCGATCAAGGCTCTCACTTCCGGGCGGAAACTCAAGCCTTGCTGGACAAATACAAGATCAAACGACATCGATCATTCCCCTACCGTCCCCAAACCAACGGAGCGGTGGAGGCAGCGAACAAAACTCTTGTTACCATTATCAAGAAAATGCAAATCAACTACCGCGATTGGCCGAGCAAACTCCCATTCGCACTCTGGGGATACCGAACCTCCATTCGAACACCGATAGGCGCCACACCCTTCTACCTAGCATACGGTGTGGAGGCGGTTCAGCCGGTAGAGTTAGAGGTCCCGTCTCTACGCATCCTACTGGAGAGTCAAGTCCCTGAGGCGGAATGGACCCGTCGAAGGTACGAAGAACTCACTCTTCTAGACGAACGGCGACTCAACGCCTTGCACAACGTCCAGCTATACCAACGACGTATACAACGAGCATTCAATAAGAAGGTCAAACCCAGAAACATCCAGGAGGGCGACTTGGTCCTCAAGTCAGTTCGAGCACCATTACCCGTCGATCCGAGGGGAAAATTAAAACCCAACTGGGCCGGGCCATACCAGGTCAAGAAAATACTTTCGGGGGGGCGCAGTGAGACTGAGTGACCTAGATGGGGAGGACTTTACAAACCCGACCAACCTAGACCAACTCAAGAAATACTACCCTTGAGCCCTATCAACCGACAACCTAGCCTAGTTTTGCAACTAGCAACGACCTCAACCCTTTTCAAGTCAAGTTCCTCAATACGTTCTGATTTGAAGTTGCATGTTTTATCGAGTCTAAGCTGCGGCACCTTGCCCGTTTCAAATGTCCTTTGATCCATCAAAGGCAACGTGGATACGTAGGCAGTCCCTCTTATGCCTGAGGGATACAACCACAAAACCCAATTCAAATTCACAAAACATTTCGAACTACGATCATGGTTTGATTTCACCTCTTCAGGTGGATACGTAGGCAGTCCTTTCTTACACAAGAAGGATACAACCATTCCCACAATCAAAAAAAAAACATCATCCCCACATACAAAAAAAACATCTCAAAAAAGATAAAGGGAAAACCATTCCCTTTCCCCACAAAAATACAAAATGAGCCTTTCTCCCTTTCCACAAAATACCACTTTCCCAAGTGAAAATGTTTAGGACAATTCAAATCGAATTGCCTTCACCAAATGGATGGAAGAAAAAAGCGTTCACAATTTTCGGCACGAGCAATCCTCTTATTTAATTAATAATGGGAGGGATTACATTTCAACAACAAATAAAGCTCGACGAGTCTACAACTTGTCAAAGCTAAGGTGTCAACTAACACACCTCACATAGTAAAACTAGCACAAAACATACAATAACTAGCTAATACAACATAATAAAAACTCACAACAATAATACAACATAATAATAAAGTGGGTAATGAAGGTCTTCACTCTTCCATTCTACCCTTGCCTTTTCCCTCGGGGTACATCTTCCCCTTATTCTTCTTGTTGGCCCGCCTAGCATGGACCTCTTCCTCGGAACGGATCCTCAACGGATCTAAGACGGCGACGGCCTCCGGTCTAGCACAAGACCCCATGTTCGACCCAAGATGAGCCAATGCACGGCCCACCATATTCTTGGGGCCGGAACTCCTCCTCTTCGGTGGCCTCATCACATCGGGAGTAGCTCCATCAACATACTCTTCAAAGAAGGCACGGTTGGCCTTGCCAACCTCTCGGTACTTCAAATCGACGACCTCCTTCTTACGAAACTTGGACCTCTCTTCCAAGGACGGAGCACGTGACTACTTGACATAAGCAGGAGTCACCCATGTCGTGGCAATGGGGTTTGGTACCTCCCAAAGTGGCCGAGTGGCCCACCATCTTTCAAAGAATTCCACAAGCTCGGAGTTCCGGAAAACATTCTCTTGGACAAGAGTATCTTGAGCGGGCACTTTTTGTTGACGCCCCATTTACCTCATGAGCCTTTCGGGATAAATGAAGGAAACAACCTTCAAGCCCACCACCATCAAAGAACGAGGATTAGCACCCGAAGCGGGCAACCCCGTGAAGGACCTCAAATGCCACCACGGCACCACCCGACGGATATGAGGACCGCCCTCTTCCGCCAATCTTGCGGCCCAATAGGCCTCGGTGGAAGCAAAACTATCCGGGTACAATTTCTTCCTCATGGTAAGGTGACGGAAGGAGTAAGAAGAAGGATTAACCGGAGGCTCTACATACCTTAGCCTCTCCAATAGCCACACTTGGAGGATCCTTGGCGATCCAAAAGAGGGAGCTTCTCCACAAGAGCCTTCCTTGTCCAAAGCTTGGATAATCTCTCCAAGCACCAACCATGATGGATCTCTACCATGCTCCATTTGCTCAATCACATGGATAAGGGTCATGCTACCATGACATCTTGGCCCCTCCTTCTTCAAGACATCAACAAAGAGGTACACATGGACAAGGCAAAATGCAAGAGCCCTTCTCCTAGCAACCTCCGAGACATTAGCATCTAACCGATTCGAGAAGATGTTGATAAGAGCCAACATATCCACACCATGTGGAGCAAGAAGAAAGTTGACTTGGCTTGTTGACAAGCCCAACATGGAACGGAATTTCTCCTTGTAGCACAACCGAGTCGGAGGAAGCACCGGAGCACAACCCGGCCACCCACCAATGACTCCAACCTCTTCGGCAAGAGGACAAATTTCACCTTTCGGGAAATTGAAAACGTGATGTTTCGAATCCCAAAACCGAGAACATGCTTCAAGAAACGAAGGTTGCACCTTGACTTGACGAAGCACCAACAATTGACCAACTCCCATGCAATCGAGTTGATACTTCTCGGGAGGCGACAAATCCCGGCACCATTGTTGCAATGCATTCTCAAAAGCATCCATGAAATATTTTTGTGGAAGAAGAAGAGGTTTTATGGAGATGATTTTGTGTTTCGGATGATGAAACAATGAAGCGCAAACGTCCCTATTTATACAAAATGATCAGCGCGTTTTTCAGAAAAAGAGGAGAGCCGGCTTCCATCGCCAAGACGCTCGCGCCTCTTTGAGGCTTCCCCAGGATTCCCGCTGTTGACTTGTCTCTTTCAACATGTGTTTTCTCCTGACACCTCAAACCTCCCGCCAGGAACCTCGCGCCTCTTCGGGATGATCCGGGAAATTTTGTGTTTCTTCACACTCACATTTCTTTCTTTTCGCGTTTTACGAAATCCGACACGGTTTCCATGACGCAGCTTTAAATATACGGATTTTTCTTTCTTTTTTTAAGGGGGGAAGGGCTAGTCGCCCCGATCCGCGACGGATCGTTTCCATGTCAGTCGAATTCCGAAAATTTTTCGCTTTTTCGCAATTCAAAAATCAAAACCAAAACTTGATAACACGACATCAATTTTGCTCCAAAATTCAAGCACTCACAAATTCGAGTCTTGACCTCAAAAAGCAAATATACTCGCAAAAATCCTTTTCTAAAATTCTTTCCTGACGGTTTGAGTTTTATATTTTTTCGAGTCACTTTCAAAAATTTCGATGCAATTTAATTCATGACACGAGTTAATTGCTCAAACTTTCAAATCAATTCCTTTTGAATTCCAGACGTGACGATTTGTCACGGAATTTTCAAAATTTCAAATTTTAACTTCAAGTCATCTTGGTTAATTTTGATTTTCAAACAAATGCTTTACGTGTTTTCAATCAAATGCTTCTACGTGTTTACGTTTTTGTGTATGTGCTATCTGTTGCCTGTTTTCTATACTAACGATGCAGGAACTGGTGCAAAGCAAAAGGAGAATCAACAGCCGACAAGTGCTCCTCCGAAACACAACACAAAAAGCCAAAAATCACAAAATAAACCACAATCCAAAAACACATATATACAAACCGCCTTACGCAAAATACATCGACAAACGTCTATCATACAGACACTGGCCTAAAACAAACGTCTATGATATAGATACTGGCCTAAAACAAACGCCTATCATACAGACACTGGCCTAAAACAAACGTCTATCATACAGACACTGGCCTAAGACAATGAACTGGGGGCTACCTGCCACCTACCGAACTAAGCACCTCTATCCTCTCAAACGGAAAAGAAAGAGAGCAACATAGGGAACAAAGGAGAAACAACGAAAGCAGAGGAGGTTACCATGACGATAATCCTCCGCTCCTGCTCCATGACAAAAAAGAAGACAGTGTCTTGCAGACTTCGGTTGATGAGGAGGCCAAGAAACATGATGCGATGCACCATTCTGATACTGAACCCCACTCATCAGCCACCCTGTCTATGAGCCACAACGAAAAGGACAAACCGGACATATCAGCCGCCTATCCTCCTCTACGGAAGCATCCTCCACCAACGCCTCGAATACGGCAGCCTCCTCGACCGCTACAGCCCCCCCGGGATCGACTTCCTCCTCCAAAGACTCAACAACGGACCCCATCGGTCCCAAACGATACCCTGCGATCAAAAAAAACAACAAACAAAAACGTCAGCCGAAATTTCGGCATTACGACGGCATGAAATGGATAAATCCAAAATCAAAACACAACCTGCAATACAAAAACACGGGGCAATCCCGCCCCAAACCATTCACAAAAAAACACAAAAACGACTCGCCCCTCTTTTCAAGCAAAAGACGAGTCAAAACCACAAAAACGGCATTTCAAGACCCATACAAGGTCCGCCAACAACCCAAAATACATTCCCGACACAATGGGGATTTTTTCTACGGTTCAAAAAGGCAATTCATACGCTAATTTGAGCCCAAGCCGGTCAAAATTCAAAAATGAGCGCAAAAAGGCAAACGTGATTCTATCACGCCTCAAGGTGACCTAAAATACCAATAAGGTCCATTTCAAGGCAAACTGACTCAATTCAAGCCCAAACAGGCGCTTATTTTGTCAGACGTAAGACCGTCGCAAAAGGCAAAAATCCAATTTTGCCCACAAACATCCAACGAAGGTCCTTAGATGGCAAATACGGGTTTTCCCAACTACAATGCAACCTAGTGGGACCCACTACCCAAGCAAATAAACTTGGCATTGTGAAATGAGACGGTTTCTCACCTCATTCACGTTTTTCGAGCATAGAGAGCGGGAACGGGGACCAAAATGCAAACTAAAAGCACCCCTATACTCCTAAATAGGTTTCTAACCTAATGCAAACACCAATTTCACTCGAAATTGGCTCAATCAAAGACGCCCAATTCGATTTTTAGGGCAAAATTTCGCCCTAATTTAATCAAGCTAAAAATCAACAAATTTGAAAGGATTCAAGAGGAAATACTTACCTTGAGATGACATTTGTTGACGATGGCACAAGTGAAAGCAAGCTAGAAGGTCCTTTAATGGCGATTTTGCGAGATTTTTGAGGTGGAAGATGAATAATCATCCGCAGCTCAACCTCGCGTCTTTTTAACAGAAAAAAGGGAAGTCGGCTTCCATCGCCAGATGGCTCGCGCCTAAACCAGCCCCCCTTGCTTTTTCAGCGAAATTTGGGCTTTGGCCCAATTTCCCATAACAAACTCCAAAGTTTTCGATTGACGATATTGAATGTCGTCATTTCCTGAAAAACAAACAAAACCAAATAGTGAAAATTCAAATTCGCTATTTTCAAAAATTTCAAGCAAACGGCGATCAAAACCGCCAACTTCAAAAATAATAGCGAAAATTCAAAATCGCTATTTTCCTCCAACTTCAAAATAACAGCGAAAATTCAAAAACCGCTATTTCTCCAAATTTCAAGCAACAGCGGCACATAAACCGTCACTTCAATCAATAGTGAAGATTCCAAATTCACTATTTTCATCAAATGTCAACGGCGGCACATAAACCGTCACTTCAATCAATAGTGAAGATTCCAAATTCCCTATTTCTTTCAAATGTCAACGGCGGCACATAAACCGTCACTTCAAACGCTATAGCAAACTCAAATTTGCTATTTCCCTTCAAAATTAGAACAAACGGCGATCAAAACCGCCACTGCAAATTCAAGCCGATCAATAGTGAAGATTCCAAATTCACTATTCCTTCAAATACCAGCAGGGGGCTTCCTCGCGGAAACCACTCATTCCAAAAACAGTGATAGTGAGAATCCATACTCACTATTTCCCTAGCGTCATCGCGAGTTCGCTACTTTCAAAACAAGCCCATTCGACGCGGCTACTCCCATGGTCCATTAACCGACCGCACCATGGCTGGCGAGCCTTTGTCCGCAACCTTTCAAGGACACGTCCCGAAGATGCCTCGGGTACATTTCCTTGTCTCGGCTGGCGAGCCTTACAATGCATCGCGGCTGGCGAGCCCTCCTCACATACGCACCACAGCTGGCGAGCCTTTGTCCGCAACCTTTCAAGGACACATCCCGAAGATGCCTCGGGTAGTTTTCCTTGTCTAGGCTGGCGAGCCTTACAACGCATCGCGGCTGGCGAGCCCTCCTCACATACGCACCACGGCTGGCGAGCCTTTGTCCGCAACCTTTCAAGGACATATCCCGAAGATGCCTCAGGTACTTTTCCTTGTCTCGGCTGGCGAGCCTTACAACGCATCGCGCTGGCGAGCCCTCCTCACATACGCACCATAGCTGGCAAGCCTTTGTCCGCAACCTTTCAAGGACACATCCCGAAGATGCCTCGGGTACATTTCCTTGTCTCGGCTGGCGAGCCTTACAATGCATCGCGGCTGGCGAGCCCTCCTCACATACGCATCACAGCTGGCGAGCCTTTATCCGCAACCATGCAAGGACATATCCGAAGATGCCTCAGGTATGACTCCTTCTTATGGCTGGCAAGCCTTTGTACGTAGTCTAACGGACTTTAAACGACCCGCACGGACAGTCGACAGACTCTAAACTGTTCCCGACGATAGGTCCTTGGCTCGTACCCTCGAGTCGCCTTGGCGTCGCTCTTCCCGACGGTAGGTCCTTAGCCCAAATCCTTTCGAGCCGCCTCGACCGCGCTTGGGTCTTCAGGTTGTAATCTTCGATTGACCTGGGGGCTCTACTTTGACTTTTGCCCTGTCCAAGCCTCAGTCAAAGTCGGGGCTCTGTAGATACCCAGTATCTGCTGAGACTCCAACAAACACCCGATGATTATCGGACTACAACATGTTTTGGCATCGCAGCGTTTGATCGACAGTTTGTGTACAACTTTATGTCGGAAAACTTAAAACGATTTCGAAAACAAAACATTTCAAAACATTTCAAAAATACCTGGAGTGTTTAATGCACGACGACGGGGTCGCAATGACACTAACTAGAGTCAAAACCGACACCAGACCAAAAACCGACTCAAAAATTCAAATCCCGACTCCAACAACGAGTCAAACCGAGTCAAACATAAAAACCAAAACATTTCAAACCTTCTATGCTAAGATTTCCCGGATTTATGTTTGGTCAAGTACCAAACATATGACTACAAATCCTAGGATAGAACAAATCATGATTGCGTTTGTTGTGAAAGCGACAACGCAGCTCGAAGACCCGCGACGTGGCTCGCGCCTCTTTGAGCAGCCCAGGTGGCCACGTCGCTCAAAACTCACACAACCACTCATTCTCCTATAAATACCCCTCAAGTGCCACCCATTTGAGACTTACGCGAGTGTCCGCCCCCTCTTTTCTCTCTTAAAATTATCGACTCGACTTCTTAAGTCACAATCTGACGCGTATTTACGACCTACCGATCGCAAACACGAGCCTTACACATTGTTTGGTACCGTCATCGTGCATTAAATCACTTGACCGACCACTTTGACCACTACACCATCACTAAACTTTTAAAACACTCTTTTACTTACCAAAACGGTTTTAAACCGAGTTTTTTCCGATCAAACGAGTTGTTACACTTACGTCGGTCACTCGCCATAACCAAACATGTAAGTATGAGGGTGTAAAAATCCCCTTTTGTTATGTTTTCATTTGTTTCATGACTTTAACATGCTAAAACATGCATAACATGAACCAAAACATGGAATAAACGAGCCAAAACCGATTTTTGGTCTGAGGCAGAAGCCCCTTAGGTCGCCAACAGGCTCGCGCCTAAATGGGGTACTCAGACCAGAGATCAACCGTGTTTGTTCTCGTCATTTCCCTTAATCCATTTTTCATATTTGTAATCGGTTTTAACATTTCAAGTATTTTCGAAACCTTTTTGTTTCATTTCACATGTTTTAACCATAAAGCATTTTTCACCCTTGGTTCTTCATACCATGACGGTTAAATCCGTGTTTCGGTGATAATATTTGGTTAATAACATTTAAAGGGTATTTTAAAGCCTTTTATTTCATTTCTTTACATTTTCAAACAAACATGTTAGTCACCAACACGAAATCATCCTTGATTCTACATACCATGCCGGATTTTAACCCGGGTACGATGATGAGTATCGACTAATTATATTCAAAATGGACTTAAAACAATTAGTCCATAATCATTTTCAAAACTATTCATGTCAAGTTTTTCAAATCGAACCCGACACCGATATTATCAAATAATGATGATTATTCGAGTCTAGTTCTTCAAATCAACAATTTCGGTCTAAACGACCCTTTCAAATCAAACCGGGTTCAAATACCCATTTTCAACACGTTTTATAACGTTTTCTAAATAGTCAGAACACGGCATACAACCGTTGGCTAACTCGCGCCTAAACAGGCTCTCCATTTCTCATTTTCAAAACCAGAGGGAGGCCCCTTACACCGCCGGCTGGCTCGCGCCTCTTATAACCGTCTGGTACAGGGCATGTTCCCTTCCAGCATTAGTCTAGGACGATCCCGACTCCGGTTAACCCGGATATAGGATGGATCAGATGACTATTCGATTATTCAAAACCACATTTGAAAAATGCCTTACTAGGACAAATGGGTCATGTTATGCACCCTAAACCTAATACGGTAAATGGATGTTTAATTTTCGTCTTGCATGCAAATCAACCATTAATCCAACTCGACATCTTATACTTGATACTTGGATTAAATCAACCGACTTAGAAAGCTCTCACATGTTAGGTTTAAATCATTGGATGCGCATTCATACATTTAAACCGTTTTATCAACTTTTGCATTCAACCAACCAAGATCAATCAGTAGAGGCCGCTAAACGCGGGCGGGATTGGGTGTCTGATTAAAAGGCTTCCCAATACGTACCTTTAAATCTTACTCAGAAACTTTGGATAGTGGACGACCTTATCCAGGGCGTACGAGAGTCATTCTAGAGATAGGATGCTAAAGAGGGACGATTTCCTTATCTTTAGTACCTATGTCAAACGCTGCGTTGTGCTTCGATTTGACCGAGGTATAAAGTGGAATTCGAACGGGTTCCAGACATCCCACAAATGCTTGGTGGCGACTCCGAACATCTCTAATCGTTTCGAGACCCTTACCGAGACGAAACCGGCCGATCTAAAACGATCCGGTCGAAAGCATTTTTACGTCGCCGAGCGTGGCTTTCAAAAGACCGCTGCATGTCCACAGATTGGCTTAGCGTGCAGGTAGCCCGTGACTACGGATTGGTATGTGGCCCCCCAAATCCACAGACCGAGACATGGCCCATGTCCACACTATCATACATCTCAACGATTCCTTATTTTTATATCACACAACTCCGGTGAACATTTTCCTAATTTTACTCCCCTCATTCTTTTCTTTTTACACTCGACAAAAGCATTTAACCATTCAACTCCTTATTACTTCTACCTAACTCTTTAGTGCTCCGGTTACCTTCTCATTGCTCCAAAACTCGCATCTCATTATTTCATATCGATATCATCTCACTCTTTCTTACTATAGATATTCTCTTATTATGCTATCACTCACCCTTGCCACTAATCCATCCATGGAATCAACGTTTACTTGTTCAAACAATTACATCTCCCTTTTTACATTTCTAGAAATCAACATTCATTTTATACCGTTAATTGCCCAAGGAAATCACACATTAGTTTCACCTCTTGATAACACAAATTCCCAAACACACTCACTATGTGCAAATCCATGTCGCGACATGTCTCCATTAAGTTCACTATATACCACTCTTCTCAATTCCTCTAAAACGATCTTTCATTACATATATTCTTAACCCACACGATTCCTAACCATCTCCCTCCATAATTTCTTACACATCTTAAGTTGCCACCATCCACATCCTTCCTTTCAATCTTTTCATTCTCACGTTCCTTAGCCTCCCATCATCCCTTGCCCATATTTACGTACTTTTACATTACTCAACACAAAATCATATCACTCATCTCTTCTCACAAAACATGCTCCATGCCTTAATAAGCCTTATCAATCCTTCTTTTCTTTTCCACTGCCTATCACAACCGCATATCACTCATGTCCTCCCCACCGAACTCACACTCACCACAAGGTGCCACTCACTACACCATAATATTGGGTAACTTACGCATCAAGACCAACATACATGTAAAATAATGCATAAAGAAGCAAAATAACACCTTTGAATTAAACATAATATGCAACGAAGTCAAAAGATAAGCATATGACCCAAAACAGGGGTCACTAGATCGAGTTCACGCCACTCGATCGAGTAAGTGACTTACTCAATCGAGTAGGTGAAGGTCAGAAGCACGTAAAACAAATTACCAGGGCTACTCGTCGAGTAAGGGATACTCGATCGAGTACCAAGAGGTGCACTTGATCGAGTGAGGGCCACTCGATCGAGTACCCTACGCATTTCTCAGCACTGTCCAGTTTTCGTAAAACGGTCATAACTCACTTGTTTCTTGGTCGTTTTGGGCATGTGACCTATTGTTAGAATAGTAAAAGAACAATATATCACCTCCAATTGGAATCACATTAAAATCATTTATGCATCTCAAGTTATAACAGTTTAAAGACAACTTTATTGTAATCAGACGACATAACTATTTGATTTTTTTCTTTCAAACAACTTAAACATCAACAAGGTGACAAAAGCGACTCAATACTTGTAAAACCACTATCCCCAACCACATATTACTACCTACCAAAAGCCAGACATTGACATCTATCATGCTCATATAACATTCAACTTATCAATCATGTACAACCACATACTTTAACTTTATAACTTTTCGTAAAATAAAACATACTCATACATTACAAATCCTATTTCCATGTTACTATATATTACAAATCCACTTTGTCACCTAAACGTATATTCATAATCACGAAATTCATATTCTCATGCAATTGCTACTTCATCTTTTCCAATCAATTCACCTAGTTCAATCACATTCTCCAGCTAACAAGTGCATATGATACCATAGTAGACAATTATATGAACTTACTATATAACTTTACGCAAACAAAATTATGTAAAATCATATCAAATCCCCTAATCACATGTTACTATTATAGACACATTATAAATCATTCATCCTGCAACATCATTATTCATCATATGTGAGCTACTTCCTTTTTCCACCACATCATTCTCATGTACTTTTCCAACAATTCAAACCACATTGTAAACCAACTATCATGCAATTCATGTATTCAATCAACGACAAATATAATCATATCATCATTATTCTTCACTACACATCTCACATCCTCCACATGCATGCATCCATCGATTCATACAACACCTTACTATATAGATACACAACACACAAGGTAAACACATAGCGATCCCGACTCATATCCCATGTGACCGGTTCAAAATTGTAGGGCGAGTTCGCGACTTTAGGACGTCTCCCAAGCCTTTGCATTAGCTCCTACAACTTCTACCCCGGGTTCATTTTAATTTGACTCCCTATGTTCATTAGGTTCATTGGTTACAGGTTTCAGGATCGTCTCTCTGATACCACTTTGTGACACCCCCATACTCCAAGTGTCTTACCAGGACCACTTAAGGTATAAGAACGTCACCATCTCGGTTACCCGAGGCAATGATAATCAAATGACAATGAAGAAACATAATTTAAATAACAATATAGCTTAAAGTTATTACATAATCAAAACCAAAACTGTTAAACTGAAATACAAGGTTCTCAGACGGTCTACTGATAAAACTGTCAAAACTATAAAACATCGTCTGACACAGCGGAAGGCTTCTAACTGCCACGTGATGACTCATCCCAGCTATCCCATACGCATCATATCATACCTGCTCAATAACTGTTCACCACCCCCGAATGGATCACCACAGTTTTTAAAACATTTAAACGGAGTCAGTACTAATTACAGAATCAAAGTCACACTGAAACAATCATACAAACAGCTCACACACAAACCCAGTCTCCATCTCCAATCACCTCATAACTGACTACTGTTGGAGCTTGTGTCCTCCACAAATTAGTGTGATAACATTTATAAATCTCTTAAAGGTTCACAAGGGTATACTTCGTATTTAATCAGTTGATTAACGATTACCTAATAACGGTTGGCTTGCTAGAAACTTGGACGTTATTATCATACAGATGGCGGTGATCAACTGGTCCCTAAAAGTCACACCTAAAGGATGTGTTTGAGAAATGTGATTGTATGAAAATATAATCACATTGATGCCTTAGATGACTAAACAGTTAGTCACTGTGTTGATGAGACGATTATTTAATGCTGATTAAATAACATAAGTTTCGACGAAATAATCACACAATTCGTAAATTGAATATAATAAGTTATATTTAATTAATGTATATAATGTTAGCTTGGACGAATTAATATGTTAATTCGTAATTAAATGTAATCGGTTATATTTAATTAGCTAATTATAAATATGCGATATTTATAGTTAAAGTATATATTATACAATATTGTCATAATAAATTATTATCGACCGGTATTAATAACTCGACTGCAAGCTGTTGTAAGTAGACTGATTAATACGGAATAAATTAAAATGACAATTTATAAATTATGCACTTTATATACATTTTGTAAACTACCAAAAAAGAAGTAGATTTAATCATCTTATTTTGGTAGGTGGTATAACCGAAAAAAAGAGAAATTATCCTCTTAATTTCGGTGAATGGGCCGAAAATTAGAAGAAAAGAAATCCACCCTAATTACTCCTTATACTCGGTTTAAAGGAGATTAAGGTGATCACTTCTTAACCTAATTTTTCAACCTAGCCTCCTCTCATCAGAAAAACACAAAATAACCTAAAAATTTTGCAGAAAATTTAGGGATCGATTCTAGCAAGAAGTAAAGGGCATATCTCATATCGTCTTGGGTGCATCTGATAGGTGAATATCATTGCGATATTGTCCATAGGCCGATTTTGCTAGGACCGAAGGTTGTTTCTTCATTCTCTACTTTTGTTTATGCAATTTAGTTTTATGACTCGTAATCATCTTATAAATTCGTTATAATCCTTATTTTTAAGGGAAGTATACAGATTATTTCCCACAACTACACACTAAAGTGTGTAGCCCTGCCGGAGTACCCATCGCAACAGATACTCCTCGCCGCCAGTGGGGGACCGCAGCCATTCCCACCTAAGCCCCGCTCATCTCCATCGAGCGATAAACCCATGTTCATTAATGTGCACATCCCTTCTGTGGCGGGTTCCACAGAAGGCGAATCAAGGGCGTGAAGCCACTCCCGCAAGTGACTCCACTCAGCTAGGGACGCACCCCGAAGAACACAGACAGATAAACAGTAACCACAATACAACATCAACAACCGTCTGAAACAATCAACAATATGAAATCACAACCGTCTGAATCAATCAACAATCACTAACTACAGCACAATCACCACACATTATGTAACTAATACTGAGTAGGGAAACCCTACCTGGAACAACAATCACAGAATCAGGCGATCTAGCAGCTGTCTCAAAACCTCTCTTCTACGAACCCTCCTCCTACACATACATTCGTACAAATACTACCTTAATCATACAATCATAAAAACCCCCAAATCCCCAAATCTACCCAATTAGGGTTTTAACCAAACTCAATGAAATAATATAAAAACGGTACAAGGATCTTACCCATAATACGACGGTCTCAACGGCGTAAAGAACTTAACGATCCGACGACTCTAGCCATTAGGATTTGCCAACAACGCGACGAGAGAGAACAACGTAACTTCTTTTTCTTTTGAAAGGTTTAGAAAGGTGAAAAGTGATTAAAGAAAATGACGGAAGCCTTTTATATTAATCTCGCGTTATTAGCAAAACCCGTCAAACAGACCCGTAAAACACACTTACTCGATCGAGTAAGGCATTTACTCGATCGAGTGCCCCCTACTCGATCGAGTACCCAACTTACTCGATCGAGTACCCTACAGGCAGACTACTATTTTGCGTCAGAAACTACTTACTCGACAGAGTAAGCTCCACTCGATAGAGTACCCATAGACTCATAAAACCGTTGTATTACACCTAAGAGTTGCGCAATAGGGAGCTCTCGATCGAGCAATTTTCTACTCGATCGAGTGACTGACTACCTCGATCGAACACTCCTCTTCCTCGATCGAGCACCCACAGAAATGGACATTTCGATCCAGTAACCATTTTTCCTAGATCGAACACTTATGCAGCCTAATGTACCCGATCGAGCACTAAATCATCTCGATCGAGTACTATCGAGTTCGCTTGTTTTGATTCGCTTCCAGTGACGCTGTTCTGGAGCTGTTTGTGACCTCCCATGGTGTTGGTTGGTTTGGGGAGGTCCCTACTTCGCGTATTCTTGTGAGTTTTCCGCAGCTTCACTCTCTTATTTTCAGTTTGCATTTCCTTTCCCTATTTTTGAGTACAATGAGGGCATTGTACGGTTTGGTTTGGGGAGGTTATGCATCCATATCTGTGTCTGCATTTATGTTTTATTGCATTTCTGTTATCACGTTTAATTTCTGTATGCATTGTTGTTTATTTTTATAAAAATCAAAAATCTCATAAAAATTAGAAAATTCAAAAAATTTCAGGTTTATTTTTGCGTATAGGTTGAGCCGGAACGATGGATTTCAATGATGAAATTGCACTATAATTTATCTTTTTTACTTAAGCCTTGCTTAATTGATATCCTATTAGCTTTGTCTTGTTGCATATCTACGAGTTAATGTTGAAATACAGCTGAACAAATAGACTTGACCTGATAATATTGGCAAACTACTTATAATTTCTAAGGTTTTAGAGTCTAATAAACTGGTGTCATATATGACCATTTTCATTTAGGATTGTGAGTAGTTACTCCTTGCGTAACATATTCATCAATTTGCACAAGTATGAAATTCAATTGCTTATTGCCTGCATACATTCGGGTTAGTGGTTGGTGTCACATGCAGGGAGGTGCTTACATTTCCTTTTCTTCCATTTTTACCCATAAACTCCACATTTAGCCAAATTTGTCTTTTGACCCTTAACTACATCCAAATTTAGTCTGCCTTGTCAAGCTAGTTTGACAAATTTGGTTAAGCCAGTTGATCACCGTCATCTGTATGATAATAACGTCCAAGTTTCTAGCAAGCCAAATTTAGTCTGCCTTGTCAAGAATGAAAAATCAAAGAAAACAGTGAAAAAAGAGAAAAAGAAAAGAAATGAAAAAGTTTGTAATACCGTCGTTTAGTACCAAAAATAAATACCTAAGTACTACCAACATAAGTCAGCGGTAAGTAGGATCGATCTCCACAGGGAGATGGGAAAATGTCTGCTAAACTAAGTCCGTCTGAATCACAGTTTCTTGGGAGATTTGATGCGTGCATTTTATATAGGCATTTTGTACTTCATTTGCACGCATTCCTATGCATATTTAGTAGTGTTTAGCTACAAATGTCCCCGAATTGTCTACTTTGGTTTCTCTTGTATTATTTGCAGGTATGAACCGGAGAGGAGCGTAATAAAGCCTAAAACATGTCCCTATGCATGCATTTAGGAGATGAGTTGAGTCGGAGTTTGGAGACCACTATTTTGAGATGCGCATAGAAGTAAGGAAGCTTAGCGGACAAAGGAAGAGCTTCATTTTGCTAGTGCCTGCTTTGAAGAGCCATATCTTGAGTTCTACAAATTATTTTCAAGTGATTCTAATTGGAGATGAAATCTTGTCCTCTTAGCTTTCCAACGTCACCATAAACGCTCTGTTTGCCCACGTAACAAAGAAATGGCGGCCGTTTGAAGTTCAGTGTGCGAAGCAGGAATTGTGCGCTGGAAAGTACTCGATCGAGTACTATCTTGTTCGATCGAGTACCTAATGTCCTCGATCGAATGGTGCCTTTTTTATAGTGTTCGATCGAGTACCTAATGTCCTCGATCGAGAGGTTTTTTCTAAGAGTTACTCGATCGAGGAGTTCTAAAGTCCTCGATCGAGTACTTTTCTATCTGACGCAATATTTTAATATCTTGTCATCGTATTTTAGGAAAATAAATATCTCTCCTATAAATAGGAAAGACTTAATTAGGTTTTATCATCTTTCATACAACTTTTTCCTCTGTTTCGTATTCTATTCGACGTTGCTCTTCCCTTTCCGGATCCGAACTCTTGTAATTTCTTTTCTCTCTTTTATGTTATTTCCCTTTTGCACATCTCTTTTTATCATGTTGTTTATTATTTCTTCATCTTTCGTTCTTGCTTTATTTACCACTATGCATAGCTAATTTCCTTGCTAGGATTTAGGGGATTCAATGAGTTGATGTTAGTTGCTAATTAGGTTTGCAGATCTGTTGCTAAAATCATGTCTTTGTTGTTAATCACTGCATTTAATTGCATTTAGCTGCTTGAGTCGAAGCATTTAGCTAGTTGATTTGGTACGCCTTGACCTAGATTGAAAGATTGGAAGGAGTAAGACCTGCAGTGAACATTAGGACACTCTAATGAGGGCAAAAGTTAAGTTAGTAGTGTTTTAGGACAAATAGAGGACCGAAAGGACATATTCACTGCCCCTTAGACTGATACAAGTGACCGATCTGTGACCTTAGCTGCAATTATCTGACATTTATTGGTGACCCGACAATCCTAGTTCTCTCTCTTTATTGTTAGTCCCCTTTAGTCTTTTCTCTGCTTTAGTTAGTCAGTTTAGATAACAAATCAACGAAACCCCCAGTTTAGTGACATTAGACAGACTAGAATAACAAGTAGATAGTGACCGCCTCCCTATGGATATGATACCCGACTTACCTCTGCTACATAAGTTAGATCCGGTTGGTTTTTGTAACACCCCTATACTCCAAGTGCCTTACCAGGACCACTTAAGGCATAGAAGTGCTACCATCTTGGTCACCCGAGGCAATGCATATCAAATAGACAATAACGAAACGTACTTTATTAAATAAGTTTAAGTGATTACTGCAACTTACACCTTGAATCTGAATGGGGATAGCTTTGGCTGGTTTAAGGGACAAAGAGGATTAAGGCAAGGAGATCCTTTGTCCCCACTGCTCTTTACAATTTGTATGGAATATCTGACCAGATTGCTAGCCTACACTACCTCTACAATGAAGTTCAAGTTTCACCCTATTTGCAAATCTATGAAACTGAGCAGCTTAATGTTCGCAGATGATCTGTTGCTTTTTTCTAAAGGGGATGTGGAATCCATTATGATAATGCTACGTACTTTCTCAACCTTTTCACAAGCTTCAGGAATTCAGATGAGTAGGGGAAAATCGAATGTGTACTTTAATGGAGTAACCAGTGAAGTCAGAAGAGAAATAGTACAGGTTTCAGGATGTATTGAAGGCAAACTATCATTCAAGTACCTTGGTGTGCCCATCAAACCATCTAAACTATCAATCAAAGATTGCCAGCCACTGATTGATAAAGTTTTGGAGAGAATAAGACATTTAGGGACCAAAAAACTCTCGTATGCTGGGAGATTGGTTTTGATAAAAGCAGTATATAGAACTTTACACTCTTACTGGGCTTCAATTTTCATTATTCCAAAGGCAGTGCTACTCAAAATTGAAGCGATCTGCAGAACTTTCTGTGGCATGGAGGGACTGAGTATGCTAGGACCCCTACTGTAGGCTGGTCAAAAATTTGTACTAATCAGAAGGAGGGGGGACTTGGACTGAGAGATGAGTACACATGGAACAAAGCAGCAGTTGGGAAACTGGTTTGGTGGATTCAGGCTCATCCATCTAAGTTGTGGGTGCAATGGGTACATAGTGTATATCTGAAGGGATAAGGATAGGAGAATTATAACCCTCCCCAGGATGCCAGTTGGACTTGGGAAAAGGTATGCAAATTGAAGAAGGAATTTCATCCAGCATATAATCAGAATGAATGGACAATGGTACCAGGCAAGGAATATACTATCAAAAAGGGGTATATCTGGCTAAGGCAAAACAGTCAAGATGTAAGCTGGTGTCATATTGTTTGGACCAAATGGTCAATTCCCAAACACAGCTTTATAGCTTGGTTGTACTACCAGCAAGGATTTAATACCAAAGACAAATTATTTAGACTTGGTATTAGCCTTGACAGCAGCTGCTGTATATGTGCTCAAGAGGAAGAGTCACTACAGCAGGAGAGTTCTTTAGAGGATACATGAATGGACGGGAGTGACTATGTCTGATGCCAATACTCAGAATTGGTGCTAGTAGAAAAAGTCTCATTGACATCGCCATAATTACATCATTTTTAGATGAACCGATGTAAATGCTCGTAAATGACATCGGTTCATATAAAAACCGATGTCAATTGTGTGCAATTTCTTATTTACATCGGTTATGTAAACAAAACGATGTAAAAAAATGTCATTAACATCGATTTTAGCATATAACCGAGGTAATAATTTTCTCATTAGGTGGAAAATATCAATAGATAACCCTAACTTCTCCTCATCACACAACCTTTCACTTTCTCGCATAGCTTGGCACTCTCATCCTACCCCTTCTGCCATTCATTCAACGTGCCACAATATCACAAACGACCAGATCGCCATCACCACCCTCAACCGCCATTGATAGCATCACTTCACCACCATTTTTGCTCCTTTCGACAACGACGAGTTGAAGCCACCATTATTGTATTGATGTATGTCTTTTTATTTTATTTTTTCCTTTTGATCCTTTTTTTCCTTTTTAATTTTATTGATTAATTAGTGATAGAGAGTACCAGAGAGGAGATGAAATATCGTGATACCCCGATGGTGATAAGATGGTTCGATGCGAGTATACTCCGGCAACTGCGTACGCTTTTGGTAATCATTAATTAATTCAAGTTGTAGTTTAGTTTTTTTTGAGGTTTAATTTGTGTGATTGCTTCTTTTCTTTTGATGTTAATGTGTTTTCTTGTAGTTTTGGTGTTTAATTGCTGATTGATTGAGTTTGAATTGTTAAATGACAATGTAGAAGCTGAAATTGTGAAATGTCGAGTAGTGAATTGTTGTTAATTCTGTGTTAATTGTGGCTTACAGTGTCACTGCATTACTTGTTGCTAGTGATGATTTCGATGCTATAATTGAGTTGATATTAGTGAATCTATGTTGGTTGTGTTTAATTGAATACCTTTTTCACTCGCAACAATTTAATTGTATGATTTATGAGATTATAATTAAGGGTTATTATTTGTACGGTTAGTACAACGAATTGACCATTTTTTAGGTGGGTTTTTGTCCTGATTAATGAATGTCGCTTTCTGGTTGTACCTCTCGCATACTACAAGACACAGCTTACTGATTGATGTAGTGATTGTTTAGGGTTTAGTCAGCTGTTTTGATTTGGGATATGGTGAGAAATGGAATTAATGTGCTTGTTCAGTGTAATTTCTACTTTTTCTAGTCATTGAACATGAATCCAAGAAGACCAAGATGGAGATGCAAGAGGGTTAATGAACAAAGCAAATCGTGTGGTCATGGAAAGGTGCAACAATAATTATGCCAAAACAGCAAACTAAAGTTGCAAGTGTGCAACTAAGTTGGCAGTGAACTTGCCTGTTTTAACTCCACATTTATATTATTTTGTCATGTTGCTCTTAATGGAGGTATAGAAGCTTAAATTAAGAACAGACAATCATCGTTGCATCATACTCCCTCCCAACACCTATATTTGCCCCATTTCAATAAAATACTCCTCTCATATATTAGAGAAATGGGGCAAACATTGTTATTTGGAGGGAGTAATGGATATAAAGAAGCTCAAACGAAAAGAAAAAAAAATATTGCAGGAATTGTAAAGAGGTAAGGAATATACTAGGAAACCTTAGCCAAGTGTTGTTAAATCCTTTTTTGAGATTCTGTCAAGTGTTATTTTGATTTTTTGTTTGATCATCATGTATGTTGCCCTTGTTAGTGAACAAATGTGCTCGTGTGCTTCAACATGATGAAATAGTTTTTGCTACTTGCACTATTGTCAACATATTTGTTAGTGCTAACTTAATTTTCTCCATAATTTAATGAATTATTTAGCCTTATATTCAACTCATGCTAATTTATTAAGACACATCTACAACATCTCTTCATTTTTGTATAAAGTAACCAGACTCATGAGAAGTAAGCATAGGAGTCTGTGTAGCACTCATTTTGGCATGTTTCTTCTTCGTATGTGCTCCTTTGATTCCTTTTTGGCGCTCCATCTTCTGACAGTTGGTTTTAGTATTCGTCTTGTGGGCTTGACGACTTGTGCTACGTGTTATCGTTGTAATGTTAGTTTATGATGCCTCACCCCTAAGCTATTCTTGAATGTTACATAATTGTTATCAAAATGGTCGTATTTCGTCAGTCGACAAAGTTATAAAACAGCCACTTCACAAAATAGTTTTTAATGATACTTGCAGCTGAGTATGTCACATTTGCTAGTTGTTCATGCACGACACTTGGTCATGCACGAGTGCACAACAGTTAGGCACTTCATTTTAAGCCTAATACATTTATATTTTTTTTTCACAAAGCAACTGTTGTCAACATTGACATTCACCTCTGTTCGACTGTTGTAGCTCAGTCTCAGTAGCATAGGTTTGAATGCCAAATTGATAGATTAATGCAGTAACTGGAATCGTTATTATGAAATTTTGCCGCAGGGAAGTTCCAGACTGAGATTGGAAAAGCATGGGCATCGTAGATTGTATCAATCGAATTGCGAGTGCATTTTATCTTAAGGTAACAATGCTATAACTTTCAGGGGTTGATAGTTATGGTACGCTTTCAATGATATCATGACGATTTCCGCTCATTGTTTATGGGCTTTGGCGTGTTTTGGCTGTGCATTTAGTGTTGGTCTACGCTTGAAGCTTGATTGTTGTCCAGAAATAACAAGGCACTCCCATTGTCTTTGGTCGGTGACGATCCATCTTTGTGCGCCAAATCCCATGCCAGCGCTAATTAATAGTCTAAGAGCTGATATTTGCTACTATCATCATACTTTGCATGCTATATTACGAAATCTTAGATTTATTACAATATGCTTCTTATGCATCTTATGTTTAGCCGTGTTCTGAACAACCATCTTAGATTATGAAATTAGTAATTGTGATTAATTATACATGAGATTGCCTCTTGGACAGGATATCTGAACAGTGAGGCTACTCCTTTTACATTTGAAGAGGAAGGGTGACTTCATACAGGGGATATAGCGTACTTCGATCATGATGGTTACTTGTACATACTAGATCGGTTTAAAGCGATTATTAAATACAAGGGTTTCCAACAGGTACCATTCTTACTCTACTCATTGACAGTTATACTCCAACTCCAAATATCGCAACATTTGGTGATCCTTGACTATCTTGCGGTTGTACAATCTTTGGATTTTGTATGCAGATTGTCTCATTTGGAATTTGTTTTGATATTCTCCTGAAATACCTGATGCTGCTCTAATAGGGTAAGTTGTACAGTCGTTATACACTTGTACATACTATTTACTTTACTTAGATTCGGGACAACGGGTCTTCTGAACTTCACATTACTCAGCTTTTCAGGCATGGGAATCCTTTTTTCAGGCATGGGAATCCTGTCCCGAACTCGACGCAATGTTGCTAGCTAGAAGGAGCTCAGATATAAGGTGCGGAGCAAACGAGGAGTATTAAACTAATTATGTTGGTTTTTTTATGACATTTTGTACCTTACTATCATTATTTAGTTAGACTACAAGTATCTCTTTATGTGTAGATCTAATTGTTTATATTCACAACACGTGTATATTTACACTTTTGGATTATTTATTTACTATAAATTATCGGCTTTGGAAGTGTAATTTTTCTTTATTGATTGCAACTCATTATTTGAGGTGTTTTTCCCATAAGAAACGCCTCAAAATGTAATTTTTTTTAATAAAAAAAAAACTATTAACATCGCTTTTAATTAATAAATGATGTAAAAAATATTTATTAACATCGGTTTTAGTTAATAAATGATGTAAATAAGGTGATATTTACATCGGTTTTGCACCAAAACCGATGTAAATGAGAGGCTATTAACATCGGTTCTAGAAAGAAACCGATGTATATTGTATGCCATTAACATCGGTTTTACAATCGATGTTAGTTAAAAATACTAGATACGTCGCCCCCATAAACATCGTCACAAAACCGATGTAAATGGGGCAAAATAACCGATGTCAATGGCACTTTTTCTACTAGTAAATGGGGCAAAAAAACCGTTGCGCAACATAAGAGATTCACTAGATTGAAGAATGGGATATTGAATAGTATCCTCAATGCTACCATGTATTATATCTGGAAACAAAGAAATGCGAGCAGGCATGAGGGTGTTATAATCAGCCCTGGAAGATGTGTGGTAATGATACAAGGGGATATCAAAAGCAGGATTAAGCAGCAGTTGCAGGGTACGATGTCCAGGAAGGATAAGCATTGGATTGAGAAAATAATGTAATAGCTGCTATGGTCTTATATGTAATATAGTATCTGAGTTTGTGCTAGGAATACGTATTGTGAACATTGTATATGGTATTTTTGAGCTTCAATATAATTTTTACATTTTACCAAAAAAAAAAGTTTAAGTGATTACATAACAAAACCAACTGTAAAGTAAAATACAACTGTTCTCAAACTATAAACCAACTAAATGAAACTGTCTTAACAAACACAGTGGAAGACTAAAGACTCTGATATGTGATGACTCCATCCCCAGCTAGATCCCTCGCGTATCCAAGATATACCTGTCAAACAACTGCTCACCACCCCCGAATGGATCACCACAGTTTTTAAAACATTTAAACGAGGTCAGTACTAATTACATAAAAACAACAGCTGCAATGAAACCATATTATAAACAACTCAAACAGCACATCTCAATCTCCACAACTCCACCATATCTCCACATATCTGACTACACACCGAAGTGTGTAGCCTTGCCAGAGTACCCATCGCAACAGATACTCCTCGCCGCCAATGGGGGACCGCAGCCGTTCCCACCTAAGCCCCGCTCATCTCCATCGAGCGATAAACCCATGTTCATTAATGTGCACATCCCTTCTGTGGCGGGTTCCACAGAAGGCGAATCAAGGGCGTGAAGCCACTCCCGCAAGTGACTCCACTCAGCCAGGGACGCACCCCGAAGATCACAGACAGTTACACAGCCCATCAAACAACAAACAACAACCAACAAAGAGTAGCGAAACCCTGCCTGGAATAGCAATCACCAAGATCGTCACAATCAGCTAATCATAATCATTCAACAACAACAACAACAACAACAACAACAACAACAACAACAACAACAAACAACAACCAACACTGAGTAGCGAAACCCTGCCTGGAATAGCAATCACCAAGATCGTCACAATCAGCTAATCATAATCATTCTTCAACGAAATCACCTCCTATAGACACACAATCATACAATCACAATCTAACATCAACAATACTCCCCAAAACCCCCAAACTACCCAATTAGGGTTTTAAATAAACTCAACGAAACACTACATAAATTATACAAGGAACTTACCCTCGACACAACGATCACAACGGTGTAAAGAACAAGATGATCCGACCAACCAAGCCTTGGGATTTGCTAATAATGCGATGAATGCGAAGAACGTAACTTTCAATCTTATCTATAAAGGTTTTAGGATGATAAAAGTGTTTAAGGAAAAGTGACGGAAGCTTTTTATACCCTTCTCGCGTTACTATCAAAACCCGACAAAATAACCCGTAAGACTCACTTACTCGATCGAGTAAGTAACTTACTCGATCGAGTGCCCCTTACTCGATCGAGTGCCACACATACTCGATCGAGTAGCCATCAGACAGACTACTGTTTCGTATAAAAACATACTTACTCGACAGAGTAAGCCCCACTCGATAGAGTACCCATAGACATAGAAAACCGTAGTATTACAGTTTTTTTTTATAGGGTTGCGACGCCGTGTCATTCACGCATGTTGGTACAGTCGGTTATACTGTGCATTGGTTTGTTGCTAGTTTGAATAGATGACGGTAGTATCAGCTATATACTATCGGAATGAACCAACGCCGCCCGTTGATGTGGGATTTTTTTGGTCTGTGTTCGGAGGTTGCCAGAGGCAGTGGTTATATGCTCTGGGTCCCGAGTGTCGTTCGGTTTGCACCAAGAGTCTGGCCAGGTCTTAGACATATAGGAAATGGTTATACTCTATACATAGTACCGTGGAGACAGTGGTTATACGCTCCACACCGATGGAGGCAGTGGTTATACGCTCCGTCAGCTAGAGGCAGTGGTTATACGCTCTGCCAAGTTAGAGGTAGTGGTTATATGCTCTAACGGACGTTCGCTCTATTCGCTATACTTTGTTGCTAGCTTTATGCCTTCTCTTGCTGTGGATTGTGTGTTACCATGTTCACTATGGTTTAATGCTAACATTGTGCCTTAAGTTGTTATGGGTTGTGTGTTACTTTGGTTGTAAGTATACATGGTCTAGTGGTTGCATATGATCTAGGTTTGCATGATTTCGTCCGTTTAAGATTGATCAAGTCATGGTAAGTTGTATTGGGTTTTCATGAGTATAGATGGTCTCACATGTTTACTGGTTTTGCATTTCAATTGTTAATGATTGTTAGTTATATTCAATTATTGTAAACATGACTGGGAGAGCATCTAGTTACTCCCGACTGATTGTCGACCCCCATTCTCAGGTTGTTCAGATGATTGTTCTTTTGGATGATATCTTGCTGGGAAGTACTGTAACACCCCCATACTCCAAGTGCCTTACCAGGACCACTCAGGTATGAAGACATTACCATCTCGGTTACCCGAGGCAATGATAATCAAACAACAATGAAGAAACAACGTTTATTATAAATGATTAACGAATAGTTACAATCCTTAAAACCAAACCAAAAGTACGATACATGATCTCAAACTGATCTTTCTAATCAAATGTAAATAAACTAAAAGCTACGGCGGAAGACTCCTATCATCATGTCGTGGCATCCCAAATATCCCAAAGTACTCATCTCAATACCTGCTCAACATCTCGCTCACCATCCCCGAATGGATCACCGCAGGTTTACAAAACAACACCGGGGTCAGTACTAATCACACAATCAATATAAACAACAATGATAAGATAAACAGAATGACTTAACCATCACACACACACGCAACCAACCAATTCCCATCATCTCAATCTTGATCCGTCCACTGGACCCAGCCACGCCATGGGGGACCGCACCGTACCCACCAAATCCCCGCTTCACATAGTGAGCGATAACCCTGTCCATTAATGTGCACATCCCTTCCGTGGCGGGTTCCACAGAAGGCGAAACTAGGGCGTGAAGTCACTCCCGCAAGTGACCCCACTCAGCCGAGGCCACGCCTCGCGAACCATCAACAACGATCACAACCACAAACACAGTACAATTATTATATCAAACAACCAAATACAACACATCAACCAATATCCCATTATGGGACTAATACGAGTAGGAAATCCTACCCGTATGCACACAATCGAGACGGTCTCTACCGGCCGAGTCAAAAGCCTCTTCTATGAACCCTCCTCCTATCATACAACACATAGAGGCTACCACATCACATACTACACATAAAAACCCCAATCTCTAAATTAGGGTTTAACCAAATCAAAGGAAATACAATAAAAGGGTACATAGATCTTACCCTCGACGCAAGGAACTCAACCATGTACGAACAACGACAAGAACCGACCGTCGAACTCCGGAATTGCTAAGAATGCGATTAAGAAGATGAACTTGTTTGCTTTCTCTCTTAAACAAGAATTTAGGTTTTGTAAAAGTGATTTAGAATAATGACGACGAAGCTTAAATACCTTAATCGCATAATTAACAAAACCCGAGAAAACTCCCCAAAAAACCGCTACTCGATCGAGTACCCAAGGTACTCGATCGAGTACCCCTTACTCGATCGAGTGCCCCACTACTCGATCGAGTACCCAACAGTCGAAACTATTTTATTTCGCAACTTACCCTTACTCGACAGAGTAAGGCCTACTCGATAGAGTACCCCAAGACTTATAAATACGGAGTATTACAGTCTTCCCTCCTTAAAAGGAACTTCGTCCCCGAAGTTCAAACCACTACTAAACAAAGGTACTCCCATAACATTCCCGACTCAACAACCAAAACAAAATTCAACATAAAACATGATACTAACCCAACTCATCCCGACAAACATACCGACACAACATATAAAAGGGGTATAAAACTCTTAAAAACTGCTCGCGCGATCATCTCCTACCCCCTAAAAGAAACAAGGTTACGTCCCCGTAACCATACATACCTGATTAAAAAGGAAAGGGTAACGCTCTTTCATAGCTTCCTCTGGCTCCCATGTAGCTTCCTCGGTCTCGTGGTTAGACCAAAGGATCTTAAGCAAAACTGTCTCACCACCCCTAGTCTTTCTAACCTTTCGGTCTAGAATCTGCTTAGGCACCTCAAGATATGATAAGGACTCATCTAGCTCTAAGCTCTCTGCCTCTAACACATGTGACGGGTCACTCACATACTTCTGCAAATGCGATACATGAAACACATTATGCACTCTCTCTAATGCAAATGGTAAAGCCGGACGATAAGCAACTTCCCCAACTCGCTCTAAGATCTCATAAGGCCCTATAAACTTCTGACTTAGCTTGCCTTTCTTCCCAAATCTCATAACCCCACGCATAGGAGACACTTTCAAAAGAACCTTGTCCCCAACTTGAAACTCTATGTCCCGACGATGTAGATCTGCATAACTCTTTTGTCGATCCTGAGCTGCTCTCATCCGTTCCCTGATCATCTTAATCTGTTCCACCATCTCATGCACCATCTCTGGTCCTAAAACCACTGCCTCAGCACTATCGTCCCAACAGATTGGACTCCTACATCTCCTCCCATACAAAGCCTCAAACGGTGCCATACCAATGCTAGTGTGATACCTGTTATTGTAAAAAAATTCTATCAAGTCCAACCTCTACTCCCAGCTACCACCAAAATCCATCACACAAGCTCGCAACATATCCTCAAGAGTCTTGATTGTTCTCTCAGTTTGCCCGTCTGTCGCAGGATGAAATGTTGTACTCATCTTCAGAGTTGTTCCCAACGATTCCTGCAACTCCTTCCAAAACCTCGATATAAACCTCGCATCTCTGTCAGACACTATGTCCTTAGGGACTCCATGTAACTTAAGCACGTTCTTTCGATAGGCCATAGCCAATTGTGCCTTAGTCCATGTATCTTTCATTGGAACAAAGTGAGCTGACTTGGTCAGACGATCCACTATCACCCAAATCATGTTGTTACCTTGTTGACTCTTCGGCAAACCCACAATGAAATCCATGGAAATGGTTTCCCACTTCCACTCAGGTACCTCTAAAGACTGAATCTTACCTTGTGGTCGTCTCTGTTCCCCTTTAACTCTCTGGCATGTCAAACAACGGGATACAAACTCAGCTGTCTCTTTCTTCATCCCAGGCCACCAAAACGTTTTCTTCAAATCCTTGTATAGCTTGTCTCCTCCTGGATGAACTGAATATGGTGTGCAATGTGCCTCTGTCATGATAGTCCTTTTCAGCTCCTCATCATTAGGAACACACCACCTACCATCAAACCTCAAACTACCATCTGTATGAATAGAAAACCGGGGACACTGTCCCTTTCTCTACTCCAGCTCTCCACTTCACTATCTTAAGATCCAAAGTCTGCTTACCTCGAATATCATCATAAAACTCAAGATGTCTTGTCATATCACCCATGGCATCTCCTTTCGCATCATATGTATCCCAAAACTCGCTACCTCATCCTCGGCCTCATCAAAGATAGAGCCGTACACAGGGAATGTACACTCTTCCTACTCAAAGCATCAGCTACAACATTGGCTTTCCCTTCATGGTAGATGATTTCCATGTCATAATCGCCAATCAGCTCCATCCACCTCCTCTGTCTCATGTTCAACTCCTTCTGCGTGAAGATGTACTTGAGACTCTTGTGATCAGAAAATACCTTAAAGATTGCTCCATAAAGGTAATGTCTCCAAATCTTGAGAGCAAACACCACTGCACCCAACTCCAGATCATGAGTAGGGTAGTTCTCCTCATAAGGCTTCAATTGCCTAGAAGCATAGGCAATCACTTTACCATTCTGCATCAACACACATCCCAGCCCATTCTTCGAGGCATCTGTATAAACCTCAAAGTTCTCGCTCCCTTCAGGCAATGCTAAGACAGGAGTTGTGGTCAAACGCTCCTTTAATGTTTGGACGCCGTCTCACAACTCTCATCCCAACGAAACCTATTCTCTTTCCTCATCAACGCTGTCATCGGTCTAGATATCTTGGAGAAATCTTTCACGAACCGTCTGTAGTATCCAGCTAAACCCAAGAAACTCCTAACCTCAGCAACATTCTTTGGTGCTTCCCACTTTGTCACTGCCTCTATCTTCGCCGGATCCACAGCTACCCCATCTTTAGAGATCACATGCCCCAGAAAAGCAACTTTCTCTAACCAGAACTCACACTTGGACAGCTTAGCATACAACTCATGATCCCTCAAAGTCTGCAACACGATCCTCAAATGCTCCTCATGCTCCTCCTTAGTCTTAGAGTAGACTAAGATATCATCGATAAACACCACTACAAACTGGTCCAAGAACTGTCTGAAGATTCTGTTCATCAAATCCATAAACACTGCCGGCGCATTAGACAACCCAAACGGCATCACCACATACTCATAATGGCCATACCTCGACGTGAAAGCTGTCTTTGGTATGTCCACCTCTCTAATCTTCACCTGATGGTACCCCGACCTCAAATCAATCTTAGAAAAGACTGTTGCACCACTCAACTGATCAAACAGGTCATCTATCCTTGGCAAAGGATACTTGTTCTTTATCGTCACACGGTTCAGCTCCCTATAATCTATGCATAACCTCAAACTCCCATCTTTCTTCTTCACGAAAAGAACAAGTGCTCCCCACGGCGATACACTTGGTCTAATGTATCCCTTCTCTATCAGATCATCCAACTGCTTCCTAAGCTCCTCCATCTCCTTAGGACCCATACGGTACGGTGCCTTAGAGATCGGCCCCGTCCCGGCTTCAACTCCACAAAGAAATCTATCTCCCTCTTCGGTGGCAACCCGGAATCTCCTCCTCGGAAAAACATCTCGCAAACTCTCCCACCACTGGTATCTCATCAACCGTCGGACTCTCTATCCGGTCATCTCTCACATGGCACAAGATCAAAGGACATCCCTTCCTCGGATAAGACTTCAAGGTGATGGTTTGCAATCAACTTAACTTTGGGTTTGACTAGAAACCCACGATAAGACACACTAACACCCTTAGGACCTCTTAAAGACACTTTCTTTTGATGACAGTCTATCTTAGCTTTATACTTTCCTAACCAATCCATCCCGACTATCATCTCAAAACCGTTAAAAGGAAACTCCAGCAAGTCTACAGGAAATCAACTTGCCCAACTATCAAAGACACATCTCTGAACAATCTCCCACACGATACGGACTCACCCGAAGGTATGAAAACTTGCTCACTAACGAGACTCATATACTCTCAAACCCAACTCGTTTAACATGACTCGAAGACACAAACGACTGAGAAGCCCCGAATCAAACAAAACAAAGGTAGGAATACCATTAACAAGGAATGTACTGGTGATAACGTGCGCATCTTCCTCACCTTTCTTCTCCATCATAAATAACTTGCCATCGGTCTTCCGCCCACCTCCCGGACAAGATCTTTTTTGAGGTGGTCGGCTTAGCACCCGACCCTTGATTGTTGTTGTTGCTCGGGTGGTTTCGATAAAATTACCGCCGTTGCGGTTGCCTCCACTCTGGTAACTCGACTTCCCGGTTTGGCCATGATCCAGCCCGGTCTGTTGCTCGCGAAGCTCTGCGCGAGTCTCGGAAAGATCCCGGTGCACTTGTGCACTCATGTCTCTTGTGGCCTACGCCACCACAAAGCTATAGCAGTCACTCCCCAACTATTACTCACACTTCCACGGCCACGCCCAAAGGAAGCCCCAAAGATCAACCCGGATCCGGAAGAAAATCCCTTAGATTGATTGTGGTTGCCTTTCTTGTGATTCGATTGGCCACCACCCTCGCTCTCAGACTTCCTCTTCTCACCACCTAACCTCTCCTGAGCCATCTCCACCAACCTCTCAGCTCTCCCAGCCCTCTCATAAGCTTCCTTAACATCAGTAAGGACTCCCACGGGTAACTTATCCATAATCTTAGGGGTCAACCCCTCTCAAACCTCAATGCCGATTCTCCTCACTCAAACCCATATCCTCGGATACCTAGACTTCTCATTGAACAGCTGTAGTACTCACCACGACATCTCAAAGAAGTCATCTTAAAACCATCAAACTCTTCTCTCAACTTACTCCTCACATGTTCCGGTACAAAAACTCCTTCCTCACGACCCTACGAAACTCCTCCCAAGGTATAGCGGGTAAGCCTTGGTTTGTATATATCTCCTTAGCACTCACTTTCACCAATCCCACCACTTGCCCGCCTCCCTCGGATAGAACGCAGCTGTTCCACCCTCATCTCATCAGGACAGTGAACCAAGTCTAATATGTTCTCCATCTCTCTCAGCCAACTATCAAGAAGATTAGGCTCCCCAACTCCCTTGTACTCTTTCGGGTTAAACCTCGCAATGTAGAGGCTGATTTTTGAATGGTCAACCTCCTTCTCCTTATCCTTATTCTTATCCTCATTCACTTTCTTTAGGGTCTTAGTAAGAGCATCCTGGTGCTCTAACATCTTAACGATGTCATCCACGGTCATAAGCTCAGCTCTCGCATACAAAGCAGTCTTCTTGGGCGGCATCTTGAAACTATACATATATAAGAAAGGGTAGATATGAACACACGTACTAAACTTCAAAACACGAAAACACACCACCCAGGACCTACTCGATCGAGTTCCCAAACCCACTCGATCGAGTAACGGGCTACTCGATCGAGTGCCCAACATACTCGATCGAGTACCCAAACATCAGACCCCTAACAGACCTTCTGATCTCTTACCTACTCGACCGAGTAGCTAGGCTACTCGATCGAGTGACCCCCTACTCGATCGAGTACCCCTAGTTACTCGATCGAGTACCCAAAAACACGATTTTGGACTCAAAATCGTCAAAAACCCACCCGATCGAGTCAGTCCCACTCGATCGAGTCATGCCAATCTTAAAAGCTACCCGCATGCTACGTCATATGCTAACATGCTAAACTTTATAAACCACATTATATCATAATAAACATGCTACGCATCTTTTCTACTATCTACGAGATCATTTCAACATGTTATTAAATGCCACATTGTAAATCATCGAACATGTTATCATCTCATCAACAAATTCCCACATATCACCATTTTCTTTCACATGCTCAACTTTCTACTTCAACACCCAACAATTAACACATTTCATCACATTCTTACACAAGTTAACCAAACACACATACGACTCGACAAACACTTCCCCCATGTGACCGGTTCAAAGTTATAGGGCGACCCCTGCGACTTTAGGACGTCTCCCAAGCCTTTGCACTAGCTCCTACAACTTTTATCCCGGGTTCATTTTAATTGACTCCCTATGTTCATTAGGTTCATTGGTTACAGGTTTCAGGATCGTCGCTCTGATACCATTTGTAACACCCCCATACTTCAAGTGCCTTACCAGGACCACTCAGGTATGAAGACATTACCATCTCGGTTACCCGAGGCAATGATAATCAAACAACAATGAAGAAACAACGTTTATTATAAATGATTAACGAATAGTTACAATCCTTAAAACCAAACCAAAAGTACGATACATGATCTCAAACTGATTGTTCTAACTGAAATGTAAATAAACTAAAAGCTACAGCGGAAGACTCCTATCATCATGTCGTGGCATCCCAGCTATCCCAGTAATCATCTCAATACCTGCTCAACATCTGCTCACCATCCCCGAATGGATCACCGCAGTTTACAAAACAACACCGGGTCGATTACTAATCACACAATCAATATAAACAACAATGATAAGATAAACAGACATGACCTTAATCACACACACACACACAACCAACCAATTCCCATCATCTCAATACTGATTGTCCACTGGACCAGCCCTGCCAGTGGGGGACCGCAGCCGTACCCACCAAATCCCCGCTCCACATAGTGAGCGATAACCCTGTCCATTAATGTGCACATCCCTTCCGTGGCGGGTTCCACGAAGGGCGAAACTAGGCGTGAAGTCACTCCCGCAAGTGACCCCACTCGGTAGAGGCCACGCCTCGCGAACCATCAACAACGATCACAACCACAAACACAGTACAATTATTATATCAAACAACCAAATACAACACATCAACCAATATCCCATTATGGGACTAATACTAAGTAGAAATCCTACCTGGTATGCACACAATCAGACGGTCTCTACTTCTGAGTCAAAAAGTCTCTTCTATGAACCCTCCTCCTATCATACAACACATAGAGGCTACCACATCACATACTACACATAAAACCCCCAATCTCTAAATTAGGGTTTAACCAAATCAAAGGAAATACAATAAAAAGGGTACATAGATCTTACCCTCGACGCAAGGAACTCAACGGTACGAACAACGACAAGAACTGACCGTCTGAACTCCGGGAATTGCTAAGAATGCGATTAAGAAGATGAACTTGTTTGCTTTCTCTCTTAAACAGGAATTTAGGTTTTGTAAAAGTGATTTAGAATAATGACGACGAAGCTTAAATACCTTAATCGCATAATTAACAAAACCCGAGAAAACTCCCCAGAAAAACCGGCTACTCGATCGAGTACCCAAGGTACTCGATCGAGTACCCCTTACTCGATCGAGTGCCCCAGCTACTCGATCGAGTACCCAACAGGTCAGAAACTATTTTATTTCGCAACTTACCCTTACTCGACAGAGTAAGGCCTACTCGATAGAGTACCCCAAGACTTATAAATACGGAGTATTACAAGTACTGTGCGGCGAGATGAATAATAAATTAGGAGTTGTTTTCATGTTTTGAGAACCTTTGAATAATGCATTAGTTTGGTTTTGGATTTAGTAGCGAATCGGATTGGTCAGGTGTTTCCGCCACCTTGACCCTTTTATTAGTATTATACTCTGATATTTACTTTATATTACGTTTTTCCTTTATTTTATAATCCGGGTTGTTACAAGTGGGAAACCACAAAAAGCGACCCTGGGCGGAGCCAATCTCCCAATTGGACTCCTCACCGCAATCATCATATACAACATAGCCAATATCAATCATCATATAAACAACATAACCATCATCGTCTATATTCACGATCAACAACATAAACATAATCATTTATACAAACCATATATAATTGAGTAGGGAAACTCTAACTTAGCAATAATTTGGGATACTTAGCGAAGATCTTGAATTCTTCTTCTACAAACTTGTCCCCTACATCATATAATAGTATATAATCCCTTTATGCCCTAATCGGTACTCCTAATAATCATCCCTCAAATCTCAATTCTTTGGGTTTAGTCAATAAACCGATGTATAAACATAATCATAACGTATATTGAGACTTAGGAAATTCCACTAGCAAATTAAAGAAGGATGAGAAATGAAGATAAATCCCCGAATCTGCGATCGATCTCCTCACAAGACACTTAGGAAGGATAGAAATGTGTTTAGGGAGAGTTTAGAAATATTTTAGGATTGTAAAATGATGATTAGCAACTAATTAAGTGTAATATAAACCTCTCTTAATCACGAAACTGAACTGGCGGAAAAAGTCCCCAGATCGGCTCACTCAATCAAGTAAAGAAGGCCTTCACGACTGAATGCCCCCTACTCGACCAAGTGCCAACTCTGCTCGGTCCAGTACCACAAACCAGAACCAGGTTTAAAACACAAATTCACTCGGTCATCTACTACTTGACCAAGTGCAGCCCACTCGACCGAGTACTCCCCCATATACTCGACCGAGTGGACCTCCAGAAATAGGGAGTATTACACTACTAGGCATGTCAAACTGGTCGAGCAAGTCGGATCATACGAGTCGGGTTAGAATATTGGTCGGATCAAACGGGTCTCGGATTGGGTTAGGGGTCAGGATACGGGTCAGAAAAAAGTTTATGACGTCTTTTATTTTATCATTTTTCAGCCAAAAAATATTTTTTATAAAATTTAAATCATATTTAATGTTAATAATATGATTATATTCATTATTTATCGTACTTATATTAACACATTTATATAAAAAATTATTTTAATAATTATATTTACTATTTAGTAATATAAAAGTTAATATAAAATTGATTTTTAAATTAAAAATATTAAAATAACTATTTTTATATTTATTATTTCAAATAAAATAAATATAAAAATATTAATATTTTAATAATATTCTTGGTTTATCATTTATTCATCGGGTTGAACGGGTCGGTCGGGTTGGATGGTAAAATAAAGAGTCATTTCGAGTTCGGTCATTTTGGGTCACGGTCAAGATTTACGGGTCTGTGACCCTAAAAAATCAGGTCGAGTCGGGTCATGTTTTGACAGATCTAACCACCACCTCTTATCAAAATGACATTGTCGTCATTCTTTAAAATTAAAGGGCTAGAATAGTAATTTTAGTCATATCATCTCGTATAACATTGTTGTTTAAGAGTTTTAAAAAGGTTATTTATATATAATACTCCCTCCTATGCAGGGTTTTCTTCTCTATTTTCTTTTTGGATTGATTCGTCTTTTTTTTCCTATTTCCTTTTTTGGAAATTTTGTATGGTCTAAATTCAATTGTCATTAAGGTAGTGTGTTTTGTATGCTCCAAAATCACTTTTTTATTTTTCATGCAAAATGGAAATGGGAAGAAAAAAGTGAATAAGAGGGAGTATAAAGTAGATGATGATGTTTACTTTTTAATTAGGGAAAATTCTCATGGTACCCCTTAATTTTATCAAATTTCCCATTATACCCCTGCTTTAAAGAATCTGCCTATGATACTCTTGAGTTTCCAATTTTGTACCCATGGTACCCCATAATGCAACTGTCATTAAATGAATGTTAAGTTTTGATAACGTGACAATATTAATCATTGATTAACATTGGAGGAAAAATTAATTTAATATTAATCATTTGTCGAAAAAAATAAAAGTTTTCACATTTTCCATGATACCCTTGTGATTTATACATTCTTCCGAGATATCTCTAAGATGTAACAATTTTCTCAATAGTACCCTTGAATTTATACAGTTTCCCCACTACACTCTTGATTTAAGCATTGTAATAGCTTGAAAAGTGGGTTATTTTGCTATCATTCTACGTGTCTTCTTGATTTAATCTTATCAAAATCAACATGTACATAATCAATGTTACTTTTATATTAAAATACAAGCGCTTGGACAAAATCTTCGTCGTTGCCTACCTTCATGGCATCAATAACACTATTCTTCAAATCTTTTTTAGCCAACATAACCATGTTGGACATTTGTCGAGCTTCTTCTACTGAGTTAACATAGTCCATTTAAGTTAAGAGTTATTTTCTACATACATTCTTCTTAAACCCATAAATTTGTTAATTTTTTGGGTGGGGAGTTGTAATAGTTAAACATGGTATTTTTTTGTTGTAGCTTAAAGATATTTAGGGAAAATGTACAAAGCACACGGGTGTCATGAGAAATGGTCAAGTTTTTATTTTAATTGCATATTTTTTTTTATCAATTTTTAATTATTAATTTATTATCACATCATCAAAACTTAGCGGTCATTACATTTGAGGTACAATGGCCACAAAAATGGAGCCTCTAGAGTACCGCGGACATATTCATATTAAAAGTAGAGGTAGCATGAGAAATCTGACAAAATTAAGGGGTACCATAGAAAATTTCCGTTTTTATTATATAGATAACAACTAGTAATTAGAACCAAGGGTTTATGAAACAATTGAATAATTCACATGTAATATCATTTTTAAAATTTTTATATTTAAGATATAGTGTTACATACCCATGCAATTTACACGGGTTTAAAACTAGTCTTAATATAAACTCTAAACCATAACCGTCTTTTTTGGTGTACACCATCTGGTTTAGTCCATATTCGAGCCGAATATGATCACTAGGGCGGTAAAACTCTTTCTTATGAGTTTTAACATTGTTGCATTCCCAGGACTTGAACACAAAATCTTTAGTTAAATTAAAACAAGCTCTTATGAGTTAATTTAAGGGCTCATAATAATCCAAACCATAACGGTGATATGGGTTTTTCCAAGATTGTTGGTCTATGGCTATCAGCAGTAGATTAGTATGAGAAGTGTTGTGCTTATCTAGTTACCTGTAATTGGTTGATTTAGCCTTTGACAACAGAGACGTGCTTTTAATTTAGTATTTCGCACGTTTTTTAAGTCTTAGGTGCTTACGTTGTCTTGTTTTGACATAAACAAACTTCAAATCTTCAATCCAATTTTTTGTATTGAATTAGACCCTCCCTATAAAGAAGAATATTCATCAATCTATTGTAGGTGGATAGCATTATAACTTACACAAATTCTCCCTTATGACGGCTTGTAACGGGTACCATATCGTCTCACAAAAAACCCATAAGGGTGAGAGAAGGAGCACATGGGGTGGGTGCCCACCTTGTCCCCTCTACCCATTTCCACTCACATAATACCCGTCGCAAGATCCGACCCGTCACAAGGGAGACTTACTGTATAACTTAATAATATATAGCAAAAAGAAGAACATTTCGTATCCTAAAAATAAATGAGGAATTTAATTCACATTTGGATTATTGGATTGAATTATTACGTTGTTACATAATAACATGATCGGGTATGTTTAAATCAAATGGAAATTTAAACAACAGATTATTTTTCATCTATGTTTATTTAAAAGTGGCCCAACTTAAATTGACACATACATAAAATATGACTTGGGCTCGTATATTCTAATGTTTCATCAATTTAACTAGTCCCTTATTATTTTAAAATTACATTTTATTGAAAATTTGTAAGCAGAATTTTGAAAAATATTACAATCTAAAAAATGAGAGAGATTATGAGATAATTATATGTGTACAAGTGAACCTTTTGAAGGGGTCATTTGGTAAAATGGACTAGGATATGATACTAAGGAAGAATGATTTGGAGTTTGATATATCGATTTTTTATACTGTATAGTTTTAGAATGTTGTATTACTCCCTCCTATTCAAACTGTTGGTTTCTTTTTTTTAGGCAGCAAAATTAAGAAAATGAATTTGGAGCACACAAAACACTATACTTCACATAAAATTAAATTTGGAATTTTGGACTATATAAAACTTACCAAAATAAGGAAAGGGGAACCAACACCCGACTAGCCTCTAGAAGGAAGGAGGAACCAATAATTAGACTAGGAGGGAGTATTTTTTTTTTGTGTTGATTAGGCGTATCCCTACCGACAGTTCGGGTAATCTCCTTCGGGATAGTGAAAACAATTTAATGAGTTGACCCCTTCTAAGATTGACTTTTTAATTCGCAAGAGTTAGGAATTGAATCCTGACCACTTGAGATGAAAGTCCTTACCACTCACACCGGCTAACTTTGGTACACTGTTGTTGTATTATAAAACCTACATTAAACACCCTTTGGAAGTTGGAAGGAATTATGTAAACAATAGGTCTTGGTATAGACGGGTGGGGCGAACAGACAGGTAAAAACCTCTAATAAAATGGGTAGGGGGGACAAGGTGGGGCACCCTCATGTGCTTCCCATTTGTGAGGGAAAATGGTATCCGTCTATAGACTCTATACGTATAGACGGATAATACCCGTCTATAATAAGAATTTGTGTTATGTAAATTGCGTTGGATAATTAGGACGATAATAATTGGGTCAGTGAAGACGACATATGTGGCTGTCGTTTTTAATAGTTGGAAGTAAACTCTTCAGATGTGAAATCACATCTCTGTGACTCTGTCACATTTTTCTGGCTTATTATTAATTATTAATAATAATAATAATATTATCTGTAAATTTTTCATCTTTTAATATAAACAGCTCAATCCCTGAAACAAACAATTTTTAGCTAATCAATTTTTCTCATTTCATAATTTCTGACCTTTAATCTTCATTTCATATCTGGGTTTGTCACCAAATTTCAATCTTTCTGAAAATTAGTTTGTAATCTTACAAATTTTGGTATTTTATCACAGTAAATTGTACAATCAAATTCTAAAAAGTGAATAAAAAATTCAACCTTTGATCATCATAAAGTTGTAAACATTTGGAAATTTTGCAAAATAAAAAATAAAAAATTAGAGTTGATTGTAAAATGGAAGCTAGAAAATCAAAGAAAATGAAAGAAAAAAGTGATGAAAATGCACCATTGTTGCCCACAAAACGTGAAGAAGAAGGAGGGTTTGATGAGTTTAATGGGGCTTCGTTTTCTGGGGCAGTGTTTAATTTGTCAACAACAATTGTTGGTGCTGGAATTATGGCATTACCAGCAACAATGAAGGTTTTAGGTCTTGTTTTTGGGATTTTTATGATTGTTTTTATGGCCTTTTTAACTGAGAGATCTATCAATATGTTACTTAAGTTTAGTAGGGCTGGTAAATCTACTTCTTATGGTGGTGTTATGGAGGATTCTTTTGGTAAATTTGGGAGAATTTTGCTCCAACTTAGTGTTTTGGTTAATAATATTGGTGTTCTCATTGTCTATATGATTATTATAGGTATGTCTCTTTTTTTTTTTTACAGTATGTTTTATCTACTCATGTGTTGTGTGTTGGTCTACAACAACAATGACGACAACATTAACCCGTGCCTTAAAAGCTCTCGCAAATTGAAATATTCTTGCTTTTGAGCTTGTGTGTTTTGTGTTATGTTTGAAATGCCCATTTATATGACCTATGTGAAGGGTTTAAGTTGGTCAGCTTTAATGGTGTGTTGTTAGGGCTGAAAATTCCATGTCTATGAAATATGCACCCAACCCTCTCTACCTAAGATAATTAAAAGCTATTTGACTCCAGCGAGTAGGGTTTTGGTTCGAGCGTATTCTATCACGATTCACGACTACTTAAAATCTATATACTAGGCACTCAATAAGAGTGTCTCATGTAGGTAACCTTCCTTTTGACTCTTCACTTCTAGGGAGTAGGGTCATGACCATGTCAAACACGACACTCTTAAGATATGGGTATTGGTAGTTTTGATTCAGATGCTCCTCTTAACAAAGACTGAAGGGGGATCGTTAGGCAGAAATAGAGAGAAATCTCTAAATGTCTCCAACTTGTACTTAAATTTTGGTTTTAAAGATGTTAATCTACCCATATCCTCATTTTGATACGAAGTCTCTTTCTAAAGTTGAGTCATTATGACACTTGTATATGACACATGTACCCAAGTTTGGGTAACAAAGGATACGGGTATATGAGGGACAATGAAGAGTCTGAGCATCATAGGCTCTAAGTGTCATTTAGAAATAGTGTTGTTAGGTCTAAAAAAATATTCAGTTGAGTACTGTGCTCTAAGAATTGCGTATATGATTTTTTTCCAAGGTGATGTGCTATCTGGAACATCTTCCAGTGGAACGCACCATGCCGGTGTTCTGGAAGGTTGGTTTGGAAGTCAGTGGTGGACCGGGAGGCTAATTGTTCTTCTGATCACAACCCTCTTTATTTTTGCTCCACTAGCATGCTTCAAGCGTATTGGTAAGTAGCCAATTTCTTGTGTTCTTTGTTGGTAGGTCAACTTATTATTTGTGGATGGCTTATATTTCATGGCATCATCATACATTCATGGATACATTTGCACCATTGCTAACTGCTGTTGTCTGGTAGATCGGCTTTGTATTGACGTGAAAGGTTGCCAAGTTGAGATGCTTCAGTTACTAACTATTTGTTATAATATTAGATTGAGACCTGTTCAAAATCATTAATAATGTGTGTATTTTTTATCTAGAAGCAGTCAATGTAGGATAGGATTTGGAGCAAGCTCATGTGTGCCATTCAGACTAGTTCACTAGTTATATTGTTGCTTCTCGATTTGTGTTCATAATAGGTCCATACTGATCAGGTGATTGTCCATGTCACAGATTCATTGAGTTATACATCTGCTCTATCGGTTGGGTTGGCTGTAGTGTTTCTTGTGATTATGGTGGGAATTGCAGTTATTAAGCTGTTTAGTGGAACTGTGATGATGCCCCAATTACTCCCGAACATCACGGATTTGACTTCGTTCTGGAAGCTCTTCACTGTTGTACCTGTTCTTGTCACAGCATACATTTGTCACTACAATGGTATGCCTACTGCTATATTTTTTGTCCTTTTCACTTACGAGTTAACTGTCAGGATTTTGAATGTACAAAACTCAAAAATTTTGGGTTGAGAATGTTGAAGTTGTTTCCTTGAGATAGATAATGTTTCCTACTAAGTTTTACATTCTAATGAGTTATGATTTGTACACATCAACATTTTTTTTTATCGAATTTTATTTTCTTATTTAGAGCTAAATAAATGCGCACAAACTAGGGAGAATTCCTTGAACAAAAGGGTGTGTCTTGTATAGGTGTAGGTAGTTGAATTCATGTTGCTGGTCATACACTCATACATGCACATCAAAGTTTGCCATGCAAGGGACATTTCTAAAGGAACATTGCAACAATGTCATGCATCACAAAGTTCCGTTATTATTGGCGGTCTAGTGTCTCTATTGATGGAAAAACTTTTGCTTCTCTCAATAGTTTCTCAGCTGTGGTTGAAATTTTGCAGTACACTCGATCGATAATGAACTTGAGGACTCTACTCAAATTAAAGGAGTTGTTCGCACAGCACTTGGTCTATGTTCATCGGTGTACGTAATGACAAGCTTGTTTGGGTTCCTTCTGTTTGGAGACGGAACTCTAGATGACGTTCTTGCAAACTTTGACACGGACCTTGGAATACCATATGGAAGTGTGCTGAATGATGCCGTTCGTGTCAGCTATGCTGCACATTTGATGCTTGTGTTCCCAATTGTCTTCTACCCACTGAGGCTCAACATTAATGGTCTTTGTTTCCCCTCATCACGTCCTCTGGTTTCTGACAACAAGAGATTTGCTTTGATTACTACTGTGCTTATTTGTCTCATATTCATTGGAGCAACATTCATACCAAGCATCTGGGACGCTTTCCAATTCACGGGAGCAACAGCTGCAGTTTGTCTTGGTTACATCTTTCCCGCTTCTATTACCTTAAGGTACGTCTGTTAGTCTCTCTATTTATGTTTACTATCAACGAACTCCCCTAGGTTGAACTTATAGCCTTGCAAATTTATTTATTTTCTTGGTCTTCATTCTTCTGAATCATATGGTGATCCAGGATGTGTGGGATTTGATTTGACAGAATTACAGTTCCATGCTTTCACAACGATTGTTAGTGGACATGTACTTTTCAGCAGGTTTTATTTTGCATTGGTGGTTTCTGGATTTTCCGATCATATGTTTTGACTCGGCCAAATGCAATTTATTTATGCATACATGATCCGTGGAGTCCACAAATTTTGCAATATTGATTTTTTTTCCCATCTGAAGTTTGAATTTGTAAATATATGTAGGGAATATATGTTGTAGCCTTCGTAAAATTATCCCATGTAATAAGTTTTGCAATAATTTTTTGTTTTTTTGGTTAGAGCTGTGCTGCCAGTTTGTAATTTTTTCGTGTCTAAAGTCTGACTTTTAAAAAACAAATATGCTCTGTAGATGTGGTGTGTGTATGTCTAGCCTTCTTAATGGCTTCTGCATGTTTGTGTTTCTGCTCATCTGCTGGTTCGAGCAATATCATCATAGTTCTAGTAGTAGATCTGTAATCAGTATAACACAACTGCATAAATCATCAAAATCTTTCATTTTTGTGTTCGAGTAAACTCTTGATAATAGGGGCAGTAGTTTAAGTTAGCTATTTATGTCTTGGTCTCGTTTGATTGTCGGAATAACCTGTGTATTAAACCTGGGTTAAATATTGACATACTGACTAAAAGGCCGAATTTGATTCCCAACTTGCATTTGATTCAGGGACCGCTATGGGATTACCACAACAAAAGAGAAATCGTTAGCCATTTTGATGATTGTACTTGCTGTATTCTCAAATGTAGTGGCAGTATATAGCGATGCTTACGCAATGTTCAAGAAGAATACTGGACCCAGTGAAATATGATACTAGCCATTTCGATACCATGTTTCCATGCAAGGCTTAGCTGCTTACAGATTACAGGTTACTCGTCCTGAAGAGAGTGAGAGGCACGAGATGCAATAAAGGCGGCTGTAAAAAGAAACTCTTGATGTATCTTCTGTAATGTATTGATGGGAAATTCACACAATAGATTAGGAGTATTTATGTACAAAGAAAATCTTGCTTTTCCTGTATTTATGTGTACATTTTATTTCATTAAATGTTGGTATAATAATGTAATATTACTTGAAATTTGCCGGAGTATCTCGGAAAATTCACAAAACACGTCCCTTATTTGGATACAGAAAACAGGGGGAAGTGCCAAGGAATATGTAGTAAGATAGTTTTTCTTCAATCGTTATGTTATAGGATATTCAAAAATGTGTCTTTTTACCTCTCTTTCTCCTCAAATCCGATTTGCCAACCAAGCAAGGAAGTTAGTGCTAACTGTAATGTCTTCTAAATAATACTCGAAAAAAAATGACAATCAAACCAAAGTACAGGAATCAGGAATAAAGGTTGGCAGCTAAACAAAATTTTATTAGAAAACAATATATTTGAGCAACAGAAATACAAATACAGGAATGAGGGTTGACAGCTTAACAAACCAATCCTCGAGTAAAGAGCTCGGAATTAGACTGCTGAACTAACCAGTCAGTAACAGTGTAAACTACGGAAACCCCATCGACTGAGTACATTTCTGGCAAAAGTAAAACGTGCCCAATAAATTTTACAGTTTACCTGGCTGTACAAAATCTCAAAATTTGGACATTCTTCAACAATTTATACCCTTCAGCATATTCTCTATCCTGCAAGTAGTGTTTAACCGGCTTCAAGATTCTCATCCAGCTTCAGATCATCACCACTTTCTTCTTCTAGACCTTCAGAATTTCTATTTTCCAGCTCATCTGCTTCCAATAGAACATGACCTGTGGACTTATGGGGAGACTGAACTTCAGGATGAGAATGCTTTTGAGCTGGCGAATTTCTTTCGCCATTGGATCTCGAGCTATCGCAAGAAAGTTCATTAGATGATTTGGGAGGAGATGAGTTACTTTCTGTGGGTTCCATTGCATTCTGAGTCTCATCGTTCACTGTTTTCTCTGAAGATTGTACTTCAATATTTGAAGTCCCTCTAAGAGCAGAGGAACTCTCCCCACTACTTCTACTGCTAACAAGAATACTTGACGTTGAAGTTACCCAACTGAACTGTAGATTTTGCCCATGCCATGATTTACCATTCAAGAAGGCTCTTTCAGCTGCAGGGCGAGTAGCAAAGCTTACCCTAACAGAGCAGTTTCTCATCCCTTCCGAATCAGATAAGTTATTAGGACTTTGTTCCTCATATGAGTCTTCAACCTCCAAATTAGAAATTTCTCCATATAACGAGAAGTGATCCCTCAAAACAGCAACCTAGAAGTCATAAATTTGAAGACGTCAGCACTTTTTTTTTTGGGGGGGGGGGGGGGGGGGGGGGGTTCATTGGAAACTATTAGCCTTACAAAGTACGAGTATTATTTTAGAGACCAAATGACAAATATTAATATTTTATATTTTAAAAATATTCTTAATTTATCTTTGAGCGAAGTCCTAACGAGTTGGTCAGGTTTTGACTCTAAAATAAAAGGTCATTTAGAGTTCGAGTCAATCGGGTCGTAGGTCAAGAGTCTTTGACCCTGAAAACCGGGTGTCTGTACGGATCGGGTCAAGTTTTATCAGGAGGTCTAATGCTGCCCCATCAATTGAAAACGAAACATCCCAAATATTATTATGATTAACTGTGCTCCAGAAAGCAGAAACAAAAGAGAGATTGCATTTACTAATCACCTCCATAAGCATATTCACAACAAAGCCTTCTTTTTACCAATCTTAAATTGCTTCTTATTGCTATAATTTACTCCATCCATCTCATTCATATAGTCCCCATCTGACTAGAGGTCATATTTAAAATTTAGGGCTTGTTTGGGTGGGCGGTTTTGGAGGGAAAGGAAGGGGGCGGAGGCGTACAAAATTCCTTGTTTAAGTGACATCTTGGGTAGGAGGAGGAGGAGGGATTGGCAGGGATCCATTTACCCTTCTCCAAGCCAAACCAAAATCCCTCCACCATACAAAAGATTTGGAGGAAAGTTGTATTCAAACACCACACTCCATTCCTCCTCCCCTTCTCTCTCCACCATACAAAAGATTTGGAGGAAAATTGTATCCAAACACCCACACCCCATTCCCCCTCCCCCTCCCCTTCTCTCCCCTCCCTTACCTTTCTTCCTATCCACCTCCCCTCCCTTTCCCTTCTATTTTGCTATCCAAACAAGCCCTTTGTGATGAAATATCATATTACCTCGACTTTGGGAATCTACCCTGCAGAGATACCCCATTAACATTGCCATTATGTCACTTAACTAGGGATAGTATAAGAAGTTCACTCTTTTATTTAATAGATTTCCAAAGAAGCCAATAATTTTGGGATAGACAAAGGAAATGAGGACAATTAAAATGTGACGGAGGGAGTATTTTATAGGGAATTGTGGGAGTACTCACATTTGTCAACCCGACTGGCAAAGGAGCATGGATTCTAAAAGTTGTCGGCCGATTATCCAACTTATATCTGTTTATATAAGATGGCCTTCCTGAAGTTGCAATGGGATGAATAGGCTGCTGCTTCAAGATTAAAGGGTCCAGAAGTGCGCCAGCAGAATTGACATTAGCTCTATTGGAAGCAAGGTTCTCCATTACTATCTTATCTGCTGTCAGAGCCTTTGGTGATGGCTTAGAGATACCGGCATCTAAAGGCTGTGTGTTTTCTCCCTTTGATGCATTGCTCGGCGTTTCTGATGCTTGTCTCATCTCAGCCAGTTCAGCTGGTACTTCAATTTTGCCTGATGTCTGCAAAATTAAATCATTAATACAAATACTGAACATCTGATCAAAATCCCAGGTCTGGCTTCGTCAATTTTAACCCCACTACTCCACCCCAAAAATGAAAAGAAACATGTACTTCGCAGAAGCAAAGTGCGTATCTATGAGACCATCATCATGTTAGGCCTTATTTGGATGAACAGATTTTGAGGGTTTGGTTAGTATGTTGGGAGGAACGAAATTGAGGGATCCAATTTCTTTCCTAAAAGCCAATTTAAAATCTTTTAGCTTGGGAAAGATTTGGAAGGAGAATGAATCCCTCCCATTACCTCCCCTCTTCCCCCACCTCTCCCCTTCAGCCTCCCTACTCATATCTAAACAATGATTCAGAGTAATAGAAAGAATGAATCCATAAAGTAGACATGATATTGCACATACAAGGAGAGTGGGGAAAAGTGAATATGATAAAATCCTGGTTAAACAAGTTGCCCTCCTCCTACTGTCCAAAACGTAATCAGAAGGGAATAAACATAAACATGCTTGTGCAGGAGTCAATTGCACACAAGCGACATAGCCTTCTATAATTATGGTCAAGGATGGTGTACCACTTCAGGACTATTAGCTATAATGTTAGCTAGCATACAACCAGCGCTCCCTGGTCTAGTTCTACCTTTGATAGATCAATAGTTTTCGGTCCTATTCTACCTTTAACAGCCGTACAGCCCTCTTATCTCATTCTACCTTTATTTCTTTATTGCTTCAGTCCTACCTTTAAGATTCTTTCTCCTCGCCTTTTTTTTAACTAATGCATAGCTCTAGTCCTATATTTAATAGTTCCTTTCTCCCTCAACTTTTCTAACTAATGCATAATTGCATACCATGAATCCGTGACTTAATTATCTGAAAAGAGCATGTCAGCTTTGTTCAGAGGTGGAACCTATATTGTAAAAATCAATTATAATTCAAAAGTTTCAAAACCAAAAAGGCCAACTAACATCAGTTGTTATAACTTACAAAGATTTTCAAAGGTCGTTCCAACCTTTAAACACCCGCTTAAAGTGTTTTGCACAACAGTTTTGACATAGAGTGGCTAGTGACAAATTTGCAAGTTTTTGAAACATGTTCCTGCAGAATACAGACACGATATACCAGATTCCAAGAATTAACTACTTCTCTCTAGTCCCACAAGGTCGATGCCCGAAGAAGTAATATGTCAATACCATTTACCACATTCCAATTTGTTGCGTAATGACAAACATGCAAGATTCTTGGTTGAACTATTTATCAAAGTGGGAAAAAACAAAAGGCTACAGCAACACAAGTGGTGGTTGGACATACGATGTTTAGGAGTAGAAGCTGTACTTACTTGCTTTGTGAGTTTATCTAATTTCTGACGAAATTCGCGTCGCTTCTGCTCCAGCATCTCCTGCTTTTTACGAAGCTGCTCTTTCATAACCTCCAAACTCTCCATCTTTTTCTGTGCTGGGGGAGCCGGTTTGGGGCTGTTCACAAGTTTTAAGTCATTGCTAGCAGTCACACTGCCACCAGGGGGTTTAAGGGTAACCACTTTCGGAGCAGCATGCTGAACATTAATTTTTCCTTTACTAATAACAGCAGGATGGGTTGATCCTGAAGCAGCCATCACATCCTGCGGAGAAATAGATGCATTGTTGGGACTGCTGACATCATTATCAGCAATGCTATCTCTATTTGCCCACCAGAGCTTGATGAAACGGCTACCCATTACAGCATCAGGTGCTTTGAGAGCTTTTTCTGCCTCTTCCCTTTTGGAGAATTGCACAAAAGCACGTTCACTATTGGCCGGGATGTATATATCAATTACTTCTCCAAATTTCCTGAAATGAGAGAGAAGGTTCTCTCTCTTGTTATCTTTCAGTGGAATGCAATTCACAAATAAAGTCCGATGTGCTTTCTGCGATGATTTCCTAACAGTACCTCCTGCATTTTGCAGCTTAGAAGTTGTCATCACTGATTTTGAACCAAAAAGAGCTCCATTATTTTGCTTTCCTACATGGAAATTCCCTTGACCAACACTTGAGGGTTCACAGGTTTCTTTTGCTGGAAACTCTGGAGCCTTTGTCCTTGCATCAAATTTCTCCTTTGGTTCCAGTTTATTCTTTGAATTTCTGAGTCTTCCCCACACGGAAGAACTTGTGCTCTGGGCAGCAGTAAAATCCCCCCTGCTTCTGACTGCATGATCTGAAAGGTCAGCGTCCATAAAGGAAACAGTTTCGTCAAAACCAGATGAATGCAACCCGAGCATTGGGGTGGATGTCTCATGAGCATCATTGTTCCATAGCGGCTGATCAGGGTCATACACGTCAGTTCCACCAGCATTAGTAGCACCAGCTAACACCTCCTCATCCACAGAAGAAATGTCTGTTAGACTATGAGGGCCTCTGCTGTTGATTAAAGAGCTAGAAACATCTGCAGAAGAGATGAATCCATTTCCAGCAGATGGACCCAAGATTTGTGCACTCGGGAGAGAAACAGGGAGATTAAACTGAGACAAGCTCTGCACATTTGGAAGAACCATAAATACATGTGATATATTGTTATTATATTTCCAAGCCACAACTGTTATAAGAAAGAAGCACAGAAGATTAAACTGAGACTGACCAACAGCTGCAAAAACAGAATTATGTAATGAGTTTTATGGAACCAACTTCTTAGGTTATACAGAAAGATATTGCATATGCCTCAGGAATCTAGATATTACCTTATGTTTGAGACGAAGGGTGTCGTGCTAGATACAGTAAGAGTTGCACGTTAGAACAAGATACTGGTATTTCATACCCTTTAATCCCTTATGTCCCAATAAGATAGATCACCTATCCATTTTATTTTGTCCCAAAATGATCAATCCATTTCTAAACTTAGTTGACTAAAATGGTTGAATTATCTTTCCCTTGGATAAAAATAAATTAACTGATTATGGTCGGGCAAATTATTGATGATTTCAAATGACATTTCATGTTACTTAAGACTCCAAAACATGTTGGGACTAAGGTTTTGTTGCTGTCGTAGTCAAACTCAAAGGTGAGGGCGACGTTCCTATTGAATAAAACATATATTTTTCCTGTATCCCTGAAAATGAGTTTGAACCAAAAAGTCATCACTCCTGTTGAGTGGTAGGAGTATTACATTAAATGTATCCCCACATCACGCTAGATGAAAAGATCTACTTAAATAGTACAAAAAAGTTGTTTAAAAAATAAGAAAAATTATGCAAGGTTTAACGGAAAGAAATCTCAAGTAACGTCCCTCCCTCCCAACATTTCCCCTATCAACCGCGACCTCCCTCAATCCCTCCCAACATTTGCCCTATCAACCCCCAACCACAATACACAAAAATAATGCACAGAAATAAGAGCCGAAATGTTTGACACTTCCTAGCAAAGTGCACACCCGTGGGTTAACAGCAAACAAAATCTCCGTACAGGAGATCCGACATTGATAAAGACGCATAGGTGAAACAACAAAAACTATAATTAAGACTCACAAAGAAGACACACGTATTAACAAATATGCAGTATACAAATACAGAATACTTCCCTACAACAGGAGGATATGAATGTCACCTGCACATACCTGAACA